>NC_139825.1:6151071-6854932 GCF_963691815.1 Echiichthys vipera | reverse complement strand
TCATCAAATGCAGCATTCCAAATATGGCGGAGATTAGTCCAGCTGCATTGTGAAAACAAACATATTAATGAATCATGGAATTGAGGGCAGTATACAGCACAAACACTGTGGAGGGCAGTGCCGTCGACTCTTTGAAGAGTTTAAAAAATCGAGAAGATGAGATAGTTGTCGAACTTGTGACCTTTTAGAGTTGTATCCAGGATACCTGCCACTTGAGTGAATTCTGCATAATTCATCATATTTTGTCAGGAGAAGATGTTAGGTGGATGATGAATGCAGAGTTTACCTGGCTTTGGTCTCCATCGGTCTCAGCAGGACTGAGGCTTGTCGTGCTAAATTTAAGATTTCCTGAGGAGGCCACTCTGTGTTTGGCTCCCTGTGCCAGATGTTGAACAGATGGGGTTCACTATCATCCCTGGCTGCACAGGATTCCACTCCAGCTTTCGCAGCCTGTCACTCTTTTCTCTGTCGTTTCTCTGAGTGAGGCTTTCTATGGTGCATTACCCTGTGTTTTGTAGTCTTTTTAATAGAATATAGTTCTTTTTAACTTCACGTCTTCTCTTGTTTTGAGAGGTGTGTTTAAAATGAAGTAAGGACAGAGAGGGAGAGGTTTTGTGTGCTGGATTGGGCGAAGCCTTCCCCCATTCCTCATTGCTAGGCAAGCACCCTTGTTCCACCTGAAACGCCTTTGGATTTACGCTGCGAACTGCAGCCATCTTTCTTCCCTTAATCACCTCGGGCTGGGCGCTCCGGCTCGCCACGTCCCCAGGCCGATGGATGACCCGCAGGGGAAATCGAATGGAAACCAGCCAAGCCTGACGCTCTTGAAGTACTTTCTAGGTACCACAGTGAGAGAGAGAATAGGACAGCAAAGCAATTCTGTGTGTGTGTGTGTGTGTGTGTGTGTGTGTGTGTGTGTGTGTGTGTGTGTGTGTGTGTGTGCGTGTACCAGGAGCCAGCTTTAAATGCTGATAAATTAGCAATGTCCAGAAATGTCTTTAATCTGTTGGTCAACCTTTTTGAATAATTTGAATTTGGCTCTTGAACATACAGTATGCCACCTCTCAGTTCTGTTTTTATTCAGTGCAGCAATTTAACATTTATTTCTAGCAATGAATTGTTAAGTCTATAAAATGTCAAAAACCAATGACAAATGCTAACGTTATCAGAGGTCAAACTGATGTCTGTAATTAGCTAACAGAGTGTGACCAACAGTAAAGGGATTGAATATTCAAGCGAAAAGCAACATTTAAACCTGAAACCATGCTTGAAATTGATTTAAGTGATGAATGGACTGAGTGATTATTTGATTACTAAATTCTTTTAATTTTCTGTTGTTTTTTGTGTGTGTGTGTTTGTTTGTTTGTGAGTGTATGTGTGTGTGTGTGTGTGTGTGTTTTCTATCATGCACCCATGGCCATATTGCCTCACTGTGAGACCCTGGGTCAAAACATAAGCTGAATGGCCCCAATTGGCCTTCTGTTCCTCCGTCTTTCTGTGAATTGTGTACCATACCCAACAAACACACGTAAAGTGCAAATCTCAGATGATACATGACAACATTTTATATACCACTAACCACCTTAAAGGAAAACTCCAATCTTAACATCAATTTTACACATTAAAGCCTAGGTTGGTGTTCAAGACAACATGTTTTTGAACAAAATTTCAGTGTGTGGACCTATAAAGACGTAATCTTATCTTAATATAGCATTTTAGTGGATAATGCAGAAAGTACTACGTGACCACGATAAGTGTTGATGGTGCTGCATGTTCAGGGTGTTGGGTACAGCATTTTGGTGAACAAACAGGCATACATGTATAAATAAAAGCCTGAGGGAAAAAAGTCACCAAAACCTGCTAGGCATTGCAAATCAGTGTGAGATTTTGGGTTTCAATTCAAAATAGGAATTCAAGATAAAATATAGCAGCTGAACTAGTTGAAATACCGCCATATAGCTGAGTCTTCGGCTCGCTCCATGTTGTTGCTGTTGTTTTGCTTTGAGTCAACCATGCTGCGCACACGTTGCAAAGGGATATGGACCGGTCCATGGATCTGGCTAATAATCCGATACCTGATCCAGCTAATTTGTCAATATCGGGGCCAATATCCGACCTTAATATCGGATCGGTGCATCTCTAATTCACTGTTCATGTTTTGGATCCTGACAATGTTTGCTGTGCAACCATCCTTAGTTGGCAGACCCCAGGTGGTGAGGCTGGGCTTACTCATCTCAGGGTTGTGTTTTAACCCCCTGCTTTACTTCCCATACATACAAGACCCCCCAAAATACACAGCATTGATATACATATGCTCCTTGTAGTAGCTGCCATACATTTAGATGATGTGGATGGTGAACTGGCTCAGCTCGGTTTTGAATCCTGCTCCTCCGTGGTGTGTTACTATAGTGGACTGGCCCTTTCCAAAACCATTTTCATTGGCAAAATATTATTCAAACGAGTTGCAACCAGAATTTAATTTTTATCTCCTCCCTTCTCGCACAGGATCTGGTTTAGGGGTGATGTAGTATGGTAAATCGGCACTGGTTCAAACTGACATCATTACCATTGGCTGCTTTGAATTTGTAGCTCATTGACTCATCAATGTCAGAATGTTCATTTAATCAGTAACCTAATCAGTGCCCGTAATCCAATTCACTGTACTTTGATTTATTAGGGGTGACTCAGAGACACCTCTGAATAGCAGCAAGCAGATGGATGGATCTGAGGAAAACCTGTAGGAGTGCCAAAAAAATCTGGAATGATGGCATAAATCAGAATGAGGTTCATTACAGAATTCATATTTTTCTAATTACTACTACCACATAAGCAATTTTCGGATGGTGGAAGGAGCAGCTTAAGACTGAGCAGTATTTTGGTTCTGGTACTAATTAGCTTAAATTGTTTGTGATTTAAGAAAACACTGTTTTCAGGACAAATGCTGCTTTGACATGAGATGAACACAATATTATTAGTGGAGGGACAATTAATTAGAGACTTTGTAATTAATTCATCGTGAATAATCGCATATCAATATTTGACACAAGAATCAACATTTTTCTTTTTAAAATAGATTTTGATATGTGACTTAATCAATGACTAGACACAAAAATTAGTTGAAACAACAAAATGTGTTTATTTTTATCAGTGAGAACTAACTCTTTGTAAACTTTTACATCTGAAACACATTTTTTTATAAAAATAAAACAGTGCTTAGTAAAGTATATTCAAGAAAAGTAGAAACCTAACATTGCAAACATTTTGAGAATAATATCCTTGGCATAAAATAAACAGTTACACATGATGTGATTTTTCTCCATGTTTTCAAAAACACAGAAACAAAAATGATCCATTAACTAATGACAGTCCCTCGTAGGAGCGTTGTCTGTGCTAACGTTAGCTGCAGCATGTTTGGAGGCTGGTGGGAGGTGAATTCTTTCTTGCAAAATTTCTACACAGCTGTGCTCTTGTCCATGTTTTCACTTGGTCATTTCTTAGAACTTAAATGTCCGCCCACTGAACCCAGCAACAACTCATACCACTCCTCACTGGTGTCATTTCTCTCGTCTTGGGTCCTGTGCGTCAATATTACGGATGGTGCAGGAAATCAGGCAATGAGCACCGTTCTGCAATGTGGAAAAATAAATTGAGATTCATTTTTTATCGCGTTATTTTTTCTGTAATTGATTAATCAATCGTAATTAACGCGTCAAAGCCCAAGGCCTTAATATTATACAGTCACGCTGGATGATTTTTATCTGCAAACCAGTAGTTTACACAATATGTAGAAGATTCTTTAAACTGTCTGATACTAAGGTTACGTTCAAATGCAAATGTGGCCCAAATCCAATTTTTACCCTTATAACACATATTGGAATAATGTGGAGTGATGTGGATACAAAAGTCACATTTTTTATCAATAAGATCTGGGCCACTTTTATGGTCCTAAATCTGTTCCATTATTGGCTATGTGGCTGCTGTGAAAATGGTCATATCGAAATTCATGTGTTTTTCCACATTATGCTTCACTGAGTAGGTGCCTAATCTGCTGTGATAGTCATTACCTGCCTGTGGTTGAATGCTATGTGGATATGAGTGATAACTCTGTTTGGCTAATTTTAGCTAAATTAGCTAGCTAGCTAACTTTTACAAGTATGTGAAGGGAACATGACAACATTTTTAAATTATTTTTTTTCTTAGATTTTATTCATTTAGCGGCTTGCATGCTAGCTTGCTAATTCCACTGTGCTTTAATGCTACATCCGTTACAGCTGAACAGCTGGCTGTTGGCCAGGGAGTGACAGTTGGCATTTCTAGAGAGCAGAGATGGACCTTCAGTTAACAGTTGCTACAGTTGCTATAGCTGTGTTAAAGCCGACTACCCGCTGCCTGCCTGTGACTTTTGTTTTTCCACTTTGCATGTGTATGTGTCTGTGTTTCAAGGCAGAAAAACATCCTCACTATAGACTGACTGATATGGGTTGACAACATAAATGTAAGCAGAAAGATCGGAATTGAGCATTAAGCCTTGTAATGTGAACGTAGCTTACGATCAAACATGACTTAGTAGAGCAAGGTCCTGCAATGTTGACCTGTCAATATGTACCTTGACCTACAGCATGAAGATTTAGCAAGAAACTGTTTTCTCTCATCATGGAGTGGCAGGTGGATGGTGTCCTCCACTACTCCACAGTTCCAGCGTCTGTTTTGCTTTCTCTGTTGGCTGTGGCTCAGAGGTAGAGTAGGTCATCCACTAATTGGGAAATTTGTGCTTCCATGCTGGGCTCCCCACGTCTGCAAGTGTCCTTGGGCAAGACACTGCACCCAAAATTGTTCCCGAAGGCTGTACCATCGGTGTGTGAATGGGTGTCTCAATGATTAGATTAGACCTTGATAAGCAGGTGTCAACTTGCATCAGTGTTTGTGTGTGTGTGTGTGTGTGTGTGTGTGTGTGTGTGTGTGTGTGTGTGTGTGTGTGTGAAAGGGTGAATGTGAAAAGTAGTGCAAATGCGCCTTGAATGGTTGGATGACTACAAAGGCGTCTACTTACTATTTGCCATCTACAATGTCACTGAACTGCTTTCTAGATGAGCCAAGTGATCTGTTAGAACCACATAATTGTAACTTAATGTATATCACTCCTGGTTCTTGAGATTCTCTTTATTCACTGATTCTGCATTTCTCACACAAGGACACACAAGTTTCCTCTTTGGAGACCTCCTTGTTGGACATGTGACACAAACAGCTTGTCACTGTACTGTAGAGTGCACTGTTTGAAAGGGATATTAGAAAATGTCCTGATATATGAAGGCAAAGTAGGTATTATAAAGCAAATTTCAGCAACTTTACATATGACATTAAAGAGAAATTAAAAACAATTAATAACAGTAATAATCTTCAGCCTTGATTGAAAATAACTGAGAGTTTGTTCCAAATGATGCTGCTTCTCCATGTTTAGTTCTACATGAGATAGTCTAAGGCTGCATTCATTTGATCCAAATTAATCAAAATGCGAATAAAAAAAAAATCTTATTGGATACTTGACAAACCCTCATCCATTGTATCACTATCAAAGTCTTTATGGTTGCACAATTAGTAAACACACTTGAACATACCGTGACACTGATTTCTATATCTGTACCAAAGCTCAGATTATTATCAGTATTTATATGTTCTCTTCCTTTAATCTCCCACTAACATCACTTGCTTTTTAGTTGTGCCCTTTTCAGAATCAGAATCAGAAATACATTAATAATCCCAGGGGGAAATTATTTTCGTTACATAATTCCAGATAAGCAAACAACCTATTAACAACAACAATATATACATACAAAATACTATATATTTGGAAAAACAGAAATATGAAACAATATGTATATATATAATATCAATTTACAATAGTAATATATAGAAAAATACTGTAAAATGTTCAAAAGAACAGATTGTCTGTGGTTGATTCTAAATGACAGAGAGCTGTGTGTCTTGTTGCGCTGTGTAATTTGCTCTGCCCTCAAGCCTGCAGCCCTGTTTTGAGCTCTGGCCAGTGCATAAAGCTCTCAGGCGGTGTTACTCCAAAGACCACTGCTGTGGCATGATGTTGACAGGCACTGAACAAGCCAACCAAAAGCAAAAAGCAAAATCTAATTACCATTAGCTTTAGCCAGCAACATCATCCCCAGGCCTATTACCCAAAATTAGCGCACACACACACATTCAAAACACACATTTTGCCTTCACAGTTACACATTTCTCTGTCCTTACCAAAAGCCCCTTTTTCCCACTCCTCCTCACTTTATTTCAACTTACACAAGGTGAAAATCGAAATCTTTGGTGCAAGGAGTGCATGTCATCTCATCTAGATGGGGTTTTCTTACATTCTTTTGGGTAACACTGCCTGAGTCACACAATAAATCCGATATTGTTGAAAGTTATACACATTTTGTCCATTATGATGTGTGTCAGGCTTTGATACCACCTTGTTTGGAGCTGTACGGTAGGTGGGTGAGGACGATGCATTACATGTTCTACTTGGAAGAGATGGCAGAATAAAGGCAGAGATGCGCGCAAACAGGCGTTTTGGGTTGCAGGTTAAGTGTTTTAAGCTGCATTGCAGATGGCTGGTAACACAATATCATCATGTTTCCTCTTGCTACTCATGCTGCTAAAACAAGACTTTGAACTTTGCAGCAGTCCACAGCGTTATCATCCAGGGAAGACCCATAGATCCACTCCAAAAACTGCCTTCTTTTTAAAATGTTGGTGTAATATCATAAACTCCATCTCCATTCCTACCATAGACTGTATATAAATATGGATGATGCGTCTCCACTTCCTCCCGCTATATAAAAGAGAAACCAAAATATGGGCACTGTCATGTTGTAACTTTGGAGCCAGAGAGCACAGTAGTGATTGGGTGGTATCGAAGACCTGCCCAACGTATCACAGCTGTCAATCACGATGTTTCACCCCATTTTTATAATATCAAAAAAACTCATAAAAAAACATAATATTTTACTTTTTTACTTTTTAGTTTGGCCCACGTCCCATCTGCTAACAAGGAGGGGGCAGCGTTCATGACCTTTACTGCAGCCAACCACCAGCGGGTGATCCAGATGATTTGGCTTCACTTTTGGGGCTGTTACTCTTTATTTACAGTCTATGATTCCAACAATGAACCATTGGCTGGAGTTTTTAGTATACAGACCCTGCTTCCATTTGGTAAAAACACCAGATCTGAGTGATCCGATCACAAGTGGACAGCTCTGAGTCTGTCTGTTCAGACCTGGCAGCAGCCTGCCTATCCACATGCGTCTTCATTGACCACTCATCATCGGATTTCACTTCCCTGCTTCCGACTTTTCTCTCTCACAAATGGCAGTTTGTGTGTAATATGTTCAGAATTTCGGTTTATTTTATGAACATATAAATAATGATGTTAACCTGCTGTGATTTGTACAGGAGAGCAGAAAGAAAGACATTTTAAAAGTCTCCATGTTCAGCTCGCTGCTGTTGTTTACCGTTATGTTACATTACTGCAGATGAAGCCCATTTCCTGATTTTGCTGCTTCACAATAAAACCAGTTGAATAATAAAACAACGGGTGTCTTTTATTGTGAAGTATTTATAGGAAGTAAATGTTTTCACAGCTGATCCAACTTGTCAATATCTGACCACAGCTGATAACAAAATAAAAATAGCAATAACATTAGCAATAAATCCTAAATATTCATGAATTTGGTTACATTTTATTAATATTAATATAAGGTTATTATCCTCCGACGGGCCCATGAATGAGGACGTACTATCTCTCACACAGATGACTCAGTTGAGTAGGCAGTACCTAATGTGGAAGGTGTCAATGTGGACACATGCGGCCTGAACCACCTCCGAATGTGTTTTTTTTAACATCTGATCTCAATCCATCCTCAATGCGTCATGAGAGTGTTTTCACCTGTACTTAGAGCTGTCCACTTGTGTTCGAATCACTTAGACCACATGTTGATACCAGATGGAAACAGGGTCATAATCACAAAAGATGGGTCATCAAAGATGGGTATGGTCCACATAGATGTAAGGAAAAACACAGGTGACTTTTTAAAATATTTTTTGAGGTTGCATACTGGCCCTTTCTTTGCCAAGGCATTGTTGCATCTATGAGTCATGTAGCGGTTCTTCAAAATAAAGTAATCTGCAAATTTTATTTCTTTATTAATGGGGGATGCAAATGCATGTTTTTAAAATACAGAGGGGGACGTGTCCAACAGAACCCATGTGATGTGATCCCATCGCAAGATGCTCTCTTCTTTTATTTTAATTTATGTATCATTGAGTCTACATATTGTCGTTGGGTTAATAGCGGAATCTATTCATTTAATTTGCTAGCTTGCTTTAATTTATTTAATACACAACAATAATTGTTCCGCCATCATAGATGAAAAATGCCAGCACAATCTAGACACATTTACGAAGCTGTAACCAGAGAGAGTTAACTTTTATCTAACCAGGAAAAAGATAACCTGACTATCGCCAGATGAATTTCGTTGCGCCTTGCTTCACTCATCCATCTGGGATCTCACCATAGGAAGGTGATTTCAGGTTGGATAAACCACTTGTCCATCATCTTTATTGACGTGCTACTTCAACCACTCACATCGAAACCAACCTGAGACACTGATGAGAGCGACGCAGGGAAAAGCCAAACAGAACAGCCGACATCGTTTTCCACCAACAAAACCCTTCAGAGCCGCTCTCTGGTGTTCTTTTAAAGAAGAAATATTCTCTAGATTGGACAACACAGACTAAATAGCAGCATCCATGTTGATGTCTGCTTCTGTCTGCATGTTGAATTTGCTTTCCTATGGAGCGAATCCAGATGGTTGAGTGGAGCTAGGCGGAGTCAAGATGGAAGCATGGTGGAACTAAAGTCATCTGGCGATAGTCAGGTTAGGAGAAAGACTCTTTGAGATTAAAAAATCACTTTTTCAATTTATTTTTGTGTGTGTGTGAGTGTTGATAATGCACTTTTAGGTCACAAGATCGATGTATATCATGTGTACTATTTCCTCAAATATCCATTCAGAAACTATTATTACATGGTCGGTTTAGTTCAGTGATTTACATGCCTGATCTAGTGCTTCATCATAATGACGCAAAAAGCCTGTTAATCTAATTTTGCCATAAAGTAATACTGTTCATTTGTCTGCAATGGCATAACCACAGATATTTAACTCATGATATAAAGGGTAGAGAAAAATCTCTGGCAGGTGAACACATGATGCCACCATATCGAAATGCTGGACGGACAGACAGACAGACTGGCAAACTGAGAGACAGACAGACTGACAGAGAGAGCCTAGCAATTGATTGACTGTACAAAAATTCAAACAAAACTCAGTATGATTTAATTTGACATGTGTGACAAATGTGAATGCATCACCTTTTTTCATTATCACACCCTCCCTGACCGATGTTATGTTGTAAATGGCATGCATCAATAGAAAGGTGTCAAGCGTGAATTAAATATAACATGACAAATAGACAAAACAAAAAGCAACACAGTCATAACAGGCATGGTTATAAACATTTAGGCCATAACAAAAATCATCTCTAGTTGTGATGATGCTGGGACCACTATCCACACTTTTCAATACTTACAAAATCCTTAAATATAATTTGGGTAATGTCAGAAATGCACTGTCATCCGGGTCAAACAAGAGAGTCTTTCATATTTCCTGAAAATGTTGAGCTGTATTATACAAGGGTATGAGAAAACATGAAAAATTATGAAAATGTAAAATATAAAAATGCTGTATCTCCAGCTATAGCATCCACCCTACGTATCAGATTGAACAATTATGTAAACATTTATACAGAGGCAGCACCACAGTACACCATATGGAGATGAGTCAAAGAGGGAATGGGGGGGCTGGGGGTCACCATCCGTCATCTTCTTAGTTGCCATGGCTACCACAATATTATCTTCTATTAACCTCCTTCCATCCAGTTCTCCACCAGCTGAGAAAGCCATTGTTCCTAGGCACAGTGATAATTGTCGTATTAATAACAGTGAACTAAATGGCTTCTATATCCACTCTGAAAACCATTTCTGAACTGCAGAGACACAGTGTCAAGATTGATGCTGTCAGCTCTTCCACTCATCTTCACAGTCATCAGCAGAATACAAATAGACTATATCGAAATTACATGCACACACAAATTAATGATTTGGTTATAAGCAGATAATACAGGCTACATGGTGTGCGACAATGATGGTTAAGTTTAGGTAACAAATGGCGGCAGTTAAGTTTACACAACAAAAGGTTTGACTTAGTATGTCTGGTTCCTTGTGTGAAAAGTCTGTAAATGCTTAAAACAATAAGTGGCAGTCAGGTAACCATAAGATTACTACTACATCACTGTATGAATGGTTACAGGCAATAAATACTTGTACAAGACTGTCCTACATTTAGGGAAAATACATAACTCTGTCATGCACCACTTTTCTTTACTCACAGTCATAAATTATATGGTCATCTTATTTATGGCAATTGGACTTTACTTTCCGTGCATCTTATTAAGAGGATTAAGTTCCTGGATTTTGCCCCCACGTTGTGTAGTATGTAGTATATACACACACTGCAGGGGAAATCTGAAGGCTCAGATTTTAGGCATTGATAGACGCCCTGCCTTTTTTTCGCTGTTGCTAAAATGATGTGCTTTTTTAGATCCATTTTATTCCTAATCCTAAACTACCCCAGTGTGAGCCATCTGGAATGGTCGACATGCTTATCAACTGAAACATACAAAAGTCATCTTTAAACTGTTTGTGTGGGCCCTGATTGTGTCTTGATCTTTATTTCTATGAGTCTCTGTTGAAACACTCATCAATTTGCATTATTGTGGGTTTAAAATGTGCGACACATAGGGCCATTTCTTCATTACTAGGGTTAATTTGAAAAAGTGTTTTTGGATTTGTGTCTCAGAGTGCATGTGCAGTATTTTGCTCACATGTGTGTCCGTGAAATCATCTATTTGATCGTAGACGGGCTGGAATTGAGCTCCTATCGCAGACAGGAGTATGGCTATTGGCGCAAATCAAAGGCATGACGTTCTCTGCACTCCTGACTCCTGGGCTCCCTGCTCAGCCAGGGAGTGAGGCTGAATACCTTATCAGATTGACCCAATCTTGGCTTGCCACAGAAGCCTGCTTGGGCAACTGAGCTTTTGAAAGGGCCCTCTCTGATGTCTGATGATGAAGCTAGTCTGAGCTGTTGTTGATGGAGCTGACTGGTGACTGCTGATACTCACTTTTCTTTGCATAAAAAGACCACGCTTAAGTGAAGTGAGTGTCATATCATCTGTCATGATTTCACTATGAAGACATTAAGCTTTTTTTTTCTTTTAATATTTTTTGTGTCTTAGTAGAGATGGGAATTCCTTCAGCCTAACTTTATATCCACTATAATTTTCACATCACCCACTGATTGAATTGGTTCCTCACGGATGGCTGAACTTCTCACCCTATCTCCAAGGGAGACTCCAGCCACCCTGAGAAAACCCATTTTGGCTGCTTGCACCCGCGACCTCGTTCTTTTGGTCATGACCCAGCTTTCAATGGGTGAGTGTGGGAATGAAGATTAACCGCTAGATCGATCTTTTCGTCACAACGGTGCGGTAGAGCAACTGCATTACCGCCCCCACTGCTCTGATTCTCTGGCCAAACTCAGGCTACCTCATCCCCTCACTCATGAACAAGATCCCGAGGTACTTGAACTCCTTCACTTGGGGTAAGGACTAATTCCCTAAATCCCTAAATCCTTACTATAAACAGCTTGGACGATTTCCCATTTCCCCTTCCTGAGGTGCCGAACGGTTTTCCAAAAACACCTTGGTGAGTTGATTGACAACAAAAGGTTAAAATGAAACATCACATCATAATTTAAGGTTATCAATAGTTCTGAAACAGTACATTGAGTATTTGCACGTAGCTTTTGTGGAAAATTAGGCTACATTATTTCAGTGTCATTTGTTCAACATCCCATATCGCCTGCTGCTCATCTTATTTTCTCACCAACACAGAATCTGCAGTATTTTTCAGCCAATACTAAGGAAGGATCTACATTGAATATGACATGTATTCATAAATGTAGTTAATAATAGGTGTTAAAGGTTAAACCTAATTAATCTGATGAGGGTTTGATGAATTAAGATTAGTTAAGTTAAACTGAATTCTAAATATAATTTAGCTAACAGCTTTAGCTAGTAATTTAGTTAAAGGGGACCTATTATACTTGTTTTCAGGTTATAACTTGTATTTTGTGTTTCTACTAGAACATACAGTATTTACATGCTTGTAAATACTGAAGTCTGTATTCTTCTATAAAAAACTTGCGTTTTTAATATTTGCTGAAACTGTTACTATATCCTGACAGCACATTGAGGCAAACAATCTTTGAAATAGTAATGTATCTCTACCTTTCTCAGTCTTCTCCTAATGTCATCTGCTAGATTCCACAGTGCCTGACCGACTGCTCTGAACTATCAAACCTTCACTAACTCACAACTAATTATCATTCATTTATTCATTCATTCATCTTCAACCGCTTGTCCCTGTCGGGGTCGCGGGGGGCTGGAGCCGATCCAAGCTGACATCGGGCGTGAGGCGGGGTAAACCCTGGACAGGACGCCAGTCTATCGCAGGGCACATAGAGACTCAAAGAGACAGACAACCATTCACACCTACGGGAAATTTTTGAGTCATCAATTAACCTAACACGTGCATGTCTTTTGGATTGTGGGAGGAAACCGGAGAACCCGGAGAAAACCCACGCAGACACGGGGAGAACATGTAAACTCCACACAGAAGGGCCCCAGCAGGGACGCGAACCTGGAACCTTCTCGCTGTGAGGCGACAGTGCTGCTCAAATATTAATCAATATTCTCTCACTGTATCGCATAAATTATTTTCAGGAACATATTTTAGGGTGCTATGAAGCTGTGAAATGGGAAAGATTGTTTTGGTTTGTCTTGGTTTTGGCTCGATTTAGTTACAAACAGCATTTTCTGCCTGAAATCTAATATTTTTGCTCACAAAATATCTTTCAGATGTTTACCTCATCATTGAAGCTGTTGCCACATTTAATATGAACATCTGACATTGTCACATTATATATATGACAGAAAATATAGAAAAGTATATGTTTCCTTTAAATTTAAGCATATCTTAGTTTTTCCCCCTGATTTTTATTGTTAACTGGATTTCTCTGCTAACTCAAGTGTGTTGAATTATCATGAGGTTTATGCAAAATCTGCAGTCGGCTAATTGTGATCACATAGCTGAAGACAGGCTGATCATATCATTAAATCTCATTGGTTTAGTTTCTTTGATAAAAGCATGAATTAGATGTTACACAGGGGAGATTGAAAGGCCAGATCTTTCACAATCATTCAGCCACATATGCACTCATTCTCTTCCTCATCCAAGGATGGGAAGGAAAAAAAGAGGGAAAAAACAAAGGATGACATTCAGCAGTAAGTGACGGGATGGACAGGGAGTGAGCACAAAGAGGCTAAAGATAATGGATGTGAATTGGATTAAATGGGCTGGGTGGAGAACATTAGCAGTTAGGTCAGAGCTGCTATTGTAGTGTGAGTCACTCCCTCCACTTCTAATCTCTCTAATTAGGCCTCATCTGCGTTAGCCAGCACCTCCCCACCTCTCCTCCATCCTCCCATCATCCATCCCAGATTCAAGGAGGATGAAGGGAGAACTGACAGATCGAAGATGGACAAAAGTTATGTGGTTGTTCATTAGGGCTGAGTGCAGAATCTTAATACACTCTGAGTAAGGGCAGCACAATGAGTCCAATATATCATGTGAACAACATTATGCATCTCTTAAGGACATTAACCTTATGAGCCAGACTGACATTTGCTTATGTCTAAAATTGAATATTTGAGAGTCATAGCCGTCACTTAACACTCAACTCAAGACACACACACCCACAGACACACACGTTCATCATTTGACTTTGAACTGGATACATTTTTATTGGGTTTCATTTCTCAATTTCTATGACAGGTGCAGGAAATGTACGTTTTTTTTGTATTTTTAAATTCTCCTTTTTTCTTTAACCGGTTTATTTATTTTGAATAATCAAGTAATTTAATTATGCATATACAGTATGTATGTTTGCTTTTATCTGTTTTTTTTTTTTTTTTTTTTGGAAATGCAATTTGTGGAAAATAATTTCAGGGTAGCCTATTGGGGATGCAAACAAATAATCAATTATCGATTAATTGTCGATAAGAAATTTTTCGATTCAAATAAATGAATTGCAATTTATTGCGTTTTGAACCCGTAATTCCCCGCCAGTCCATGTGAGGGCGCACTTGATGCCAGTCGTACTTGACGCAAATGCGGGAACACCAGCGAAGCAGTTCTCTGACAACAACAAGACAAACGAGAAGTGGTACACTGACTTGTACACAGGATGAATTGGGCAAAACGGAGCGCAGTATAGAGCCACTTTAAGTTGGTTGATGACTACAAAGACGGCATGGTTAGGGTATGGAAGGGACATGGAGGTATATCAGAGATTATCAGTGAACTACGAACGATGGAACAATTCCTGACCCTTTGAGTAGAAGCCTGTGTGAAACAGCAATTTATGACCGTGGTGGCTGATGTTGACTGCTGTCCTCTCTGATCTCAGTTAAATCCGTTAAATCACCATCTCAATGTCTCTTTCTACTCTGAAAAAGAAAGGTTGTCACAGAAAACCGTCAGTTCACCAGATAATGGACAGATAAGTTTTTGTTTCTGTCACTGTGAAGCCTGTGTTTACTCTAACCTACTTACGCTAACTTCAACACCACTTTCCACTGAACTGTAAAAAATACTGCATTTCTGTTACTTAATTTTTGTCCGTCCCGTTTTTGATGAATAAACTAATGTTTCATATGTGGTTGTATGCCTGGTAAAGTAACTACTAACTGAAGTAATCAGATAAATGTACTGGAGTAAAAAGTAGACTATTTCCCACTGATTTGTAGTGGAGTGGAAGTATAGAGAAGCATGGAAATAAAATACTCAGTAAAGGACAAGAGCCTCAAACTTTACTTTAGTCCAATAATTGAGTGAAAACCTCTGATTAACAAGTTGTTGCTTTGAGTACTATCACTACTTGTTTTGATCAGCTGTTATACTGTTGCACTTTGAGGCCTATTGCTACTATTTACATTGATAAAGTAAAGAAACTATATCTACTCCTATGTCACTGTAGTGTTTTACGATATCCATTAATGTTGACGCTTATATTTTTCCGGCCCCTCATTTTGTATTATTTTCTTCAACCGGCCTCAATTTTAAATTAATAGCCCTGCTCAAATATATATTCAAACTTATTAATTTTGCTCTCAAAATGCATCAGATTGATGCTTTTAGGGGGAGAATATTGCCCATTCCATTAAAAAGGTCTATACAGTTAATCTATTCAGAGGGAAATTCAGCTTCTCAGAAGAATTGCCGCTTAGCAATTAATTGATCAGCGATCGATAAGCCTATCCATGTTTGAGGTGGTTTTCAGAGGTGCTGTAGGCACTGAATGGCGGCCATAAGATATGTGACCCTAGAAAAGTGCCATGTTATTACTATTATTATTATTATTATTATTGTTATTTTTTAAATTTCATGTTGAAAAGACGTCCACGAACGACCACATTTGGACTGTAAATAGCCCTTACACGCGTGTCCCACAGACGTCAACATTGGACGTTTGGTAAATGTAGAAAAAAGATGTTGCTTGGTGTTACAAAACAACTCCTTCAGTGGACCAAAATTGGACGTCTAAAATGACATAGATAATACGTCACTCCGACGTCACATTGCGCAGTGGGTTAGTTTATAATAATAATGATTTTGATGTTTTCTTTATTATAAAAAAAAAATCTAGTTATTGTTTTCTTTATGTACCACTGGCCAATTTCCTTTTCATTTTGTTCCTGCTACTCTCTGGATTGAACAGGGTGGGAGATGAGAAATCATCGTCACTGCCTGTAGTTTGCTACGATTGGTTGATTGATGTATCTTTAGGGCAATGCATGAGACGGACTAGCCAATAGTGTGATTTGGCTGAACATAGAATGTGTCCTATAGACGGTTGAAAGAAATTCAGTTAATACATTTTATTAAATTATTTCAAAGTCTTCACTACATATATTATGTAAGTCTGGACAGTTTGGTTGTAAACTGCAACTTGACTGTTTGATGGAAGCAGACAACCAAAAGGCACTTACACTGTAAGCTAGAGTTTTGTGTAGCTGGATGATCTCACAAACATGATGAGAAGTTATTTTATTATTTTAAACTATTTTACTGTTATGAACGTGTTGAATTTGATATATCACAAGACGTAGGTCATAATCCTTCTTTGAAGTTAACATAAAGTCACTGTGGCCACGCTCATATTTATATATATATGGTAGATATGATTGTCCTGCATTAAGTCTAATACCAAACTTTTCTGGTTGCATCTTTTAAAATCTGACTATTGCTTTCTTTCAATGTGTGTTTTGGACAAAACAAACCGTTTTAAAGACCTCATTTCATAGATGAATCAGTAATCAACAATAAAAGGAATGGCCTTACAGGAAAAAAAGAGGTGCAAGTATATCTCAGTATTTCTCCAGTGGATTATTGGATAATTTACAGCTTGATTAAACAGTAAATTAACACCACAGAGTACTGAGTTAGTTTTTTAATAGCTGTAATGTGTTATGTTACATTTAGTGTAATGAGTTTAGAAATTCCCCAACTCCACACTTAGAGCAGTTTGTAAAGTCTGTATACATGTATATATGGTCGAGCAGTCAGTGAGAAATCTACAGTTGAGGTGAACAGAGGCAAGTGATAGCATCAAGGTGTTTGTAGTTGGCCGTGTAAACCGGCTGAGAGTGTGTTTAGGTTGACAAGCCTGGTGATGTCACTGCTGTCAGCCGTGCTTGTGTATGTGTGTGTGTGTGTGTTTGTGTGCACGTGTGAAGGAATGCTAATGCAGAGGCATGTGATTCCATGTGAACCAAGCAGGCAATATTTATTATGCAACTGGCAAGCAGCAAGTCTGAGCTCTGCTTACAGAGCAGGAAAGACAGGCAGAGGCAGAGAGGATGGATGGATAAAGAGCAAGAAAGACACTTGGGTGCTTTTGTGAGAGCAGTTAGGTTCACACAGTCTGCAACTATTTGCATTTGCAAAATATGTTTTCAGGGATATATTATGCTGTCTGTTTTTTCATCAAACAGAACCTTTGTCTAATATATATGTACAAAATTTTCACCGCCAACATTTTTTAATCAGGCAAACCTTTCTCAATTTAAATTTAAACAATCCCCATAAAAAATAACCCTCTTTTCTCGGTAGTTTGTTATTTTTTGCTTTGTACATTAATTGTGCTGTTTGAAATTCCACCAGATCTGTCAATTTGAGTATTTCTAAGAGTATTTCTGTATGAATAATGATTCTGTATGATCTCTATAACCAGCATTGAAAATGGTCCATTTAGCTCTTTTCTGCAGTATAAACAGTGAATGTAAAGTACTTTTGTAATTATTGCCCCAAACCTCTACACAGTAACTTAAATAAGGTGAAACCAGTGAACAATAGAAAATGTGTAGTGATTTAAGATCCAGAACCTGTTTAGCTTTATATAATACTGCAATGCTTATCGAGACCTTGGAGTGTATATGTTTTATGTGCGATTTCCAGTCTAGTTTTTCACCAATTTTTACATTGAGGTGTTCCCAAGCAAGTGTGGAGACATAATCTCTCCACCTCGTTCTGGGTCTTCACACATGGAACCTAACCCCTGGGGGACACCACAAGCAATGTTCAAACATATAGAGGAGAAATTATCCAGTCGATTATTGAATAGCTTTTCAAGAATTTTGGAGAATTGTGGTAATAATGAGGTCGCTCTGTAATTTGGGAATTTGTGTTTGTTCCCAGATTTGTACGAATGTATGACTTTTGCTATTTTCTTTTTGTCTGGAAATGTACCAGTTTGGAATGATAAGTTACAGATGTATGTGAACGGTTTTGTTCTTCCCTCAATCACTTTTTTTTTTTACCACTGCCATATCAATGTCATCACAATCATTAGACTTTTTGCCTTTACAATTCAAAACAATATCAACATTTTCCCTTTCATGCACTGCTCTGAAACACATAGGGTACTTATTACTATTTATTAATTTTTCCATATTTTGCTGTGATGTCCCTTGATCCAGAATTGTTCCTGCTAGGTCAGGACCAATATTTACAAAAAACTGGTTAAAGCAGTCGGCCACAACATCCATTGTACTCCTCCTTTTCATTAACCAAAATAGAAACATTTTGTATGTTCCATAACCCTTCATATTGTTTTTGTTCTTTTCCAATATATTCCCGTAGTAGTGTTTTTTAATAGTTCTCAAAATTTTAGTTAACTCATCTTCTACATGTTTTATATTTATTCTCAGCATCTTCATTTTTCAGCCTTCTAAAATTTCGGTACAGTGTATTTTTCTTTTTACAGGCTCTTCATGATCCATGGGCATTCAGAGTATCTCATTTTTCTTTGTTTTTATTGTATAACGTTGTGAATATTCTGAGAAATTCTCCATATGCACTTTTAATGTTTATTTTCTCATACATTTCTTTCCAGTTCTGTGCCAGCAGATCATTCTTAAAAGCCATCATTGATTCTTCAGATCTAATTCTTATTCTTGAGTGTTGTCTTTTACCTTGTAGTCCAGTGCATGTATGCAGCTCACTGATATTTCTCCAGCTCCTCAATATGCCTGATGACCAAAACTTTAACCATTTAGTTTAATGAATATCTTGCAGTTTGCAATCCAAGTGTTCTGAATTTTCCTCTGCTTCTTTAAATTGCGAGCCATTCTGTCTATGTCGGCGTTGTGTTTAGTGAGATGCTCGTTTATGAACATGTTTGTACCTTTCAGTTTCTTCCTGTCTCAGCAGCGCGGTCCTGTGATTTCTGATAACAAACCTGATGATGATAGCGGGTTTGTCGCTGATGTTCCACCTGGGCAAAGGGTAGCATGCCTCGATGTCTTCGCAGGCTCGATCAATGTGGGGCCGACATCCATTTCTCCCTCTCACGTGTCAGATGTCTTTGGCTACCTCTGCTATCTATTTTGGAAGGGCAACGGTGGCTTAATTATGCCCACGGTGATTGGGATTGGAAGAAAAGAAATACAAAAATGCCAGAGTGTTTTTTCCACTATGCAAGACCATACTCCACAGTGCTGAGGAGATTCTGGCAATGTGGGACTATCACTGCACTGAAATTCTCTCTAATATGTTGCAAAATGTGTACTTAGTTTTAAATAGAGGTGAATTAAGGTAACTTTAACGAATCAGTTAACCTGAACAAAACTGCTGAGGCACCTGAAACACCTATTTAGAAACGCTATGTTCCAGGTGTCCTGATATGGCTACCATTCAGTGAGAAAAGAGCATTTTCTGTTGCTTGGGTGAAATAATTGTGTCTCCATAGAGTGTCTTGATGAAATATTCATAAGTACTGTCATTCACCATTCACATATCTGAATAAAAATTATCAATTAAATCTGCCAGTGTCATGGAAGAAACATGTCTTTAGGTTGTTGTTTTTTTGTAAAAAATTAATTATTGTTATTAATATAAGGTTAAGCAATTATCGTCAGATTCATTTTTAATATTTTTCCTTATTCCTCAACCCTACCAATAGATATGAATGAACTAACCTTGAGTTAGTGCATTAACATGTTATTTGTAGGACGCAATTAGAAATGTGGACTGAAATATGATTATGGTAGTATAAACTAGAACAGGAACTAACTGAGCCAATGTGGCAGCATACAAATCTGCAACAGGCGCTGACCTGCTGGAGCCGTATATACTGTATGACACGATGATTTTATTTTAACCAATAACAGATAATGTTGTGCGGGACATAGTGAGGGACAGCGTAAGAGCTTGGAGAAAGGGTGAAATGGGATTTGGGGCTCGTGCCGGCTGATGATAACCCGGTCCAAATGCATTGGTAATGGCTATTCATGGGGTAGGCAAGCAGCTCAGCTGCTTTGACACTAATATGAATGCAGATTGAAATGTGGCTGAGGAACTTTAGCTTGAGGTAATAGCAATATGTGTGTGTTGTTGTAAGTATGAGCACATGTTGAGCTACGTGTGTGCACACATGTGTAACCAAACTAAGTTTACAGTCTACAAACCCGTCGTGATGTGCAATAACACAGTACCTTAGCATTCATATGCTTGTTAACAGCATGAATTTCCATGGTGAGAAAGGACATCAGACTACTTGAAGCGCCCTGAGGAAAAGGGAGATGCGATGCTTCCTCACATGTAGTCGCTTGACACAATCTGGTTCACGCTTCCCTCCCCCCCTTTCTCCCTGCAGCAGCATAAGAGTGGCTCACCAGCTTCCGGAACATATTGATCCCAAAATAACATCAAAGAGGCTGGCTGACTGACTTAAGATGTGCTGGGAGGGAAAGGCAAGAAAGAGTAGGAAAAGAAGGAGGAAACCAGATCCCAGCTAGAGGAAAGCTTGTACTTGGGAAGCAACAATGAGCCAGAGTTTTTATTGGTCAGTGTTTTGGATTCGATTGTAAAGACATTTAGGATGTTTTAGCTTGCTTACCTTAAAATGTGGCCAAAAGGTAGAAGTCAGCTTTTTTTCTTTTTTTTTTGACTATTCAGCAGTATTACATTTTAGATGTTGGATAATTGACAGTTCGTTAATACAGGTCTCTTTTTTTCATGCTTACTTTTTAATTCTGGGCTCAAAGGTAGCCTTTAAGCTTTAAGGAGCATGTGGGATTATAACAGAAAAATCAATGATCTCTGAGCCAGCAAAAATGATTTAAAAGTGGACATAAAATAATAGCTCTTTCCCTCCTTTTATTATTACTGTTTAGTTGCCCTCAAGTAGGGCACTTTGGCTATTTGGTGGCCTGACTGTGGTTGTACCAGACAGAAAAATGTTGGCATTGTACATTTCTGCAAACCAAAGATACTTTCATGTGAATTTTTTTTGGCACCCTCAAGTGTCTGTATGACACGCACCAGGCGTTTATCTGACAGCAAGTGCGCAGGGTGTCAGGTGGCATAGTATAAAAACTCAAGTATATATAAGTACTCATAGTATAAAAACTATACTCAAACTATACTCAAACTAAAAACTCAAACTCAGCTTAGGGAGGAGGGGTGGATGTTTTGGTAAAACTCACACTGGACTTTCACCCAGGAGACTGTAGTTTGTGTCCTGTCTCTTTCCATATGAAAGTTAAACTAAAGACATAACCAAGTAGTTTTGTTTCTTAAATGTTAATATTTTTTGTTTGAATTCACGCCAACCACCTGTTACCATGCTACTGCAGATGTTTGGTGTTATTTTGAGCAGTTATAATATTTTGTATTGTATAATATTATAATATTTTGTATTAGTGGTTAACAAAGCCGTTTTTTAATGCCTTCACCATAATGCCCCAAGCTAATCAGTGTTAGCCACGTCCAGCTGTTAGCGACACTCCCACATTTCTCCATCTCCGTCTTGCAAATATGAGTGTTACACAATCCCTCACAGACTTTACGAAAATTTACACCTGAAGTGTGTACATCACCATCCTAATATTATTTTTAGCTCTCCATTCCCTCAGCGCATTACATAATAATGTGTGTCATTATGTACTTTAGCATCATTATTTATTATTTTATCATATTGATCCTAAAAAAGAACTAAATCAACATTAAAACCTCTAATAAGCAATTGGGATTTGTAACTGAATCAATGTGTCCCTTCCTTCTTATTATTGGCTTTTTTGGACAAATCCCATTCTTTTATTCTACTATTCCTTTTTAATGTGAAGAAGCTCTTGAAGCAGCAGGCTGTTAACATATCTGTGCAGGAATGTAGACTGCATGATAGGTAGGATGATACACAATGGCCCTCATTTATCAAACAAACGTACGGCAGAAAAACGTGCGTACGACCATTTCCTGGCAAACGTCGGCATTTATCAATTTGGACGTGAGCGTGAGCTACGATCAAATCTCACGTCTGGTCTGAGATCGCGTACGCACATTTGAGCCTGTGTATTTGCGGTGCAGCACAGCAAAATCTGGCTGAAAATAATGAACAAACCTCAGCTGTCATTAAGCATAAGCAGTCACATATTAAAAACAGTTAAAAACGGATTCTTAAAACGAATTAAAAAAATAAAAATTGTGGTTGGAGCAATTGATCGTACTCATGTGCGTCTGAAGGCACCATCCATGAACGATTACGCATTCATCAATCGCCAAAACTACCACTCGATAAATGTACAGGTGATTTGTGATGCCAAGCTGTTGCTTTTAAACGTGGTGGCCAGGTGACCATGGGGGACACACGATTCTTTTATATTTCAAAACAGCTCGGCTCCAGCCCCCCGCGACCCCGACATTGAATGAATGAATGAATGTGTTGGCGCGTGGCTGCAGCAAGACGCACTGCAGAGCCAAACTCATCTCCTCGGTTGGTGGCTACCCTTGATAAATTGCATTAAATCAAACAAGGTACAGATGATTAACATCTTGGTATGGTTCTTCTAGATGACAAAGGTATTCTCTTACGGAATACCTAATAACCCCGCTGGCAAACCCCGCTACAGAGCAAGAGCGCCGGTGTTGTGCCGTATTCAGCCCCCCGCCGTGAAATGCACCCCCTCGCGTTATAGGTGATATTCTGGATCAGAAGGCTGTTGTTTCCACCTAAAGGAGTAGTTTATATACAGCTCACCTACAACGGTCAGAACATTGGTTACTTACAGTCTTTAAACTATTTTAAAGAGTTTAAAATCACAAACTTGGATAATAGCGAACACAAAACAACACCCTTTTGTATGTTCTGTGGAAATATACTGCAGCCATAATTACAAAATGAATGAAATGGATCTTTTGAGCAAGTTGAATGTATTTGACTCAGCATTTCCTAAATATAATCCTAGCTTTTCTTGCAATTCATATGTTCAAAGGTGTGTGCTTTTAATTGGGTTACACCTGTCCAACAGTGCGCACAGGCGCACTCGGGTCACAGTGGAGCGCTGCCGTTATTCTTTTCCATACAGCGTTTTTATGGGGCCCTTTTATTCCACTCTTAAGACTGACAAAAAGCACATCTTTATTTTGCTCCATCTCGGATGTCAGGATGCCGATCTGTGTGTCGGAAAAGTTTCTTTTCTATCCTGCGTTCCTTCTCTCCATGTTTGACCTCAGTGGGCGAGGCCTCCGATTCAGGAATATTTTGGGGCGTAACATGTTAAAGACGATCGAATTCAGCCGCAGCATTTATCAAGGCCCGCTCATTCATGCGCTGATATTGGTCAGATACGAATGTTTCATAAATCACACGTGGGTCCTTTCCTACGACCAATTCTGCGCTCAGATCTGCGCCCGTTTTCATGCAAGATTGATAAATGAGGCCCAATGAGTTTGGATTGTAAACTCATGACAACAATAACAAACAGAACAATGATTACAGTTAGAGTTTTTCCACTGCATGAAGACAAAAACTGGATGACACAAGATGCTCATCTCAGGGTCAATCAATGTCTTAAGTCTTATATTACTTTCCTAAATAGCATCCAAATTGCAATTGATTTAAATTCCCTCATCAGTTCAAAATGTGTAAGAAACAAAACATGGGTGCTATTTACCACATTGATGATTTGGTACAAGTTAAGGTCATGTGATGCTAAACATTTAAATGCAATGTTAAGTTTATAGATATTAAATAGATTGGTTTTAATGTGTGCAACACAGTGCTTGCCTAACTCAGTATTAGGGCGCACTCACACTGTCCATTCGTACTGTGCCCAAGTACGTTTCACGGCTTAAGTCTAGTTCGTTTGACCAGTGTGAGTGCAACCGTCCGCTTGCCGGCCACGGCCCGTTTGGGAGAGGTGGGCTTTTCTAAAGCATGTTTGCATATGTACGAGCACGAGCGTGCGCACGTGTACGAGCACGAGCACGAGGCCTACATCGGTTCTGACGTCATTTTATGTGCGCCTGTTCGGACATAGAAAAAAGAAGGATGGACAATGCACGGACATTTAAAACGATGGTGGCGAAAGGTTCACGTTGATGTCATGCGGAGAAGGCAGTGTGAGTACAAACGGGCCTGGGCCGCGGTGGGAGAGGGAGGGGGGGACAAGTACCCTAAAGCACGGGGCACGGTACGGATGGACAGTGTGAGTGTGCCCTTAGACTGCAACACAGACACACACCCAGACATTAGCCCACATTAGAGGAGCTGTAAGAAATGGCACCGGGCATCATCAGGGAGTGGTGTAATGTGGAGATTGAGTTACAGCCACTGCTGTGTGAAGTGAACTTAAATGTGGAATATGCCTTTAGTCAAACAGCACTTAGGAGGCATATTGATCAGGCGGTGAAAAGTAAGTGGGAGAAGGTGGGTGTCAGAGCCAGAAGGGGAGAGGATGGAAGAGAAACAAGAGAAGAAGAGAGGGTCACCTATCAACAATATTTACTGGATTTGGTTGTTTTCTCTTCAGCTCATTCTTGCCGAAATGCTGCTATACTGAGCAGACTAACACAATGTGATGGGGTCATGAAATCAAACCAAATTCTAAACACTGGGGCAAGCCACCATTAAAGTTGCAGTTGGCGGGACTTCCTGTTTGGCTGAGATGGAGTACACACGCATCGAGTCTCACACCCACAACTTTTGATAATTTCACGTTTCAGGACCCTGAAAGTCACTACAAATACTGATATTCATCTCTTTTGAAGGATACACCACCGAAATATATCGATGTTTGCGACCAGACAGTCTGGTAAAGATCAGGAGGCAAAGGCTACGCCGCAGATGAGGGAGGTGGCGAGATTAGCATGGCAGCTATTGCTAACTGAGTTCAAAGCCCCCTCCATCGAGCTCAAAGCCTCAATTTCAACGCTCAAAGCAAAGCTTGACCACGTCCATGCCACAGTGTCTGAACACGCTCAGAAGATAGGCTCTCGAGGTAAATGCAAATCTACAAGATAAGCATTTGTCGACACTAGAGGCCTCCTGTGCCAAGCTAGCAGAGGGCAATGCTAAGCTAAAGTAAGTGACCTCGAGTCCAGGAGCCGGCGGAATAATATCCCAGTCATCGACCTACCTGAATCCACGGAGGGACCACGGCTGACAGCTTTCTTCGCAGAGCTGCTCCTGGAGGTTTTCAGCGAAGGCGTCCTGGAAACACCGCCCAAATGTGACAGGGCTCACCGCACGCTATCCGAGAAGCTGAAGCCAGGGCAGAGAGCATGGCCAGTCATTATCAGGCTGCACAGGTACCAGGTGAAAGAGAAAATCATACGCGAAGCCTCCGCCAGGAGAGGCAAACTGCAGTACAGGGGGTCTCCCATTGCCATTCACAAGGATTATGCGCCTGAGGTGATGGAACAATGCCAGAAATACTGAGGGCTGATGTTGTAGCTTTACAACCTGGGCTTCAAACCTGCATTGCAGTTCCCTGTCAGGCTTGTCATCATGATAATGGACGGATATAAGAAGAGGCTCTCTTCGTTCTCTGAGGCTAAAGGCTTCATTAAGTCCATCAGCACGGCAAAGACCTCATGGCCACGGGAAGCTGTTGATTTCACCGTGGATGAGCCGCTGTCACGCTATCTCGATAACCCTGAGGTGTTAGTTGCGAGCTGGAGAGCTCAGATGATGTTTTTCTCTGTGGGAGTAGCCCTCAGATTGGTCACAAATGTTATTGTCCCCAGGAGGCTAAGGAAGAGCCGCTCCAACGTCTTCATCAGGTGTGAAGCGAAAACCACCGGTCGGAAATGACTCAGCTCGCTGGGCCTGTTCTTCTTGGGAACCGGAACAATGCAGGATGTCTTTCCAAGGGTAAGCACTCTCCCTCGCTGCAGGCTAATGTTGAAGATCCGTTGTAGTGGTTCCCCCAGTTCTGCAGCGCAGGTCTTCAGTAGTCTTGGACACACTTTATCCGGGCCTGCTGCTTTCCTGGGCCGGAGCTTCCTCAGCTGACCTGCTCTGTGGTGATGTGAGGCGGGGATTGTGTGGAGGAGGGGGAGGGGGTTGTTGTGATGTCAGGGGGGAGCTGTGTAGAGGGAAGGAGAGATGGTTACAGTGAGGGCGGGGGTGGGGGGGGACAAGGGCTGGTTAAACCTGTTAAAGAAGTAATTCAGTTTGTTCGCCCTCTCCATTGTCCCCCCTGTAGCTCTGGTCTTTGTGTTATAAGCCCGTGAATGTTCTCATTTGTCCAGGTCATCGTTATCCTCAAAGCAATTTCAGTCAAAAGCAACTGGACTTGGTTATTTGTCTAGGAAGATGTTTCACCTCTCATCTCAGAGGCTTCATCAGTTCATGTACGCATCTGACCAGGCTGGGACTGGTCCAACTAACTGGTGTGGAGATCCAGGTATTTAACCTCTCACAAGGCCAATGATGTCACTTTATGTTATGACCTGTGATGGTCCTCACACCTTCCCAGACCTCCCTCACGTTGGTCTACCTCAGCTTCTGCTCCACCTTTCTGCTATAGCTGTCCTTAGCTTCCCTCACACAGTGTTTCACCTCCTGCTGTGCTGCCTTCATGGCCTCCCTGTCCCTGCTCCTGAAGGCAGCCTTTTTCTTGTTGAGAACAGCCTTAACTTCCCACGTTACCCATGGCTTGTTAGTAGGGTAACAGCAGACAGTCTTGACAGGGGAGACCACGTATGCGCAGAAGTTCAGGTACTTCGTCAGACAGTCTGTCATCCCCTCTATGTCCCCACTTTGCGGGTTGATCAGCACATCCCAGATTGTGGTGTTGTGAAAATTGAATTTCCCCATTGCGGGACGAATAAAGGAATTCTTCTTCTTCTTCTTCTTCTTACCCATGGCTTGTTATTAGGGTAACAGCGGAACAACGTCTGCACAGAAAATCAGGTACCCCCCTACCTTTGGGGGCCGCGCACACCAAGAGGAATCCGCCATGGCTGCAAGGGGCGCTGCCACAAGGACCACCCCAGCCCAAGCAGACAGGAGGCTAAACACCATGGTGTAGAGATCTCAAGCCATCCTAGGGACAGGGCCATCCTAGGGACAGCACCCGCATCAGTGGACCAGAGACAACTCCCGGTGTGGTCGGCCCCAAGGAGACCACACTTAAAAACCGAGGGGCTAAAAACAGTAAAATAAGATAAAAAGGTATAGAAGCTAAAAACTGAGGGAATAAAACAATCAAAACAGTAAAATAAGATGAAAGGAATAGAAGCTAAAAGTGATAAAAAAACAATATTAGAAGCATAAAATGAATTAGAAAGAATTAAACAGGTCAGACATTAAGACATTTAAAAACTAGTAAAATAACCTTAAAAAAAGTGCACAGGGAGCCAAAGCAGCGATTTTAAAGCTGGTGCAATGTGCTCCCGCCGTCTGGTCCTCAGCAGCATGCATGCAGCTGAGCTCTGTAGTAATTGTAAGTTGTACATTTTGCAGATACTTTTATGGAAGACCAGAGAGCAGGGCATTACAATAATCTAAACGACAAGAGATAAAAGCATGCATCAACACCTCCGTGCTGGCCTGAGAGAGAAACGGCCGGACTCTGGCTCACGCTCCACCGTCCCCTCACTTGTGGACATGATCCAGAGGTACTTGAACTCCTTCACTTGGGGTAAGGACTAGGGATGCTCGATATTGGCTTTTCTGCCAATATCCGATATTCCGATATTGTCCAACCCTTAATTTCCGATTCCGATATCACCCGATACCGATATATGCAGCCTTTTTACACCAAAATTCATCACATATCACCTATTATGGAATTAACACATTATGCCCGATTTTATTGTGATGCCCCGCTGGATGCATACATAGATGCAACATGGCTTTTCAAATGTAGACACAGTCTGTACAAAATAAGTTATTGAAAAAAGTGCCATTCATTTATTTACAGACATAATCAAAACCAGGAAGATGCATATCTTCAGTCCAGAATAGTAAACAAACTTAGCTCCCTTTTTCCAGACTGAGTAACGACTGAGCCGTAACTTGGCAAATAATACAATCAATAAATTAGCAGTCAAGCTCAACATGCTAACCTGTATTGGATCTAATGGATACAGCACCAGAAATTACCTTCTCGACGTGACAGTAAACAATGCTGTGCAATTCGGGTAAGCACTGGTCTGAGAAATACTTGTGACTGGGCGTTATACAGACATAACGTGGCTCCAGGAACTCCACACGTTTGTTGAATCCGGCATCTTGAACGATAGAAAAAGGTTTGTTCTCAGTGTCGGCTGTTGCTTCTTTTCATCACTTTGCTGCACAGATGTAGCGTTTAACTCCGCATGATTCTTCTTGAGGTGGGTCAAAGGTGATGTATTAAAGGAAGACGCCGTGCAGTCTTTGCAAAGCGCACATTGACTGTTAGTAGGTGACACTTGGAAATACTTCCAAACCACGGACATCTCATGCACCGGGAGAGCTGAAGCTTGTTAGCCACGGTTTGCAACCTATGAGTGAAGCGTGTTGTTGTTGTTATACGTCATCAAGCACGCGCCTGTAAACGTCCCATGTTGCATTCACGTACACTCGGAAATGCTGAAGCCTACAGAACTAACATCGGTTGTAAAAACCCGATACCAATAATTCCCGATATTACATTTTTAACTCAATATCGACATCCCTAGAAAGGACTCATTCCCTACCTGGAGTAAGCAATCCACCGGTTTCCTGCTGAGAGCCATGGCCTCAGAGTTAGAGGTGCTGATCCAGTGCCACTCCCTTGGCACTGTCCCAGACTTCCATGCAATGTTGAAGAGACGTGTCAACCAAGACAGCCCCTCCAAACCCAAAGCTTTCAGCATTTCTGGACGAATCTCATCAATCCCTGGAGCTTTGCCACTGTGGAGTTGTTTAACTACCTCAGTGACTTTCGCCAGAGATATTGATATTGTCCTTCTCCATTACTTCTCCAAACTCCTCCCACACCCGCTGCTCTGCCTCTGACACAGCAGAGGCTGCAGCCCTTCTGGCCTGTCGGTACCTTGCAACTGCCTCCTTCTTCAGTCGGACATCTTCCCTGACCACCGGTGTCCACCACGGTGTTCGAGGGTTACCGCCCCTTGAGGCACCTACGACCTTGAGGCCACAGCTCACCGCTGCAGCCTCAGCAATAGAAGCTTTGAACATTGCCCACTCCGGTTCAATGCCCCCAACCTCCACAGGGATGCCAGAAAAGCTCCGCCAGGTGTGAGTTGAGGATCTCTCGGACAGGGGCCTCCTCCAGACGTTCCCAGTTCACCTGCACTACTCGTTTGGGCTTACCTACTCCGTCCAGAATCTTCCCCCATCCTCTGACCCAACTCATCACCAGATGGTGATCAGTTGACAGCACTACCCCTCTCTTCACGCGAGTGTCCAAAACATACGGCATCAGATCAGATGATACGATCACAAAATCGATCATTGACCTTTGGCCTTGGGTGCTCTGGTACCACTTACACTTATGAGCATCCTTATGTTCGAACATGCAGGACTCCATTCAGGGTCTCCAAGAAGGCCGAATACTCTGAACTGCTGTTGGGTGCATATGCACAAACAGTCAGAGTTTTCCCCCCTACCACCCGCAGGCGTAAGGAGGCGACCCTCTCGTCCACCGGGGTGAACTCCAACACCGTGGCGCTCAGCCGGGGGTTTGTGAGTATCCCCACACCTGCCCGGCGCCTCACACCCTGGGGAACTCCAAAGAAGAATAGGGTCCAACCCCTATCCAGGAGTTCCAGAACCGAGACTGTGTGTGCAGGTAGGCCCCACTAGATCTAACTGGTAGTGCTCCACCTCCCGCACAAGCTCTGGCTCCTTCCCCGTCAGAGAGGTGACATTCCACGTCCACAGAGCCAGCCTTCTGCTGCCTTCTGCCTTCTGTGAAGGTGCCTTCTGTGAAGGCAGAAGGTGAGAGGCCTCGACGGACCAGACACGTCTGGTCCGTCGAGGCCTCTCACCTTCACTGCCACCCGTGCAGCAGCACACCCGACCCAAGTGGTTCCTCCTGCGAGTGGTGGGCCTACAGGATGGAGAGGAGGGAGGTGCCACGTCACTTTTTTGGGCTGTTCCCGGACGGGCTCCGTGGCAAACCCAGCCACCAGGCGCTCGCCGGCGAGCCCTCTGTCTGGGCCTGGCTCCAGACGGGGGCCCTGGGCTTCCTCCGGGCAGGGTCTCTCTTCCTCTTCCTTGTTTGTCCATTGAGTCTTTGTGAACCGTTCTTAGTCTGGCCCCTCGCCTGAGACCACTCTGCCATGGGAGACCCTACCACCAGCACTGGAGCACTAGGCTCCAGACAACACAGCCTCTCCAGTGCTTCCTCCGGTAAAGGCAATGATCCAGGTCTTAAAAGCTGGGATAAAAAACTGGATCTAATGTCATTGATTTTTCTTCTGAAGTGGTCTGCAAAGTCCTCACAAAGGGCGTCATCTGGTTCTTAGGAGGATTTTTTAAAATTTGTGTTAAAAGCTCAATTGTGGAAAAAAGGAATTTGGGGTTATGTTTATTGATATGTTTTTGGAAGTTGGAGATTCTGGCTTGTTTGACTGTATTATTGTAAATTATGAGGTTTTGATGTCAATTTTCATAGTGAACAGTTAACTTTGATTTCCTCCATCTCCTCTCAGCACTCCTGCATTCCCTTTTGAGTTTTTTAACCTCCTCAGTTTTCCATGGTCTCGTTTTCAATTGTTTTAAAAAAAAGTGGAGCCACTGAGTCCGGTGTTGTCTTAATTTTATTGTTCAGGTTGTCAGTGATAAAATCGCAGGGTGCTGATAAAATTTCGTCAGGAGTGCTCTGTAAGATCTGGATAAAATTTGCAGCCACTTCAGAAGTTAGGTAGCATTTCCACACTGTTCTTACAGGGGCCTCCCGCTGATTAAAACTGGTGATTGTAAAAAACACACAAAAGTGGTCAGATACAGCCAGGTCCACAACAGAGGGCACACCAATGGACAGGCCATGAGATATAACCAGGTCCAAGGTGCGCCCTCTGATGTGGGTCGGCTGCATGAAAATAAAATCAAGGCAGTTTAAAAGGTTTAAAAAGTCTCTGGACATTGAGTCTGAGGAGATGTACATGTGTAGATTAAAATCACTGGTTATTAAAATAATTCTCTAATAAAAGAAGTAGAATACTGAGGTGGTCTGTAGACTGTTAAACAGAGAATAGTTGGGCTGCTAAAAACAAGGGCATGGTACTCAAATGCTGAGTAGCTGTTTGAAAAGACTTTGTTCATGTTTATACTGTTCTTTATAATTGAAGCAGTGCCACCCCCCTCTTCTGCACCCCCTGAAGATAAAAAGTCAAAATTTGGTGGAGAAGCAGAACAGGTGCATCAGTGCCAAGCCATGTCTCTGTAAGGAGAATGCAGACCAGATTATTATCTAAAAATATCTTATTTCTAATAAAATATTTTTTGTTGCGTGGCGGGGGAAGCGGGCCGGAAACAATTAGTTGCTTCCCTGTGTCCAGCAGGCGGTTCATCATGGACATGAAGTCTTTCTTGAGGACCTCGGACAATGTAAATTGTTGGTACTGCCTGCAGGATCAGTGTGGCTGCAGGATCAGTGTGGAGGCTGAGCTGTGCTGTGAACACAGCTGGAGGGCGGAGGACTCAACCTCCTGGACGCGGGCTCCAGGGTGGCAGAAGGTCTGGCCGCCATGTACCCTCACGTGCCTGACCTCCGAGTTCCCGACAACCAGCATGGAGGGAATGTGCTGTTCAACAGGTGGCCTAGAGGTGCACCGGCCCACGGCTTCTCCAAACCGAGACGGAGGGGAGGAGTCAGGTTGGATGAGCGGACACCGGCTCCTGGGCCAGCGAGAGCCACGACCAGCTAGATGGATGGATCCCGGGGGCGGGCTGGAACACACACCCAGCCGAGGGAAATCCTGCAGGCTTAGTACGTCATACCTGTAATCCAGTGGTAGATCCGGAGGCGGAGGAGGGAGAGATGGACCAGCCCCAGTGCCCCTGTTCACCACTGACCAGGGCTCACTCCGCTTGAGTGGAGTCGAGCTCACCAGAACCAGAGCCACTGCTCCATCCTTCCTGATGGATCACTGCCACTCTGCGGGGCGAAGGCAGGAGTAGGGGGGTGCCGATGACTTGGGCTTGGCTCCCTGATGGTGCCAGGGGGACTCGGCGAGTGCTGATGCCAGAGGTCCGGTGGTGATGGAGCCATTCCATGGCAGGGTGGTGTTGTCCGCGGCCGCCATGCTCCGATCACCAAAGCCCCAAGATGGGTGACGAGCTTCGCCTAGGTCATGACGACGGTGGAGAGATCCAGGAGGATTTTGTCCCTATCCTTGATGTCAGCCTTCAGGCCAGAGACGCTCTCCCTGGGTTTTGAGAGGGTGGGGAGACAGGATTCGCACACTGCCATCATATCTGCAGCCTGTGCTGGGGATCCGTCATCCCGGGAGTTTATTTCCAGCCCTGGAGTCGAAATGTCCAGGGAGACCTTCCTCACTCCTGGGCTGGCAGTCCACTTCAACAGTTTTAGATCCAACGGCAGAGTATAAAAGTTGTTTCTTCTAAAAGAGTGGCACCTAGTGCAATTCGGCGTCACGACTTCTGTGTTTTACTTCTATAGTGTAATCAGAGTCAATCACAGGCCCTATGGTAAAAGAGCTTTGGTCCATGGTTTTTAAAAAATAAATTCAATAAAAGCTGGGCACGAGTGATCCCAAATATAAAAAAAATGAGAAACAGTGTTTTACTCGATAACAATCTCCTCGACTGCGTGAATGCATGTGAATATAACCCAATAGTCACTTCTGACCGTGCTGCTACCACAGTTGACATTAGTTTTCCACAAGATACAATTCCACGTTCGGTCCGACACCTTTTCCAGTCGGCGGTCCGGTCGACACCTATAGACAAGTCCTTCCGTGTGCCGGGAGGTTCTGTTCGGAGAGGCCCAGTAGAGCGCCAGGAGGCGCTCGTTGAGGGGGGCGTACTGCCGTGATTAGTTCTGGACAGTTTCCCTCTCCTTTTTAATCATTGTTTTTGTCTCCCTCTGTTGGTGTTTTTTTGTATGTGTTTTCTTTCTGTTTTCTGGTTTGAGTTTATTTTCCTGGCAGGTGATCCTTGTTAACATTGATCACCTGCCACTCTGTATATTAACCCGGTACTGAGCCTCACTCGGTGCCGGATCATACCCTCTACATACCCTGATGTCTCCCTGTGTACCTGTCCTCTTGTGTCCATTCATCGTGTCAGTTTGTATCAGTTCTCTTCGTGTTTTTCCTTTGTGTTTAGTCCACCTTTTGTAAATAAGTTTTATTAAATTTGTTAATACCGTCTCCCTAGTTCCGTGTCTGCATTTGGGTCCCCTCCTCCGTGTATTCTCCGTCATCACATATGACACTTTTCTGATTTCTATACCGCACTATATACTTCTGAATGCAACCCAATCACTGCAGCGACCCCCAATCTTTTAGACCGTTTAACATACCCTCACATCAATATAAATATCTCTAGGGAACTCGGTAGACCCATCTCTCTGTTGGAGGTGCATGAAGCGATCAAATCAATGAAAAACAGGAAATCTCCTGGTCCCGATGGTTTTACAGTGAAGTTCTTTAAGGTGTACTCGATGCTATTAGCTCCCATCCTTGTGAGAATGTTCAATGACTCCTTTACTAAAGGCAGACTGCCACTGACCTTGTATGAGGCATACAAAGAAAGGGATCCTAACTCATGTGGCAGCTACAGAATGGTCTCACCTTTAAATGTAGATTGTAAGATCCTTGCTAGGGTTCCACCTCCAAATTGTGGAGTCATCAATAATTTCACTAGACCAAACAGGCTTCACATTAGGGAGACATCCATTCTTCAACACCAAGCGGATGCTCAACATCATATTCTCACGTGGGTCGGACACTCCTGAGGTCGTAGTGGCGCTGCCAGAGAAAGCCTTTGACTGGCTGAAGTGGGGCTTTCTATTTTTCATTTTAGAGAAATTTGGCTTTGATTCTAATTTTATTTCTTGGGTTTAGCTGTATGTAACCCCATCTGCCTCTGTAAATACGGTGTCCGTTCAGCATATTTTCCTCTCAAACGTGGGACCCAACAGGGCTTTCCGCTCTCCCCCTTTTTGTTCAACATAGCCATCGAGCCATTAGCCATCTGGCTTAGAAACCAGAATGAGTTTGAAGGCAGTACTCATTTTGGTCTAGTCCACAAACTCTCCTTATATGTTCATGACCTTCTCTCATTTATTTCAAACCCCACATCCTCCCTCATCCCAGTTTTAGCAGTTTTGGATCAGCTTGGGCGCCTACTGGTTTTAGAAAGAAAACATGCCTCTGCGTGTACCTAGAGCTACAGCTGTTGTTGGTTTTGCAAAAATCTGCCACGCCCATATCATCCTGTCCACTGTGCAGGGCTGTGTGAGAGCTGACTCTCAGGCACAGTTCGTGCACATACCACAGATCCCCCCCCCCCTCGCTCATGTTACAATATCACAGGCACACGCCTCAAGCTAGGCATACACTAAATGACGTTAGCAGTTGCTATCCATGAGTTAGTTGGCCAGCCTACCACCATGATGAGAGAAGACACGGACGCGGCGTTCAGCTTAGTGGTAGTGGGGGAGGGGCGTGAGAGTTGTAACTTCAAAATTTTGAGTCAACTCGATCTGCCAGACTTGGCGACTGCATCTCTGATTGTGCATCACAAAAGTCCAATCCACTAAAGATATTAAGCTAATGATATTTCAGCGCAAATACGCCCATAATGTTTTTCAACTGAGAGCAATTTGCCCTTTTTTGTACTTTTAAAGTATTTTGTTGAGAGAAAGGGACTGATGCGCTGTGGCCCTGTCCAAGTTGTGCTTGTTTGAAGGTGAGTGTGAGAGAGAAAAATAGGCACAAAGATTGCGGAAGTTGGACTACTGCAGGCAGTGTTGTGTCTGCAAGTTATTATTAGCTTAACTTAATCCAAACACTGCTTTGTTACTTTTAATATCAGTCTGTCAGAGCTGTTGGTGTTGTCAAGCGCACACCTGTAGACTGTAAAAGAAGATGGCCTGATTTGAAGCACTTCATTACGACCAGCTCCCTGAAGGCGCTAATAATTTATCTGTAACTGTGTGTTGGCACGGATCTTTGTGATTTGGGACTGTTTTGCATCGGAAGGTTCCAATTTTGCCCCAAATACGTGGATATTGCCTCATTTAAATATGTGCAAATTGCATAGTAGTGCAGAGAGACTACTTTCATGGCAGTGCAGATAGGGGGCATTTCACTCTTTTTCAGGTTCTTTGAGAATTTACAAGGTTTCTTATGTCATATATGTGCAGGTTAAGCTACTGCAAAAGCTGTGCAATCCTTTGTTTCTTTCCCCCTAATATGAGGTCATATAAGTAAAACAGTGCCTTTACTGCACGACAGGTAATACATATGATGTTTCGAACATACAGTATGTTTAAAGCTTTGGTTCATATTCCCATGATGTTTAGAATGGATATTAATTGTCCCCAGAGGGTCATTCCAAATGACTGAGTCGATTACCTGACCCTTATGTCACAGTCATGTTGACAGGTTTAAGGTTTTAGTTGAGAACTGCAAGTGAATAGCTTGCCAAAACATTCATACCCAGAGGATGAACCCTTTCGTTTCGGGACATTCAATGAGCCTTTCTCAAGTGCCATCCTTGGGCCAAAATGAGATCTGCCCAGAAGATATTTAATTAGTGGCAGATACTCATCATTTACAGTAAATTACCCTATGATCTTTCTTTACCACCCCCTTCAGGACAAAATTTCACATTTTAGTCTATTTTTTTCTATTAAACACTTTAATATTGTGTAATGGATGATAGAACTTAAGACTTAAGGCCCTGCCACATTTACATTACATTACGTATATAATCTGACATTTTCAGAAATGGACAGATGACACAATGATTCTCTCCTTTATCATGATTCATGACAGGTCATTTGAGTTTAAGTCTTGCAAATGTATGTAATGGAGATTGTTCAACTCTAAAATTGCCCATTCATACTGAACTTTCACATTTAATAGTACAATACACTACATTGAATCGGAATACATATTTTTACCCATTTTTTATCCTTACTTGTTAAATTGGTCAAAATTGAAGTGTTCAAAATATCACAAGGTTTGAAATGTGACCCCTTGAAAAAGCTTGTGATGCTGTCCATTTCTTCTTTACACCACTTACCTCCATTTTATTTTTATTTTTTTAACTCTGCCTCTCTGTGCTCCTGTCCACTTCTTATCTGGTAGGGCTGCTTTTATTCACGACGACTGTCACCTCCCCATCACCTCCACCCCATCCCTGAAATACACTCTGCCAAAAAATTATCCAGAATCAATAACTGAGACTGAATGAGGGTTGTGTTCCTGCCATAACTCCTTTTAATAGCTTGCGGTGGGCTTTCGATGTGAGAAGCACCCTGTTGTCATCCACACCTCCCTCCTGCTCAAAAAAATATATGAATCATTGACACAACCACTTAATGCATGCCCTTTGGAATCCCCATCGTCTCACTCACTGGCACTGGACATAGGGCTGTAAATAAAAGGCCTTCAAACTCTTTGACAAATGCCTCAGGTGCAATGCAGGTGTTCTGCATGTGACCGCACGTTTTAGCAGAAAGGCAGCAGCGAGTGCTAATCAAACAAATATGCAGACTGCCGGCTTTTCCTCACTTGTTAATGAGTAATTGGTCATAGAGGTGAGGTGTGTGTCATTAGAGGGAAAGTATATAGGCAATTGTTTTTTGTTGTTGGCTAATGGTGTGGCTGCTCCAGCATTAGCCTTCCTCTCACCTCATATCTCCCACAACCAAGCCAGAAAGCCAGCCAACTAGTTAATCAGTGCTCCATTCAGAGGCTGCTTCTGCAGTAATGGCTGAAGGACCATCCCCCATGGCTAATGCCAAAACTAACAGGCCAATTAGTGAATGTGGATTGTTTTGATGGCTGCATAAGATAGATGATGAGAGACCCCGGTAACAAGACAAGCTCCATGTGTGTGTGTTTCTATGTATGTGTGTGTGGGTTAGATTTCACTGATTGCAATTTTTGAAGGCTATAATGGTGTAACAGCACTGTAGCAGCAAAGACACCATGTCTCTAAATCTGAATATATATATATATATATTCTGGCCAAATAATACATCTACAGTTAGATGAGCATGGGACATTTAAGCCAGAATAAAAGTGGTCGCCTAAATGATACATTCATTTCTATAGCTTGACTATGCTTTCTTTTCATGCGGTTACAGTTGCTCTGACTTCTCTTTTTTGGCCACTAACCTTGTCAGATACCACCTAGTTCAAGGGCATGCCCATAAGACAAATACTGTGTAATGGCATATGTTATAACGTGTATGTTCAATGCAGTTGCACGCTGTAACCAGCAGAAGGCTCTAGTGAAGCTTAATCTGAAGTTAAGTCTGTCAAGTGTTCAGACAGCACGAAGCTGTATGTTGTAACCAGAGATAGAAAGACTTTATAGCCACATCGGCCAGTCTGTAACATAGAAGATATCATCTCTAATAAAGAGCATTGAAGCTAAAGGACAATACTGGTAATTGATATGAGACGAAGACTAGCTAAGCTATGGCTATCAAAGGAGCTATTGCTAGTGTGGAGAGGCTACATGCTCTACTAAGCGAGCGATCATGGCTGCTACAGTTTGGTGGCTCCTTTTGATAGCAGGTCACAGACGTAGGAAGAATACTGTGAGATTCTGAGCCATTGCTTTGTGATAAATGACATCGATGATGAAGATAAAAAGCGGACGGTGCTGCTAAGTGGCGTGGGTGCACAAACCTACTCCCTGATGAGGAACCTGCTCAGCCCTGGACAAGCCAGGAGACCGCTCATATGATGATCTGGTGGGACTATTAAAGAATCCTTTTCACCCAAAACCGAGTGAAATTATGCAACGTGGGAAGTTTAATACAAGGAATAGGGAGCCTGAGGAGAGACTATGTGGCTGAACTGAGAAAGCTTACTCAGGATTGTAATTTCGGAGGCGTTGAACAGAGACATTGTGCACCTGCAAAGCATGAAAGAACAGGTTAAATGGGCATGTGTGTCAGGGTCAGTGAACCAGGTGAATGACTCCCGCGCAAAGCCTCAGCCGGACACAAAGCAGAGTTACAGATGTGGTGGAGAGAACCATTGGGCTAAGGACTGCAGATATGCTGGTGAAAAATGGCATAACCGTAGAAAGGTGTGACACATAAAAAGAGCATGCAGGATGAAAGCATCTGGAAAATACAAGACTAAACATGGTAAAGGGGAAAAAGGAGCTTATGAAAAAAGAGTACACTTCATAAAAGAGGAAAGGGAGTGATAGTGATGATTGAGAAGAGGAAGTTTTCACTGTATATCACATGAAAGCTAGTGACATGACCATGCATAACGAAGGCATAGTCATTCCTAGAAGAGAGCCTATAACAAAAGAGCTAACCGTAAATAGGAAAAATTTAACCTATGAAGTAGACAAATGGTGTAGTGACACAAAGACACCCAAGCTAGTTAGCTCCCAAGAAGGAAATAACAATTTTCCTTCGGTTCCGGCACTGTGTAAAGCGGCAGCCAGCAACAGTTGCTCTCTCTCCTTTCCACACTTTTTTGCTATTTTATCTTATTTTACTGTCTTTATTATTAGTGCTTTTTTTCTGTAAGTCGTCGTGCTAACCTTTGCCAACTATGTTCGTGAACTTTCTTACGTGTTTTATGTCCGTTTGTCTCATTCTTGGGACTATTTCTGCCGTCCGCGTCTCCGTCTGGACGCAACAATGCGGAGGCTCCATTGTTTACACTCGTGAACAGATGTTGTCGCTAGCACCAACGGCGCTAATGCGGGAGAGGCCTGAAATCCCCACAGAACTGAGGAGAAAGTACAGGGGATGTAAGGCTGGACGTAAACACCGGGAAAAGAAGAGGAGATACAAACCATCTCTCCCTTCCATCACCATGGGGAACGTGAGGTCGCTGGCTAATAAGATGGACGAGCTGGCGGGCCTGGTGAAGACTCAGTGGATGTATCATGTGAGCAGTGTGCTGTGTTTCACGGAGACGTGGCTCCACAAGGACATCCCAGACTCTAACGTAACTGTGGACGGCTTTCAGACTGTTCGGGCGGACAGGAGTCACCGTGGGAGTGGCAAGAGGAAAGGTGGGGGACTTGCTATTCTTATTAACAACAAGTGGTGTCATCCTGGACCCGTTACTGTAAAGGAGCGTGTGTGCAGCCAGGACATTGAGCTGCTTGCCGTGAGTCTGAGGCCATATTATTTGCCGAGGGAGTTTTTACATGTGATCGTTCTGGTTGTTTACATTCCTCCGACTGCAAACGCGGCGTGCGCGAGTGACGTCATCCACACCGTCGTCGCGGGCCTTCAGACACGGCACCCAGACGCATTCATTGCAATATCTGGGGACTTCAACCACATCACTCTGGCTGCAACACTGCCCACTTTCAAGCAGTTTGTGGACTGTCCCACCAGGGAAAACAAGACCTGCTGTATGCTAATGTTAAGGAGGCTTACAGCTCTACTGCCCTTCCTCCTCTTGGAAGATCAGACCACAACCTAATCCGCCTGCAGCCCCTGTATAAGCCCCAAGTCCAGCGGCTTCCTGTGTCCACCAGGACTGTGAGAAGATGGTCCCAGGAGACTGATGAAGCTTTACAGGGCTGCTTTGAACTTACTGACTGGGATTTGCTCTGTAATTCACATGGAGAGGACCTTGATGATCTCACGGACTGCAAAACAGGGTATATCAATTTCTGTGTGGACAGCGTTGGTCCTACAGTGACTGTACGCTGTTTCCCAAATAACAAGCCGTGGGTCACCAGAGACATAAAGGTCCTGCTGAATGCGAAGAAGAGGGCCTTCAGAAAAGGGGACAGAGAGCAGATGAAGCAGGTCCAGAGGGAGCTGAAGGAGAGGATTAAACAGGACAAAGACACCTACAGGAGGAAGCTGGAGCACAAACTCCAGCAGAACAATTTAAAGGACGTGTGGAACGGCATGAGGAGCATCACTGGCTACAAACCATCTGGTAGCCAGACAGTAGGAGGTGGTACTGAACGTGCCATGAGCTGAATCTGTTCTTCAACAGATTTGATGAAAGGGCTCTGGACCACCCCCCCACGACTCCTCCACAACCTTCCACCTCCCAACCTCCAGCCCTGCTGACACCCCCCCCCTCAATTCCTTCCTGATTTTGCCCTACCTGTCCCCTCCCCCCCGCCATCACCTCTCTCCACCCCCACCAACACAAACAGCAGACAGACCTTCACTGCAGAGCAGGTGAGGAAGGAGTTGTGCAGACTCCGCCCAGGCAAGGCAGCAGGTCCCGACGGTGTCAGCCCGAGGGTCCTCAAAGCATGTGCGACCCAGCTGTGTGGAGTCCTGCAGTACATCTACAACCTCAGCCTGAGTATTGAGAAGGTCCCTGTTCTGTGGAAGACATCCTGCCTGGTACCAGTACCAAAGAAGGTGCGTCCCAGCACCTCTGAAGACTACAGACCGGTGGCGCTGACGTCGCACCTGATGAAGTCCCTGGAGAGGCTGGTTCTTTCACTTCTTCGGCCCTTGGTCAGCTCATCACTGGACCCTCTACAGTTTGCCTACCAGCCGAGACTAGGTGTGGAGGACGCTATCATCTTCCTGCTCAACTGTGCCTGCACCCACCTTGACAGAGCGGGAACCACAGTCAGAATCTTGTTCAGAATCTTGTTGCGGTGGATATCCGCAGGAGTAAATCTGCCCCCACACCCATCTCCATCAACGGCGTGACTGTGGATGTTGTCCAGGATTACAAATACCTTGGAGTATACCTGGATAACAAACTGGACTGGTCCAAGAACACTGAGGCTGTCTACAAGAAGGGCCAGAGTCGTCTCTATTTCCTGAGGAGGCTCCGGTCATTCAATGTATGTAACACTATGCTGAGGATGTTCTATCAGTCGGTAGTAGCCAGTGCCATCTTCTTTGCTGTTGTGTGCTGTGGCAGCAGACTGAGGGCAGCAGACGCCAAGAGGATCAGTAAGATCATCAGGAAGGCTGGCTCCGTCCTGGGGGTCAAACTGGACTCTTTGGTGGCGGTGTCTGAGAGGCGGATGCTGTCTAAACTGAACAGCATCCTGGACAACAACTCTCACCCTCTTCACCATCTGCTGACCTCCAGCAGAAGCACCTTCAGCCACAGACTCATTCTCCCCCGGTGTAATACTGAACGCCGGAGGAAGTCTTTTCTTCCGGTGGCCATCAAACTTCATAATTCATCTCCCCCTGGTCAGGTAAGGAACAGTGGAGACACTGTATCCTAAGAAAATGTCACTTTGTCACTTTATATCATCACTGCACCACTTTACACAGTTGTACTGTAACTTACTCCAGTGAGAAAGGCTGCTACACTCCACTGTCACTTTATATCACCACTACATCACTTGATTTAGGGGTACTGTAACTTCCTGCTGCTACACCTCACTGTGCCATACTGTCACTTAGTTATGTAGGAAATGCTGCTACATTTATAACACGGTTTTCACTTATCGCTCCTTACCACTTATTTAGTCTATTTAGTTTGTACTTATTTTATTTCAGTATGCTGCTAAACGGCACGCTGCATATTGTTGTATATTGTATATACCTACGCTCAACCATAATGTCTTTTGCACTCTGTCACGCTTAGTTAATTGTTTGATTTATTTTATGTTAGCTTATTTTATTTTATTTATGTTTTTATGCTTATTGTTACTCTGATCCTTTCCCATGTTTTTGTATTGAAACTGTTGCACAATAATTTCCCTCAGGATAAATAAAGCTTCTTGAATCTTGAATCTTGAATCTTATTTGGTCAAATATCAATAAATAACCTATGCATTAGGATTAGGGATGCTCGATATTGGCTTTTCTGCCGATATCCGATATTCCGATATTGTCCAACCCTTAATTTCCGATACCGATATCAGCCGATACCGATATATGCAGCCTTTTTACACCACAATTCATCACATATCACCTATTATGGAATTAACACATTATGCCTAATTTTATGTGATGCCCCACTGGATGCAGACATAGATGCAACACGGCTTTTCAAATGTAAACACAGTCTGTACAAAATAAGTTATTGAAAAAAGTGCCATTCATTTATTTGTTTGTGTTTTTAGAGAGAATATTTTGCCTCAAACACACTACAGACAACATCACAACAAGGAAGCTGCATAGCTTCAGTCCAGCGTAGTAAACAAACTTAGTTATCTTTTCCCAGACTGAGTAACCGGCTGTAACTTGGCAAATAATACAATCAATAAATTAGCAGTCAAGCTCAACATGCTAACCTGTATTGGATCTAATGGATACAGCACCAGAAATTAGCTTCTCGACGTGACTGTAAACAATGCTGTACAATTCAGGTAAACACTGGTCTGAGAAATACTTGTGACTGGGCGTTATACAGACATAACGGGGCTCCAGGAACTCCACACGTTTGGTGAATCCGGCATCTTGAGTGATAGAAAAAGTTTGTTTCTCGGTGTCGGCTGTTGCTCCTTTTCATCACTTTGCTGCACAGATGTAGCGTTTAACTCCGCATGATTCTTCTTGAGGTGGGTGATCAAATTAGATGTATTAAAGGAAGACGCCTTGTTTCCTCCTCTCATAACTAACGCCTTGCAGTCATTGCAAAGCGCACATTTACTGTGAGTAGGTGACACTTGGAAATACTTCTAATCGACGGACATCTCATGCACCGGGAGAGCTGAAGCTTGTTAGCCACGGTTAGCAACCTACAAGTCTAGCGTGTTGTTGTTATACGTCATCAAGCACGCGCCTGTAAACGGCCCGTGTTGCATTCAGGTACACTCGGAAATGCTGAAGCCTACAGAACTAACATCGGTTGTAAAAACCCGATACCGATAATTCCCGATATTACATTTTTAACTCAATATCGGCCGATAATATCGGTGGGCCGATATTATCGGACATCCCTAATTAGGATATGTAGTGGCCGTGTGAATTGTGACTTTCGCCTATCAGGAGCAAAGGTAGAATCAACATGATTTATTCTGTGAATTGAAAACTTAATTGGGAAAAGGTCAGAAAGGATGGATAAGTCAACAATGTGTCAGTGGAGACCATTTGTTCACTGCATGTTCAGTTCTTAAAGTAGCAGTAGGTAAAGGGCACAAAAACGCCAGAATTTGACTTCCTGCAGCTCTCCCTCTTCCCTCTCTGTTCAGAGCCTCTCCCAACATATGAGCATAGGGTGCATACAGTAACCTCTGTGAGTATTAATCATTCATTTCATGCATTTCTATTATGTATTATGTTGTGTTTTCGTTGCAAATGTGTGGACCTGTAAAGCTCTTTGAGATGAAAGCCATGACTCCTTCAAGACTCTACAGCAACACACGTGAGCTTTTGGCTAAAGTAAGCAGAAGGCTAAACTATTAGCACATTTATCCATCTCTGAATCACTTTGCCGATTGAAGCGACACTTTTATTTTTGCAAATCAATCAAAGTACACAATAGGCCTATTTCTCTCAAATTCTGTTCACAGATCTGTTTCAATCTGTGATAGTGAGCGCCTCTCCTTTGCTGAGATAAACCATCAACCTGACAAGTGTGGCGTATCAAGATGCTGATTAGACAGCATGATTAATGCACAGGTGTGCCTTAGACTCGTCCCAATAAAAGGCTACTCTAAAATGTGCAGTTTTATCACACAGCCCAATGCACACGTTTTGAGGGAGCGTGCTGTTGGTAGTTGAATTGTCATTTCTCTACCATAAGCCATTTCCAAAGTTGATTCTGAGAATTCAGCAGTACATCCAACTGGCCTCATAACCGCAGACCACATGTAACCAGGCCAGCGCAGGACCTCTACATCTGGCGTCTTCGCTGAGACCAGCCATCCGGACAGCTGATGCAACAATTGAAGAGTACTTAACCCTCAAAGAATTCCTGCACAAACCGTCTCAGGGAAGCTCATCTGCATGCTCGCCGTCCTCACCAGGGTTTTGACCAGACTGCAGTTTGCCGTTGTGACCAAGTGTTTTCTTCATGGATAAATCCCGGTTTTCACTGTATCAGGCAGACGGCAGGCAGTGTGAATGTGGGTGAGCGGTTTGTCAGTGTTCTGAATAGAGTTCCATGGTGCAGGTAGGATTATGGTATGGGCAGGCATGTGTTACAGATAGGACACAGCTACATTTAAGTTATGGCATTTTGGATGCATGGAGATACCGTGACCAGATCTTCAAACCCATTGTTATGCCATACGTCCACAACTATCACCTCTTGTTGCAGCATGATGTGTGTGTTCCTGTTAAAATCCAGCAACTTCACACAGCCATTGAAGAGGAGTGGAGCAATATTCCACAGGCCACAATTAACAACCTGAGTGACGGAGATGTGAGATGTGTCACTGCGTGAGGCAAATGGTGGTCAACCAGAAACTGATTGGTTTTCTGTATAGTTTTACTAATAGTTTAATCTTACTGTAGCCAAAAGCTCAAGGAGCTTTGGGAACTTTGGAAAGAAGCTTCCACGTACAGTCTTGAATGAAGTCGCTCTCACAGAGAAGCTGAGCAGCTACGATTAGCCTATAGCAAACCATGAATACTGGCTTGTCTGCAGCCTTTACATTTACCCTCACACCATCTCCTGTGTTTCCTCTTTCGAATGGCAGCAGTTCTGCTCCTCGTAGCAGGGGAATTCTGCCATCAACCATGAGACACTAAGGTGGTGTGAGAGGAAACATAAAAGCTTACCCCCAGCTCTTCGGATTGTTTGAACAGCAAATGTTCAATCCCTGAATGATGAACCGGACTACATTTTTACACAATTTCCTTCCTCTCTATAGGCAACTGTACTGCACTGTATATAGATGGATAATAGGGGTGGAACCGTTTATTTAAAAAAATCCGTCCCGTTCGGTACGCTTGTCTAGGTTCCCTGTAGGCGCGTGGCCACAACGCACGCTACTGCTCCGCTCTTATTTATGGGTTTCTTAATCCTCTTGGCAACAGCTAGCTAAGCTCTGCTCTGTTGTTGTTCTCAATCGTTTCAGTCTGGTTAAATCTGTGGGTAAATCACCACCGCAATGTCTCTTTCTAATCTTAAAAAGAAAGGTTGTCAGAAAACCGTCAGTTCACCAGAGAATGGACAGAGAAGTATTTGTTCTGTCACTGTGAAGCCTGTGTTTACTCTGCAGCCATATCTGTGTGTAAAGAGGATAAGTAATGAAGGCATTTTCAGAAAAATCATGTTACTCTACATTTATGTTAATTTGTGTCAGTCCAGTGTTTGATGAATAAACTAATGTTTCATATGTGCTTGTAAGCCTGGTAAAGTAACTAGTAACTGAAGTAATCAGATAAATGTAAAATGTAGTGCAGTAAAAAGTAGAATATTTCGACTGATTTGTAGTGGAGTAGAAGTATAAAGTAGCATGTAAATAAAATACTCAAGCAAAAGTAAAATTTACTTTAGTCCAATAATTGAGTGAAAACCTCTGGTTAACAGGTATGTTCATTTAACAAGGATTGTTTTTGACAAGCTTGTTGCACTTTGAGGTCATGACTACTATTTACATTGATAAAATAAAGACAATATAGTATATGCACTCCAATGTAGCTGCATTGTTTTACAATATCCATTAATATGATGCTCAAATTTTTCCAGCCCCTCAAATTACTTGAACGGTCCTGATGTAGCCTATTTAAGTTAGTTTAGTGATTGCTATTTGTGAGTATTTTAGTGAAAGCAAACAATTTTCTTCAATTGTTTACCTTTTTGCCAAATAAATATTTAAACGCGCAAATGTAGCAATGTCTCTCCTACTGTTTCAAAGTCTCACTTCACTTTAATTTAAGACTATTAATCCCTCAACAAGTTACCTCATTATTTCAGTTTTTGCATGATTGCATGACATGTCCTTAAGAATATCTTATTAAAAAGTAATCTAATTATTAGGCTACAGATCTGATACATGGTATTTTTAGAATCTAAAAGAAATAGGAAAAACAACCGAACCGAACCGAAAAACCTTGACCCCAAAACCGTGATATGGACCGAACAGTGGATTTTGTGAATTGTTCCACCCCTAATGGATAACAATAAAGTATCTCATCTAATGTTCAGCCTTGACCCGAAGCTGCCATATGGGACAAGTTTGGGGGACGGTTTGTTTTCTGCTGTCTGTCTGGCCTGGATAACCTGCCTTCACCAGCTGACTCACAGAAATTGACTAAACCAAAATAGTTTTTATGTCAGCTCCATGGGAAGAAATCAACGGTAGATGTGTTTCCATTAGGGTAGTATACACGGAATAAGGCTGGACTACCTCGCTGAAACACCCTTAATTTGCATGTGAGTTGCTTGAGCGGCCATTTGACTGGCTGTTGGTTTACCCTGTGGGAGAGCAGGGCCTTTTTTCCAACTGAGAGAAGCCAGGTTGCTGATTGGATATAATTCTAAGTGGGATGTGACGTATGGTAGTACTTGATGCCATGGCGAAGTAGAGAGTAGAAAAGTTTATCAAGGGGTGTACTAGAATGCAGCGCAGAATGATCTGTGCATACTCATCTTTGCACGGGCTTGTCAAAAATAGTGCTCACATACACACACACACACACACACACACACACACACACACACACACACATACAAGCTCACACACTCACACTCACTCACACACACACCGTACGAAGCTATTCCTGAATAGAGATGCACTATATAACGCTCCTAGTCTGCACCAGCAAGCCTGTCTGTCAACAAACACTTTTACAGAGCCCAGAAGTTTTAAGGTGGAGTGTTTTATTTCATGTTACTTGTAAATAAGTTGACGTTATCAAACATACGGGCCACCTTAAATCAAACTGCAACTATTCTGTATTTCGCACTTGTAGAAAGAACGGAGCCCCTGTATCACTGATCAGCTGACGAACAAAACCCATTCAGAGTGATACGTCACCTCCGGAGTCTTGTAAATCCTTCCGGGGGCTTTTTTTGTAATGGAAACATGGTGAGTGAATGGCCATTTAAGTGGGCGTGGCCTGAAAGTTTGTGTGTGACCACATTTTACCCTAATGGAAACTGATTCATTGACTTTGTTTCCCCAACAAGCGGAGCAAGTGAAGCAGGTGACGCACAGAGACTGAGCTGATCAGTCAATGTAGATACGGTCCATATGTTCAAAGCACACATACAGCAGGAGAAAACGTGGATGTGGATCCATATATTTCATAACATGAAAATGTATCTGCTCTGTGAGATGAGCGAGATCTGGTCTTCTAAACACGGGGAGGTACTTTACCAGTGTGAATATCATAGGCTACACCGCAGGTAATACGAGCACTACGCAATGACACCTGCAGCACCATCACAGCTGTCTGCCAAAATCAACTACACATGTAAAAAAAATACAGAAATTTAAAAATAGTGTTAAGTACTCATCTCGTTCTCGTGAACTCAACATCGTGTATCGTGTCGTCTTGTGAGCTGAGGGCCTTGTCACACCCCTATGCTTACTTATAGTCCACAAGCCTAATATACTGTAGGCCCCACACTAAACTAGGAGGCAAAGTGTTTCCATTATATCTGAGGTTAACCATTATAAAGACAATTAAAAGGAGTTCCATTTAGCGGTTGCACACCTGAAGCTGCAAACTATCTTTGGATTCCTTTTTTTTTGTATTAGGAAGAGGGATGATGATTAATGAGCTCTGAGACTCCATGGTGATGTTGTTTTGATAGTGGAAGTAGTTTGGTTCTTTGGCACTTTGAAGCAATGTCTATGATTTAAAAGAAAGAAAAATATCTTTCTCAAATTGTTCAGTTACCTTCACTCCATTCAAACCTGATTTTCATGTCTGTATATAACTCATGGTTGGAATTCCATCTTTGACCAGCCTGTTTGGTAGTATTGACATGTATTCATCATGGCAGCTTTCAACAGATTAATCATAGCAACCTTTTAGAGCACAACCACAGTCTGAGTGGTAGCCTTGCTCAATGGAACTTAATCAGTGGTAATGAGGAAGGGGAAAGGGCTGCTCTTTCACGTCCCTTACAAATTTTTGACAGTCTTCGGATCAAACTGGCGACCTTTCAATCGCATCTCGAACCTTTAGGTATTGCTAAATTAACCAATACAAAATAATAATCCTCTTGACTTGAAATCCTCTGAATGAAAGTCTAACTGAAGTAATAACATTTTCAGTATATTGATGTCACTCTGCATCACTCTTCCAGTTCTTGTCTACAGTAGGTCGAGGGGTTTGTTCTCCTTCAGGCTACCCAGGCAGATCAGTTCTTCTTCTGCTACTTCCATTTTCTGATATATTGTATTCAACTGCATTAGATTCACCTTTGCTTGCTCACAAGCAAAATGTAACAAATTTTTCTTCCCTGTAAGCTCTAAACCTTGGCTGGAAATTACTGGTATAAATGCTAATGTGATAAAAATCCTGTAATAAAATTATCTCAACCGTATTGTTGATATGTGTTGAGAAAAACGTACATGACTGCACGAGGAATATTGCTCTGGTAGACTTTTTCCTTAAAAAAAGGAACAGCCTTGGTCACGTTTAAGTAATTTGATAAAAGTTACCTTCAGAGAATAAAAACAGAGGCGCTGTTTACACAATACAAAGGCCACATACACCACCTCCTTCTAACCAAAGTAATTAACCAGAGTGGCACATAGCAGTGTCAAAAATACCTTGAAACGTCATGCCATTGTGGCATACTGCTGACCTCAAGAGCAGTGATTACTGTGAGCATAATGTTTGTGGTGGAAATAGATAACTGGGTGTGTCCTCGATCTGCTTCATGTTGTCTTCACTATCCATGTGGTATGTCTGGCATGATGTTTCTCAGTTCATTTGAGCTGATCACTGTGTGAATGGGGTAGCGTCATTAAGGGGGAACGGACATGATTTATCCCTGTGTTATTTCAGTGGCTGCAGAAACTGCAGTGCACACCAGGTGGCACATGTGAGCAGATGAGTACATACGGGCGATGAGAGAAACGTGATGAAAACATTTCGGAATGAATCACAGCACTCCATCAAATTATCTGTCGGAATGTTACAGTATACTTACACATTACAGAGTCTTAATTTCATAGTGGACATAGTGTTATGACCGTAGATGACATAAAATAAGTGAACAGACGTGCTTCAGCGTGTGCCGTAAGTCTTCATTCATACAGTTTATGGTCTCAATCTCTAGTTTCAAGTCTTCTCCAACACAATATGCCATTCATTTAGTAAATTATGATCCCATTTAGAGTAAAATAGATCATAAAGCAGTGGATGCTTTAGGGCAGGGCTACAAGGCCACTTGTCAATCAGGATAGGTGTAAACATAGATGTATGTGAATCCACGGCACTGTGAACATTAAAATAGTGTTGTCTGTGTTAAATTCTAAGGACTTTCACCCTCTCACTGTGTTTTCACTTCATCACACTTCACTGGAACATTTTGACATCTGGAAATACAGCGTTCGGTTGCACTAACCGAGCTACAGCAGTTGGCACTAGAGTTACAGACTGTGTCACTCCAGGTAAACAGAGCATACTATAGGTGTATACTATATATACAATAATCAGCAAATTTGCGTAGATGGAAAAATGCCTATACTAGGATATATTGTACAAAGAATAACTGAGAAAATGCATATAAATATTCTCTTTGCCACATTAAAGCTAGCTGAAGTGTCCAGTTTGGCAGACAAACAGATTGATGTAAAAACACATATAAACTATGATGAAATCCACAGACAACAGGCCGGTCATGTCCTGTTTTACCATTGATTCCGCTCCACAGCGGAGAATCGACTAAATAGATATGATGAATATCAGTCCACCAGTCAACATCAAGTCCTGTGAGTTTGAGTCACCAGAAACATGGTAAGACATGAATATCTCATATTTCAGTTATTGTTTTCAGCTAACTGTAGCTGTCACTAAGTTACTTTGAAACGTTACTTCTTCAGCTGCTTATTTCCTGTGGAGTCAACATGCAGTAATACGGACAGCGCCACTTTGTCATTGCAACACATTTTGTGGTCGGAGGGTGTATGTTCCTTCAATCCTGTGAGCAGATTTCAAGCTTACTGCTGCCCCCTAGCGTCTAAAGTAATCAAGTGCAGCCCACACTTAATCCCCCTGTTTAGAGCTGCGATGTACTGCCCTGGAGTGACATGGGGTCAGTCAAATGAACTGAGAAACATCTGTAGTGAAATTGTGTCAGATGTGGTGTACATAGTACTTGTACTAAGAATGCCGTACAGCCTTTTGCAACAATTCAAACATGAATGCCTGTTTTTTTATTTTAAAGATAAAACTGTACTTTTCCCATTGTTTTATAGTATTGCTGTTTAGATATATTACTACCACAAATGTAAATGTAGTATCTGATTACCAACCAGTAAAGTGGGCTTTTTGCACATGTATTTTGTGATTTCATATCTTAACCTGGTTTCTCACATGAATTTTCGGTATATATGGCATCTGATGTAAAGTGCTGGGACCAGGGGCGGATCTAGGATTATGGGAGATCCGAGGCTTAGCCCAGAGGGAGAAAAGACGTAAGCGTTAAGTTCTGGGTTTTTTTGTTTTGTTTTTTATCGCTGATACAGAAAATAGGTGTTACAACTGATCATAAGCATTATATTCAAATAGAAAATATCTTGCAGTGCAAGAATCCTGATTGACAGCTCATGAAGTTCAGAGCTGAGAAACAAAAAAACAAGAAGTTAATTTTATTCTCTTACATATACTCTTCTAAACTCCTTTTCAATCTCATGTCATTTTTACTTTACTGTCCACTCCTTTCCTTCCCAGCATTAGTTTGATATCTTCAGTACAAGACTCTGATCTAAACTCAGTTTCATCTCCTGTGTTATGTTTTCTCAGTTTCTCTTTAAGAGATGACATAATTTTAGAGCAGAGTCTTGTACTGAAGATGTCAAATTAATGCTGGAAAGGAAAGGAGTGGACAGTGAAGCAAAAATGACTTCTGAACACAAGAGATGAAACTGAGTTTAGAAGATTGGAGTGAAGAACAGAGCAATAAAGACAGCAGAGGTGCCAGCCAGCGTCAAATGGAAAAGAATAAAATGAATTTCTTGTTTGTTTGTGTTTCACCTCTGAAGTTTATCAGATGTCAATCAGGATTACATGCACTGCAGGATCATTTTTATTTGAATATAATGCTTATGATCAGTTTGACCTTTTTTGTTTCATATTTTCTTTTTTCAGCGGATGCAACACACTATAAAAAGTAAAAACTAAAAATCCACAGACCTGTAACATCTGTTCCGGCATTGGCGTTGCCTGTGGGTCATTGCGCCGCTGCAGAGAAGAAAATGTCCATCATCTTTTATGTGTAGCTATGTCCATCTGACAGATCGGACAGATCTCGATTTGATCAACACAGGAAACAGAATCATAGAGGACACACTTCATCTCGGCAGGGCAGACTATGAACGCTGGTTATTTCCTGCTGCTGCTGCCTCTCGGTTGGACTCCGGTACTGCAGAAAGGCTACACTTTAGGCTCTGGTGCGGTCAGGGGAGGGAGACTGACATAAATCGTGTTGAGCTTTTTTCCAACTACTGTAAACAGATGTTTTGCTTTGGCAAAAACAAAGCAAAATGGGAAAATGTATCTGAGACTTGAAAGTGCTAAAACTTAGACTTAGAACTAGACCAATCTGTGAGTTCACATTTAATCTGCTTTAGCAGGAATGTTTGGTCCCCATCGTATTCAGATCGACCTCCAGCCAGCCAGGCCCTGCTGCATTTATCTCATATGAGCGCCTTTGTTGCTTTTTTGAAAACCATGCTGGCTCTGCCAGAAATAGATAAAAACTAGTTTACTTGCCTGCACTTAAAGGTGCATCAAGTCATAGGCTACGGCGGTCCAAAGGTGCTTTCATAATTTACTGTATTTTATTTTAGTGTATGCCCATCTAGCAGCTGGAATTTCTGGCAACATTTTGATTAGAGTCCCATGGTCGACTCCCTCCTACCTCCTAGGAGCAGAAAAGGGAAATATTCCCCAAGGAAATGCTGCTCTAGTCTCATCTGAGCAGAACTGCGGCAGCCATCTACTCAAACCGTCTTCCTCATGGGAATGCACCAATGAGCCCTCAGCCAAGGGTACTTAACCCTCAAAGGCTTAAACACATGGAAATGGATAACAGTGGAATTATCACTGGCTTCTATGGAGAATAGGTGTGTGGCGTGTGCAAGCGAGATATGACAAAGTTCCTGGAGAGGCTGGAAAAATTAAATCAACTTTAAACACGCTTCCGCTTTATCTTCATTCTCTGTCAATGTTGCTCACCGTAGAGATTAACCTTGATGTGACCTCTGAGTTCTGTTCTGATGACATCTGTTCTTTCTCTGGTTATGTCCTGCTTAACTGAAACTCTGCAATGAGCTTGTTATGTGTATAATGTGTGTGTTGGCTATGTTTCTAGCATTAGCAGCTTCATTTGTAGGCTGATGAGGGTCGGGTTCCAGATCCAGGGTCTTTCCCTGCGGGTAGCAGACCAGCCGTCCGTCATGATTCTACGAGATTCACTTCACATCCTCAGCTTAACTCGCTGGACCTCATTTGTCAAGAGCTGCAAACATTTGATATGCAAAGGTCTGAAAAGTCCTGGACCAGAATTTAAAGTGTTGTTTATATACTCTCTGCGATGCTAAGTGCTAATTGCTGTGGTGTTTTGGCTCCACACCTCCCTATGATCATCTGTCAATCAAAAAGTTGGACGAGCGCTGACTTTTTAAATGGAAAATCTGATGATGAAATTAAGTTTCTGTATGGGAGTTGTATAGGAGCATTCAGCTATTTTCTAGTAATCACAATAGAAAATGGATCTATCCATTATTTATACTAGCTTATCCTGACAAGAGGCCTGTTTTTCGAAACTGCAGCTCATCTCAAAAATGGTAGCAATACTAATGAAATTATTTCAATTTCACATACCTTCCTATGGGACACATGCATTGATCTCATTGCAAACCAAAGCATTTGTGTTGGAAATATGGTGAATGGGCTACAGGGTCACACTGGGTAAGAACCTTTCCTAGCATGCTCTGGAACACAAAGGGCACAGAGAGCACACTCACCGGTTCACCTGTCTAACACAGACAGAAAACACATTATTTACCTACAGCTCACCTGCATGTCTTTATACATAATATTACAATTTAAAAGGAACGTTTGTACAGAAATAAAACTGAATTCAATACTATGACATTTGTAATTACTAAATACAAAACCTAGCTCATAACATTTGTAATATCTTCAACATAATGTTGCTCAACAGTATGGCATGTGATTCACTGTTCTCACTGTTCACTGTTCTTTTTCTTAAATTTTCTTTAAATGCTTAAATTGATAGTGAAAACAAGGGACGTTTGACTTTCAAAAAGACTGATGAAATAAACCAGAAAGATTTTGATACAAAAGCTGGTAGAACATGAAGTGGTGCAGGAAGTAGTGTTGTTTTTGGTGGCCTGTTTTACTTTTAGTCTAGTCTAGTTTTAGTCGATTAAAAGTCTGAGCATTTTAGTCTAGTTTTAGTCAAAGAAAATTGTATATTAGTCTCTTTTTAGTAATGCAATTATATTTAATCAATATAATAAAAGTACCTAGTAGTATTGACGAAACCAACATTTTCTTTTAGCCAAACCCATGCAGATATATTTAGTTTACATGCATGTACAGGTCTAGAATAAGTAATCCAATTTATGTTGATGCCAAATTCAGTCCAGTGTTGTTTGCTCTGTGAAATACAAAACTAGTGAAAGTATCTGGCCAACAAGTGGAAGTTTAGTGCACTTACGTATAGAGTGAGTCAGGTAGGAACTAAACACACACACACACCTCCATTGGCTAACGCCAAAGCTAGCGTTAAACCCGGCACATTAACCGTAGCCTCATGTCGCATGAGCTTAATAAAACAGAAAGTATCGTTACGTTATGTCTTGACTTACCTAAATGGCATTATGAGGTGCCCTGAGGTGTCTGTTAAGATCCGTGGTGTTTTTTCCTGTGATTTCTTGGCTGCATTTCTTTCTTTTTCCACAACACATGCCGTTTTGCTTTCCACGTCTATGTAATGAAAGTGTTTCTTCTTTTCCTCCCAAACACGACCCCCCGCTAGTGTCACACTTTGTTCTCATGTTTTTTTAGTTTTCGCTAACCCTAACTTTAACGTTAACGCTGACCCACAGCAGCGGCAGCTTCAGAATCTAAATAATGCGCGTGTGGGGATTGAGGAAGTGACGTCGCCCAGACGCGAGACTGGGAGAGAAACTTCAAAATAATAATAATAATAATAACGTGACTAAACGAGACGAAACAACGTTATTTCGAATCATTTTCGTCAACGAAAATGAAGAGACATTTCGTCTCGTTTTTATTCGTCAACGAAATTGCATTATATATTTCGTCTTAGTCATCATCACATGCCCAGCATTTTCGTTTCGTCTCGTCTAGTTTTCGTCACGTGATGAAGGTTCGTTGACGACAATATTTCGTCATCATTTTCGTTGACGAAAGCAACACTAGCAGGAAGTCAACTGTATGCAAGGGTCTGACAGAAGTCCAATCTTCAACCCAGATTATTTCTTCAATATTATATATAATAATATCTTTGACTGTGCAATTTTGACCGCTGTATACAGTACTCAGCGCTAATACTCCAATACTAACTAACTATACAGTTTATTTACATTTTACTCTGGTTAACTATATTATTAGTGCATTTACTTTTAATAGTTAATTTTCATTTCAGCACTATTATTATTTAAATTTCCATTTAGTTCATTGTCTTTTAAGTTCCTATCAATCAAATAGTGAGTTAAAACAAGGGTGATTGATCATATTCATCATTGGGGAGTGCTACTCTGAGGCATTCACACACCACACTTCTTCATAATGACTCCTTTGTGGACAGTGTTCCAGCAGGAATACTACATTTCACTGTACCAGCCACCAGCATAAATGAAACACTGTCTGTGCCTTTACACCTTTTCAACAAGCACCTTTTAACATGTTTTTTTTTTTACACACATCTGAATGTGTAAAGGTATGAGCGTGGTGTTTGTCACATTTTTTTTCTCCATTGCCAGCTCATTATCTGCTCTTCAGGTTCCCTCTCATTTTAAGAGGACTCAAGTGATTTCCAATTTATTTCTCTAGGTGAGGTAAGCATTTTTGCATTGACTGATGTCACAGGATTTACTTTCTGTCATGTTGCCAGTAAATACAGTACAAGTTATGCAATGCACTGCCAGTGTTGATCGTACGTACACAAATAAACAGTAGGTGGGGGGAGGTGTACAGATGTTGACTCGTTCAGAACCTATTATGTTCCAAACACAAAATATATATTTTAATAGTGGATTCCTTTTCTAAATACACTCATTAATAAGTCGCAAAAAAAGATTGTAATACTTCTTTATGTGTAAAGTTTTTCTGTCCATTCCAATGGTCGGATAATCTGAACACGAGAAACCATCAATAGTAAATGTGACAATAAATAGTCTTAAAGTTAATTCCAGTGTAAAATCATCCCAGATTATTTTTAGGCAACTACACTCATCAAAGAAGCCATCGAGACTATTTGTTCTGTGCACGAACAACTAACGGAGAAATCCGGCACAGACGCTAACAGTTGCTAACAGCCAAATGCGGGCAACACTGATTAGCTCTGCAGTAGCATGATAAGAGTCCCTACACATTAACCGAAGCACCAACAACGTAGTTAGTGACATCAGAGTTAATTAAAAGAGTGTTTTGAAAGACTTACCTACTCGACCGGTATCAGCTCCTCTCGTAATAAAGTCCATTCAAGTCGATACCAAATGAAATGTAAAGGGAAGGAGCCCATTGATGATTTATTCCAGCAAAACACATAAACATTGTGGTTGGTGGCAGTTTGGTGAAATATCTTTACCTCCAGTCTATCCATAGTCAGTTGTTGCACTCACGCATTTTTCTTCAAGCACGCCTTCTTTGGGTCAGAATCTCTTCTAGGAATTATGATGTCGTCCTTTTCCAAATGTTTGCTGCAGACACAGTAATCCCTCTGCCTAAGTGTCTCGATCGGCGTCTCAATTTCCAGATTCAAAACAAAAAGCCACTGGTTTATCAGAGCATGGTCATCGTACCGCAATGGCAGCCTATGAAAAGTTTCTGGGTTGTAAGCTTTCATTTTTGTTTCGCAGTCGGGAAAGATACAAACACGAACCATTCGGTCTCTCTTCACTTCAAGTTGCAGGGTAGTTGTCTTTACCTGTGCCTGCACTCACTGTGCGTCTTCCGGCAGCAGACACCTCTTGACCCTTGACCCCTGCTCCCTGGCCCCTGCTCCATGACCCCTGCCCCCTGCTTACTGCTCTCTGCCCCCTGACCGCTGACCTCTCGTGTGATGTTAAGGTACTGCAGGAAAGATACTGTGGGACTTTTACAGACCTTTTACCATCTATTATTAACTTATATTTCACCAAACTTTCAAACCACAAGGTTTACGTGTTTTGCTGGATTAAATCGTCAATGGGCTCCTTCCTTTTGGATTTTATTTGTAATCTACTTGAATGGACTTTAAGACATCTACTAAGTCTTTCAAAACACTCTTTTAATAAACTCTGATGTCACTAACTACGTTGTTGGTGCTTTGGTTAATATGTATGGACTCTTATCATGCTACTGCAGTTGTTTGGGGTTATTTGGAGCAGTATTAGTGGTTAAAAAAAAAAAGCGCTTAAATGCGTTCAACTCGCCGCCCCGAGTTAATCCGTGTTAGCCGCATTTAGCTGTAAGTGACTGTAGGTGACTGTCCCTGTTCTCAAAAAATTGTCTTGATTAAGGTTTTCACAGAGGAGGCATTCCACAAAACCTCTTACTTTTCCTATTTATTTATTTTTTTACTTTATCTTGCTTTTTTATTTTCATTGTGACCGTGTCTGACGTGGGTTGATTGGAGGGATAGCGGGATTCATATTGGGGTTTTTCTGTTTTTGTCTGTGGTTTTCTTTTTTTTTCACCTTAAAGCAGATGTACTGTACATGTGTTTTACCTGTTTCTGGTCTGTAAAAATCAATAAAAAAATGATGTGTGTATTTGCCTCAAAAGAGCCTGGGGTGATTTAACACTGGAATTTCACTTTAACAGACCTTTTTCCAACAAAAATATAATTTTGTTATGCCTCAAAACATATTACACATATATATGATATTATTTTAACAAAATTATTGAAAAAAATCCACAAAGAAAAGCACGCAGCCCATATTAGGAAACTGTGCCTTTAATTCTATTGTGCATTATACACTGATTGGGTGGCACGGTGGAGTGGTGGTTAGCATTGTTGCCTCACAGTAAGAGGGTTCCTCCCACAGTCCAAAAACATGTACCTGTTAGGTTCATGGATGACTCTAAATTGCCCGTAGGTGTGAGTGTGAATGGTTGTCTGTCTCTGCTTGTCTCCATATGCCATTGAAGATGGATGGATGGATGGATGGATTATACGTTGATTGTAATGTGAGAAAATCTGAGCAGTCAGAATACATTAAAACAGTATTTCCTGACTCATTTCCCTGGGACAATCAGATCAAGATTTCGATCAATAAAACATATCATGTTTACTTGAACAGTTTAAACACAAATAAGTTTAAATAAAGTAAAATTGCCTTTGCATCCTCCCTGCACCACGGTCGGCCATGCTTGCTAATAAAGGGGTGTTTTTCTATCCAGATATAGGTCATTTTCATATCTGTCTAACAATATATATCACAATATAGCCTATATTTGTATACTCTTGTGTGAATCAAATAATAGGTCAATAAGTTCATTCCATCCCATTCTTGAACGCAATAGGTGAAGCACCTATCGCCTTTTCAATCTTCAGTTTCAAGTCTTCTCTAATACAGCATGATGTTCATTTAGTAAATAATAGTCCCATTTACAGTCAAATAGACCATAAAGCAGGGATGCTTAAGGGCGGCGCTACAGGGCCACCTGTCAATCAGGATAGAGGCTCAATGATACATATTCACAGCACTGTGTTCATCAAAATAGCTGTGAACTTGTTAATGTATGTTGTCTTTGTTATCATTTTAGATTTTTGACCCTCTCACAGTGTGTTTTCACTTCATCACAGTGACGATTGCTCTCAGACTACAAGGGAAGCTCATTCATTCATTCATCTTCAACCGCTTGTCCCGGGGTCGGGGTCGCGCGGGGGCTGGAGCCGATCCCAGGTGACATCGGGCGTGAGGCGGGGTACACCCTGGACAGGACGCCAGTCTATCGCAGGGCACATAGAGACGAACAGAGACAGACAACCATTCACACCTAGGGGAAATTTTGTAGAGTCATCAATTAACCTAACAAGTGCATGTCTTTGGATTGTGGGAGGAAACCGGAGAACCCGGAGGAAACCCACGCAGACACGGGGAGAACATGCAAACTCCACACAGCGCTGTGAGGTGACAGTGCTAACCACTACACCACCGTGCAGTCCAAGGGAAGCTCAGCTTCCCCTAAAATGTCACCAAAAAAAAAAAAATGTGGTGAAATATGTAATGCTGTGTGTACATTTCATTGACTAAATATGCGCTAGAGAGCCTTCATCTTTCGTTCAGAATCAGCTACTTATCACAGGTAACCGGAGCAACTTCCTTCTCGTTCATCCAAACAGCCCCACAGCACTTTACACAGTCAGACGCTCAGCTTCTACTGACTTCAATGGGGAAGCGTAGAGCGGGTTGTTCCACTGCAGCCAAACTAGACGCTCATTGGATAAGTGCATGGCTTTGTCCCGGCCATCTGACGCTCAGTGTCTCTTGGGGTCTATTTTGATGGACAGCTAAATGAGCGAATCAGCAATATTGAAGAATAAACATCCACCGGTGCATTTTCCAAGTTTTTCATTCCGTTGTTCTGCACTGACCTGGAAACTTTACCGACCCCCAGCGACTTTGTCTTTGTTAAAAACGACTAGCGTTGTGTTTGGGGACTCTGTTCTGTCATTCTGCAGTTTCTTTCCCCAACGAGCAGCGGCAGCTGCAGAGCTTATTCCCTCGTCACGATCACTCACAGATCGTCACACTTCACAGCAGCCTGGTGCCGCACTTCCAGCTGGGCCAAGGCCGTTTAAGCAGCCTAGCTCTGCTGGCCATTGAGAGGACACTGGTCAAGTCCCTGGAAAAGACCAGTGACGTGCAGTCAGGGGAGGCAGGTGAGGCTGTGCCTCCCCTGTCATCATGAGGAAAAAGAAACGAAATAATAAAACAACACAAGTATTAATATTTGTCCTCTGGACTATGACTTTGGTGTGGTTCTTAATGTATTTTGACCATTTTTATAGTACAAATGGCAGAAAAGTCTGTATTTCCTGCTTAAATAAACGGAGTCTCTTCGGAGACGAGAGATCCCTCCAGATTGTGCAATCACTCACAAACTGGATTGAGCGCGTGCAAATGGCGCATGCTTGTTGTTCCCATTTCTGTGTATGTTTCCAATATGATGGTTGAGGACACTTTTATGTAATAAAAGCATACGTCTTCTTTTCCATGGTGTTCAGTAATGTATTTTACGTATGTGTGTAATATTTACATCTTATTGATGTGACATAAATCCACAGGGAAAATGCTTGCCTTGAGGCAGGCAGTACCTCTGCCTCAAGGAAGGCGGCGATAGTGAGCAGCCTAATAGCCTGCATCCAGCCAGGTCACGGTGAACTCTAACCTGTGTGCAAAAAGTAAACACAGAAGTGTGCTGTGCGACGCTGTAGAGCTTAGCCACAAGCTGTCATTTCTCGCCCTGAAAATGGAGGATTTGATTTCTAAACTAAGAAATTTTTCAAAGCTGGACTTTCAGTCAAAGCAAGAAGCCATGTACAAGTAAAGGTAAGATATACTGCAATATACAGTGGCACTGGTGTTTTAAAATGGTTTTCAGCATCCTATTCGCTCCTATTCTCTCATGCTATCCTATTGGCATCCTACTGTATGTTTGTAAATCTGACTTGTGAGTCAGTGCCTCCCCAACCCTCACCCTCACTGCATGTCACTGGAAAAGACGCCTAGTTGGTATGACAAGGTCACATATCATTTTCTTGAAAGGGAACAACATTGACATATTCATAAACAAACACATTTATGATGTAGGCCGGAAAAATGAGCTTCCTCTCCTTCAATGCCGCACCATTGAAACATCACTTGAATAGCTGTCCTCTACCTGCGTCCTCTTGTCCGAATGTGATCACTTCTGGCTTCAATGGTTTCCTGTCACGGTGGATATTAGTCTATATTAAGGACAATGGATTTTCCCATTCTGGTCACAGGGAGCAGTCATAAGACTACTATAGTGGAGCCCAAGAACAAATTTGACAAGCTTACAGAACTGACTCTGTTTTTTGTGTTAGTTTTAGATTGGGTTTAAATCCCATGGTTCAAATCAGAACCAAGAAAGAATTAGCATGATAAACCTCCTTCTCTTCCTCTGGATTAAAGTATGAGATTGAATGAAGCTCTGTGAACCACTTGTTGCGTGAGATTTTATGGCAGTAAACATTGTTTTCACCAGTCCCCAACACCCACCAACCCCCACCCCATCAGGCGTACCCCCCACCCCCCATCCCCCACCCCGGTCAGGCATGTAGAATCAGTGATGGGCGCTCATGCTCCGCAGATTTTCATTTCAAGCAAATGCCACAGAGGCTTATTTCACTGATTACTTTTACCTCCTCTATGGTTGGAAGGTCATCAGTGGTATCAGCAGGTGTGACACATGGCTGTGTCTCCCATGTTATTGCCCATCTCTTATCTAAATTTCCGCCTTTTGTAACTCATTTACCTCAGTGCGAAAATAGATAGAAAGTTATTGATTATTGAATAAACTCAATTGATATTCACACATGCATATAAATCTAACTAGTTGTACACAAGTCACCCTAAGGCCGTTTCTGATAGCCGTTCTGGTGATCACTAAATCCAGAGTTGTGATTCCCATATTTTCTCTAATTGCAAGTGGCACCCAGATGTATAAGCCACAGCTCTCTACTTCTCTGTTGACTTTTTTTCCTCCCTCTGTCCTTCTCACTCTTCTTCTGTCCTGTTTTCTGTCAGAGAGGGTCTTTCACCCCGCTGGCTCATTTCACAACACCAGGCATAGAAGGGAACTATGTGCAACTCCACTTGAGACAAAGGGAAATGTACTAAATGTGTGTTGTAACAGCTATCACATCCTCTCAAATATAGCTTATTTATAAATTATAATAAAAATGTCCATTCATCGCTTATTTCATGACTGATCATTACATCTGGCCAAAAGATATGAAGATACCCCTGTTCATATATCAGAATCAGAATCAGAAATACTTTAATAATCCCAGGGGGAAACAGTTTTTGTTGCAAACTCCAGCTATATAAACAACATATTTAACAACAACAATATTATACAGATAACATATATTTGTAAAAACAGAAATATAAAACAGTATATAATATCAAATTTACAATAGTAATATATACAGATCAAAAGTACTGTAATAATGTGCAAAGAACAGATACAGTTTAATGACCGCAGGGAGGAAAGATTTCCTGTGGCGCTCTGTGGTGCATCTGGGTGCTAAGAGTCTTCTGCTGAAGGTGCTCATCTGCTGGGTTAGTGTGTCGTAGAGAGGGTGGGAGACATGGTCCAGGATAGACCGGAGTTTGGAGAGCATCCTTCTCTCTGCCACGGTCGTCAGGGTGTCCAGCTCCTCTCCCACGGCATCACCGGCCCTCCTGATAAGTTTGTTCAGTCTGTTGGTGTCTGTGACCTTCAGCCCACTGCCCCAGCATGTGACAGCGAAGAAAATCGCACTGGCCACAACCGACTCATAAAACATCCTCCGCATCGTCCGGCAGATGTTAAAGAGTCGACTTTGGCCCTTTTTGTAGACAGCCTCAGCGTTTCTAGTCCAGTTAACTTTATTATTGAAGTACACCCCCAGGTACTTATACTCTTCTACAGTGTCCACAGGGACCCCCTGGATGGGGATATATATATATATATATATAAGTATATACAGGTGTGTATATACTTTTTGTACTTTTGGCCTGAGGCTGTTGTAATACCACTACTCATCAACAACTTTGGGATGAATTGTTTTATTTCTATAATGTTGCTGTCATTTAAAAAAATATATATAGTCGGGTTAAAGTTGATGCTCTGTGGATATAGTTTTCAGTACTTAGGTTTGACATCTTTGTCAGAAGAACATTGCTGGATTATCCTGCTAAAGGGCCCCATTGCTGAAATTAGCTAAGAAGCTTTCCGGATATAATTTTGTATCAAATACAATAAATGAACAATATGAAATGTCTTGAAAGAAAGGCCAGTTTACACCCAGGTAAATATTCAATAATTTTTTTTAAAACTTCTCCTAGTTGATAGCCAATGTCTTTCTTTCACATTTAGACAGATTTCTAACAATTCAAGATGGGCCAATCGCAACCGTTTATCTCATGTGGGACGGGTTTAAGACGATGAATGGCAGAGGAGGGTCATGCTTTAATGTAGTTCTGGAATAGAACTTAAGTTCTTTGTTTGCTCACGGAACTCTGATGAAACTGTCATCAAGATTCTGTTAGTGTGTTCTGTTCTTTCAGAGACACACGGCCGAAATGGGTTTTCTCATGAGGGTGACTGGAGTCTCTCTCCTTTGCGTTGAAACGAGCCAGTTGAGGTGGTTCGGACATTTGGTAAGGATGCTCCCCGGGGCGCCTCCCTAGGGAGGTGTTCCAGGTACGTCCAGCTGGGAGGAGGCCTTGGGAAAGACCAAGGACTAGATGGATGTCTCCACACTGGCCTGGGAACGCCTCAGGATCCCCAGTTAGAGCTGGTTAATGTGGCCTGGGAAAGGGAAGTTTAGGGTTCCCTGCTACAGCTGCTGCCACCGCGACCCAACCCCGGATAAGAGGTTGGGGATGACGTGATAATGTCCCGTTTAGTAGAAATTTGACAAAGTTTGTGAACTGGCCACCGCTGTTTTTCATCAAAATGGACCAAGCGGCGCATCGACTTGCATGTGTTGTTTCATTGCTGTGATTGGTTCTAAGTCTATCCAATTGTGTCCAGAGGCATTTTGGTCTGCCCTGTCGATAAAGTGTCTTGGAAAATAAAAAAGGTTAGGTTCTATTACTAATACATATTTGCTAATTAGTCTGGTGAAATATACTAAAATATTGTCAGTAACACTAGAAGTTCATTGGAATTGATTGTTTGGAAGTGTACAAATTTCCCAGTATGGTCACTATTATTAATACCAAATAACCAGTAAAATTAAGTGAAACCCTTATATCAACAAATTCGTTATAAATTACATCATAAACTATCTGACACTCAAGGAAAATGGGCCACAGGGCAGTTATCGGCTTTTACAAGTCAGTTTCAATGCAGGAGACTGGCATTAGCCCATTGGTCTTATCCATTATTGGCTACTGCTGCTTAAATGTAAAAAATCAGAGCTTGACTTACAGTATGGGTGGCATGGCTGTATAACTGTACAGTGAAATCAATAGGGACAGACTGGCCGTGCTCACATAATACACCCTCTCCATTCCACTCCAATCAGAGTCGACTTGTTCTCCTTCATTACTCTCAGCTAGGTAGCTGCTTCTTTTCCATAGTCTCACTTGTCTCTCACTGTATTTCTTCCTCACTCCTAGCTCTTTCTTATGTTTCATATGCATAATCACTGCGAGTTGGCTCAATCCAGTGAAATTGAGTTTTGATGCTGCTGGTGCTGCTAGTAGTGAATGGTTTGCTGGAAGCTGTAATCAATACTAGGGAGCCATGGGGCCATTATAGAAATCAAGTGACATTAAGTGCTGAGTAAATGTGGCTGACTGCTCAGCAAAAGCCCGGAAGTCATGCAACTCTTTTTTTACCTTGTTGGACAATTTCTCATGTCAGGATTTCTGTATGTTTTTTTTCACCTATGACAGTACAAACAGGTACTGAAAACAGTTAGTTGATCAACAAAAAGTAAATCAAAAAAACCTTGTAAAAATGAACTAATTGCCAAGGTCATTTATAAAACGAAATTCACAAATAGCTCATTTGATTTTTGAGGATCTCAATTAGAACCAAAGCGATGTATCAATATTGACCTATCACAGGGATATGGGTATCAGTGTAGGTGCCAATTAGGGCACAAGGATTTTCTAGGTCAACCAGTGATCATTTAGAGCGGTTAGTCCACTAATCAACAAATATATATATATACAGTATATATATCGCCCAAGTATAGCCTCAGCGAGTGAATAACATAATTCAACATAATTCTGTCGGCTTTAAAAAGCACATTGTCTATTATTGCTCAGCCTTTTACTTCTAATTCTCCTTCTTCCACCTAAAACTCTGATTCAATTCAAGTCCGACAGCATTGCTAACACATGTGCAAAACATACACCAAAACTTCGGGAATGGTGTGCTATTATTTTGTGAAAGATTTGCCAAGCTGTGGCGGTGGCAATACACAATAATAGGAAATCATCGTGGACCAAGCTCAAAACCACCCCTCTTTGGGGCCACACTGACTTTAAGGCAGAAAACCGATTAGAAGTTTAGATGGGTCAAAAGATTTGCAACTTGTTTGGGCTGAATTGGCATTTTGATATCAAGCATGGTTTTCACGAAATCCGATTTGGTTTTGTTAAATTTTCAGGCGGATTTGTTATGGCTGTGTATGTGGTGGAATGGTAAGAGAGTGAGTGACATCACAGCGGGAGTGTGGATATTTCAAATATTCGGAAAAAAATCTCAATAACTTCCTCTATCTCCTCCAATTTTCACTCTTCTTACATCAATTTAGGTCAAAACATAGGAAAATCAGTACTTTTCGCAGACATGTTACTATGGGATTAAACAGGCGTACACATTTGACCCTATGAGTCTCCAAGCCACAGGAGTGCCAACGACTTGCCCATTGTGCTGCAATACAAACTGAGACAAGAAATTGTCTGGTATACAGCAGACAGCCAGGTCTTTAACCTGCTCTGGTTCTCACATATTTGACCCCACAAACATCAAGATGATACCAACGTGTTCAGCAGAGTCTCTTCTCTTCTTCTGGTTGTCATATTTTGGACATTGGACTCATGATATTTTTAATAAAATATTTTGTTTTAGAGGTGTTATCTCCATCAAATGAACTTTCTGACCTGTCTACATACATTGCTTTCTACCTGTCACCATGGAAACCAGGGCTGTGACAGGTGACTTTGATTGATGGAGACAGTGACCCAGTGACTTAACAGTTGCTGGGAAAACAGAAGACAGGACGAATCTAATTTGACATTTCCAATAGATCTTTGATTGGCCTTTGTATTTTTGCTTGGACTTTATATTGTATCAGGCTGATGTAAACAATAAATTCACCATCTTCACTAAAGCCTCCTGTCGTTCACAGTAAAACAGGTTTTTCGATTTTTTTCGGATTTTGATTTTTTGCCAAGAGAGTATTGATGCCAAAGTGCCACAAAAGCTATCACATCCTGCGTCAGGACAGGTTTCTTAACTGTTAGTCTGTTTCAGGGGGTGTCCAATCCTGCTCCTGCATGTTTTAGGTTTCTCTCTGCTCCAATACACCTGAGTCTAATGAGTGAGCAGAGTATTAGACTCAGGTAAAATAGGTTCAACTAGAATAGGTTAAAATAGGTTAAAAAATGTAAATGCCCTACTCGTTATTAAGCTTCAGCTGCTTGATAACGAACAGATCATTAGACTAGGTGTGTTGGAGCAGAGAGAAACCAAAATATGTAGGACAGTAACTCTCCAGGAGCAGGATTGGACACCTCTGGTCTATCATGTACTACCACAGCCTTTTTGTGTGCAAAGCTCTGTCCTATAAGTCTGCCACCGGTAATGACACCAGCAAACTATTTCAGATTCCAATTCTGAATGTGTCAAAAAAATCAGCAAGGAGACTGTCGGAACCATAGGTCAGAACGTATTCAGGTAGCTAGGCTAACGTTACTTACATATTAAGGTGGTAGGTAAAATGTATTGTGCATGAGTGATAGGTGAAGTTTTTCTTGCAAAGTTTGCATGTGACATTTTTAGGAGAAGAAGAGAGAACTACACGTATTATAATAAATTAATTAATCACCCTATTAATTAGGCTAATTAATTATTCCTTGTTAAAATGAGCACCACCACCATATAGACAGGTAATGTGGACTAAGCCCGGTGGAAACCCAGTCACCTGTAAGAATTAAAAGAATATTTTCATCAGTTTTTCTTATCATTAAATGTATCAATTACTTGTATCAATTTCTATCAATCTCAATCTGAAAATGTTTCTTCTCGTGAAACAGTGACCTCAAAACTTCGCAAAACAGAATGACATTTTTTTTGTAGAATACTACAAAAAAAGGGGATATATTTATATACATAATATACATGATAGATTATAACATGAAATGACACACGTGAGAATAACAGAAAATGAATGGGCATGGTAAAAGCTATGATATGGAAATGCAATTTCTAATCAAAGTAAAGTTTAATATCAAATAGCCATTGGTCACCAGATCTGCTCATTAAAGTACCAACAATGTCATTTCACCAACTCAGCTTTGTAGAAGGGGGATCCAAGAGGAAGGAGGTGTGTTTCACAGCTCCAGAGTAGTCTTCCAAGCGTGCAGAACAACGAGTCTCTCCCGAGGTGCAGAGCTGGCAGAACCAGGTCGTCAGAGGATTCATCTGAGGGCAAGGAGTGAATGGACTGTCCAACAGAGCAGCATGCGATATCACCGTGGTAACGGATATTCAGCGTCAAGGGTCACTTTCGTTGTGAACCCTAAATCTTCAGCTTTAAGCCAAAAAGAGTCTTTCTGGATTCTGCAATTATTATGCAATTGACTAACACAAAACATACAGTAATATCAGGCTATTTTCTTATTTTTGTCTTAATGTATATGTTCAGTAATTGACTGATGCTGAACATGATGTTTACTTAGCATTTCTAGAATTGCTTGAAAATGTACAGGGCTCAGGCACCCTGCTTGATTTCAGGAATAAGTTTTAAATTTAAATTTACATTGTACACATGTCCCCCTTGACAACGTTTCAGGCTCACAAACTGTTTCTTGCCATAACTCCAGAATGTAATATTACATTGTATATACAATAATGTTAAATATTTGTTAATATTTTATTAATTTTAGAAAGAAGTCTTCTGAGGACCTAGTTTTAGTTTGGATTAGTTTATTTCGAATATGTGTAAAAACAAAATTATCATACATTAATGGACAGTCATAAAGAAAAGGGATAAAAACAGAGAAAAATAAATGTACAATAAAGTAAACTGAAAAAAATATATAAATTCTGTTTACATATCCGAAAAGGAGTGGGAAGAAGTATAAACTTATTTTATTTCACCCCTTTTAATAAATATTACTGAAATAACACGTACGGAAATATTTTGCCTTCTATCTATCTACTAATAATAACAAAAATAATAACCTTCATTTGCCATTCTTCAATTATCCTTGTTCTTTATCCAACAAAGCATACTTCTATTACAAAGATATTTATCTTAATAAAATATTATATTATTCTTTATATTATTATAATATATAACATACATACATACACACGGACGTACACACACACACACACACACACATATATATACACACACATACTGAAGAAAACACATAGATACATAAATGACAAAGTAAATAAACAATATACACACAATAATAATCATACACCCTCCTCATTTCTGTGCCTTGTAAAAATCATCTCCTTATATATATTTTTAAACTGGTTTATGTTTGGACATTCCCTAAGCATCCCCTCCAGAATGTTCCATAATTTAACCCCACATATTGAAATACAAAAAGTTTTTCTTGTGCGTGCCTTCAGTGGTTTGAATTTAAATTTCCCCCTTAGATTACAACCCCCTTCCCTTGCAGTGAATAGTGTCTGAATGTTTTCTGGTAGTAGATCATTTTTTGCTTTAAATAGTATTTGTGCTGTATAAAAATCCACCATATCTTTGAATTTTATTAGTTTTGAATGTAAGAATAGTGAGTTTGTGTGATCCTTGTATCCAACCCCATGACTGATCTGTATTGCTTTCTTTTGTAAAATTAAAAGTGGATGTATTGTAGTCATATAGTTGTTGCCCCAAACTTCTACACAGTAAATAAGGTAATGCAGAACTAACGTACAATATGGAGTACGCAGTGATTTATGATCCGGGCCATGTTTTGTTTTAGTTAATACTGCGATGCATCTTGACATTTTGGTTTGTACATGTTTAATTTGTGATTTCCAACTAATCTTTTCATCTATGATTACCCCTAAAAATTTGATTTCACTTACTCTTTCAATACTTACCCCATCTAATAGTATCTCTGGTTGTACATTAGTTCTTTAATTTCCAAAAAGTATTAGTCTTGTTTTGCTAAGGTTTAATGATAATTTATTTTTGTCCAACAATTCTTTTATTTTATTCAATTCGGTATTGATCACTTCTGTTAAAATGTGTATATCACTACCAGAACAAAAAATATTTGTATCATCTGCAAACAAACTTTCAACACTTTTGATACCTTACATATATCATTGATATAGAGTATAAAGAGTTTGGGGCCCAACATGACCCCCGAGGGACGCTACAGGTAATGTCCAAACACACCCAATTAAACAAACTGCTTCCTTTTTGTCAAGTAGCTCTTGATCCACTCTAATGCTTTCCCCCTGATGCCATACCGGTCTAGTTTTTGAATAATTATGTATGTTAGTGGTTTTGAAATCCCCTCAATCACCCTTTTCACAACAGTCATATCAATATCATCACAATCCTTAGATGTCTTATTTGCACATTTGGTAACAGTATTTATAATTTCTTTCTCATCCACTGCTGTGAGGAACATTGAGCTCAGATTCCGGTCTATTAAACTGTCGCTCTGCTCTACAGATGTTACTGGATCTGGGATTCGTTCTGCTAGGTCAGGTCCACTAACAAAGAATTTATTAAAGCTTTCAGCTACTTCATTCATGTCATGCTTTTCAGTGTTATTGACAATAAAATGCGGCCACCTGTTGTTCCGTGGAGCTTACATCCAGGTCTCCGGACTCTTCCCCGTTGATGATGGCCACCGCACGAGCGTATGACCGGGGTTTAATATCGAGTCCAGAGATTATGATGTAATTTATCCTAGTGTATTGCTCCAGGTCTTCAACTCTGTTTTCAAGGAAGGCTATTTTCCTATCCTTCTCCTCATTCTGGATGTGAAGGGCTTTCACCTCCTCCACCAGCGTCAAGATCCCCTTCTGCTGCAGCCAGACAGTCGAGCAACTTTTTTATGTCGTTGACCTCTGGTAGCTTCTTTGGACCCATTAATTGTCCGTTTGCGCTAGTTGCTAGCTGTAAAACAGCAGTTGCTGTTAGCTAGACAGCTCACAGTAGCTGTGTGACAGGACATCAGGTGACCGTGTGACAGGTGACAGGTGATGTCATGCAATGAAAAGCCGTAGCCTTTGTCAGATTTAGGGGGTAAAGTGCACAGTCCATATAGAAAAGGTCTATTTTCAATACAGCACTATATCGGCCACCATCTGAAATCAGTTGCTTCCCTCTAAAATCACTCTCGGCCTCATAAATAACACATTGTTAGGGCCCCTAACCTTAGGTTTTTTTCAGTTTTATATTGTTGGCTTTGGATTTTGGACAGTTGATCTGAAAAGATAGGGATAGGCTACTGCATCAAGGTGGAGGAGTCCAAAGACCTTCAGGTTCCCCACGTGTCACTTGGTTTTTGGTCATAATTAGTTTTTATTATTTTTATATTGTACTAATGAAATTGATATTCTTCAATTTATGTATGAACAGCAAATTTCTGTCAAATGGATTCCTAACAGGTTAATCTGGCCAAGATGCCAGCTTGGACTCTTTTCTCATTTTTCACTTAAGACTAAATTGTTATTCAATTTATAAAATAATAAAAAGAAAACAGATGAATCAATCAAATCAAAGGACATTAATCGTTAGTCCAATACGCTCCATGTAATTTATTTAATTTGTCTTTTCCAAACAACCACTGGGGCACCCCAAACAGGTTTTCAGTTTGTCAAAGAGTGCTAAACTTAAATATTATAAACTGATGGTAAATCTGGTATATTTTCATCACATTTTTCCTCTGCTGGCCAGCTGAGATGTAAGCTCAGGCCCTCCAGGACATGAGCTCTTGTTTGTGTTTATACTGCTGACGATGAACGAACGCTGTTCCATGCATGTTCATACAAAGAGCTCTAATCCTTACACACACTCAAAATGACCATACATTCACAGCAAAGGGTAAATAAGAAAAGTGAAGGAGATGATGGTAATAGCCTGGAGCTGCTGGCATTCTGCTGTGAAAACACTGAACTGGTTCTCTCATGCTGATATTTGAAGTTTATGATCCTAGTATACTAGTAGCAGAAACTAGTATCAATCCATAGAGGGGTTGAGGGTATTGCAGTAGCAGCAGTGTTGTAGCACTTAAAGGAGGTGATGATCATGAGGCCATGGACTATACTGTGATGCTGCGCAAGAGTTATGTCAGCCATAAATGTGTGACAAGTAGTTCATTCACCCCCTGGTCTTTCATGCTGCTGTATATAGCTGCACAAACATCAGCAAAACTATAGTAACAAACATATTTTTTGACAAAAAAAATTTCTGGTGGGGCAAAGCTCCCCTTGCTTTTCCAGTCAGGCTGTACAGAATGTACACATACACACACACACACACACACACACTCTCTATCTCTTTCTTCATTCATTGCTCTTTTGCTCTTCAATAAAAACTGTTGTTTTTGATGTCTGGAGTAATTAATAAAAGACATTTTATGGCTGTTACAAACTTAATTGTAAAATAGCAACATATGTAGATTCAGTTTCCCCAAAAACTTTACACACAGTTAAATACTATTTAAAAAGGAGATAGGGGGGTTCTCCAGGAATTAGCTGGGTTTAGAGCGGCAAGGTGTATGGTGTGTGTGTGTCCGTTAAAAGACACGGGTACAGGTGTCCAGGTTAGTCATGGATTTATTGACTGTGGTCTGTAATAACAACACAAAGTAACAATCAGTAAACGGTATATGATGACAAAAACATAATGACATAAAATAGTTACAAATGACTGTATTCAGTACTCAAGTATATTCTATAAATAATAAAAACTAAACCAATCAACTCAGGTGAGTAGCACATACAGCATAACTTAACTTATTAGCTATAACAACACACCGGCATAAGATAGCTAAACAATACACAATAACACAAAGTTAACATTCACTTAGACAGTTATAACGTCATTAGGCTCACCTTCTGGCATTTACACACAGTAATAAAACCAGGGAGGTGCAGGTGAATGTTGGAAAAGGGCAAAGAAATGACACGTTATCTGCCGCTGTAACGAGAGAAACTAACATACAGCACGGCACTTCACACAGACCTAGCGCATTCACTAGCGTCAGAACGGCAATGGTGCGTTCAAAAGCGTCGGACACATGAAAACTTGACGAGAAACTCAATACAACTGAACAGCATTTAATTGAGAACACTTAAACATCATGGGCTTTCTAACACAAACGCCCCCGACTGTCTTCACAGACAGGCGAATTCAAGATAGAAAGTCCACTCAAGTAACTGAATCTTCGGCCGACTCTTCCAGCTTAGGGAGCTAGACCAGACGAGCTACTGGTCGAACGTATGTTAGATCTTTGACCTTGATAGTCACTATCCGGATGCGTCCATCAGCTCCAGGATAAGTGGTTGTTACCTTCCCAACAGGCCATAAAGCTTGCGGGAGCTGTGGATCCACGATGAGCACCACTTGATTTGGTTCAAGTTGTTTCCCATCCTTCAGCCACTTCTTTCTCTCCTGCAGACTGGGCAGATAGTGACTGATAAACCTGGACCAGAAGTGGTCAATGAGGACTTGGCTGTGCCGCCATCGACGATTCCTGAGAGTGTTACTGGGATCATAAACAACCTGTGGTAGGGATGCATCATAGCATCCCATTAGTAGGATGCTAGGCGTAATGGGGTCTGGATCGGCTATGTCTGATGAGAGGTAACCAAGAGGCTTAGCATTCAGGATGCCCGCCACTTCCACCAAAACTGTGCGGAGCACTGTTTCAGGCATGGACTGCTCTTTCAGTACCACCTTGAGAGTAGTCTTGACGGACCTCACTTCTCTCTCCCATGCTCCACCGAAGTGGGAAGCACTGGGGGTTTGGAGCAGAACTCAATCTGCTGTTCTGCCATCTGTTTCTTCAGCTCCACCGGTGAAATTGGTTCCGTTATCGGACAGGAGCTGAAGAGGTTTGCCTCTTCTGGAGATAAAACGTCTTAAAGACATCAGAAAGGCAGTGTCAAGACTCTCCAGGAGGTCTAAATGCACACAACGGGTTGTCATGCACTTAAAAACGATTCCCCAACGCTTCTCCGTTCGGCGTCCAATCTTAACTGTGAATGGACCAAAACAATCGACTCCGGTCTAATAGAATGGTGGTTTATAGAGCCGTAGACGAGCAGGTGGTAAATCCGCCATCTTAGGAATGGAAGGATTAGCACGCCATGTCTGGCATTGCATGCAGCGACTCTGACACCTCTTCACAGCTTCCCTTCCCCGTAGAATCCAGAACCGACGACGAAGCTCACCTAGCACTCTGTCGGGTCCAGGATGCAGAAGGGTCTCATCGAAATCTTGAATAATGAGGTTGACAAGCGGATGCTTGGGATCTAGCACGACAGGGTGGATGGTGTCTTGTGGTAGCTGTTCCGCTCTCCGTAACCTCCCCCCGACTCTGAGAAGTCCTGCATCCTTGTCGTACTCGGGAGATAGGGAGCCCAAGCGACTGGAGGCTGGCAAAGAAGGAGGTTCTCAGCCTTGATGTAGTCAGCTGCTTCAATGTGTGAGTCAGAGTGTGAGTCGGCCGCCCCATGAAGGGACTGTGCGGTTGTCCGCATCAAGTCCTTCCATGTGGAGACCTGACTGACATCAGGGAGTTGAAGGCAGGTGTCAACAGTTACATGTCCGCAGAAGGATGATTTATTCAGCTCACTATCATCCGTCTCTGGATAGGATAATGGGCTGGTAGGCCATTGGTCCTCTGTGTTACGCAGGAATTCAGGGCCTTGGTGCCAAGGATGTGGTCGGGACAGCTCCTTCAGGGTCTTGCCCCGAGTGATGTCATAAGCGGGGTTGTTCGCACTGTCCACGTACCTCCAGTTATTTACCTCCCAAAGGCTCTGTATTTCTGCTACACGTGTACCCACGAAGACCTTATAATGACATGATTCCGACTTGATCCAGTGTAGAACTGTAGTAGAGTCGGACCAGAGAGTGATCCTCCTGGTGGGTAAGGTAAGCTCGGTGAGGAGAACGTTGGCTAGTTGCGCACTGGTAAGAGCAGCGCTCAATTCTAGCCGAGGCATGGACAGCTGCTTCTTTGGTGCCACGCGGGACCTGGCCAGGACAAAGGAGACATGGACTTCATTCCGAGCGTCTTCTGTCCGTAAATAGGCAATAGACCCGTAGGCTCTCTCAGAAGCGTCGCAGAAAATGTGGAGATCTCTGCCTGATGTCGGCCAGTCTGCAGACGCTGGTGCATAACATCTGGGGATCTCCATCTGGATGAGGTCTGGAATCTCTCGCTCCCAAGCAATCCATCTGTCACGGAGGCTCTGTGGCTTGATCAGCTCATCCCAGCCGATTTGTTCCTTCCAAAGATCCTGAACTAGAATCTTGGCTCTGGTGGTAAACGGTACAATATAACCTAGGGGGTCATATTGACAAGCAAGTACCTTGTAGACATTCCTCAAGGTGAGTTCGGTTCTCTCCACTGGTCTATGTTTGTACTTCAGGGAGTCACGGAGGCAATCCCAACGTAGCCCAAGAGTTGGCTCCTGAGTTGGCTCCTGCGGGTCGATGCTGGATTGGGAAAGCCACAGCTCACTGCTCTCTGATCTGACTTTGGATGGAAGATGCTCAATGACCTCTGGAATGTTGCTAGCCCACTGGCGTATCTCGAAGCCCCCAGTGTGGAGTAGCTGACGCAGACCATCGACAAGATCCTTAGCTTCCTCCTTTGAGTGGGTGCTACAGAGACAGTTATCCACGTAGAATGACTGCTCGACACATTCAATGAGATGGCTGTTGGACTCACTCGAGTCCTGGACATGCTGCTGGAGGGCATAGATAGCGCAGCAAGGGCTGCACGTAGTCCCAAATGGAAGCACTTGCCATTCATAGATCTTTGGCGCTTCTGTCCTCTTCATATCCCGCCAGATGAAGCGCAGAACAGGTTTGTCAGCTGGCAGAAGGCGAATCTGGTGGAACATACCTTTGATATCACCACTCACCGCAACTGGGTACTGCCGAAACCGAATTAGGACTCCTAGCAGCGATGGGCCTAGGGCAGGTCCAGGAAGAAGAAGACCATTGAGAGACTTTCCTTCATACTGAAAGGAACAGTTGAAGACAATCCTGTCTTTGTTGTTGTGTTGCACCATATGGTGAGGTATAAACCATGATTCTGGAGTTGATGTTGCTGCCTCTGGTGGCACCACTGCTACGTAGCCCATCTTCTCTAATTTATTGATCTCCTGAAAATAGACCTCTGCGCGCTGTGGGTCTTTGGCGAGTCTCCTCTCAGTACTACGGAGACTAGGCAACACTGCTTCCATAGGAGCTTGGAAGCAGCTTGGTGAAGCAGCGGTGTAGCGTATCTTTGGACCCCTTCAACGTTGACTCTGACAGTGGACGTCTGGAGCAGGTTTAAGGCTTGCTGATCTTGCTTTGATCTGGTCACCTGCTTCTCACTTGTGTACGGCAGCGTGTCAATGTTCAACGTTCTTGAAGAGTTCAGAAGTAGGCAAGACTGTTGCGGTAAACAAGCACTGCTGGTTAGATGCAGGAGCTTGGTCGACACTTGTGGGACTTTGATGTGACCAGCCAAGCTTGGTGTGGACTGCAATGGGTCCGCCGGAAGGTCCCAACTGCACCGGCTCTACAGGTGTCAGGAGATGAGCCATATCAGATTTGATGAGCAACAGGGGTTGAGCGCGAGTATATTTATATATTTTTTTTTTATATTCATAGTTATATAGTGAAGCTGCTCGACCTGCTATGCGTTTAGCTTGGGATTTCATCTGTAGCCAGGAACTCAGATCAGATAGGGTGTAAGATTGGTCGGTACCTGACCTAAGAATACCTTGGTTCAGACAGTATTCCACAAACCCATCACGATAGCTTGGCGGCATCTTGCTCAATAGTTGGTCGACATGTGATCCACATCGCAGTTCGTAGCTGTTCTGTCCCTCCAGGGTCCTAAGCATTCCTACCAGTGATTGGATGGATAAGGCGAATACATCAAAGGCTTTGGAGTCACCAAACCTGAGGACTGGAGCATTTAGGATGGCACCCAATTCACTTTGGACGAGCTGACGAGGTTGACCGTACTTGTCCTGAAGAGCTTGCATAGCTGCTGTATACGGCCTCAGATCGTACATGTAGGCTTTGGCCAGTTGGAGCGCACTCGGTAGCTTCAGATGTCCAAGGAGCACTTGATATTTGTATTGCTCGTTCAAGTGCACATGGTTGTTCAGAAGGTTGTCGAGAGCCATCTTCAATAAGGCAAAGTCACTCTCTTTACCACTCTCAAAGCAAGGAATCATAGGTTTGGCGATGTCGTAGGATGAGGTGAGGAACGGTGACACATCAGCTGCCTGTGGTTGTTGTGGCCTCGGTTGAGGCAAGTCTGAAGCAGAGTATGATGCTGCTGGGACAGGATAAGTGAAGGCTGACTGAGTTGGGTGATACTGCGCTGGATGAGCTGAATATGGAGTAGGTACCAAGTTGTAGTTCACCGGCGTTAAACTAGGAGGCAATGATGCAGAAGGAGGAGCAGACTGTAACAGTGGGTGAAAAGACGGATATTGCGCTGGAGGTGGAGCAGGGGCTGTGCTAAGCTGAGCCAAAGGTACTGAAGGCGCAACCACACAACGCGCTAGAGGCGGAGCCACACTCGCTGGTGTTGCAGTCGGGGCCGCAACGGGCTGAGTTGTGTGGATCACGGGAGGTGGAACCACTATCGCTGGCGACAAAGCCGAGGCTGTAGGAGGCAGAGCTGTATGGAGTGCTGGAGGCGGAGCTACACTTGCTGCCGGCGGAATTGTGGCTGCGGGATGCGGAGCCAGAGGCTGGGTACCTGCAAGTGCAGCCATAGTCATGGGATGCTGAGCTAGGGTTCCAAGCGGTGGGGCCGTGTGTAGCACTGGTGGCGGAGAAACATAGCTACTCATCTTGTGCTGGTCTAATGGACGTGGTGAGGATCCAGCGCTGCGAGGATCCTGTGATTTCTCTTTGAGGAGAGAAGTAACCATCTTAGCTATCTCCAGCTCATTCACTCTTTTCTTTAGCTGACGTCGTTTCTCCATCTGTCTAGTTAGCGACTCTTGTGTTCTAATGGCTTCCTCTTGTAGCTGTTGGGCTTCTCTGGCTTGAGTTTGAAGTCGCTGACGCTCGTGGTCAATCTGTTGATCCTCCTCTATGTGCTTCTGTAATTCCTCAAGCTCCATTTCTTTCACTCGCTCTTCGAGCTGGGCTCATTTTTCAAGTCATAAATGTGTTTGTTTATTCATATGTCAATTCTACCCTTCGTTCCTTTTCAAGAAAATAATCTGTGACCTTGTCGTACCAACTAGGCGTCTTTTCCAGGGACTTGACCAGTGTCCTCTCAATGGCCAGCAGAGCTAGGCTGCTTAAACAGCCTTGGCCCAGCTGGAGCTGCCGCGCCAGGCTACTGTGAAGTGTGACCGCCTGTGAGCGTGAGTGATCGTGACGGGGGGAGAAGCTCCGCAGCTGCTGCTGCTCGTTGGGGAAAGAAACTGCAGAGTGACAGAACAGAGTCGCCAAGCACAACGCTAGCCTTTTTTAACAAAGACAAAGTCTCTGGGGGTCGGTGAAGTTTCTGGATCAGTTCAGAACAACGGAATGAAAAACTTGGAAAATGCACCGGTGGATGTTTATTCTTCAAGATCATGGATTCGCTCATTTAGCTGTCAATCAAAAAAGGATTCCGCCTCAGATAGCTCATCCAATCATCATGCAGAAGCCGAGCGTCCGCCAGAGACGCTGAGCGTCCGATGGGCGGGATCCAGCACTTATCCAATGAGCGTCTAGTTTTGCTGCAGTGGGACAACCTTCCCCATTGAAGTCAGTAGAAGCTGAGCGTCTGCCTGTGTAAAGTGCTGGCGCTGTGGGGATGAATAAGAGAGGAAGTTGCTCCAGTTACCTGTGATAAGTAGCTGATTCTGAACAAAAGGTGAAGGCTTTCTAGCGCAAATTTAGTCAATGAAATGTACAAACAGCTTTTTTTTTTTTTTTGGTGACATCTTAGGGGAAGCTGAGCTTCCCTTGCAGTCTTAGAGCAATCGCCACTGTGTGTTTCTCCTTTCAGCTGTTTGTAATGTCACAGAGCATATAGAAAGACTACAATTTTCACCTCAAGCTGTTACTACTCTTCTGAGATTCCTGCAATCACTGCAGATGCCCTCTACAATGCCTATTAAATTGAGAGAGAAATACAACATATACACTGGAGATCAAAAGTAGAGAACAAATTATTAAGACTTTCACCCTTTCAACCCCACAGATAATCTCTGGTAATTTCCTTGGTAACACAGTAATGGCTAAGTAACCCACTACAGTTACCGAACTTTCCCCAGTCCTACGCCCAACATAATGTTTCCATCAGACTGAAGAAAAATGGACCAAGATCAAACCAGAGCAGTGTGGAAAAACTAGTGATGTTCTGTGGGCGCAGATGTGATGAAGTCATTCAAAGCTGTGGCCTCTACACTTCCTTTATTTTTTAATCCTATAGCCCGAAGAAAACATTGTTGAAATCTTCTCTTCTGACGCAGTGGTTACTGTTCTCTAATTTTGATCACTGTTTTTTTCACAAAAGTTTTTTTTTTTAAAAACATGACACAGCTGATATTCTATCAAATTATGAAGAATAAAAAATAAAAATGTTTCAGGAAAAATCAAGTATTTATAATTTGTTCTCTAATTTTAATATGCAGTTTGGATTAACTGAAATTGGTTATCAAATTGGCCATAGTTTGGGAACGCATCATTGAAAGTTTTCTGTGGAATTTGGATGCCAAAGACCGACCGCCCACCACCATAGACACATCAGCCAGTTTTCATGAGTCAGTTGCCTTTCTGTCTTAAAACTCTAACTAAGTAAGTTATCCAGGCTGTCAGTGGAAGAGAAGCAGCTGGTGACTCCATGTGTTTCTTGGGACACACATGGCATCTTTTTACCTCGTCTCCTCAGGCCAGTAGAGGGAGTTGGCAGAGATGAGGACAGCGGGTGTCATTGGAAATTAACAAATACTGCAAATGTGTAAGAACAGTGGGAAGTAAATCTCACTAAGTTTATTTTCTTTTTCTTAGATTTTGAGCTGAGTGATAGCCCACTGCCATTCCTGGAGCATCAGATACTGCTGTTTTGTCAATACCCTTGGCGTTTCATACTGACCCACAAGGCAACCTTAAGCATCCTTAGGAGAAGCACAAGGCTTTCAACTGTAAACCTGTTCACACAGATATTAGACACTCTGAGCAAGTGTTCCGAATATGAGCAACAAAGTGCATGTAGCAAGAAGATGAGGTAGTGGATGGGTCTAACAAAAACAGGACTTTCACCCAGCACACCACGGTTCGTGTCAAATGCATCTCTGTACATGTTACAAAAACGCTTATTTTAACCCCACCCATGATCTCCGCCTAACTCTAACCAAATTGTTTTGTTGTCTAAAGTTAACACATAGTTTTGTTTGAATCCACAACAACGTGTTCCCCCGGTTTGAAACTTTGTCCCAGTTTGCTGTAATGGACAATCAATTGACACCAAAGGATCCTGCCAAAGCGTCAATATTTGAAAAGTTAGGATGAGACTGGGTCCATCCAGATTGACTCACCCTGTGGTTTTACTTTACCTTTTTTATGATGACAAAAATTGTTATCTTCCCATCCTACCCTTCAAAGACTGATACCTCTGTATCAACCTTACACTGACACATTTAGTCTTTTAGTTCATAGCTGATGGTCTAAAACATAACAAAACTCATTAAATACATTCCATTTGCTGTGATATTGCCTGATTTTGTAGGTGCTCTTTGTTTGAGGCAAAGGGGACCACCTGAATTACATCAACCTGGTTAAAACAGTCACTCAATGCTTGATGGACACCACTTGCATTTTTACCGATTAGTCAATCATTCCACAATTTATTCCTGGTCATGATTGATTCTGCAATGGTTTGTTCATGTGCTTGTATGAAGACATTTGACAACTTGTATGAAAAGTGTATTATTTTGGTATTACTACTTAAACTTGTATTCTAGTAATTGAATAGGTATTTTTTATTTAACTCAAGATTCGGTGTCACTGTGTCTAAATGGAATTTAGGGGCTTCAGTTGTTGTCAACTTCATCCCAAAGTGCCACTGAGTGAGGTTCTGTAGTAGAAAAATAAAACAATACTTGTACTCTGACATGTTATTTGTGCGTATTGGTCTGCTGATGTTCCAACTAAAAGCCGGTACAATTTATCTCTTTCTTTGGAGCGAGCTCCCAGTTGTTTTCATTATGGAAAAAAAGAGTCCCATAATTGCGATAGATATAAGATTATCTTGTGTTTCAGAAGAGGCCTTTGATATCATTGATAGCAACTTGGCTTTTTTGTCTTTGATTAGACATGAAAGAGCCAATGGCACAATGTGGCAGCACAGTGAGCACAGACTCGCTCTGCTGTTTTTAATGACCATTTACATTTTCCAATTGCATAATATGTGGCAGTTAATAGAAGCTTTTGCTTTAGACCAAAAAAATATACTCGTGCATTTCTGTATATCTATCTCTGACTCGACAAAAATGGGCTATGCTTATTACTTTCTGAGCTGATATTGAAAGCCAAATTACAGTTTGATTACAAAGCTTGTTGAAATTTTTAAGGGGGCCTACCTCATAGAGGTTTGGCCTTGATTGAGTTGGCATTCATATTGAAAGTAAATTGTGTTGTGTGTGTTTGGCTTTGACTCACATGGCCTATTTTTTAATGTTTCTTAGCGTGCAAAGCCACACAGTTTTTTGAAAATAAGTGAATCTGCAGCTCAGGAAAAATTCCTGAAGATGATCAGAAAAATGAATGCAGAAAGACCCTCCTTCGTTCATTACCACTACCCAATGTCCTCATACAGGGAACACCCTCCTACCCGCAGTCAGAAATAAGTGAGGTGAGGCTGTTGAACCTGAAGGATGTGAGATGCTACCAGGAGGATAACTGTGCTTTGTTTGACTTTAAGGGAGTGTGTGTTTGTGTTAGGAAGGCATGATGGATGAGCATCTTTTTATTTAGTAAGCCTACAATCTCGGTAACCATCGATTTGACAATGTTTAAGCCTCTGGGCTCATTTTGGACATGTATGTATCTTCCTCATGCTCTTATACTTTGTCACCTGATTTCCTTCTTTGCTCCAGATGTAATTCCTACAGTAATAAATATGTGGATTACATACAAATTACAGTGCATTACTTTTCATAGGTTGCCTGCTATAAACAGACACCTGAATATGAATGCAAATACATACAAAGCTAAATCGTCGGACAATAGGTTTCATGATTACATTTCGACCATTGTGTTCCGCCTTGTTTGCGCTCCATGTGAACTATTTACCTGCATTCAACCAAATTTTGTTCCGTTGTCTACATTTCTATGCAGAATCAGTTTAAAGACTTAATCATTAAGTTAACACCAAAACACCTGCAGGCTCTATAATAGATAGATTTAATTTCCAGCTGGGGGATAAGGAGTAGGAGTGATGGTTTCCTGGTTCATCTCATCTTGTTTGATAAAATATCAGCTCTTTCTATCTACTGTCAAAACACATGTCACATTCGCTACCATCAGTTCTTGTTTCATCTGTACCAATGAATGCATAGACCAGCTAGATTACATTTCATACTGGGGAAAAAGATGAACCTACTGTAAAATGAGTTAGGAGAAGGTTTTGTGGATTCCTGCAGCATATATATTTTATCTGTGCACTGATAGGAAGGGTTGTATTTTAATCCAGGTCTGTGTCATGTCAATGTGGGCATTGTGTTTAGATGAACAGCGTTTGGCCTGTCTCAGCGGAGGGAGTCCCACAACAGAGAGTGATGATGCAAATCAATGCATAATTCAGCAGATTTCAGCACATCTCCGATGCTTCGTTCTTCAGGGACGTCAGTCACAAAGACAGTTCAAATACCATTTATCTGAACACAATGACCACATTGCCATGACACAGAGCAGGGGTGTAATAGTTAATAAGTCAAGTTAAGCTGTGGTTTGGCTTCAAGTCCAAGTTCAAGTAAAAATCTGCTCAGTTTTGATTCAAGTACATCTGCACACATAAAACACAGATTTTTCTACATAATTTTTTTACAACTCTACACACACATTTGATAAAAGTTTTTGCCACATATCCTGCTGCCATACTAACATGTACCTCCCAAAACTCCACTAATACTGACTGAGGTGATGTTCTCCTGCCTGAGTTCAATAACGTTCCACTTCTTGAAAAAGCATTATGCATAGAAAAACCCAGCTACTTTCTTGGCATGAGACTGCCTTTACTGGACCTGTCACTCTCATTCTTTGCTATTTCACATCATGACCTTACAGAGTGTTGTTATCAGCAGGGACTTGCTGCTCCTGCCATTTCAGTATACCTTTAGTTTGCAGAAACTGGGATTTTTTTTATTCGTGGAAAAAAAGTGTTTTTCTGGGATGAAAGTCTCTGTAGAGGAGAGATATTGACCTTCACAAGGCTAGCAAAAACTTATGGTAACCTATTTAAAATCAAACTATACTATATTATATATGTCTGTTTCAATTAATTTTTTTTGTTGCTATTTTCTCTGTTTTTCCTTGATAATCTCCCAAAGACGTCTTTCTTGATTGTCGACAGGGGAAACTTTTAAATGCTGTTATTGCTTTTTAGCTTGGTCTTACTGAAGCCTGTGCGGCCTGTTTTTGTCGACATAATTACTCCTCCTTGGCTCTACCTGAACTGCAGCTCACCTTAACACTAAATGGAGTAATTAGCCTGTGGAGACTACCTCCACCTCCACCAGGCTACAAATAGATCCTAACCCACAGAGAATGTCTAGCATCACATACTACTGTGAACCACAGGTAGACAGGCCTAATGAGTGCAGCTTGTGTGTGTGTGTGTGTGTGTGTGTGTGTGTGTGTGTGTGTGTGCGTGCGTGCGTGCAAATGTGTGTGTGAAGCAAGAGAAAGACAGAAAGAAATGAGAATAATTAAGCTTTAATAACCACAATAAGAATTTTGATGACCCGTTAATACTATCCGAAATAGCTAAAAGTACATTTTTAAGTAATAAAATACTTTTTTTCCCAAGTTCTAAAAGAAAGGTTGGCTGCATTGTAAAGGAAAAAAGGCTATAGAATATATTTTGGGTCCTAACTTTGAACTAGCAAGTTGTGTTTTAAGCTATTTTTTTCCTGCTAAGTTTGTGGCTGTCTGCTGTGAACGCCATCCATCAGTCAACCATGACACATGCCACTATATCGATGAGGACTGAACCTCCAGCAGCACCGTTGATGGTCAGTGGGGGTTTAGGGGTGTGTCTCTGGAAGTAAGTAACAACCTCTTTGGTCTTTCAGTTCCGTTCAGAAAGAGGTTGTTATCTCTGCACCACACAGCCAGTTGGCTGACCTCCTTTCTGGAGTTGGTCTCTCATCATTATTGGAGATGCGACCCACCACAGTTGTGTCATCTGCAAACTTCACTATGTGGTTGCTGCTGAAGGATGGAGCGCAGTCGGGGGTCAGCGATGTGAATAGCAGGGGCCTGAGCACACAACCTTGGGGGACCCCCGCGCTTAGAATGTTGGTCCTTTATGTGTTGCTGCCGAGCCGTACTGCCCGAGGCCTCTCACTTAAGAAGTCCAGCAGATCAGTTACACAGAGAAGTGCTGAGCCCCAGCTTGTCCAGTTTGCAGATCAGCTGCTGAGGGATGATGGTGTTGAATTCTGATCTAAAGTATATGAACAAAATTTCAACGTAGGAGTGTTTGGTGTCCAGGTGGGTGAGGGCTGAATGAAGAGCAGAACAGATTGCATCCTCTGTGGATCTGTTACCTCGATATGCAAACTGGTAAGGGAGGTTGGATTTAATGTGAGCCGTGCTAACCTTTCAAAGCACTTTATTATAATGGGGGTCCCTGCAACAGGGCGATAGTCATTAAAGGTGGATGGAGAGGGCTTCTCTGGCTCAGGTATGATATTGGTGGCTTTGAATCAGAGAAGCGTTAAAGATGTCTGTCTTTAAGCTCCTCTGCACAGTTGTGGATTTCTGTGCGGGCATTTTGTTCTTTGCTTTAAACCTATCTGTTGGGTAGAATGTCCTCAGAAATGTTTCTGCCAGAAACCTTTCTGCCAATGTCTAGCAAAAACAGCCAGATGTACTTGTGTCTAGCTGTAGAAAAACACGAAGAAAAGTCAAAAGAAGAGTTAGAAATAAAATACACTGCCATCTTGGAAACCACTTTGATGTTGCTGTTAAAAAATGTTATCATCCTCAGCTTTAATAGGAAGTAGTCATTACATGTAGGATGGTGATGGATGCCTTGTGTTTTCTTAAAGCTGTTCAAATTAAACACATACACACACACACACACACACACACACACAGACACACACACACAAACCCTTTAACCTCTAAAACACAGCTCTAATTGGACAGTTTTGTGTCACTGTTGAGCTGTATCCCTTTGACCCCAATCCAACAACACTAAAGATGATTACAATAATAGCAAAATCAATGATAATTATAATGAGAACGAGAATAACAATGAAATCAATGCAAAGGCAACAACGATCACTGCTGTTATTGCCTAACTAGTTTTTCTAACAGCGCCTAAGATAACTTTGCGGATGTCTTTTGACCCTAAAGGTTTTCCGTACTAATACAGTGACTTGCTTTGGTCTGTTGCAGCAACTCAAATCCAGCTGGAGATGTGACTCTGTATCCAGCCAATCAAACGTCTTCTTCTCTTTGTTTCTTTGTTTGGTCTCTTGGCTGTCATCTGAGCTAGCCTGCAGACCACCTTGAAAGATGTGCTTTCTGTTGTAGCTGAATCCAAATCAGCTCTGTGTGGGTTTAAGGTTAGGAGTCAGAGATCAGGAGGAGAGGGATTAGCTTTAACTTCCCCTTTGGCTCCATGTTTGTTGGCTTGTTGTTGTTGTCGCCGCCTTCACTTGTTCTGAAGCAAAAGGATTTCTGTGCCCTTGGAGTTCAACTCTTTTTGCTCTCTGACTCATTGTTGTTTTGCAAGGCAAGACTGAGAAAGTTCAGGACACTTTACAGAGTAGGTATAGAACACACTCTTTGACTTATTTATGATTTACATAGACCCAACAATTTCCCCTTGAGTACACAGTGGCAATGAAAACCTTCCCTATAACAGGCAGCAACGTCGGACAGACCCAGCTCTATGGAGGACGGCCATCTGTCTTGAGGAAAAGGAGAGATTAAGAGAGAAAAGACAGACAGATGGACAGAGAGAGAGACAAAGACAGACAGACAGACAGAGACCACAAAAGTAACTATAATAAGAGCTATAGTAATGTGAATAGGACTTATATGTTATGGCAGTTAATATAGTAGAAAAGTAGAAACAAGCACAGCTAAGGTGATAGAATATGACAATGATAATAATTATGGTGGTAAATATAGATCAGTGATAAGTAGTGGTAATAACAGCTGAGCTTCCCCGGCAGAGTAGGCCTATTGCAGCATTAATTAAGGGCTAGTAAGCCCTAACTATAAGCTTTATCAAAGAGGAAAGTTTACTCTTATATATAAATATTGGGAGTTTGTTCCACAGGAATGGAGCTTGGTAGCTGAAGGCTCTGCCTCCCATTCTACTTTTGGAGACTCTAGAAACAACAAGTAGCCCTGCATTCTCAGAGCGCAGCGATCTAGTCGGGTAATACAGTACTATGAGCTCTTTAAGATACGACAGAGCCTGACCAATAAGAGCTTTGTAGGTAAGGAGAAGGTTTTTGAATTCTATTCTAGATATAACAGGTAGCCATTGCAAAGAAGCTAATACAGGAGAAATATGTTCTCTTCAATTTGTTTTAGTTAGTACACGACCTGCAGCATTTTGGACCAACTGGAGACTCTTAACAGACTTATTGGAGCAGCCTGATAATAATGAGTTGCAATAGTTCAGCCTAGAAGTAACAAAAACATGGACTAGTTTTTCTGCATCTTTCTGAGACACAATATTCCCAATTTTCCGCAATATTACGCAGGTGAAAATATGCGGTCCTTGTCGTTAGTTTTATGTGAGAATCAAAGGACATATCCTGATCAAAAATAACACCTATATTCCTTACTGTGGTGCTGGAAGACAACAGAACATAATCCAGAGTAACAATGTCTTTAGCTATTGAGTTTCGGAGGCCTTTGGGGCCAAGTACAATGACTTCAGTTTTATCTGAGTTTAACATCAGAAAATTGCAGGTCATCCAGCTTTTTATTTCCTTCATGCACATTTGAAGTTTATCTAGCTTATCGATTTCTTCTGGTTTGATCAATAAATATAATTGACTATCATCAGCATAACAATGACAATTTATGTGTCTTTATGAGTGCTTCCTTATAATATTTCCTAAGGGAAGCATATATAAAGTGAGTAGAATCGGTCCAAGGACAGAACCCTGTGGAACTCCATGACTAACTTTAGTGTGCATGGAGGATTTGTCCTTAACATGTACCAACTGAGATCTATCTGATAAATGCGACTTAAACCAGCTTAATGCAGTTCCTTTAATGCCAATTAGATGCTCCAGTCTCTGTAGCAGGATGCAATGATCAATAGTGTGGAAGGCAGCACTAAGATCTAGTAAAACAAGTACAGAGACATGTCCTTTGTTTGAAGGTATAAGAAGGTCATTAGTATTTTTACCAGTGCTTTCTCAGTGCTATGAGTTATGATTCATTCTACATCCTGACTGGAAGTCCTCAAATAACTCATTATTATGTAAAAAGTCACACAGCTGATTGGTGACTAATTTCTCGAGGATCTTAGAGAGAAAAGGAAGGTTAGATCAGTGACGTGCAGTCAGGGGAGGCAGGTGAGGCTGTGCCTCCCCTGTCGTCATGAGAGGAAAAAGAAACGAAATAATAAAATAATAGTATAATATTTGTCCTCTGGACTATGATTTTGGTGTGGTTCTTAATGTATTTTGACCATTTTTATCGTAAAAATGGCAGAAAATTCTGTGTTTCCTGCTTAAATAAACGGAGTCTCTTCGGAGACGAGAGGTGAGGCACGGACTTCTGAGCCTCCCTCCAGATTGCGCAATCACTCACAAACTGGATTGAGCGCGTGCAAATGGCGCGTGCTTGTTCCCATTTCTGTGTATGTTTCCAATATGATGGTTGAGGACACTTTTATGTAATAAAAGTATCAACTTCTTTTCCATGGTGTTCAGTAATGTATTTTACTTATGTGTGTAATACTTACACCTTATTGATAAGACATAAATCCACAGGGAAAATGCTTGCCTTGAGGCAGGCAGTACCTCTGCCTCAAGGAAGGCAGCGATAGTGAGCAGCCTGCCAGCAGCCAGGTCACGGTAAACTCTAACCTGTGTGCAAAAAGTAAACACAAGAAGTGTGCTGTGCGACGCTGTAGAGCTTAGCGACAAGCTGTCATTTCTCCCCCTGAAAATGGAGGATTTGATTTCTAAACTAAGAAATTTTTCGCAGCTGGACTTTCATTCAAAGCAAGAAGTAATTTACAAGTAAAGGTAAGATATACTGCAATATACAGTGGCACTGGTGTTTTAAAATGGTTTTCAGCATCCTATTCGCTCCTATTCTCTCCTATTCTCTCCTCCTATCCTATTGGCATCCTACTGTATGTTTGTCAATCTGACTTGTGACTCTGTCAGTGCCTCCCCAACCCCAACCCTCACTGCACGTCACTGGGTTAGATATAGGTCTATAGTTGGCTAGAACCTCTGGATCAAGACTGGGCTTTTTAAGAAGAGGTTTAGTTACAGCTACTTTAAAAGACTGTGGTACATAACCTGCTGATAAAGCAGCCTGGTCTCACTAAAAGGCGTGTGAATGACACGCTATTTCTCTCAAGCCATCTCGCGTATAATTACAACGCATGTCCTGTTTTTTGCGTGTCATTTCACGCCATGTAGTCTCAATTGACTTGTATAGTGCAGAGATGGCGTTGTCATTTCACGCACAAATGTCATTGAGGGAAAACCCACGTGTTCGTATTTCTCCGCTACTTTCCGGAGAAATACGAAGTGGTGGAGCTTTCTGTCAGAGGGTTGTTTTTAAAGCAATATTTCATGTGAAGGATGGCTGAAATAACGGGCGTGAAATGCCCTAACCCTAACCCTAACCCTTACCCTAACCCAGACCCTAACCCTAACCCTGGGGAACTACGGGCGTTAAATGACACGCGAAAAGCTTAATATGCGTAGACATGCACGCGAAAAGTCATGCAAGTCATGAAAAGTGGCGTGCTATTTATACGCCCTCCCATGAGACCACGTTGGATAAAGACATATTAATCATATCTAATACCGAAGAGCTAACTAAAGACTTAAACACTTCTTTATGTAACCTAGTTGGAATAGAGTCTAGGAGGAAAGTAGAAGGCTTTGATGCCAAAATAGTAGAGGTTAATTTGTTAGGGCCAACTGTAGAAAAGCAGTCCAAGAATATATCAGGTCTTACAGTTGTTTCTAAGGTTCCTGGGTTTGAAGAAAAATTGGTGTCAAGCGAGTTGATTTTGTCTCTAATAGTTATAATTTTGTCATTAAAGAAGGTCATAAAGTCGTTACTACTGAGGTTTATAGGAATACATGGCTCAATAGTGCTGTGGATCTCTGTCAGCCTGGCTACAGTGCTGAAAAGAAATCTAAGATTGTTCTTATTCTCCTCTATTAAAGATGAGTAATAGGCTGCTCTGGCATTACGGAGGGCCTTCCTATATGTTTTTAGACTTTCTGGCCAAACTAAGCGAGATTTCTCCAATTTAGTGGAACGCCATTTACTTTCCAATTTTCGCAATACTTACTTTAATTCATGGATTTGTGAGTTATACCACTGAGCTAACTTCCTCTGTTTCATTATCTTCTTTTTTAAAGGAGCAACAGAGTCGAGTGTTGTTTGTAGTGAGCCTGCAACACTGTCGACAAAGTGACTAATTTCAGAGAAACTAACGTTAGTGCAGGAATCTTGAATATTAGGATAAGGCATTAAATTAAATGCAGATGGAATCACTTCTAGTGTAGAAACTTTTGCCTATAGGTGAGTAGTCCTGTAATATGAATTCAAAAGTTGTTAAATAGTGGTCTGATAAAATAGGATTCTGTGGAAAGACTATTAACGCCTCCTCCTCGGCCACTGCCTCGAGGAATATGAGTATTAATATGACTGGGAGGAGTGGATTCATTTAGGCTAACATATTCTTCATGACACAGCCAGGTTTCAGTCAGATGTTGCAGTGCAGGGTTGCAGTAAAAGAAGCACTATCATCCTGGATTTGAGTGTATGTTTTTATCTTGTTAACCAGTTGTATTTGCAGTTTACACCTCCGTCAACTCTCTCTCTCTCTCTCTCTCTCTCTCTCTCTCTCTCTCACACACACAGACAGTGTGAGTTCTGTGTTAGTCCTTGTGTGAATACAAAGTAAAATAAGTAGAACATACAACGAGACTGTGTCACAGATGCAAGTAAAACTGAGATAACAGGAGTGCTTATCATTATTCCACAGCTCCTCCTGTCCACATGTTAACATGTCCTTCGGCAAGACAACTCCTGATGGTCGCTGAGAGTGTGTGTTTGTGTGAGTGTGTGTGTGTGTGTGTTTATTTGAGCAGAGGCGGGTGGCAAGTATAAGAAAGCAGCCTGATGCATTCATCAATCATGTTGTAAACAGTCTTAGTTTATTTGCATTTAGCGGACTCGAATTTGATGTACTTGGCAGTTCCACCACAAGCTCGCTCTGTGTCTCTCACTCCCTCTCTCACTCTATCTCCATTTCTATTCTCCTCTTTTGACCATCTCTTCAGTTTTTTTCTCTCTCCCACTAAAAAAAGTGAATTCCATGTTTTTTTCCTTTGTTTATTGATGTACTTCGCACCAAGTTTTGCCTCTTGACTAATCTTAGTTAGACCTAAGTATGAGATTTGAGTCTTTTGTATAATGTCCTTGCGAGTCAACTTGATTTAATGTAAATGCTTGCCCAATTTTTTTTATTTTGGTTATGAAAAATACAAGCGTGGCATCGCCAGACTGACTTCTGGAGCACTTGCTCTGAACTTATATTATAATATAATTTTACATTGGAGTCAGTTGAAAGAATATCACATACAAATGCAAAAGAGTGCCTAAAACATTAAATATCAACATTTCCGTGGTTTTCAGACATGTACATGGTTAATATTTTTTTCTGTTGACCAGGCTGAGAACACCGCTTATCTCAGAAACTGTGACGCTCCTCTGTCAGGCATCATCTTAAACCCGCCCCACATGAGATACACAGTTGTAATTAGCTCCGCAGATCATCAACACACTAATGCATTTGTTAATGCAGTAGATACATTACAAAAATTTGATCGTACCACTCAGACTACATATATATGGGCTCACATTGTGATCTGATCTCAGACAATTGGAAATGACATATGTACAGTTTGCCCACCTTCTAAAGACACATAATCTACCTAACAAGTTGAAAGGTCACTCGACCCCACCTTTTTATCCTATCTGAATCTGCCAATCAAAACATTACAGATAAGTCCTCCCTCTACAAAGAAAAAATAAATAGAACACACATCGAGACTGTGTCACAGATGCAAGTCAAACTGAGGCAACAGGAGTGCTTATCATTATTCCACAGCTCCTGCTGTCCACATGTTAACATGTCCTTCGGCAAGCGTGTGTGTGTGTGTGTGTGTGTGTGTCTGTGTGTTTGTGTGTGTGAAAGGAAGACAGGCCTAGAAATGGCTTATTTCTTTATAAAAATGCAGCCATTAATAATTCCAGGTGTAATCACAAAGGCTCATTACAAGGTATCAGAACTTAGACAAGGTATTGCCCAACATTAAAAAATAGGTTAATATAATGTACCAGCATGTTCTATATCATTTCCTTTATGTCTTTTTTTCATACAGCTTACTCTTAGGGTCTACTCACACTTACCATTCTTACCATGACCAAGCACGATTCACGACTAAAGTCTACTTCATTGCCCGGTTGAGAGAAATGGGCTTCAGCGCGGCTCGATTGCACATGTACCAACATGAGCATTGACGGTGGTTGTGAAGCTATTTACATACAACTATTCCCCATGATGGACATTTAAAAAGATGCCGCCAAAGGGTTTGCGGTGGCCTGATGTGGAGGTGAAATGTTTTGGTCAGATGAAAATATTCAAAAACAGTTGGACAAAACAAAAACTCGGAGGGGTGATGGCGTATAGGCCAGGAGCCATGGCCCGGATCTTTTCAAGATGGGGGAGGGTCTTCCAAGAATATATAGTTTAATACAACAAATCTGATCAGAAAAGCTGTACATTGTCATGGTCAGCAGCAAACTTGAAGTTTCTCCAAATGTGCGTTATATATTATAGTGCAACCTTTTCAAGGACTAAGGTCCTATTTTCTGTTATGGCAACAGCATTATAAAACAGTCTCTCATACACACATTTCACAGCATACTTCACTGACGCATGTAAACCCCCATACTTAAGATATTATAGCATATTATATTTCTCTAACATAGAGCCTTAATGTTCTTTTGAAGCTTTCCTTTGTTAAATTGGGCTTTAAAGATATGATAATTGTTCATGTTCTGTTACAATTCTTGAATTTGTAATTTGTCTTAAACTCAGTTACGAATATTTTATTTTTTTATTGAGCTAAATGATTGGCCTTCCAAGTTATAATTTTAAAAAAGCGCCAGTAAAAATCACAACAGATATATTTGGAAACCCAGATGTAACACATGAAATGACATACTGTTTAAAAAAATAAAACTGCAAAGCAAACAGAGCAAAAAAAAATAGTGAGCAGGCAGGGGCTGTTTTCAATAGTGTGTCTCTGCCGCTGCCTTTGTATGGGCCATTATTGACCATTCTCTCATTGCATTGACCATGCTAATGGTATTTACATTTGCTCCAGCAACACAAAACTGAGTTTGACTACACATTTGGACAGTAGAAACATTACCCTCAGTTTACGCTGTTATAAGGCATAGATAAACCCTAATAATCCCAGAGTCTGTTGGGAAAAATAAAAGAAGCACACTCCTAATGCCTCTCACTGAAATCATATTTATATCTCAAATCTATTCTTTTGTTACTCGTCTTTTCTTTTAGTGTCAGAGGGATGAGTGGGTGAGCTTAAGTATATAATTTACTTCTCAAGTCATTCATCCCGTGCTTATTGATTCCATCTCAAATTTAACTTTCAGATTGGCACTGACTCCATTAGAAAGTAATAACTGGCCGGGTCAATAAGTGGGAGCTGTACCAGTAATGTGTAGATTGAATGTAGGTTTATTGGAATGCACCATTAAGTGCTGGCAGGATTGCGGGATCAGGGGTGGAGGGTTGAGGAGGGGTTGGGCATCTATCATCCTGTCCCGTGTTCAGCCAACAGTGATGGGAACAGAATAGGGGACAAAGCACTCCTCCAGTAAATTCATCATCTCCTCATTTTTATCTCTCCTTTAATAGCGAGTCCCAGGGGGGAGAAGACTTGGGAAGTGTGCACGTATGTGTGCATGAGAATGTGTGTGGAGGGTACCTTTAGTGAAATATGGCTCTTCTGTCAGTCTTACCCAATCAGGAATTAGGTGTCATTCTCCTTTTATCACACTCCAGTCCACACACTGCAGACAGAAAGATTGAGATATGGCGGTTGATAGGTGTTTGGGCGGGAGCTATTTATATATGTATATAGCTGAGGGGGATGGGGGACAGATGGAAGGAGCCGAATGAAGATAGAAAATAGAGGTGAGCCCAATGGTATTCAAATGAATCCAAGGTGAGTCCTTCATAAAATACTTGGCCTCCTCCTTCACAGTCTGGGGCCATATTGAACTTAATGCAAACAAGTCTTTTGTTCACTAATTGTTGTTTTTGCCATGGTTGACCAAGCGAAATTACTCTGCACATCATTTCTCATATATATAATATATAAGAATATATCAGAATCAGATTCATAAATACTTTAATAATCCCCAGGGGGGAATTATTTTTGTTACACAACTCCAGATATATATTACAAACAACAAATATTGTACAGAATTTACAGAAATTAATATTCCGGGATAAGCGGTTGAAGATGAATGAATGAATGAATATTTACAGTATAGTATATACATGATCAAAGATTGTCTTTGGTTGAGTCTGAATTACCGAGAGGAGGTGACAGGCATTGTTAAAGGCAGGAAAGATTTCCTGTGGCGCTCTGTGGTGCATCTGGGTGCAAGGAGTCTTCTGCTGAAGGTGCTCCTCTGCTGGGTTAGTGTGTCGTAGAGAGGGTGGGACACATTGTCCAGGATAGACCGGAGCCTGGACAGCATCCTCCTCTCTGCCACGGTCGTCAGGGTGTCCAGCTCCTCCCCACGACATCACCAGCCATCCTGATCAGTTTGTTCAGTCTGTTGGTGTCTGCGACCTTCAGCCCACTGCCCCAGCATGTGACAGTGAAGAAGATCGCACTGGCCAGACTCAAAAAACATCCTCAGCATTGTCCGGCAGATGTTAAAGGACCTCAGGGAGGGGGGGGGGGGGGGGGGGGGGTCACCAGACCTGAGACTGTAACATGTAGAGAGATGAGAGCCAGTCTGCATTGAAGAGTTGACTTGACCTTTTCATTCCCCAGCAGGACAGAGTGCTGGAGGATAAACTCATTTCAATGCTTTCTCAACACGATAAGCACACTTAAATGTGGTATGACTCACCCAATTATGATCTACACACACAGTAGATATGTACACATGTACATGTCAAACATTTTTGAGGGATTAAAAAAAAGCTTTTCTATATGAATTAAACATGCTGTGCCACAACTTGTCTTCTTGTTACCAACAAGCTGCAACCCTTGTTTTTCCTCTGAGGGCTTTCAGTGTAATAATGAGATTTTGCCTATTTTTCCTCTCAGGCATGTTAACATGTTATTTGGGATATTATGTCATCATGGAGCTGTCTGTGTGTCTGTCACAGCTGTATGAACACAACACAAGATCAGCCTTTGATATAAACGATGTATTTACACCGCCGGTTCCGATTTGTTTTGATTGTGGAGCACATTGCTGCATACGTTTATGCATAAATACTAATGCAAAAGTCATATACATCAACCAGAAAGGATTTCTTAATAATTGATGATCTAGCTCTGTCAATTATCTAAATAATAAAACTACTTGTACTTTGTATGGCATATGCATTAGGCTCATAACACACAAATAACTGTCTTCCCTCAACCTTGTTATGTGCTTTGTTACACTGTTTCTCATGTGGAATGAAATGGTTCACAGTGGAAGAGTTAGCTCTGAAAGAAGAAGCATCACTTAAATACAGAGCCATTTTGGGGGAAAAAAAAACTTGATGTGTAAATCTATCTAAACCAATTTGCAAAATGTATTGTACTCTGTGCTCCCAGTGACTGGGTGTAACTCCTCAGGGATTAAAGCTTTTACTTTTTATAATTTTCACAATAGAACACATTGGTTATAAGTCCAAGGGTAGGACTACTGCTGAATGTAACGCTTCATTTTATGGCATTTTGTTGTTTGGAATATTAAGCTAATTTAACGTCAGCTGCCACTCATTGCCATAGCAAAATGTAAACAGTCAGGTTGTAGGCTTAAGGAACATAAAGAGAGTGGGATTAAACAATAGTATGTGGCTGAAATACATTGTGGTGATGTTTGGCCAATACAGTACCGTACATAGTACCAGGAAGAAGGGACAGCAGCTGCATAACCAGTTGCATAACCAAACCCACACTCTCCAACCATGATCTATTTCTCACAAGGAACACATCCCTTAACATTAGGCCAACATTAACAACAGGTCACTCATCACCCACACTCATCTTCAAAAGCTTCAAAAGTCTTAGTCTTAGCTAGCTACTTTATGAATTTAATGAAATAGCGTTAGCATCAAAGCCATACTCTGAGGGAGTTCCCCTGACAAGTGACAGGCAACATCACCCTGCTTCACTGCTGAAAAATATACCCATATGTGACCCAGTCCCAGACATTAGAGCTATGAATGATGTGACTGGCTGAGAGAGTATTTAATCATCACCACACCCGCTTATCTATATTCACCTGCACGCACTACATCCATGAACCAAAATAGTAAGTGCACATTGAGTTCCAACCCATTTTGTGTGTCTGTCATGTTACACCTGGCGTCTGTTATTCAAATTTAAACTGAGGTTGCAAATATTTAAATTACGGTGCAATGCATGCTTTTGCACCACTGTAGACAGCCAGGGCTTGCACGTCAAGTTTGCACCCTGCTGTTTTATATTTAGTGCTGTGAATTTTTAGCAGGCAGTTGTTTCTTGCAGATTCTCCAGAAAAGTAAAATGACTGACAAAATAATGTTTCATTATGTTCAGTTTTATTCCTACAACATGGACTGCAGGTCAAACAAGCTAGCCACCTCTGTAACTCTGGCATGATAATAGTTGGGGTAGTAATGCCGGCAAGCACTTTAATTTATTGTCCAGTGTGATTTCAACATGGGAGAAAAAGAGACATGAAATTGACTAATATTATTCCAGTAAACAGAACACAGGTATGAATGAGTTATATAATGGGATCTTATGTATTTCATCCATATTTACAATGTAGCTAAATCACTCTCCCTTCAGCCCACTAACTGAAAGTTTACCGTTGCTATGGCAACAAGTGCCAGCTTAACTTTGTTAGTTTAAACCTCCAAACAACAATAAATGTTAACATTTTGAACAAAGCTAATTAAAACAACCAACATTCCTACCTCTTAGGCCCTCAATCAATGTGTTGTTACAAGTTATATTTCAAAATTAGAAAAATAAAAGTTTATATCTCTGGGGAGCTATGTAGCATAAACACTATATGTTTTCACTAATCTACAGTCTATGTAGCGCTGCCATTTACAAAAGCAGTGTAACAAAGCAAAATAATTTGAACACAACGAAATAGACAGACTAATACTTATAGTACAACTGCTTAGGTGACATTTACATTTGACCCAATATGGCCACTGTATTTTAACATCAATTCTTTATTTTATTTTGTTTAACAATGCCAAAATTATACGCTTGGTGGTTAATGCTGAAAACTATTTATAAAACATCATAACAGCTGACCTGTCAAACAATATTCATTTTGCAACAATCTTACCGTAGTTCAGCTTCCAATAAAGCAACAGTACTTTTTAGTAAACACACTTTTAAGAATGCTAATTTGTCTTGGATTCAAATAAGTTGCAATGGCTGTATTTGTTTTGTGAAGTATCAAAGTAAGCTTAATTGTTCACTGATCTACTTTCTCAGCTTTAGTGTTTTGACAGTACTGTTGTTGTGAGGAAGGTTGAATTTAAGCCTCTGTCAGTTCTTGCTTCATGCATAGGCGTGCTTGTATATACTGTATGTGTGTGTGTGTGTCTTATTTGCCTCTAATCAGTTCCTTCATTACTCTGGCATTGAGTGTCAGATGTGAGGTGTTTAATTCGGATAGACAGGATTACATACACACACACGCGGTAGAGGAACGTCTCACTTGGTGGGCTTACTGATAGGTGGGATTTCATCACGGTCAAAACAGTTATATCATCAAACTGGAAACGCCAAACTGTGGTTGCTCACATTGGCCCTCATTTATCAAACGAACATACGGCAGAAAAACGTGCGTACGTCCATTTCCTGGCAAACGTCGGCATTTATCAATTTGGACGTGAGCGTGAGCTACGATCAAATCTCACGTCTGGTCTGAGATCGTGTACGCACATTTGAGCCTGTGTATTTGCGGGGCAGCACAGCAAAATCTGGCTGAAAATAATTAACAAACCTCAGCTGTCATTAAGCATAAGCAGTCACATATTAAGAACAGATCAAAACGGATTCTTAAAAGCAATAAAAAAAAAAAAAGATTGTGGTTGGAGCAATTGATTGTACTCATGTGCGTCTGAAGGCACCATCCATGAATGATTACGCATTCATCAATCGCAAAAACTACCACTCGATAAATGTACAGGTGATTTGTGATGCCAAGCTATCGCTTGTAAACGTGGTGGCCAGGTGGCCGGGGACACACACGATTCTTTTAAATATCAAAACAGCTTGGCTCCAGCCCCCCGCGACCCCGACATTGAATGAATGAATGAATGTGTTGTCGCGTGGCTGCAGCAAGACGCACTGCAGAGCCAAAGTCATCTCCTCGGTTCGTGGCTACCCTCGATAAATTGCATTAAATCAAACAAGGTATCAGATGATTAACATCTTGGTATGGTTCTAGGTGATAAACTATTTTAAAGAGTTTAAAATCACAAACTTGGATAAAACCGAACACAAAACAACACCTTTTTGTATGTTCTGTGGAAATATACTGCAGCCTTGATTACAAAAGGAATGAAAAGGATCTTTTGAGCAAGTTGAATGTATTTGACAGCACAGGCGCACTCGGGTCACAGTGGAGCGCTGCTTCGGTTTGACTCCCTCCGTTATTCTTTTGCTACAGCGTTTTTATGGGGCCCTTTTATTCCACTCTTAAGACTGACAAAAAGCACCTCTTTATTTTGCTCCATCTCGGATGTCAGGATGCCGATCTGTGTGTCGGAAAAGTTTATTTTCTAACCTGCGTTTCTCCTCTGCATGTTTGACCTCAGTGTGCGAGGCCTCCGAACCAGGAATATTTAAGGGCGCAACATGTTAAAGACGATCGAATTCAGCCGCCGCATTTATCAAGGCCCGCTCATTCATACACTGATATTGGTCTGATACGAATGTTTCATAAATCACACGTGGGTCCTTTCCTACGACCAATTCTGCGCTCAGATCTGCGCCCGTTTTCACGCATGATTGATAAATGAGGCCCACTGTGACAGGCAGGCAGCTTTGATCTCAGCTCATTTTTTAAACTGCTTCAGTATAGCCCTTTGTCATTCTGTGGAGCTACCTGTCTAGAATTTACCCAGTGATACCTTTTAGGCAGAAGTGTTTCAGAAACACTTAAGAAACTATTCAGTGGAATCCAACCACATTCCTGCATTTGCACACTTGGACTCATGATAACTGCTTTACATGACAGCATGCTGACTTCTGACCTGCGTTTTTTATTGATGGGCCAAATGAAATACTTATACCGTATAACCAATTTGTGAAAAATTTCATGGTTTGATAACCATATATTTTATTTAATTTTCTTCTTATATTTTCCACAGTTACAAGCCTCAAATGAAGTCATAATGGTATAATATTAATATTAAATAAATTTAGCAAAACAAAAAAGCGACAACGTATTATACCTACTCTTCTTACATTAAATCATTGGTATAATTTTAACTTGGTCAGTTAGTCAAAAGAAAAATGATCGCAAACAAAAACAATCAGAAGACAAATACTTTACATGTCCTTACATTGAAAATAGATAAATAACAAATATTACATGCCACAGGTTTGCTTCTATGCTGTATTTGCAACGTGGTCTCATGGGAGGGCGTATAAATAGCACGCCACTTTTCATGACTTGCATGACTTTTCGCGTGCATGTCTACGCATATTAAGCTTTTCGCGTGTCATTTAACGCCCGTTGTTCCCCAGGGTTAGGGTTAGGGTTAGGGTTAGGGTAAGGGTTAGGGCATTTCACGCCCGTTATTTCAGCCATCCTTCACATGAAATATTGCTTTAAAAACAACCCTCTGACAGAAAGCTCCACCCCTTCGTATTTCTCCGGAAAGTAGCGGAGAAATACGAACACGTGGGTTTTCCCTCAATGATATTTGTGCGTGAAATGACAACGCCATCTCTGCACTATACAAGTCAATTGAGACTACATGGCGTGAAATGACACGCAAAAAACAGGACATGCGTTGTAATTATACGCGAGATGGCTTAAGAGAAATAGCGTGTCATTCACACGCCTTTTAGTGAGACCAGGCTGGTATTTGCTGTTCATCACCTTAGATTTCCATATTTTTAACTTGTGAATTGAGTTACAAATTTTTACTTCTTCATCAACAGTTCAAGGCTCTTTTTGAGAAACATATTTTTTCCAGTCATACACTGACTTTGTTCATAAGTACGTTAGATGAGAGATTTGAGTTAGTATGGGTTTGTTATTATCAATTTATACGACGCGATTGTTTGTCTCGACATATGATTACCTTACAATACAATTCCATTTAAAGACGATTAATGAGCTTATTGGCTTAATTCTCAGCCCTACTTCAGAGCAAGATCATTAAAATTATATGCAGTTGGTAATCCACCCTTGCTGGATATCCATGTTTCCCAGAGGATGAAACCTTTCCTTTTTGGATATGCTCTGAAGGTTCCTCTTGGCCACCTGCAGGCCAAAATGTCCAACAGACAGATTACCATGAAACCTGATGAGCCTGTTTCCAGCAGGATGAGCCCTTTTGATCTTAATGATTATCATAATCAAATGGTATGGGGGGCATAGCCTCTAGAGGCCACTAGCATGGCTTTGGGCTTTAATCTTGCTAGTATCTTAAGTAACTATGTTACACCATCATACAGCTTCTGAAGAAAATATACTTAATTAGATATAGAGCCTATGATTCACAAACTGTGGCACATGATTGTCCGTGCTGACACACACACACACACACGTTTCCACATTACACGCCCCTTCTTTGCCACCTCCACCCCTCATCTCCCTCCATAATTAGATTGGGCTGCTCCCAAGAGAAATACATTTGCCAGGTAGCTTTTTTTTATTTAATATCTGTCGTTCCAAGGAGTGCCTTCAGCAGCTCTAGTGATTTATTAGCTGGATTCACCTCACCACTCCCAAACCTTATCACAAATTGCTGGGAGCAGGTTAACACTAAATGTCTAATTGACTGAATATTTATGCATTTCCACCATCAGTCTGGCTGTGAGGGGCTGCTGACTTGTCTAAGGGCCGCATCCTGGCAAGAAGCATCGGCAGAGGAAAAAAGGCAAATTTGTTTTTTTTTCCATGCTACAATGCCTTACTTCAGGTTCAAGAATATTTGGGTGTTTTTTATACTACATCCTTGGATTTTTTCGAAAGATGAATTTTGGACATTTTTTGGTGATTTTTCAGAGATTCTGAATCTGGGGGCTCACATTACTTTTTCAAACTAAGGCTGGATGGTCCAGAAATCACTGGGATTATTATTTGTATATTAATGGTGATTAGTTTGAGCCAGATAAGCACCCCAAGCCATTACAGAGCCTGTTTAAACATGGTATCAGTATTTATTTCCCCCATTTCAACTGAATAAGTAGTTACTATGTGGTGTAAAAAAGTACAGCCTGTTATTGATTATTAATGATCTCCTTGTAATTACTTTGGATAAGTGCTTGTACTTGTGTGTATTAGGGCATCTGTGCATAAGATCAACCAACATTAATGTTTTTAAGGATAAGCCATTGCATCTATTTTCATGCAGAGATGAATAAGCTGTAAATGCACATCTTTTTTTCAGCACTTGTTATAAAGATTCAAGCAGGGACTAGGTCAGGACAACCAGCTTTTGGGGGCTATTTATTATGGCACACAAGCCTTCAGGTTTATGTTTGCAGATTTAAGTTTTCACCTGATGAATGTAGGACCTGTGCTGAACTCATCCCTGAAATTAGTATGAAGCTCCGGTATACACAATCTGATCATTTAAACACAGACTCTACTTTTACATTAAAGTAAAAGCACCATATATTATTTTACCCTCTGCTTCTTCCAACATGTTTTGCAATATTTCATACCATGGACTTGGTTTGCTTAGGTCTTTTGAATTAGATTTGTTGCAGTAAATTTGCATTTTGTGGGGTAACTACTGATAGACCGATACATCGGCCAATATCTGTGTTTTGCCGATGTGGGCTGACATTGGCTGATAGATTTTTCCCGGCACTATTTACATGTAGGCATCCACTGGCAGCTCTGTGTTGCTGGAGACGCCCTTTTTAAGTTCAATAAATGTTCCCTTTTTAAAATTGAGACTCGGAACATTTGTATCGGCTCAAGAAGTTTGGCAGTCCGTATTGGTCATCAGCTAAGGCTGATGAAAAGTAAATCGGTATTGGCATTGGCCCTAAAAAATTCATATTATTACCAACTGCAAACTGTAATGGCAATGATGACCATTGACGGATGAGCAAATATAAGCCTTGTTGCACCATCAAATAGTCATCCCTCTCTCCTTAAACTGAATTTGTACAGGCACACTCATATTTGCAACAACACATATGTCTTTACAGAAACCACTCGACACCTGGAGTTTTTAATCAACATTTTGAACATTTTCTTAACATCAGATTGTGGTAAATTAACCATAATTAATGTGTATGTTTTTAGGCATAAGAGAGCACTTGGTTAAGGCTGGGCAAAGTCATATTGGTCAAATACGGAGTGAAATGAGTCAACAGTGATATGAAACAGGATTTATCCAGTCTTACACCTTGGACACTGATCACACAACATAAACTCTCTGCTTACCTCCAAAAACTGGTGTGGTTGATCTGCTCTTTCATGCATCTCGCTTGCATTTACACTTTGATTAATGCATTTATATTTTCTACTGCCTGACTGATCTGAATCGGATTACCCAGGATGCATGTTATTGTCAAGTGTAAAGAGGGTTAAAAACACACATTTGTACACAGATGAACACACAAACACATGCATGCATGCGCGCACACACACACACACACACATACATATATATATATATATATATATATATATATATATATAAATATATGTATGTGTGTACTCACAGTAAGAAGCCAGCCAGCCAGCTTTGCCAGAGTTTTTCTTTAAAAGCCTTGTCGCCAGCAGATGGTTTTCCAGCAGGGGAACAGTGGCTTTGTCACTAGCCAGTAGTGGGTGACGGAGTCCATATCCAGAGCTGGATTCACCATCTACAGTCCGGGTGGTGGGTGGTGGGGATGGGGTTGGGGGAGGGGGGGATTCCGGAGGGGGCGTTAATCGAATTTCTCGCTGTCAAGCAGTCAAGCGCATCCCCACTGTGAGAGATTATGCTTCGCAAACTCTCATTGCCTGCCAAAAACTCTGTTTATCTGCTCACCAAGTCAATTTCAAATGCACCTTTAAAAGCTCCAGCAGTGGCGATGGCAGCATAGCGTGCTGCTTCTTATCCATTCAGGCCTCTTAACCTGCTCAGAAGTTGTGCACCTCAGGTTGGTCAGATGTCTATTTTTTTCTGCCTCCATCCGTAAATAACAACACTACATGGTTAGGTTTATATATATGTGAGTCCATAAGTTTCAGTCAGAATCTTTAGCTGTGTTCCAAAGCCTGATGGCAAAGGGGTATAAACTGTCCTTGTGGCGGGAGGTTTCGGTCCTGATATATTGCAGCCTTCGGCTGGAGGGGAGAGGTGCAAGCAACCTGTGTCCAGGGTGAGAGGGGTCAGCCGCTATTTTCCTCGCTCTCTTCAGGGTCCTGCAGGAGTAAAGATCCTAAAGAGAAGGGAGGTTACAGCTGATCACCCTTTCTGCAGAGCAAATAATACGTTGCAGTTTGCACCTGTCCTTGGCAGAGGCTACAGCATACCAGACAGTGATGGAGCAGTGAAGATGGACTCAATGATGGCCGTGTAGAAGTGGACCAGCATTGTTTGTGGTAGGTTAAACTTCTTTAACTGCCTCAAGAAGTACATCCTCTACTGTGCCTTCTTGATTAGGGAGCTGATGTTCAGCTCCCACCTGAGATCCTGGGAGATGATGGTGCCAAGGAAGCCGTAGGACTCCACAGTGTACACTGGGGAGTCACGCAGGATGATGGGGGAGGGTGGAGCTGTGCTCTTCCTGAAGTCTATTATCATCTCCACGGTTTTGGAAGCATTGAGCTCCAGGTTGTTCTTCCTGCACCACCTGTAGAGAGACTCATCCCCACCAGAGATGAAGCTAATGAGGGTGGTGTCATCTGCAAACTTCAGGAGTTTGACAGACTAGTGACTGGCGGTGCAATTGTTGGTGTACAGGGAGAAGAGCAGGGGAGAAAGAACGCAGCCTTGGGGGGAGCCAGTGCTGTTTGTCCTGGTGTCTGAGGTGGAGGCCGGCATGTTGAGTTTGAAAGCTTGTCCTGAAGGAGAGCCGGGACGATTGTGTTAAATGCATAGCAGAAGTCCACAAACAGGATCTTGACGTAGGATCCCGGGGGGTCCAGGTGCTGGAAGATAAAGATAAAGATAAAGTGGATGGCTGAGTTGACAGCATTGTCTACAGACCTGTTTGCTCTGTAGGCAAACTGCAGGGGGTCCAGGAGTGAATCTGTGGTGGATTTGAGGTGGGACAGTACCAGGCGCTCAAAAGATTTCATGACCACAGATGTCAGGGCAACAGGTCTGTAGACATTCAGTCCTGTGGGTCCTGTTTTCTTGGATGGTTAGGTTTCAGTAACAACACTACATGGTTAGGTTTAGGGTAAAAACTATATGCTTAGGTTTAAGTAACAACACTACATATTTAGGTTTACGTTGAGAAACTACATGGTTAGGGTTAAGTCAAAAAAATACTTGGTTAGGTTTGGGTTAAAAACTACATGGTTAGGTTTAAGTAACAACACTACATATTTAGGTTAAAAAACTACATGGTTAGGTTTCAGTAACAAAAATAAATGGTTAGGTTTAGGTTAAAAACTACATGGTTAGGTCGAAGTGACAACTCTACATGGTTAGGTGTAGGTTAAAAAAACACATGATTAGGTTTAAGTAACACAAATACATGGTTAGGTTTAGGTTAAAAACTACATGATTAGGTTTAAGTAACACGAATACATGGTTAGGTTTAGGTTAAAAACTACATGGTTAGGTTTAAGTAACACAAACACATGTTTAGGTTTAAGTTAAAAACTACATGGTTAGGTTTAAGTGACAACTCTCCATGTTTAGGTTTAAGTAAAACCACTACATGGTTAGGTTTAGGTTAAGAAAAACTACACGGTTATGTTTAAGTAATAACACTACATGGTAAGGTTAAAAAACTACATGGTTAGGTTTAGGTTAAATAACTGCATGGTTAGGTTTCAATAACAAAACTACATATTTAGGTTTAGGTTAAAAACTACATGGTTAGGTTTAGGTTAAAAACTACATGGTTAGGTTTAAGTGACAACTCTACATGGTTAGGTTTAGGTTAAAAACTACATGGTTAGGTTTTGGTTAAAAACTGCTTGGTTAGGTTTAAGTAACAACACTACATATTTAGGTTTAGGCTGAAAAAAACGAAATATTTAGGTTTAAGTAAAAAAACTACATGTTTAGGTTTAAGTAACACCACTACATGTTTAGGTTTAGGTTAAAAACTGCTTCGTTAGGTTTAAGTAACAAAACTACATATTTAGGTTAAAAAACTACATGGTTAGGTTTCAGTAACAAAAATACATGGTTAGGTTTAGGTTAAAAACTACATGGTTAGGTTTAAGTAACAACACTACATATTTAGGTTTAGGTTGAAAAAAACTAAATATTTAGGTTTAAGTAACAAAAATACATGGTTAGGTGTAGGTAAAGAAAAAACTACATGTTTAGGTTTAAGTAACACCACTAAATGGTTAGGGTTAGGTTAAAAACTGCTTGGTTAGGTTTAAGTAACAACACTACATATTTAGGTTAAAAAACTACATGGTTAGGTTTCAGTAACAAAAATACATGGTTAGGTTTAGGTTAAAAACTACATGGTTAGGTTTAAGTAACAACACTACATATTTAGGTTTAGGTTGAAAAAACTAAATATTTAGGTTTAAGTAACAAAAATACATGGTTAGGTTTAGGTTAAAAAAAACTACACGGTTAGGTTTAAGTTACAACACTGCATATTTAGGTTTAGGTTAAAAAACTACATGGTTAGGTTTAGCTTGAAAAACTTCTCTGTTAAGTTTAGCTTGAAAAACTGCTTGGTTAGGTTTAGATTACAAAACTACATGGTTAGGTTTAGGGTACAAAACTACATGGTTAGGTTTAGGTTAAAAACTACATGGTTAGGTTTAAGTAACAACACTACATATTTAGGTTAGTAAACTACATGGTTAGGTTTCAGTAACAAAAATAGATGGTTAGGTTTAGGTTAAAAACTACATGGTTAGGTTTAAGTAACACGAATACATGGTTAGGTTAAGGTTAAAAAAACTACATGTTTAGGTTTAAGTAACACCACTACATGGTTAGATTTAGGTTAAAAGAACTACACGGTTAGGTTTAAGTAATAACACTACATGGTAAGGTTTAGGTTAAAAACATGACATGGTTAGGTTTAGGTTAAATAACTGCATGGTTAGGTTTAAGTAACAACACTGAATATTTAGGTTTAGGTTAAAAAAACTGCATGGTTATGTTAAGCTTGAAAAACTGTTCGGTTAGGTTTAGCTTGAAAAACTGCTTGGTTAGGTTTAGGTTACAAAATACATGGTTAGGTTTAGTTTGAAAATCTGCTTGGTTAGGTTTAGGTTACAAAACTACATGTTTAGGTTTAGCTTCGAAAACTGCTTGGTTAGGTTTAAGTGACAACTCTACATGGTTAGGTTTAGGTTAAAAAATGACATGGTCAGTTTTAAGTAACACTAATACATGGTTAGGTTTAGGTTAAAAAATGACATGGTTAGGTTTAGTTTGAAATACTGCATGGTTAGGTTTAAGTAACAACACTACATATTTAGGTTTAATTAACAAAAATACATGGGTAGGTGTAGGTTAAACAACTACATGTTTAGGTTTAAGTCACAACAATACATGGTTAGGTTTAGGTTAAAAAATACATGGTTAGGTATAACCAACAATACTATATGTTTAGGTTTAGGTTAAAAAATTACATGGTTAGTTTTAAGTAACAACACTACTTAGGTAGGTTTAGGTTAAAAACGGCATGGTTAGGTTTAGAGAACAAAACTACCTAATTAGGTTATAAGTTATCAAAGCTGAGTTTAGTTTTTGGCATTTGCTCTGTATGACGTCACCTGACTTACAAAGCACTTTAAAGTCTGGTGTGTTATTCACACACTAAAGGATGCCAAAAACATTTCTTATCAGTTTTTCGGAGGTTTGCAGAAATGTACAATGCCAACATTTTTCCTGGCAAATGGGCTGTGTGGTCACAGGCCAGAGAAGAAAAGGTTAAGAAACACTAAACTTTAACAGCTTAAATGTAAAATAAAAGTGCCTTCAGCCTTTAAATACCCACTGGTTGAACCGTGCTCCGCTGTTTTTCACGGTGTTAGATAAAAAACAATATTATTCTCTCACCTGAGCTGTGGAAAAACATCATGGGAAGGGCAAGAGATTTGGAAATCCAGGTGTCTTTGTGTATATGCAGGGTTAAAGGAAAACAGTACACAGAGCCTAATGTGGAGAATTGAAGCAATGATTTACTAATGCTGGGCTGTTAATGAAGGGGTTTGTGTGCCTCCGGGCCCAAAGGCATGTTGGTAACAGAGGCATATTGAATCAGTGTTGACCCACAAGGTTAACTCTTTGGCAAGGGAGAGGAGAGCAGCTTTCCCAGAGGCTATTGATTCACAATCACTCATCTGCTTGGCCTTCCTTATCTTCCACTCCGACAACAGTTCAAGTATGCATTTGATTTCTATTTTCCTCTCTCCTTTCCATCACATTGTCTTTTCAGTTTTCAGCTCAGTTTAAGCTTAGACATTTAATAACCTGGTCAATTTGAACATTTAGATAAAGGCTGTTCTGTTATCCATCACATTTTATTATATTGCCTCCCTATAATGCTACATGGCACCTGTCTTTCTCATTGTCCATCTTGACAATTTATTTTCTTCAAAAAAAAGTAAAAGTAAAGTAAGCATTTCCATATGCACTCCTACCCTTCAATTGAATGAGCGGTACTTGTGGGTTGTAAGGTGTCTCAGCTTGATGCAATAGGTGTTAATCTGTTCACCATCCCAGATGATGCAAGGACAAAGTAACATGTGTGAGGTTTGATCTACAGCGCTTTGTTCTCAATACTTCAATGCCCATAACAAACACACACACACACACATACACACACACACACACACACACACACACACACACACACACACACACACACACACACACACACACACACACACACACACACACACACACACACACACACACAGGCACACACAGGAGTAAAGTGCTGGCGTCCTTGTCCGTTTCTTTTAATGATCAGTTGCCAGATCTCTCTTCTCATGGTCAACCTTACTTATTGTTTGATTTGAGCTATGTTCTGTGATCTCACACACACTGGTCAGGTTTGGCTTTGGTAACATTTTTATAACAAGATTATGGATTTTTACCACCCTCTTAAAGACACTTTTAGTTAACAAGAATGGTCATAAAATGCTGAAGCGATTTATTAATTGACAGAAATATAACCAAACTAAACAATTCAGATCTTGAAAACGTCTTTGATATAAATAGCTATAGCACTACGACCAAGCCAAAACAAACCAAAACAGTCTCATTGATCAAGCTAAGACATTACAGACACAAGCTCCCAGCAGATTGCCCTTTCAAAGACATCCTGATTAAATTTGAAAACTGGACAGTAAGACTTTTAACTCCCAATTAAGCTATATTTGTACTGAGTGCAAGGTTTAACTGAGTTGTTTGACTTCTACTGAATCACTGCACAATAATGCTTGCCTAATTAAAGCCGCCACTTAACCACAGGAGCACTGAAGAATCACAACCACTTTTCTTAATATGGCACATTCATTGGTCTGAAAAGCCAGCGCTTAGTTTAACACCTGCCATGTCACTTTCTTGAATGCAGGCCAGTGAGCATTAGCTCATGCAGTTTGTATGTACCTAAACTGCTCAATTGACAGATTGAAAGACACCTGTCCAAGGTTTCAGAGTACAGCAGACATGTCATATGGTGCCAGGGCTGTTTCTGACCATTTTTGTTTCCAAGGCCATGCACCCCTTCCCCTAGCCCCAACCTCCAAAATACGATCCACATTTGGCATTATGCATTAGTGTAAATGCCAACTGCTCAGGGCCATAGCTACCACTGAAGACACTAAGGTCATTTCTGCTGTATTTCTTGTGGACATTTTGGGAGTTTACCAACCTGAGGGGAGATACATCCTACATTACCTCACCAGTTTTAGTGTCAGTGTAGGCTGACAAAACGAAAAAAAAACCTCAAAAACAAAATCAAAGAAGAAAGTTCCTTCGTAAAGGGTGCATGTTTAAGCTAAAATGGCTGGTTTAACATTTTCGTCTCTTTGGCTAGCGGTGCTCTACATGATCATATAGTTAATCTATACATACGTATATAAACAACATCCTAAAAAAAAGATGGTAAAAAGAGGGTAAAGCACATCTATGGGCCCCAGGAGCATGGAGCCCTGACAACATCAGTGTACCGAATGCATTGACATTTAGCACGGGTTGTTGCTGGACAATAAAAAAGCCAGCAGGATGAGCATGTTTTTTGTGCATATAGAAATGTTAAATGAGAAGACGATGACTTATTAAGAGAAAAGGGCCATTTCCGAGAGAGCATGACAGAGCAGCAGATGCCTTTAGTCTCCTTGCAGATTCTGCAAAGCGACATCTGTTATGGATTGTTTCGTACGCGGTGACCTTCAAGCCTACTTAGAAAAGAGAAGAAGAGAGATAAAGAAAAGTATGTCTCATTTCTCTCTCCTTGCCTCTCATCCTTGGTAAATGCATGAGAACGGCTCAGATTTATTTTCTAGGCTTTTTTGTGGGAAGGTGATGCCAACAAATCACCCCTGCCATCCTACACCAGTCAGCTGGAACATTACTAAAGATCATCCACAGTTTCCTTCCCTGAATAGTTATGAGGACGGCTGCATGCTGCCTTGTCTTCTGGGTGAAGTTCAGAAGCCCCATGCTCTACTCCATCAGGCTGTCAGTTAAGAAGCAGCTGAAGCTAGAATGTGTTTTAGTGGCACTCAGTGGAGCATCATGTATAGAGAGAAGAGATGGGTGAGAAACATTTCACTCAGTGCACACTACATCATTTACAGCCTGTATCATTGCTTCAAGAATGCAGAGTGAACAAGTTCAACCCTCTGCTTTTAGTTTTAGATTTACTGAGACTCATGTCATATGCAAGTTTGACATACACGTTTGTATGATTAATTGACTGAATTTTTCATTGATTGATTTTTTGTTCAATAGATGCTTAAACAGTAGGCTCCCAAACACCATGCATGTTTCGGAATACCTTTTTTTTTTTTTTAAATGTTCCGGCCCAAACAGAATGATTTATCACTCAAAGTAACCTTACAGTGTACATGAACGTATGATTCAGAATGGGTAATGGTAATGCAGAGAACTATGATAGAGAAGAGATTGATTCACGTGGTGGAATGATATTCTGAAAGAGCTCAGTACAGTATCATGTCTTGCTGGTTTTTCCTCAGGCTGTGGCATACTCTGACAGATTTGGCTGCTTCCATAGAAATGTCTGTTGTTTTTTCTAAGTAAATAATGAATTTTCTTTTGGCCAGTGTTTGAGTTTTATTTTGGTAGAGATCTTAGTTTGTATGTGTTTATATATAATGCAAAAACAATTCTGCTTGTCTTCTGCTAACCTAAACCAACTGGTTTGCATTGCCCATCATTAACCATTAAAGTGAGGCTATGTAAGTAATACAATAGTAAATGAGTAATTCTTTTTCTAGTAAAACGTTGAATTCATTAGAAATAAAAAAATTTTTTTTTTAAAGCAGCTAACTAAAGAAAATCTTAGGAAATGACAGGCAATTCTGTGCCTTTCTGTTGTAATTGTCCTTTTGGCCATAGCAGTGGCTGTACAGAAAATGTTACAGGCTCACTTTAACTTCACTGCAGCTGCCATGTGAGTGTACTGATTAAACCAAAACATTATTGCAGAACACATTTTGGCCATTGTAGTTATAAAACTGGCATCCAAAGTTTGGTCTTATGTCTGCAGATTAATTCAATACCTGATATATTATATCCGTTATATCTCTGTTTTTTTGCTAGCTTGGCTGCCACCTTGACTTTCACGCCACTACGGCAACCGGGATGAAGAAGAAGTGAGCTAGTAGAAAAAAAGCGTGTATAGGCACATTGCGGTTGGTAATAGTACAGCGATGTCACATACACAAGTTCACTTTCAGCTGTGTGCATTTTGTGAGGGAAAAAGGAGACATCGGGCTGTTTGGTCGGGTCTAACAAACATAGTACTTTCACCCAGTATGTCCTTTGTGAAACCTATCAAAGAAAGGGACACAAACTGTCACATTTGTCTTTTTTCATGTGACTTATAGTTTCAACATCTGCCTTGATAAACAATAAATAATAATAGCGTGGTTTATATTAAGGACCTCCATCAGTGCATTTACATGCACATCAGTAACGAGAAAACAACCATACCCCGGTTAAGGGAATGATCGGATTATTGAAGTTCCTTGTGATTTTGTCAAAATCACAAGCGTGGGGAAATGGACAAATTGCGGACAGAAACAGGTCTTGCTATTGATGTTACTTGCCATGGTGAAGTCCATCGGTTTAAAGGCAAAGCTCTATTGTTGTTGTTGTTTTCATGCTGTTTTCGGCGCTGTTGCTTCGTGGTATGTTCTATTTCCGAGTCAAAAGCCACTGTCGCGGAGTGGGGGGTGGAGTTATAACCCATGGAGCATGCCTAGACGCGAAACCTGATTATAATCTGGGAAGGTTGTTTACATGCATGAATGATCGGGGTACTGAATGAGTTCTATAGGTCTGTTAACCAGGGTATTAGAACCCAGAGTACGGTGTTTACATGGCGTTTGACAAACTGGAGTATGTCCTTAACCTGAATATAATCAGGTTTTTAAACTGCATGTTAATGCACAGCATGAAAAGGCTTTTACAGAAGTTGTGCAGATACCTTGTTCTAGGAATATTCAGAGACTGGAAGAAAAAAGCATACAAAAGTCAATCAGGCAGCAGATGGTTACACCCATTTGGACCTGGTGTGAGACGGATGTGACCTTCACTGCACAAGAAAAACAATCACTTACTGCTTCGTACATTGGGCAAAAAAATAAAATAATTGTGGGGGTGGGTGGGTGCTATCAGGTGGAGGTGGGCGGGGACAGGGGATAGTTTCCGCTGGGACAGGACAATGGAGGTGTGCATTAACAGTTTCTGTCTTGTGTCCCAGTAGAGGTGTTAGCTTCATGGGATTGTGTTTAGCCCTCTGGCATCGTGACCTTGTCTCACTGAACAGTGGCTATTAATAAGTCAAGCATGTATTTGTGTGTGTGTGTGTTTGTTGCTGGGAGGTATTGTAGGTGGTGGGTGTTGGGTAATAGTTGGACGGCTGGAGGGGAGGAGGGTGTAAGTGGCATCCGTTCGCTCAGCCAGCCTGCCTGCCGGGCTGTCTATATACGTTCAATGAACTGGAGGAAGGTGAGAAGGAATGGCGGGAACAGCGGAAGGTACATTGGAGGTGAGGTGTGTCTGCAAGAGCATTTTCCATGACATTAAAGAGCTGTTTGAGCTATATGTTGTGGCCACGCTTCCTGTCTCCCCTATCCTCCTTGCATGGCGTTGCCTCCCGGTGTTTATGCTTCATAGATGATGATGTGCCTTGTTGGGATTCATACCTCCTGTGTTTGTGTGTGTGTTTGTGTGTGTGTGTGTGTGTGTGTGTGTGTGTGTGTGTGTGTGTGTGTGTGTACGCATGCATGCACAACTGTCTTTCTCTGCCCTTGGCCAAGGCTCCAGAAAACATGAAGTCATGCTGGGTGGACTCCATGAGCGAGTGATTTCTCTCTGCTTTGCTCTGATCGACTTCCAGCCAGCCACAAAAGCCTGCCATTTCTTTCAGCTGCACCCCCTAACCCCTCCTCCTCCCCCTTCTTCTTGTTCCTCTCACCCCAGCCTCCGCTTTCAGTCTCGCCCAAACCACCCTTGCTCAAAACCCTTCTTTCTTTCTTCCTTATCCCTTCCTTTCTGCCACTTCATAGTCTTCTACCTTTCGCCATAACCTCAACCTTTTCTCTGTTCGTCTTTTCTTAACCCAAATCCAAATCCCAAAGTAAAATTGGATATCCTTAATCCACGGAAGAGAACTGAGTCAGTGTACCGATGTGGATCAGCAGCTAAATGTATTTTACACAGCTAAAAAAATAAACAATGTTATTTTATGATGAGAGAACCGAAGCTGTTCTATGCTCTCTTCAAAGCCACCAGACTCCATTGATAACAGTCATTTCACCTCACAGACCACAGGGGTTGCTAGTCTACCGCCCTGATCACTAAATTAGTTAGTGTTATTGTGTGTCTTGACCCCAACCGGTCAAGACAGATGGCCGTCCTCCATAGAGCTGGGTTTGTCCAACATTCCTGCCTGTTAGAGAGAAGGTTTTCATTCCCACCGTACTCAATGGAGGAATTGTTGGGTCTATGTAAATCATAAATAAGTCATAGAGTGTGGTCTATACCTACTCTGTAAAGTGTCCTGAGATAACGTTTGTTATGATTTGGCACTATAAATAAAATTTAATTGAATTGACGTTGGTGTTTTCAAAGGTTAGGAAATAACAAAACTAACAAACAAATTAAGTGGTACACCAGCAACTCATGTTTTTGTCAATGGAGTCTGGTGGCTTTGAAGGGAGCATAAAACGCTTCAGTTCCCCCAACTTAAACTTAAACAAGACAGTCTGACAGAAAGGTAAAGTGCTGAAAATATTCTACATATAGTGTACACTTAAACTGATATTGATCTTTTGAAGTGGCTAAAGAATGTTTAGAGCGCTGCCCTTGGCTTCTATGTCAGTAATCCTGACTGCTTCTTCAAACTGGGGGCTTGACAACAGCCATCTGACTGAGGTTAAACTACTTACACAACCACACTTCAAAATATAAGGACTATCCCCTTAATGTGTTTGGTGACCCTCTGACCTTTACCATAATTATTTAAAATGTCTCCAGTTATTACAATAACGTTCCAACAAAAAATGAAACAGTTATGTTCCCCACAGAACAACCCTTTTTGACATGAATGACCCCTCTGACTTTTCCTCCTCTTTTTTGGGGGACGCATCGAGGTGTCAGGGAGAATTCCACACAAAACATCTGATATAGAGACTACAGTACATTTAGAAGAATAGTTTAAATCTGCTCCAACTCAACCAACTGCAATATTAAAATGAAGCTCACATGTTAATGCATCAGTAAAAATAGCAAAATAATATATGGCCTGTTTTCTTTGCCTGTTGAGTACTTTTACTTTTGGTTTTGTTTGTGGTCGTAATACTTCAGTAGTTCTCTTTAAGTAACATTATGAATAAAATTACTTTTGGCAGCCAGCGTCAAATGGAAAAGAATAAAATGAATTTCTTGTTTGTTTGTGTTTCACCTCTGAAATTTATCAGATGTCAATCAGGATTACATGCACTGCAAGATCATTTTTATTTGAATATAATGCTTATGATCAGTTTGACCTTTTTTGTTTCATATTTTCTTTTTTCAGCGGATGCAACACATTATAAAAAGTAAAAACTAAAAATCCACAGACCTGTAACATCTGTTCCGGCATTGGCGTTGCCTGTGGGTCATTGCGCCGCTGCAGAGAAAAAAAATGTCCATAATCTTTTATGTGTAGCTATGTCCATCTGACAGATCGGACAGATCTCGATTTGAACTCAGGATCAACACAGGAAACAGAATCAGAGAGGACACACTTCATCTCGGCAGGGCAGACTATGAACGCTGGTTATTTCCTGCTGCTGCTGCCTCTCGGTTGGACTCTGGTACTGCAGGAAGGCTACACTTCAGACTCTGGTGCGGTCAGGGGAGGGAGACTGACATAAACCTCGTTGAGCTTTTTTCCAACTACTGTAAACATTCCGGGCTTTGGCAAAAACATCTGGGGCATGAGCCCAAGTAGCCATGCCCTTACCCCGCACCTGCTAAGCACAGAAAAGCTGTTTGTCCTCACTGTTCCCCACTCTTTACCCTGTGTCATACGTCCACCTCCACCACAAAAAACAAATCACATTTCCATTGTTAATTGAGTTCTAGTGGAGACTGATTGCAATCATTAAACATATATGTTATCCCTATTGATTTGATCAGAGATCAAGACAATATGTATGTTAATGGTTTATGAAGTAAAATTTTATTTAATACTTGTTTTTAAAACCCCAAATATGTCCCGTGTCAATTTGACCCGAGGGATACCAGAAGGTCCCAGAAGAGAAGACCTTACATGGGTTAAGTAAAGGATGTGAATACTTTGTGGAGCATTTCAAGTGTTAGCTGCAGGCTACCAGCTGTACTATGGTGGAAGTACTAACATATTCTGAATTAATTAATCCATTTTCAAATCCTGAAGTTCTTGAAGTCATTCTTCATCTCAACACTGCTGTCAGATCCCATGTACCACTGTAGCCTCATGCAGAGCAAAATAAAAAGTGATAGCAAGATCTAATCTCAATGAAATACTTGAATTGAATCCAGTTTATCTAGTGAGCTGCTAGTAGAGTTTTAGACTCAACATTGTGTGTCATTCAGCAACGTTAACTCCATCATCCTCACACCCTCACATGGACACACACCCTCCTCTCAGTTTTCAGTGCCAGGGTATCTGTTTAGCCACCAGCAGGCTGCAGGATGACCATTACCCCCCAACCGCCTCCCTGCCAGACTGCTGTAGCGAGGCAGCTGGTACGATAACGCAGCACACCTCATCTGGAGAGCAGCTCCACACCGGAGGTGGAGTTAAGGCTAGCATCAGCATGTGTGTGTGTGTGTGTGTGTGTGTGTGTGTGTGTGTATTTGTGTGTTTCATGGATGTCCTTCAGCACTAAAAGCATTGGAGGAAGATGTAAAGAATGCTAATGAAGTGAATCACCAGAATAAGGACTGACTTGGCCAGTCCTGGCATACATACACTGTATTTGTGTGTGTGGTTGTGTGTGTATGTGTTTATATGTGTGCTTTCCCGTGCATTTGAACACCCTGATATTCGCTCTCTCAAGTCAAGTGAGAGAGAGCAAGTGAGAAGTGGGCGAGCCAAGGCTGAGCACAGGAACACAGTGATGGCCTGTGCATTTTAATTAAGGCTTGAGCAAACACTCTGCAATTCCCCTAAATGGCCCCCTGTGATGGATGACAGGAACCAGTGTTGTCTATTTTTCTTCTCAAGAGGAACTTTTGTGCTAGCGGCAGTGTGTTTGGGCACAAAAGACCAGGCCAGCCAAAATCCTCGCTCTTTTAAGCTTTATTGACTCTTGTCACTACATTCGGAGTAAGTGTGTTAGAGATGAAAAATTAGTTACCTCTGTACACTCTCCAATGCAACAGCTATACACTTTCAGTGTATATGTATATGCCAGTGTGTGTGTGTCTGTGTGTGTGTAACAATAATCTGTCTACCAAAACTCACCAATGTACAGTACACCTGCAACAATGTTTTAAATCCTGCTGGACCTAAAACTTTAGTTACATTGCTCAAACTGACAGACCATTTTCAGAATTCCAAAAATATTTACAAATATTACAAATATTCTAAATCTGTCTGACTGAATTTGGGAGAATTGTGTAAAAAATGTCAAATATGGATTATTTCAAATTGGCGGAATGGTGCAGCCCTAGAAATATGAATATTTCACTTAAGCTGTGTCTGAAACAACTTTTAGCCTGTGGGTTTATTTTTGGTGATGTTTGACAAAAGACATCCAAGTGTTCTGAGAGAAAAGGAGACTTCTGCTCCTCCTCATGGCTCTGCTTGTGAAGCTATCTTGTGATGGGAAAAGAGGTCTCAGCTTATAGGATAAATGTTTGAACTAATAGACATCACTATGAAAGTTACCTAGTTTACAGACCCATATCTACGATGGGGAAGTTGACAGAAATATTCCTATGCACAGGAATTTCTGCTTTAATGGAGACCTTGCTGCGATACAAGCTAGCAGCTTTTCTGTAATGTTACAGTACGCAAAGTGCAAACAAAGCACAAACTTTTATAAAGCATAGCACAAACAAAAGAAAACAACATAGAGGGGCTTTACATGGGCTTTTCTGGACCTTTCAGTGCCCACAAGCCAGCCTCAGTTACCAACTGCAAGTGCATGACACTTGAGGCTTCACACCTGAAACCTAGGTGGCCGAGGCAGGTGAGCCCCAGTGTTACAACAGTAGAACATCTGCAATGTATGTAGAAACAGCTGTTTGCAGCTTGCAGCTCTCTCTCTCTGACATGTTCTGTCTATAGATCTCCTTCAGCACTAAGGAGAGCACTACTGCACCTACACACACACAAACACACACACACACACCCAACAAAATAAATGTTTTTTTCCACTAGTATGAAGGACAATAGCCTTCGTTCTCAAAATTGACCTCTGCATGAAGAGACACTGTTTTTGCCTGTAGTGTCTCACCTTAATTGTGTACTCAAATTGCCAACAATTTGTTGACACACTAGATTATTACTGTAGATTAAACTCTATTGTTCATACACTGTAGCTGCTTGTAATTACAGTGTGAACGTAGCAAAACACATTGGGCCTCATTTATCAATCTTGCGTGAAAACGGGCGCAGATCTGAGCGCAGAATTGGTTGTATGACAGGACCCACGTGTGATTTATGAAACATTCGTATCTGACCAATCTCAGCGTACGAATGAGCGGGCCTTGATAAATGCGGCGGATTAATTCGATCTTCATTAACATGTTACGCCCTTAAATATTCCTGGTTTGGAGGCCTCGCCCACTGAGATCAAACACGGAGAGACGAAACACTTGTAAGAAAAGAAACTTTCCGACACAGAGATCGGCATCATGACATCCGAGATGGAGCAAAATAAAGATGTGCTTTTTGGCAGTCTTAAGAGTGGAATAAAAGGGACCCATAAAAACGCTGTATGGAAAAGAAGGCAGTCAACCCGAAGCAGCGCTCCACTGAGACCTGTGTGCGCACTGTTGGACTCCTATAGGTGGAAACAACAGCCATCTGATCCAGAATATCACCTATTATGCGAGGGGGTGCATTTCACGGCAGGAGTGCTGAATACGGCACAACACCGGCGCTCTTGCTCTGTAGCGGGGTTTGCCAGCGGGGTTATTAGGTATTCTGTTAGAGGATAGCTTTGTCACCTAGAAGAACCATACCAAGATGTTAATCATCCGATACCTTGTTTGATTTAATGCAATTTATCGAGGGTAGCCACTAACCGAGGAGATGACTTTGGCTCTGCAGTGCGTCTTGCTGCAGCCGCGCGCCAACACATTAATTCATTAATTCATCTTCAACCACTTGTCCCTGTCGGGGTCGCCGGGGGCTGGAGCCGAGCTGTTTTGAAATATAAAAGAATTGTGTGCCCCCCTGGCCACCACATTTAAAAGCGATAGCTTGGCATCCGAATCACCTGTACATTTATCGAGTGGTAGTTTTGGCGATTGATGAATGCGTAATCATTCACGGATGGTGCCTTCAGATGCAAATGAGTACAATCAATTGCTCCAACAACAATTTTTATTTTTTTTATTCGTTTTAAGAATCTGTTTTGATCTGTTCTTAATATGTGACTGCTTATGCTTAATGACAGCTGAGGTTTGTTAATTATTTTCAGCCAGATTTTGCTGTGCTGCCCCGCAAATACACAGTCTGAAATGTGCGTACACGACCTCAGACCAGACGTGAGATTTGATCGTAGCTCACGCTCACGTCCAAATTGATAAATGCCAAAGTTTGCCAGGAAATGGTCGTACGCATGTTTTTCTGCCGTACGTTCGTTTGATAAATTAGGGCCATAATGTTTTTCGATATAAGTGAAGTGGTAGTGTAGAATTTTTCAGGGCACTGTGTTACATCATATGTTGCATCGGATCATTATTTCTTTGTGCGTTTATATGTAAGCAGGATTTTACACTGCAGATATTATTATCATATTTTATAAATAGGTCAAATGTTAATGTAAGTTATAATTTGCAAATGGCTCTAAAGTGGACTAAAAAGTAATTCATGTCCCTCAGAAATAAACTGAAGATCAAGAAGCATTTTGGTTGTAAAATATCTATGAGCAGGGAGCCTGTGGGGCAAATTTATTTTTCTCTTTGCCTTTATAAGGGCATTTTCCTTTAATGTGGGTACAACAAGAACACTCCAAAGTTCTATAAACTGTGGGACGACAGCTGAGTCTGACCAGTGGCTCCTTGCCTTCACAGGGGAATTGTAGTGACAGCAATAACCCATAACCTGTGCACTACACTGGGATTCTGCAAAGCTCAACGAGCCTCTGTGGTGGTGTTAGAGGAAGAGCATTTTAATATGTCTGATGAAGGAAAATAAAATGGGGCCACTGTGTATTAGGGGGCCGAGTATAGAACCTCAATATAGTTTTACTACTGACTCAATAGTGCCCACATAACAGTAGGCATTTAAAAGTGTCAGGTTACAAATTTAAATTGTTCTTTTTGCCAGGGATTCTATCTAATTTAAATTCATACTTTTAGTGTTGTGGATAGTACATATATTTCCATAAATTTGGCTTGAATGTTGTATATTTTTTCTCTCTCTTTGCTGTGGTGATGCAGATGAACTCTGACAGAGAGGGGAGTTCAATCTGAGAGTGTAGATGGGCACAGGAAGTGAAGGGAGGAGAGGGATGGATGAAAATAAAAAGGAAGTTTATATATGAGCCTACAGCACTAGTTTATGTAGAATACCAAAAGGATTAGTATTGAGGGCCTTCCACTGCAATAATAATAACTATACTATGCTAGAACTTGAAATATATGGTTTCAAAAATGTTTCTGAATGAAGTGGATGGCAGAGTGCACACCACAAAGACAATGGTGAAAGATATCGTTAGAAGAAAAATTTACAGGGTGTCATGTTCAAACTTTCTATATAATAGTACATATATAAACATATACAGAAATCCTGAAGTTAAATTTAATACATTTTAAGATCCTTTCCATACATTTTTAGACCGCATCACCACTTTGAATGTGGATGTCCATTAAGTTATCCTAGTTGATGCAATGAACAAACTTTTCTTTAAAGTAGCTACAATTAATCAGAATACGTACCCTGTTTTGTCTATTCCACGGATTTACTTCTTGGCTATTTGCGAATCTGGGAAAAAATATCTGAAATCCTGTCATGAGAGTTGTATTGGTGTTTCCTCTGCATGCAGCGTTGGAGCAGCGCCCATCATTACTCGTAGGTCAGCAGTAATATTTGATGGTTGAGGCGGGGGTGTTGCATAGAAATGTTTGATTGATACCTGTAGTTTGCATAGGGTTGCAAACTTCTGGGTTTTTTCAAAGGAAACTTTTCATGGGAATTAACAGTAATATATGGGAATTAACTAGAAACCTGGGGGTAATTTAGAACAACTGTATTTACCTTGTCATATACAGACACCAAATGAAAGTCCTGTGATTTTTAATATGTGGAAAACACACACAATAAATATGTGCAATACACACAAATTGCAGTGCATAGCTGGACTAGATAGTTTGTTGTTTTTTGTTTTTTTTATGAGTGTATTCATGAAGTATTGTGATTGCAATTCCCATAGCAACGATTCTGCAGCACAAGGTCAAGTTCAACTTTATTGTCATATGTATTAAAATGCTTGTGCAGGGACTTTACCTTACACAAAGGGTACACATCCCTACCTCTTGCTCTTCTGGATCTGTAGTCCTCAGTGGACTAAAAAACATGGTCGTTGTTGTTGTGAAGACTTGACAATGGCATTGTCATAAGCATTTGGACACTAAGTACGATTCTTGATTTCTCTGAAGGTCTGTCCAAGAGAATTTTCTTCTTTGGTGGGACTAAGTGACACCCAAGATGTTTTATGTTCCTTATAGGACAGCGCTTTCTGTCATTTTCTTTATCTGTGTAGTCTTTTCAATCCATGTCTCCTTTTAACACAATTCCATCTATCTAACTTTCTGCGGAATGATGTCCTTATAAAGAGCCAGCTTTCTTCTTTTGACAATATAGACCTTGTAGTTATAACGCTCAAAGCTTCCTGTCAACAGCAGCTCTGTCTTTCTCTAGTTCTCTTCTTTATAGAGTGCAGACTGTGTCTGTTGCACAGTGAACACTCTCTTCAGTTCTTATTCTCTGTGTTTTACAAGAGCATATTCATTCTCTGTGAGGAAGAGCGTCAGCTAAATGCCAATTATCTTAATATTTAAACATGCATACAGTAAAATGCAGAACATTGTCTTTTTTCTGTGGTGAAAATGTTCCCCTTGACATATCACATCTTCCTTCCCTCCCTCTGTCTCTTCCACTTCCTATTCTCCTTTTCACCTCAGCCCAACAGTAGGGCCTCTGTTCATCTCTTCTCTTATCCTCTGACGCTGACTGGTTGCTATGCAGCGGGCTGTCCATCAGTGACCTGGTAACTGTTGCTAGGAGAGGAGTATAATTTTATCGCTTGTGCTTAATTCTTCTATTAATGCACTCTCCTCACTCTATATTCCTCTTTCTCCAGCTTCTCCTTTTCACCCTCTCTGGCTTTCTTTAAGCTCATCTCTTTGCTTTGATCCCCATCTTATCCTCCTCCTCCTCCAATTCTCATCTGTCTTTCCTCTCCTTCCTCATCTCCTTCAATGTCCTTCACCTCTGTTTTAAATCTGCATGCTATGTCTTTTCTCTTTCACTGACTGATTGTTAACATTTGTTATTCTTGCAGTAGAAGCCCATTGTAGATTCAGTTTAGGTCTATGCTCTAGCCTAAATGAGGCATCAGGTCTGGATAAATAAAGCCCTCTAGATGGCCTGGGGGATATATTTTTAACACAATGAAAAATTTGCTTGGGGGGGTATAATGTATTCAACCTGTTCAACAAATTCAAAACAACTTATTTTTCAAAGGGTCGACAAAAAAAAAATAAAAAAATCTTACATCTGGTGGTATTTGGTCATGCAGCCAAGGAAAAGGGGTCGCTAATTAGTCCGGGCTAAAAATCCTTAATGCAACACATCTCCACCATGTTATCCTACCTGTACAATACCTGTTGCAATCTTTGTTGCATTGTCCCTGAAAATAAACTACTACAAAAAATATTTGTACTTTGTTTGCCCGTGAGATATCAGTCTCTCAGAAGTCTATACAAATGTGGAGATCAAGATCGAGAGATGCTTGAAGTGTAATTCCAGCCCACAATCAGTGTTAGCCATGTCCGGCTGTTATTTTAACTTGCTGTTAAAATCTTCATACAGTTACTTGACCTATGTAAGTGCTGAAAAAGACCATGGGATGATTTTGCGCCGGAATTACACTTAAATATTAATTTCGTAATTTGATAAATAAATAAATATCTTTCAAGCATGGCAGGCTGTGCACTGCATGGTTGAAACACTAACGCTGTGACTAATTTACAGACATGTAAACACTTGGCGAAACACTCCAAACCTCCCCTGTGGTAGTTCCTGCTACAGTAGGTGTCTCCAGGACCACATTTTGCCATGGTGACACAAACACACACACACACACACACACACTTACAATACCAGTGTCTCTGTTGCAGCTGGTGAGTGTTTGTTAAACTGAAAAATATAGTTTTAGTTTTTAGAAAGCATAAACCACAAGCATGGGAAAAATCAGTCCCACACTTTTTCGCTATACATCTAGATTTGTCACTTGCTTTGACTCTGTCACTGGTCTTTGACTTCTGCCCATTTACAGTCCATAAAACATGCTGGATTTTATCAAAACATCAAATAAATCCTGAATTTCCAACTACCTTTAATAGTTAGGTAGTCTGGCAGTTTAGAGGGGAAGCAAATGAGATCAGCATTTTAATGTCTACTTGGTTTGATGTGTGACCAGGCAGAAATGTATTCTCACTGGATGTTTTTCAGGCATAAATTTGATGGATTGTTACACTTTTACAAAGGTAATATGAGATAGAAATCACTTCATGTCACATTAAATAACTTGCTAAGAAGGAGTTTGGTTTTACAGTGTGGAGAAAGTGGCAGTGCTGATACTGCTGCAGAGCAATTCAGGAAAGTCATGGCTGTCATGACATGATTGAAGGACAATGCACTCAGGTGAGTCTGGGGGCGACTAAATGCAGTAGCGAAAGACAAATTGATGAAAAGCCACTGAGTGAAAGACAAGAAAAAGAAAGAGAGATGGAAAGAAGATGTATTTGGCGAAGATGAATGGGGTTAGGGCGGGGTCTGTGCATAATTACATTTTCTGTTCTGAGCAGTATTGGAAATCAATAATGTAATTCATAGAAAAGCCATGTAGCTGAGTCTCATTGGCATTCACAGACATGAGCCACCCTTATATCCCAAAGAATTAAAACAAGAAGAGGGAGGAGCACAGGGGGGGTCAGAGGTGTCTGTTATTGAAATAAAGACTCACTCTTTGTTAATCTCAAGCCTTTAAGTCTCCTCCATGATGCACAACATGATGCTGACTTTCACATGACATTTTCAGGTTTGACTTGTATCTTGGTGCGTCCCGACCACAGACTGTATGAAAAAGATGGATAAGGCCTCTGGCTTCTGTGCTGTTTTTTGATGTTCTAATGATAGAAATACCAAACTGAGCCACATGGAGTAATATTACACGGATGAGAACTTGTTTTTCAATATGTGTAGAATGTCTATCAATAAACTGTCCTGATACTAAATTAAGCTAATGCAAGCTTATTCGGGTATTTTGTAACTAGTAATATATCAGTAAGGGCGCACTCACACTGTCCTTCCGCACCGCGCCCCGGGCTTTAGGGTACTTGTCGCCCTCCCCTCTCCCCCCTCGCCCCAGGCCCGTTTGTACTCACACTGCCTGGGCCTTGCGCAAATGCTTCTTGCTGTCCATACGTCATCACGCCGTAACACGTCACACGCATTGATTGCCGTCATCGCGATGTGTGGCTTTGTTTACAAATCTTTCCATAGACCTCAGAGTTTTTGTGCGTCTTGTCGACTGCTTTGAATATTTTCATCCGACCAAATCTGCAGTAAACACTCCACCTCCGCATCACACCAACGTGAACCTTTCGCCGCCATTGTTGTCGCGCATGGTCCCTCCTTCTTTTTTCTATGTCCAAACAGGCTCTACAAAAGCCCACCTCTCTCAGGCGGGCCGTGGACGGCCCGCAGTCTGCCGTTACGCGCGGAGTGGGTGCACTCACACTGCTCAAACGCACTAGGCTTTAGCTGAAAAAACGGTTTTGGCCCGGTGCGGAAAGACAGTGTGAGTGCGCCCCCCTAAGACGCTTAAAATTATGCTTGTCATGAATGTTAAAGTGGAAACCTCCAGGGCTGAACTGCAGTACCTCAAATGGCCACTGGACTTCTTTGCAGCAATGTTACTATGTAACAATCAGTGCGTTTACATGCAGTTTGAAAAACAGATTATATTTGGGTTAACGGCATACTCCAGTTTTTCAAACGCCATGTAAACACGGAGTTCTCATACCCTGGTTAACAAACTTATAGAACTCATTCAGTACCCCGATTATTCATGCATGTGAACAGCCTTCATAGGTTATTATGGGGTTTCGCGTCTGCACCTGCTCTGTGGGTTATAACTCACCCTCCCCACTCCGCGGCAGTGGCTTTTGACAATAGACTATATAAAAATATGGACAAAGCCTCTCCACCGAGGTTCGTTCTCTTAACTTGATCCAATCATATTCGCCTCTGGCAGCCGCCATCTTGTCAGACTTTGACTCCTCCTCATTTCCTCTTACCAAAAAAAGGCATAGATGTGACGTTGGGGGGAGGGAGATACGTCCGTCTGGGTGACATTTACAGAATTAGCCACATTAGCTCACATTAGCTCCACCGCCCGGGAGCTAGGCTAACAGAACACGTTACTAGATAAACAGGAGTGGGAGTCCTGTGTCTCTAGCAGAGATTACATCGGCTCAGGGAGTGAAGTACAGGCAGCATTTATGATCTCTGATTTAAAACTGATATTCAACACAGTACCATGCACATAGACTGAATCCTCCTGTTGCTCCAGATTAGCATCAAGTGTATGTGCCATATATAGCAGGCTGTACTGCAAGTCATGGTGCAAGTGCAGCTATTTAATTAGCATAACAAATCTACCATTAGTTTGCAAAGCTAAGACATCTGTTTGTACAGTCGATCGAAGAGCAAACCATCTTATCACCCCACCACACGAATGACCGCAGTCCAGGTCAAGATAACGGAGTTAGCATACTAATCCTGACAACTAGCCTCCGAGGAGAAGTGAGGGCCAGAGGCTACCTGTCACTCAAGAGACAACGCCCCTAATTATTCATAAACTTTAACCTCCAATAAAATAAAAACTAGCCTTTTACAAAAATATTCACCCCCCTCAGTGTTGTCATGGAGTTATGACTTAAACATAAAGACAAGAGTGTTTTTTTGTAAACAAAAAGGTTTAATTATGCTGTGAAAAGGGCCTCTTTAACATGGGGGTCAATGAGAAACTGATCTGTTGTGCAAACAACTCCTACTGGACACTCAGAGAACTGCAGTTTTTGGCACTTCTGTATTTGATCAAACAGGAAGTCACTATTGTTGGGGCTTGCTTTTGAGCCAGAAATAGAATAAACCAGGAAGCAACAGCGCCAAAAACAACGTGAAAAAATTAACTGAGGGAGAACTTCACCATGGCAAGAAACATTACAACCAAGAAGACCCGTTTCTGTCGTAATTCTGTCCAAAAGTCGACCCCTTGTGATTTTGACAAAGGGGAACTGGAAAAATACCTACTGTACCAGAGGAAGAGTGACTCCGTCATTTTCTCATTCGGCCTCCTGTCATGTACACCTGGGGACCTTCAATAATCTGATAATTCCCTTAACCAGGAAAAAGACCATTTTCGGGTTACTGATGTGCATGTAAACACACTGTGTAGGGACCCACAAAACTAAAGCTAAAAGAGTGTTTATATAAGTGGGTAGATTCAACTACACATCCCATAATCCTCTGTTTAGTGATGACTTGTAACTTATTTGTCAAGTGTTTAAGGGGAGTAATCTATGCCAAAACGATTTATATATAGCTGCACTCATAAGCCAATCAGAGATCACTTTGTTGCTGAGAGAGAGGGACGTCGTGAACTACACAGACTAAGCCCGTGTGTGTGTAAAAATGGAGTCTGAGAGATGTCTGCAGCAAGCCAAGCAGAAAAAACTAAGTTTTAATACGAGGTGACTGATGTTTGTAGACTAAAGTACTGTTAAAGTATTGGCACAAATATCATTTCGCATATAATTGTCTTGTGTAACTTAAGTGAAGTGCGGCCAGGTTAACTGTGTTTGTTGTTTTCACTCGCTTTAAAAAAAAGTGTTGTGTGACCTTTAAAACATGGACGTTTAAGCATGCACCGTCATGCAGGATAGTCTGCTGTAAACGGCAGCCGCAGTCATCATCAAGGATCCGGGAAAGACGAGGACTTCGCTGGAGGACTTTGTTAATTAGCCGCTAATGCTACTGCCTTGTGAGGAGGGGACTCTGCCGCCTGACCCGTGTTGCTGCGCGGACACTTGCCTGTTGGAACCTCGTCTACTACTCAGGTCATCGTCTCCACCGATCTGGTTCTTCTTCATTATCTTGGGTGCGCAAGTAACTAAGGTGTTTCTCTACCCGACACGGAGTGTGACGCCATATGTGCATCAATTTATGTGCCCCAACGACGGTAAAAACCCAATCGCTTGGTATTGTCGTGAACATTAAAAAACAAAGGTTGAAATGGTTAACCACCCACAAGGCCTAATTTTATTGACTGATTTTATTGACTGTTAACTGTGTTAAAATGAGTGTCTCATAAATTATTTTATGTTAGAAATATTGGTTAAACTAAAAATAGTCAAGAGAAAGATATAGATTATAATAGTAGCAGGAAGCATCATGCAGGACCACGGCAGCAGGCACCACCACGATCTTTAGAGACCTGGGAGACGACAAAGCACAAAAAACTCCAGACCCAGCACGGTTTGAACTGTGCCCTCCATTGACTTCAGCGCACAACTACAACACGCTGTGCTGTAGTGTTTCTACACTCTGTTACTTTTACTGAAAGAGATACTATTTTAATCCAGGTCTGTGTCATGGCAGTGTGGGCATTGTGTTGAGATGAACGGAGCATCGGAGATATGCTGAAATCCAGCGGATGAGTAAAATTTTATTGAGCAACCTCCGCAGGACAGACGATTTGTGGTGTTGTAAATCGGCCCAAACCAGCATTCATTTTAAGACCTAATTTTCTATCATATGATTTTCTATCCACAAACCTAAAATGCATGATTAAAACTGAAATCATCATCTTTGAGGGAAATAAATTCAGAATTCAGACAGTATGGTTTGAGACTGAAAATGGAGATGAAATGGAAACCAAAAAATGTGAATATTTTCTATTAATTTTCTGTGAAATTGGGGAAACTGGGGTAGATTTGTTTGAAATGTTAAAATTCTAGCTTACATAAACACTTTATTCTAACATAATTTTGACCCTGTTCTGTGATAAAAGATAAAAAGGAGTACTGTATTTCACGGTGACTGCAGGGAGCTCTCAAGCTGGTCTGCCGATGGTATCGTGAGTCATATGCTTGATACTGGGCAGTTTGTCTTCCCTTGAGTGTGCCCCCCCCCCCCCCCCCTGATGCTGCATGCTCCGGATCAGATTTTCTTTGAGTGCACTGCTAATTCACTAAAACTGCAGCGAACTAAAAAGTTTTGTGCACATACATTGCAAAATCTGATTTCTCTTGCCAAAAAATGTTCCCAAACTTCCACACGTCTAAAAAAAAGACATGCTATAAATGGCCTTCAGCAGGTCTAAAAGAAACTAAAAGAAGTCAGATTTTTGTCCTGTGAAAGAACTTGAAAAGGCCAAATTACAGAGCACAGTGGATCCATTAACAGAGAAACTGTCAAAAATCCTGTCCTCCACTTTAAAAGAAGCCAAGCATTCCATCTCTGCCTTTTCTTTAGCGGGGATCAAGGGGTCTCTCAGCCAGAGAGGAGGCGATTTGAAGTTTCCCACATGAAACCAGCAAGGGATTCTTGATTTCTCCATTTGAACATTCTGCTCCCAAATGAAATGCATGACACATTCTAAGAAATACTGCTGTGATGTGCCATCTGAATGAGAAGAAGCAGGGTTTTTTGTTTTTAAATGGTTTTAAACCTTCAGACACATACCAGTATCTGATTGATCTGTGCATCAGCTAAGATTAGCCTACTACTTTATGTTTGACTGCAACCCTGTAAACTTAATGATGGCTGATTGTGTGCCATGATCAACTTTGTATTTTGAAATATTTTTGCATAAAAAGAACCTTATACAGTAACTTCCATTGTTTAAAAATGTCAAATTGTTACTCTGTTCGGCATCTTACCTTGAGCTACTGCTTATCTTGATCTGTTGCAGAAATATTATTATAGAATGTAGAAAGGTCTGAATGGACAACATGATTGTTACAAAAGTAAACCCCCATATTAATTCAGTATTAGCAAAATATATAGCAGCAGGCACCTGGCATCTTGCCTGTGAGACGCTCCCAGCATTGTACATCTGGTAAACCAGACCATGTTTTTACAATTAAACAATAAAAACATGATACAAACTCATTTTGATATATCTTTTAGAATCAGAATCAGAAATACTTTAATAATCCCAGGGGGAAATTATTTTCGTTACAGAAAAAATATATATGAAAAATCTAATTTAAATTTACAGAAATTAATATTTACAGAAAGGCTCACAAAGTACAGGCCATACCGTCACTTCAAAGCAGCCCTGCAGTGTCTCATAAGCCTCCTCCCGGTCAGCCCGAATGGTGTGGAAGCCATCCACGAGGACGTTCTGGTCCGTGATGTTCCTATGCAGCCATGTCTCCATGAAACACATCAGACTGCACTCACTGTACTCCAGGTGGCTCCACGTCAGCGCCGTCAGTCCATCCATTTTGTGGTACAGAGACCGTACATTGCCCATAACAACAGAGGGGAGACTGGGCTTAAATCTTCTCTTCTCTCTAACAGAAGTTAGGGTGAAGAAACAGAACAAACAAAGAGAATAAAAGTTAAGAAAGTTTAAAAAAGCGAGCTCAAAGGCTGGAGCAGTAACAGGGAGCATGCAACTTTCGCGCATATGCACTATTCAGTTTATTTACTTCCAAGGGCATCCCCAGACTATAGTCAGATTAACTTGTTGGGGCCCCAGGGCACGCATGTTCTGTTGGTCCACCTGTTGACCACTCATTTCCACTCCCCACCCTCTGTGAAATGTACTGTACATGTACTCTTTGGGCTTCTAGTTAGTAGTGTGACCAAATCTGCAGTAAACACTACTCCACATCAGACCACCGCAAACCGTTCGGCTGAAACTTTTTAAATGTCCGTCACGGGGAACAGTCGTATACAAATATTCTCAGAACCACTGTCAATGCTCGAGCTCATGCTCGTGCTCGTACATGTGCGCACGCTCGTGCTCGTACATGTGCATCCGTGCTTTACTAAAGTCCACCTTTCACATCCGGGCCGCTGCTGGGTAGTGTGCCATGCCTAAGCACGGAACACTTGTACTCACACTGGTCAAACAAACTAGACTTTAGCCATCATTCATGCTTGGGCATGGGTAAGTGTGAGTGCGCCCTTAAATACTGGACCTGCCTTTGTTAACTTAAGTGCTGCAGAATCATTTCCAAATTATGCAATGCAATTATTACATTGTAAAAGCTGACTGACATGCATTGAACCTGGACTTTTGGGGCCTCAAAGTCTAGGGTGGTGGAGGCCTGTTGGTGATCTAGGCTTACCTCACACCTTAGGAACATTTTTCAGCATCACTCTTTACACCAAAAGCCTTGGGCCACAGGAAAACTAATGTAATGATCACACTCGATAAGTGAACACTAACAAGACATTACGAAAGTGGCATATTATGTATCATATTTTGATTGCTGTGGATGTACCTAAATGAGGTTTTGCATGGATTGGTGTTGAGGACTCAGGTTGTCCTGAAATGTGTGTTAGGTAGCTTGGTCTGTTTTCTCGACAGTTAAGTTCCACAGCCTAGTTATTCTTTGTTGTTGACCTTTCTTCCTGCTGTGAATGTTATTATGAGGCAGCTTGCATGGTAAGGCAGCTAAGGACACAGTTGGCTGTGTCATCCTGCCCGGTAGGTGTCCAGGTAGGGCTGTAGCTCTGCTGTTGATACTAACCTGCCTGTCCATGTCTCCCCCTCTCCCACAGCGCTGACAGGAAGCCAAGCAGAGTCCCAAGCCCCTATCCAAAATCTTCACAGAGCTGGGGCCAGCGGGACAAGACTCAGGAGAGCCGCCACCGAGGAGACCTACTGGGCCTACTCAGGTGTGTTTGCTTGTGTGTTCTTTTGTTGTTTGACCTTTATTCATCCACTATTACTCTTGCACTGATCACATTCACACAGTTACACTAGTTGAGAACTAAAAGATACCAAGCACAACCAGTCTGATCTGTTGGCCACTGAGCAGCTCCACTGGAGTGGTTGGGGTTAAGGGCCTTGCTAAATGGCACCTCAGTGGTGGTAATGAGGGAGGGACACGCACTGCTTTTTCACTTTTCCCACCTAGATTTATTCTGCCGGTCAGAGATTTAACCGATGATGTCATAAGCTCTCTAACCTTTAGACCACCGCTGTCCCAGTTTATACCAGAGAATTCGGGTGAGGTGTTTCGTTGTTTTCTCATCTCCTAAAAATGTAATGTCTCAGAAAAGAATCCTGGAACCCATATACGAAAGAGGAAAACTCATGATGTCAGGATGTGCAGAAATGAAAAAGCTGCACAAACAAATCCATTTTAGTGAAGCGATTGTCATTAGTTTTATTAACACAAAAACAATACCAGAAATTACTGTATATGACATATGATAATTAAATGACCTTGGTCTCTATGGGCCCAAACAGACCATAACACTGCCATGTTACATGGGTTATTACAAATTGCAGTTTAGGAAATCAAATGTATTTTATTTGATTGTGTTTTGGATTAAAGTGTAAACAAAGATGTCCCTAACATTTGAAGCATTATAAACATCCTGGAGAACCTGTCAAGGGGATGGATTATGTAAGTTTTCTAAAATGGTTAATGGCGGATAATATTAGGTATTTATATTAAATAGGCCTATATTAGATACATGCTCAACACTGTCTTGATAAATGAAGGATAGCGCACATTTCCACAATAGTTATTCCATCAGTAACAGCATAGTCACATCATACTAACCACTCTGCAAATACACTTTGTACTATTAAATGGAAAAAGCTTCTACTTGACAGTAGCTGAACAGATTGGGAAACACAATCTGTTGAGCTACTGTCAATGACACTCAACAGCTCCCCAAAACCAGCTCAAAGTGCATAATCACCTTTCCTTTGAGGCTTTTAATGTGAAACATCTACAGGAAGTGTAGTTTTATTGAAAGTTCTAAAATGTTACAGAGAATGAAAGAACAGAACAGTAAAGACAATTGGAAAAAAAATAGTGACCAGCCTTTATTCTATTGTGCTGAACATGCCTTTGGCTATTACTAAAACCTCCATTAAAGAATTATTGAATATTGGCTTTTATTTAACAACATATAGTAGGTTTAAAGTCTTCTGGTTAAGGGTTAGAGTTAGACCTAGATGTTAGAGATTTCACTAAGTGGGAGGCCTCACAACTACAGTTTTGGAGCATGCTGTGTATGTGTATGTGTGTGTTTTAGAGTTAAAGCAGTTGTCACTGTCAATGCAATATGTTTGCCTTCCTCTTTCTCCCTCTGTCTCCTTTTTTCCTCAGTTCTCCTCTGGCCTGGAGGCGTCTCCGGGCCCTTTTTTATTTTACCAGTGCTTCAAATGAGAAAAAAGCCATTTCCGCTGTCCCTTTAGAGCCTTTAGTTTTTCAGAGGGGCGCCATTAATCTTTCACCATGCAAGCGACGCGAGCCCCGGGCCACGACTGATCTTTTAGTTTATTTATTTCAATATTTCCGCTCGCTCGTCTAACCCTAATTGGTCGCCTGTCGTGCCTGCGAGACCGCAGGAGCTTGTGGGTAAAAACAGAGCCGGTGACAGTTTCACTTAGTGTTCCTGCTGCTGATGCTAAAATCTACTGATGCCCCCCCCCCCCCCCGGTACATGTTTGATCGTAGCTCTTACATAAGATGGGCTGGATCCAGGCAACAGAAAGACAGCAGGCTGACATACTGATGGGCAACTTAATTTTATGTCATTGTAAGAGCCACATAGATTAGATGTTAAGGAAAAAAGTCTGTTTTCATACCATAGTGCTTGTAAGGTTAGCACAAGGCCTACACATCACTGTCAATGTGGAGACTGTGGAAACAAACAGATGTAGGAAAAGTTTTACCTCATGTTAGAGCCATTTAGAGATAATTGCTGACTTTACATTTTCTGGTATGATTGATTTCTTAACAAATAAGATGAGCAGTTGTTTTTATTACAATGTGATGATTTCAATCAAACCTAGCTGCCACCAGCATTGGTTTCTGATTGGTTAATAAGTGGATCAGGCTATCTGTGCATGTTTTGTTGTTAGCGGAAGCTATGGAGCCTGAAAAGCACACTAGTTTTTGACCATCGTCTGCTAAGAAATGTTTCCATGTAAACACTTTCCTGACGTTTGTTTCTTTGTGAAAAACCCTTCAGTAAACAATAAAATGAAGAACATGGATTATGGAGTTTTATTGAAGCACGCGTCAACTATACGCTCTATAGTTTGCGGGCAGTAACAGGACATAGACGGAGCCTCACTTACACCTAAGTTTAACTTAAACTTAACAATCCAAAGCAGTTATTAGGAGGTGAACTAAGGTGAATACTAAGTGCTGTTGACAGTAGCATTTGGATTGTGACCATTGTCTCTCTTTGGTTTGGAGATTCAATTAAAAGGAAAGTGAATTTAATTTCACTGTGTTTTCAATACTACTAAAACGTTGCTGGATCCAAAGTCCTTTACAATACTATACACCGCACTGTTTCCCATTCTAGATAGTTTTGAGTGATATCATCTTCCGTCACACACACACACACACTCACAAAGACACATACACACTTTCTTCCTCTTGTTCTCTCCCTTCTGATGACTTCTCTGAAGTTTCCTAAACTTGCGTCTGTCCTAATTAGCTTGTTCTGATCGCGTTCTCCAGAGGTCTGAGAAACTCCAATCAGGACCTCAGTGGGCCATGGCTGTTCTGCCCTCTGCCTGATCAGAATGGCTGATTAAAACCCGGCACAATGCTGACAAATCAAGAGTTATCTGGGGATGGCCATATCCCTCCAGAATGACAGAGACAAAGAGACATAAAAATACAAAAAAATCCCAAAGTCAACCTGCCTGTGCCTCGTGTACAGCATACATCCCACATTACTTTATAAAATTTTTGCAGAATGGCAAAAAAAAAGTGCAACAATTACATATTGCGTTAGAGCATCTGCTTTAAAGTGAAAGAGAAAAACAAAAAAACCCAACACGAGTCCCACCCTCCCAACAACTCATGTCAGACGTAGTCACAGAGTAAATAACCATGTAATTAACTAACATATAACAAAAGTAGATGATCACGGTACAATGAGACAAAATAGAGTAAAAAACTGTAGATAATAGTCACAATCGATAAAGTAATTGAAGAGAAAAAAAGTGTGTGTGTGGGTGGGTGGGTGTTCTCCTTTCAAGCATTAGGAAGAATCATCAGCATCATCAGGGATAACAGTGACACTACCACTAATAAGAGCCAGCAGTGGGTCCTAAGTTTTGTGGAATGCTGTCAAAGATCCCCTCTGTGAAAACCTTAATTTCTCTAACCTTAGGCATTGTAAAATGTCAAGCATTCAACTGTGAGTCGGTGGAGAAACAAATTTGTGATAAGAGCCTGTTTGAGTCTTCTGAATATATCTGACCAAAATTAAGCAAGCTTCGGGCACGTCCAGAACATGTGTCGGCTCGGGACTGCTTCCAGGGGTTACAAGGGTATATCTTAGCCAATTTAGTGGTGAAATGGGCTCTATGAAGCACCTTCTACTGTAATAGGTCGTGCCTGGCACAAATCGAGGAAGAGTGGACGAGTTTTAGAATGTCCCTCCACTGGTCATCAGTAATGTCTACCCCAGCGGTAACTGGGCTCAGAAGAGGAATCTTATTATAAATGACAGATATCAGTCGTTTGTGTTGTACGTTGAGAGACAGGAACTGGTCCTTCTCAGCTTCATGGGGGGCTGTTCGGAAAATGTGGGAACTGCTGTTGGATAAATGTCTCATTTGAAGGTACCAAAAAAAGTGCCTATTAGGCAGGCTGTATTTGTCCAACATGGACAAAAAAGGACGTAAAAACCCCTTTGTCATACAGGTCATTAAGGGTTTCGAGACCCTTATCTGACCATATGCGGAATGTAGGGCTGGTGCAGGAAGGGAGATACACATAGTTATTAAAACCTGGGTCAAGGGTCGAAGCCCTGTGCAAGCTTTGCTGCTTCCTTGACTTTGAAGACATCACTCGTTTTGATCTAGTCCACAAACTCTCCTTATATGCTGACACATTTGAGATGAATAATGCTTAACAAACACTGTAATTGTTTACAGAGGCAGAGGGTGTTACGTATAGAAGCTTAACCCAAGAGATAACATTTTTTCTTTCTCTGCATCTAGTGCCACTACCTCAGGAGTGTTTTACCCAGGTGAGAATATGATATTGAGCAGCCTTCTGGTGTTGAAGAAAGGATGTCTCCCTAATATAAAGCCTGTCTGGTCTAGTGAAATTATTGATGACATCACACTTTGGAGGCAGAGGGTGAGGACCTTAGCAAGGATCTAACAGTCTATGTTTAAAAGTGAGACCGGTCTGTAGCTGCCACATGAGGTAAGATCCCTGTCTTTCTTCAGGAGCAATGAAATAGATGCCTCATACAAGGTCGCTGGCAGTCTGCCTTCAGTAAAGGAGTCATTGAACATTTTTACAAGGCTGGGAGCTAATAGCAAGTATGAAAGTATGTCTTCAAGAACATGACTGTAAAACTATCGGTACCAGGAGATTTCCTGTTTTGCATTGACTTGATCGCTTCATGCACCTCCAACAGAGAGATGGGTCTACAAACTTCCCTAGAGATATTTATTTCAATCTGAGGATACGTTAAACGGTCTAAGGGATTAGGGTTTGCTGCAGTAATTTGCCTGTAATCAGAAGGATATAGTGCGGTATAACAATCAGAAAAAGACTGATTGATAATCACAGGATCAGATGTGTGGCTGCCGTCTGGTAGTTGAATTCAAGAGACAAGTGCCTGTTCAGGAAAAATTAACTTTTGTTTTTGGGCCACGTTGTCTCTGCTTCAGGCATCCGTCCCAACCCAGATCATGTTAATGCTATAACAGAGGCCTTGTGATGCCACGTCCCTACCTACAGTTCTGCCTAGGCCTCACAGGATGGTATTCAAAGTTCATTCCCTGCTACGCCTCTGTGGTGGAACACCGTTCTGCTCCGTTGAGGGAAAATGCAGAATTTAAATGTACTGATGCTGCTCAGCAGGCTTTTTCTCACCTCAAAGATCTGATTGCTACGAGCCCTTGTGTGCGGTCAGCTGAGCATTGGCACACCTACCATTGGGGGACACTTTACCCTGCAAACAGACCATAGCCCTCTTACTGCCCTGCTGTCCACCAAACGCTTTGGAAAAGCTTCCTTTTCATTTTATTTTTTTTACAACACAACAATTTTGTTATGCCTAAAGATGCTGCTATAGGCCTAGTCTGCCGAGGGATAATACTGTTGCTGATACTCTTTTAACCTGTCTGTCTGTATCATTCATGTCTCATCAACTCATGTTACTAATTCAACTTTGTATCTACCACTATAATTGTTATTGTCATCCTGTTATGTCACCTTGGCTGTGCCTGTTTTTATTTTTTCTGTTCTGCTGTATTAACTTCCATAACATATAAGTCATATTTACATTACTTTAACTATTGTTACGATTAACGTTACTTCTGTGTTTGCTTGCATCTCTTGAAGTGTGTCTCTATGTCTGTCTTTGTCTCTCTCTGTCCATCTGTTTGTTCTTTCCTGTCTGTTAAGGTTTTCGTTGCCACTGTGTGCTCAAAGGGGAATTGTTGGGTCTTCGGAGAGGTGGAGTAAGTTCCATCAAGTTCTAACAATTCCTCTGCAATTTCCAAAAGCCTAGCACGTTCAGCCCTTCTTAAAGAGTGCCACTGCTGACATCTGGGGTGTCGTTAAACTCTAGGTAAGAGCAGATTTGAGTCGCAAAAAAAATCTTTGAACAGTAAGTGTAAGCTGAACCTCCATGGTGAACGTGGAAATGTATCTTGTGGAAAACTAATGTCAACTGTGGTAGGAGCGTGGTCAGAAATGACTATTGGGTGATATAGGAGATTGTTATCAAGTAAAAACGATGAAAGCTATTTTAGAGCATTAGCCACAGGAACAATAATAATGAGTTAGATTGAGACTGCATAACCTAAAGTATTCTGTAGTGTAGTGGAGAAAGAGATTGGAGAGGAAGTGTAAAACAGAACAAATGGGATCCACTCAGGATACAAAATAAATGTAAATAAGACGCAGATTCTGACCTTTAATTATACCCCATCCCTAGAAATCAAGAAAACCTACCAATTAAAATGGCACGCAAAAACTATAAAATATCTTGGTGTAACTCTAACAAAACGACTCTCTGACCTATACAAAGCAAATTACGATCAGATCCATCTCCAGATAAGTAGAGACATAGAAAGGTGGACAACCTTGCTATTAGATCTTAACTCAAGAATTGAAGTAATTAAAATAAATATTTTCCCTAGACTACTTAACTACTTTCTCTCTCTACCCATCAAGATTCCACAGGAAAAGTTCAAAATCTGGGATAAAATGATCTCCAGATCCATATGGAATGGTAAAAGACCACGGATAAAATACTCTACGCTGCAATTGGGAAAAGAAAAAGGAGGTATGGGACTCCCAAAATTAAAAGATTATTACCGTGCAGCACAATTAAGACCAATAATTATGTGGTGTGACAAGGACTATAATGCAAAGTGGAAATATATTGAAAAGGTGGTGGCAGATACACCAACCCAGGCCCTGGTTGGCAATCTAAAACTAATGAAGTCACTACAAGAATAGATAGACCCAATAACTCTACACACACTGTCTATTTGGTTTGATTTTGTCAGACAACACAAATTAGAAAGGGACATAAAATTGTTTAGCTGGTTTTCTTATGATGACGGATTTAAGCCAGGTGTAAATGACTACAACTTCAGGGACTGGAGTAGGAAAGGGCTCACAGCAATGTGTAAACTAATGAAGAATGGACACATAATGAGCTTCCAGGAGCTGAAAACGGACTATGGCCTCGAAAATAGAGATCATTTTAGATTTCTACAGCTACGGGACTACTTTATAAAGGAAATACAAACTGTGAAAAATCTAAATGGTGTACTTGATGTAATGATCAGGACATACAATGGAACCAAACTGAAAGCAGTTTCAGTACTGTACCGAAACTTAAGAGACTCAGAAGATGTCTCCACTCTGTACATTAAGGAGAAGTGGGAGAAGGAATTGAAGATTAACATTACTGTAGAGGAGTGGCAGAGTACGTGTGAAGCATAGCACACAACCACAAATTCGAGAATATGGCGGGAATTCGGGTGGAAAAACCTGACCCGTTTTTTCATCACTCCCAAATTAAAAAGTAAACAAACAGGCTCCCAGCACTCATGTTGGCGTTTATGTGGAGAAAGGGAAGTCAATCATACACACATTTTCTTGGGATGTCAGAAACTTAATCCATTTTGGGAAAACGTACACAATATAATTAAGAACATCCTGGGTTATGAAATACCTAAAGAATGTGGTGTTATGTACCTTGGGAACTTGAATCAATATGTCCTGGTCAAAGACAGATATTTAATAAAAATATTACTGGTCACATGTTAAAAAAACAATAACAAGAAGATGGTATAAGACCGAGCCACCAGCTGTGAATGAATGGCTAGAAATCATTAGAGAAGTCCATAACATGGAGAGAATGACATATAAACTTAGAATGAAGGAAAATGTTTTTGTGACTAAATGGGAGAAGTGGACCCGATGGGACACAGTTGGGAATACCTGAAATCTGTCTTATTCATATTTTTTCTCTTGGATCTGTATACAGTGTAATTTAACAATGGACACATGTAGCCACAACTGTTTTACTTACTTTACTACTTTTTTTGTTTTTGTGTTATTTTTTTCTCAGTTGTATCTGATTTTTCCAACTGCTCCACACGCAGAATGTAATTCATGGATCTACTGTATATGTATACCTTGTTGTCCACATGTGGAGATGAAAAATTTCAATAAAAATTTAAGTTAAAAAAAAAAAAAAAGGCAGAATATCAGCAGCCGTCAGGACTGTAACTACTAATGCTGCAGTTCAAATTAAACTCCGGCCCGTCTGGGGCTGGTTAAAGCACAGCTATACAGTTGACATCACATCATCATAACATGACAGTGGCTCGTCCGCAATAAGATCAATAGCCTTCCACAGTTATCCGGTCTCTTCCATACAAATGGATGTTATGAAACCTTTAGCCTCGGAGAACTCAGAGGGCCTCTTTCTCCCTCCGTCCTTTATCACGATGACAAGCCTGGCAGGGAACAGCAATGCAGGTTTGAAGCCCAGGTTGTAAAGCTCCGACATCACCTCTCAGTATTTCTGGCCTTGTTCCACCACCACCGGCACATAGTCCTTGTAGATAGAGATGGGAGAACCCCTGTACTGTAGTCTCTCCTGACCCAAGGCTTCTCGGATAGCGTGCGGTGAGCCTTGTCACATTCTGGTGGTGCATTCCAGGACGCCTTCAGCGAAAACTTCCATGAGCAGCTCTGGAAAGAAGGCAGTCGGCCATGGCCCCTCCACTAATGTGGGTAAGCTGACCACTCTGATAATATTCCGCCGGCTCCGGGACTCAAGGTCGCTGACTTTAGCCAGCAGCTTAGCGTGGCTCTCCGCTAGCGTGCTTCTTCGCTAGCGTGGCTCTTCGCTAGCGTGGCTCTTCGCTAGCGTGGCTCTCCGCTAGCATGGCACAGGAGGCCTACAGTGTCAGCAAGTGCTTATATTAGAAATTAGCATTCACCTCGAGGGAGCCTATCTTTTGGGCGTGGACGTGGTCTAGCTTTGCTTCAAGCGTTGAAATGGAAGCCCTAAGATCAGCAAAACAGGCTTTAAAATCAGGGGACAGGGTTTTGTGGTGCTCTTCCCAAAGGTTAGCACTGGCTGCCATGCTAAGCTCATCACCTGCCTCATCTGAGGAGCCAACCTTCGCCCCCTGGTCTTTTATATTCTGTCTGGTCGCATACGTTGACATATTCCAGTGGTGCGTGTCCGTCAAACGAGACAAATATTACTATTTGTTGTGACTTTCTGTGCCTAAAATGTGAAATCATCAAAAGTAACGGTAGCGAGACCGAACACACATCTACTCCATCTCAGCCAAACCAGAAGTCCCCTTTATGGAAATGATTACATGACAGTTCAGGAAAACTAAAATAGCAGCATATGACATAGAAAATTACATATTAAAAAGGAGAGTTGGGATTTTGTTTGCTTGTTTTGGCAAATACAATGTTTTTATTCTAAGTGAACTGGATTAAATACTTTGTTTCTTATAAATTTACTCCAAATCCCCCCCCCCCCCCACACACACACACACATGCTGTTTTTATATATAATCAGGTTTTTAGACTGCATGTAAACGCACTGACACATTCTATAGCATAACGACAGCTGTTGCTCACAAGTATGATATTATGTAAAGCAGAAAATACATGAGGATCTTTGTTGAATAACATTCTTTAAGGAAATTTTTCAACAGGGAAGTGAACCGATTTGCTCTATTTCATATTTTTGTTTGTTTGCTTGTTTTGGGAAATACAATGTTTTTATTCTAAGTGAACTGGATTAAATACTTTGTTTCTTATAAATTTACTCCAAATGCCCCCCCCCCACACACACACATGCTGTTTTTATATATAATCAGGTTTTTAGACTGCATGTAAACGCACTGACACATTCTATAGCATAACGACAGCTGTTGCTCACAAGTATGATATTATGTAAAGCAGAAAATACATGAGGATCTTTGTTGAAGAACATTCTTTAAGGAAAAGTTCAACAGGGAAGTGAACCGATTTGCTCTATTTCATAAAGACTAGAAGCAGCGAGCCTAGCACAACAATTGTATTTCCTAAAATGTTGAATTATTCCTCTAAAATAAACTTTGAAGTAGAGATGTAAGGTGGGTAAAAATACTCATATAACCAGAATTCTACACGGAAAATTAAGTAATTAAGCACCACTTATAATCGTGCACTGCATATGACCTAAATATCCAATCGTCATCTTTGTCAACACCCAAGAATATCTTTTGTGGTGTGCTACATAGAATTGAGCATACAATAATGGTTAATTGTTTGTATTTAAAGGTTGTATCTTTAGATCATTAGGGGCATTGAATGCCAGAAACTGTTCCTTTCATATACATAATTATATTATTATTAATAAAAAATATTACTGGTGAATATTTATTGGTGCACTATCTCTACATTCATTCACTTATTATTGACACGAAGTTATGGTGCAATCAAGTGACACTGTAATCAGATTAATCAAATTATTATTATGTGAATGTTAATTATATTAACTGGAAGTCATTATGAGGATGAGTCTCACAGTTTAACTGCACACATTAACCTCATAGAAGCTCTTTTGGCCAAGCTTTTTCTTAAGATATGCAATATATACTATATAATGAAACAACACTTAACATGATATATGTCATCCATTATGCATAATAACGAGCCATGTAGTTTTAAGATAAGTCGTCTTTTACAATGGACTGACTGATACTACGAGGTCAAATTGATTGGCTCTTCCTCCCTGGCTGCTAAACAATTGAAATACCAGAGTGCAGGAAATTAATTTTCAGACCTGCACAATGTCAAGGCTCGCTATTGACGCAAGAGGCGAATCCAATTTGCGTGCTCCTTGTCGAGCCCTTTTACTATCAGGGCCTTTCTGCTGCAGCCTTGAAGTGGATAAATGAAGATGGAAATTGATGATATGTTGGACAGTCATTTTACTCATGAGGGAAAGCTGTTTTATTAGCCTGACAGTAAGTGGTGTTGTCTTTCCTTTTTTTTCGCGTGTGGAAATTGAAATGCCTACATAATAGAGCACTATATATATATATATATATATATATATATATGTTCTACATTTATATTTGCATATCATGATTGCAAGTATGAGCACCATTTAACCATTTGTAAAAAATATTAAGTGACAAAAAAAATGTCTCCAATGCTAACTGCTGATAAAAATGAAGCATTGCGTTAATTCATGCAGGACACAAAGTCACACATCTCAGCCATAATCGGCTGATAGCCCACTGAATGAATTATTATTTCCATAAGTCAAACAGCAATCACAGCCCATCCCCACACGAGGCGGTTCATGTAACTGACTCTCTCCTCACTGATCTCTGCTGCACTCAGTAACCCGAAAAAATGGCCAGCTAGCTGGTTAGCATCCTAATTTCAGTAGATATCTTTGCAAAACAATACAAAGAAGTATTTGACATAATGTCATAAATGTTACTTCTTCACACTGTGTTGATAATGTTAGTTAATTTTTTATGTTCTAAACCAAAGATCTGGCCACATCTTACACATTGAACCTTTAAGGCAGAAAATGTTTTTCCATTCTACTACTGGATGACTCAGCTCATTCTGCTCAAGTGCCACACAATCCCTTTCAGCTGTGGGGCTCTGTAGCTAAGTATGACCCTCTGATCTATGACTCCACAATGGTGAGGGTCAGCAGTAAAGACCAACCTCCCCACAGAGGTACACACAGCATCTTAGGAAACCCAATCTGCTTAAAACCTCCTTTACCTGGTGGGAAAGTCAAAGGGCATCCGGTGGCAAATCTGAAATGTTCCTAGAAAATACATGGGCTTGGGGAAGTGAGAAGTGGCTGGAGGCAGAGACAGAGGGGTTGACTGAGAAAAACTAAACCAATTGAGGCTGCCGTTGTGAAATTTTTGTATATTTCACTATTTTAAGTCTGAATGCAAGCCAGATACCACCTGTACTATACTATCTCTATTAGGGTAGGATATAACGGGAAAACACATATCAACAGGGTAACCAGTTGATATGTGTTGACACAACACCAGCATGTGACTGGTGACCTAAATTAGAGTAAGCAACACTGCAACTAGCTTGTAGACTAGACACTGTTCACCAATGTTCTTTTAATAGTGTTCTTTTAGTGCGTCCATGGACACTGGTGTCCACCCACATTTGGCTTGGAAATTTACAGTGATATTAGTTGTCTTTGTCTCTATATTCAGTTCACCGATCACTCAAATTAATACACTTTATAAAACCAGAAATCCAGTAACAACATTACTGCTAGCTACTAATGGTAAACTTAAGCAAATTCAGAACACACAGGACAAAAAAAGCTGCTCCTAATCAACCTTATCACTTCTATTCTGCCACTGTCATCACATAAATGCACATAGCTGTGTATATGTGTGCACATAGTCCTGTGTTTGTGTGTATGTGTTGATTAAATGAATGGCAGCAACCAATTCAGCTGTCCATGCGAGGTGTGAGGGGTGAGGCATTATATGAGTACTCTCTGTGATTGCGTCAGTGGCTACGTGTCTAATGCAGGATCATACTGACTCGCTCTCTGGGAAAAATGCATTGATAAGATAAGATGCATAATATTTCCACACCTCTCAAGAAGTCCTTGAGTAGCCTTGACTTCTGTTGAGGTGTGTGGGGGTGAGGCTTCATTGATATTTCAAAACGGATGATATGACACCACCCTCAACTCAATCACTGAGTTCTCCGAGTCTGAACTCTTGCTGATCCCAGCCATTCCTGTTCAGCCCAAAGTTGGTATCCAGCGCAGCTCAGCATTGGGAACTTTTACTGCACATGTTGCATATGTCATTGGCATTGTATCCCTGCTTTGTATTGTATTGTACTGTACTGCATTGTATTGTATTGAACTGTATTGTATTGTATTATATTGTATCGTATCGTACTGTTTTGTTTTACGTCATCTATGCATACGCATGCGCACCGTTGCTAGACTTCACTGGATTTCCCGCCACTTCGGCTCCGGAAAATATTGTTTTTAACATAGTTTATCGTTTTTATATTTCGAATCACTCATGCTCAGCTTTTATTGTATTTATTTCTTCAACCCATGAACTGAAGCTTTTTACCATCAGGCCCGTGGTTGCCTCTGATTACACCGGAGAAGTAAAACACGGAAGTCGTGACACCGTATCGCACTAACGAGGCGCCAATCTTTAAAGAACTTTAACTCATTGGGATCTAAAAGCAACTGGGGAAGTGAACTACCTGCCTAGGAGTGAAGAAGGTCTCCCTGGACATTCAGCTCCAGGGCCGAAATTTAACTCACCTCCATGTGATGGTTCTGTGTCCCGGGGTGACGGATCCCCAGAACAGGGTGCGACATGATTGCCGTGTGCGAGTCCTGTCTCCCCACCTTCTCAAAATTAAGGGAGAAATTCTCTGGCCTGATGGCTGATCTCAGGGTGAGGGACAAAATCCTCCTGGATCTCTCCACCGTCGCATACGACCGCAGCGGAGCTCGTCTGCCATCTTAGGGCTTCGTCCCGGGGATCCGTCCATCCAGCCGGTCATGGCTCTCACCCTCCAGCTGTGTTCACAGCACTTCTCGGCCTCCACGCTGGTCCTGCAGGTCCTAGACACCGGGAAGCGACTGATTATTTCCGGACCCGCTTCCCCCGCCGCGTATTGGTGACGTCATGTACAGCCGCCTCCACCAGCTGCACAGTGGCTTAAAGAATACTGCCTGGGGCAAAGTATTTAATTTGTATACAACTTTATGGCTTTTTCAACAGACCCGGGCTTTTTAAACATGACGAGTTATTCAAGGACTTCCAGTCAGGATTTAAAGCGAATCATAGCACTGAGACAGCACTGGTAAAAATGACTAATGACCTAATAGCTTCAGACAGAGGACTTGTCTCTGTACTTGTTTTACTAGATCTTCGTGCTGCCTTCACCACTATTGACCATTGCATTCTGCTACAGAGACTGGAGCATCTAATTGGCATTAAAGGAACCACATTGGTTTAAGTCGTATTTATCAGATAGATCTTAGTTTGTACATGTTAATGACAAATCCTCCATGCACACTAAAGTCAGTCACAGAGTCCCACAGGGTTCTGTCCCTACCAATACTTCCCTTAGGAAATATTATATGGAAGCACTCCATAAATTTTCATTGTTATGCTAATACACAATTATATTTGTCGATCAAACCAGAAGAAACCGATCAGTTAGGTAAACTTCAAATGTGTATTAAGGAAATAAAAAGCTGGATGACCTTCAATTTTCTGACGTTAAACTCAGAAAAAACTGAAGTTATTGTACTTGGCCCAGAAGGCCTCTGAAACTCAAAAGCTAAAGATATTGTTACTCTGGGTGATGTTGTGTTGTCCTCCAGCACCACAGTAAGGAATCTGGGTGTTATTTTTTATCAGGATATGTTCTTCGATTCTCACATAAAACTAACGACAAGGACTGCATATTTTCACCTGCGAAATATTGAGAAAATTAGGAACATTGTGTCTCAGAAAGATGCAGAAAGACTAGTCCATGCATTTGTTACTTCAAGGCTGGACTGTTGCAACTCCTTATTGTCAGGCTGCTCCAATAAGTCTGTTAAGAGTCTCCAGTTGGTCCAAAATACTGCAGCTCGTGTACTAACTTAAACAAATCGAAGAGAAATTATTTCTCCTTTATTAGCTTCTTTGCACTGGCTACCTGTAAAATCTAGAATAGAAGAAAAAAACTAGAATTTAAAATCGTTCTCCTTATCTACAAAGCTTTTAATGGTCAGGCTCTGTCGTATCTTAAAGAGCTCATAGTACCATATTACCCGACAAGATCGCTGCGCTCTGAGAATGCAGGGCTACTTGTCGTTCCTAGAGTCTCCAAAAGTAGAATGGGAGGCAGAGCCTTCAGCTACAGCGACGTTCCTGCCTGTTATAGGGAAGGTTTTTTCGTTGCCACCGTACTCAATGGGGGAATTGTTGAGTCTATGTAAATCATAAATAAGTCATAGAGTGTGGTCTATACTCACTCTGTAAAGTGTCCTGAGATAACTTTTTTTATGATTTGGCACTATAAATAAAATTGAATTGAATTGAATTGAACATGTCACACAGTGTGAGTTTGCTGGTCATCTCCTTGTACCAGTGCTGGTCATCCATCATGTCTTTGTTAATTGCAGTATTTTCAGAAATGGTAGGGGGTTTTGTGAAAGAAATTCTCTGGAGTCCTCAGTGTTTCTCAAATCATATCTTTACTAAATACTGCTGCAGACAGGAGAGCGGTCCTACCAACACCGGGTGTCCTACTATCTCTGCCTGTCTCCAAATTTCTTCAGCAGATATACAAGTCAGATCAAAGCCTCTTACAAACACAATGACATTAGAATTAACAAAAACACACTACCCTATGTTAGGCCCCTGTGGAAGTTATCAGTATTTACGACCCCCCTTTTGTCACCATTTGCAATCCCCATGTGACTCCTATCCACAATCCCCCAGCACTCATTCTCTGCTTGACTGTTATGCTAATCAAGGATTTACAATCATAGATAAATAAGGTAGGTCATCTTTGGTTATTTCTCACATTCCCCCCTTTTGACACAAAGTGTCAAATAATTTTTTGGAAATAACACAATATCATCAACTAACTCTTTCTTTGACTACACACTACAAACATTAGTAGAGGTTCACTCTTAACTCTCCGAATATGACAAGGAAAAATAAAAACAACGAAAAACATTATAACAAACACAATTCTATTCACACGTTTCTTCATCTGAGCCACTATATAGGTTTATTTGCTTTATTTTGCCTCATTCGATGCCATGGATGCCATTTTCTCTTCTCTCTTCCATGTCCTTCTGGTTTCATTTCTTTAGCACCATCATCTGCAATGGCGTTGCCCTGTGAAAACTGAGTTGTTATAGTCAGCGTGAACTCTTTTAACTGTAAACAGGTAAAAGTGTTAGAGACAAAAGGTTAAGAACAAAAGGTTTTCCTGTAGGAGTGAGAATGCTACAGTTTTTCCCAGAGTGTGAAAGTTAGGGACAATATTAAAGCATATTGTGACTCTGACACTGTATCATCTGTTGCCCCTAGAAAGAAAAGTACAGATTAATACAAATAACTCTTTGCTTTAGCAGACGAGTTATTTGGCAGTTTAGTTCAAAGGCAAACACAGAAAGAGCAGTTAGATGGACTCCTCGCAGAACCATCTATGAAGAAAAACAGAATCATCGTGAGACACTATGTATCAAACAATGCTTTCCATGGTTTTGATCCACTGTGAAACATTTCCATCCAAGAATGGTTCTTCATCTTTAGCTGTTGGATCAAAAGCACAAAAATTAAGACAGTACAGCGCCTCAGGCTGACATTAATCATTAGTGTGACAATGAGTATCATGCATAACGTGCACACTTCGAAAATACAATAGGGTCAGATGTTAGTGTTTGTTAATCGACATATAACTATTGACATACAATTATCATGCAAAAATTAAAAAGAAACAATCAGAGCTCGATCGGGTAGGTCATTTTAAGTCGGTACAGGCTGTTTGCCTCAGCAGTCACAGTCTAAAAAGTCAGTCATTGGCCAAGTTTCTTTATACAGGGGGAGATCTCCACAGAAACATAAAATAATCCATAAGCAGCAATAGAATTTAATATATTTATTTATTATTTATTTTAAAAACCCATCCAGTTTTTATGGATGCAGTCAGGACCCACTTATTATCATTATTAATAATATTATCCCTATTATTATTGTTATATCTAATGCTTCAATTTGCAAAAACAAGACGTATGTTTCTGAAAACTTCACCATCACTATGGCAGTTTTTTAAACCAGGTTTTCCCAGAAAACTGTACCATTAATTCCAAAAATTAAAATACCATTGAGAGTGAAAGCAAAAAACCCAGAATAATGAGTCAGATTTACAGTGATGCATCAATATTGCATTTTCTAAAATCAATCACCAGAAACTCAAACCTGTGACATCTATGATGCCTCTTCAGGTAAAATGGGAGGTATATTTGAGATATTCCACAATGGCATGCTTGTTTTATAAGAAATAATCAGTGTTGCTTTCAATAACTTGATTTTTTTCTTATGTGAGCTAAAAAATATTTTGTCTGGTCATAGTAATCAAAACCTTAACTTTCTGTGTCTAATGATCAACTCTTACTGCAAAACCCTAATTTTCCCTATTGACACCAATACTTATTCTTAATAAATGTTCCTATATGTATATGCAAGTGTATGTATGTGTTGAACATTAACATCCTGTTCATTCTAAGTTCAACTAACGTGTCATCTAGTGTGGATGTTTTATCTTTAATTTCTAATTTGTGATTTTCAAATGCTCTGACCTTCCTCCGCTGTCTGTATGGCCTGTTCATTGGGGAACGATGAAAAAACACGCAACCAGGACTTCTCTGGATCTTCAGCATTGAGCCATTGTCCCAGTCTCCTTCTTTCTCTCCTTCTGATGTTGTCTTGATGAGGCCAATCTTTGTCCAGGATTCTGTGCCTCATTCTGCTGGTATAGTGAACCAAATGGCCAGCCGAATGTTGCCCCATCGGAGTTCACACCTCTCTCGCTCCCCCTCCTTGCAATCTTTTAGTTCCTCTGGCTGCGACGTTCTGAACACAAGCTCTTCAGTGTTCAATTCAACTGAACATCTGGTGCCGTGGACATCCGTTTCCTTTTCTCCAGGCCAGTAGTCAAAAGAAGTTGCTGTTTGGAGAGAGAACTTTCTGGAGAAGCAAAGTTTTTTTTTTTTTGTTTCAGTCTGTTTTCCTCCGTCACTGGTTTTGTGACAACTGACACATCAGATGCAGGTTCAGTCTCCCCTCCCCCTCATTGTCAGAGTCCTTCTGGAAATATGCATATGGGCTTGATTGAGGGCTGCATGGCCTGGGGACAGCATGAGGAGGCCCTGTCTTTTATCCCTAATCTCTGCTCCTCATCATCATTCACTTCTCTTTCTGTCACACATACTTATTTCTTTAATTTCTTGTCTTTCTATAACTGAGTTTGCTTTCCCTCCTATCTTTCCCTACTCGCTGTCCCTTTCTCTCTCATCACTTTACCCTCTTCACTATATATGTACCTAAATACTGTATGTGCCTAATAAAAGACGAAAAAACAAACAAAAAAAAAACTCTTAGTCTAGTAATGCCAAAATGGAAGTTCTCAACCACATTAACCCATTTATCTGCCATAAATTTAGCAGTATCTGTAATTTAACTTTCCCATTTTGTTTCCCATTTTTCTGTTGACTCACTGGGATGTGCTTTTACTTTCAATGGGCTTATTGTTCACTCAGACAGATTTCACACATGCTAAACTTTCCATCCGAACATGGTTAGATCTTATCACACATACACTAACTTTGGATAATCTTTCAGCCAGGTGGTTTATACGACACATTCGTTCAGAGCAACGCACCCTTTAATATCCAAACCGGATATTTGAAATGAGTTACCCCAAAGTTTATTTTTTCTTACCACATTCATACGCCCATTTTATTGTAGTTGGGAATCCCTACACTCATGCAAATTATATTTGCATTTCAAAAATTTCTACTCCTTTAAATAATTGATGCATAAATCATTCATTTTTCTCCCTAAATGCTTGTGTATTTTCTCTCATTTGTTAGGTTGCACCAACCTCTCACAACACATTATATTCATTTATGTCTATTCAAGACATCACTTATATAGCTTTAAGTGCATATATATATTTTTAATGAAACTAGTCTACAAAATAAAATTACACAGAAAATATGAAGACGGTCCAATCTCCAAACGGGACTCATTGGACCTCGATATTCAACCCTACAGGATTTATAGAATATCAGACAGCAGACCACATTGTCTCGAACTGTCACCTAGGATACCTCGCCTTCTCAGAGCCTCAAAATCACACAGAAAATGAAACTAGTCTTCAAAACAACAAAGGACATATAAAGACGATCCGACCTCTACAAATAGACTCGTCGGACCTTATATTCAAACTCACAGGAATTACAGAATATCTTGACAGCAGACCACACACAGGTTCTCGAACTGTCGCCTAGGTTTACCCACACCTTCTTCTGAGCTTCAAAAACCCCACAAGTAAATGAAGCTTGTCTTCAAAATTACACACGAGATATGATCTAAAATACACTGTACTCACGTTTAAAATGGATGGAGCGTCTGCTGTCCAGCACCCGTTCCTGACATCAGGCGGAATCCTGTCCTCCTTGGTGGAGCGGAATTTTTCCTTACCGGTTTAACCTTCAGTCAGGACTCAGGCCTGATCAGCAGATCGTCCATCCCATCTTCGTCGCCAAATGTGAAAGAAATTCTCTGGAGTCCTCAGTGTTTCTCAAATCATATCTTTACTAAATACTGCTGCAGACAGGAGAGCGGTCCTACCAACACCGGGTGTCCTACCATCTCTGCCTGTCTCCAAATTTCGTCAGCAGATATACAAGTCAGATCAAAGCCTCTTACAAACACAATGACATTAGAATTAACAAAAACACACTACCCCATGTTTATGGCCCCTGTGGAAGTTATCAGTATTTACGACCCCCCTTTTGTCACCATTTGCAATCCCCATGTGACTCCTATCCACAATCCCCCAGCACTCATTCTCAGCTTGACTGTTATGCTAATCAAGGATTTACAATCATAGATAAATAAGGTAGGTCATCTTTGGTTATTTCTCACAGTTTGCAAACAAGATAATCTGTGAATAAGAAAGAAATAGTAGTAAAGATGTAGAGAGTGAAAGGACAGTAGGCTGCATGGCAATGGTCGTATACACAGATGTACCACCAAAAACATTGCATTTGTACTTTTTACCCTTCGCTAAACCCCTGTCCAATCCTATGATAGCAACCGTAACTAGGTGCGAGGAGGTCTGTCAAGCTTTAGATGGAGGGAGTGGTGTGCATATGGAACCTGCAAGTCTGATAGCATTGTAAAGGCTGATTGAAAGCAGCAGGTTTTTTTCGCCCTTGTCCCGGTATTGGATGTTGGATGTGTTTCCATTTACATCTAAATGTTAGAACAACACTGACACACTGTCCTCATCTTATAAAGTTATCAGCTCGCCAGGTCTTCCAGCTTCTTGCTTGCCATAGGGTGACTTGCTATTTTGCTATGCTAACCTGAGCAAATGTTGCTAATGGTGTAATGCTAGAAGTTTTAAACGGAGTCATAATTAAACCTAGCTAAAATAAAATAATATATTGACTTACCTTGCTGTTCAAGGACATTGTTATTCCTATCCTTAACATGAATTATTTAGTGGTTCTCTAACTATGTATTTAAGGCCATATTTGACTGTCCTTGTGGTCTGTATTCGAAGATTATTATACGACCATAAATCTAGCTTGACAATCTACTGGCTGCCTGTTGTTGCTCTCATTAAGCTGAAGTCACAAAAACTCACCTATGTGAAACTGAGTGTTGAGGCTTCAGGCTTTTCCTTGATTCACTGTGGCTTGGATTGTACCTCCTTTGTACGAGCTGGACAGAAATGTCCGTCAAATAAATCCATGTGAATGTATTGGTGGGAAAAATTAATGTAATTTTAATGTTGCCTGATGGGAGGTTATTAGCTGCTATACTAAAGGCTCTCAGGGCTATTTTGTGAGATAAATCCACAGAAATTAACAAAGTAAAAGGTTAATATTTTGTTTGGATATGAAACATTATTATTGTATAGTTTTACCAGTTCAAAATTATGATTACTTTTGTAGTTTATACACCACAAAAGTACCAATTGTATGAGTTGGACATGTGCTGTATGAAAAATAACAAGGATTCGATTAACATAGTCTCTGATATGTTTAAGAAAATTATTATAAAGGCAGTACTAACTTTACCCCAATGTATTATGCTAATGCATAATACATTTGCATATAAATGTAATTTTGAGAGATATTGTGAGATGATGAGGTTCAACTTGGTGACTCTAGCTTTGTCTGATCTCTGTCACTTTCTGCGAGTCCCCCAGTCACTCCTGTTCACTCTGTGAAGAATAATTCTTTCCACGGTCCTAATACCAGTTCTGAGTTTATTTTGGCAAATTACAGTTAATCTTTATCGTTTACCTTCATGTAGACCTTCATATATCCTGTTGTGTGACTTAGACCTACAACACACAGTAAAGAGAGTATTTGCTGGTATGCATTTTCTTAATTCATACTTTATTCTTCTCTCTTTTGGTCCCATGCTATGACTCTTCTTTGTTACCTCCCTATGTGCTAATAAATTCACTGGCAGCAAGTCCACATTAGGTGAGAACATGGGGATGGAAGAGTAACAGGGGGTGAACACCAATGAGACAATGTGAAAATAAGAATGAAAGGGGTGAAAACATTTCAATGATAACTGAGGAATTTTTAATTGATTGTGGTGTGATTACTTTTGACTTACTTACTTGTGCTACAGTCAAGAGTTTTCTCAAAACGATGCTAGCATGCTTATAAATGTCATGTTTACTGGTATTTTAAAATTCTCTAGAATAGAACACTGCAGCTCCACTTGCAACCTGCATGTCTATGTATCGGCTGGCCAATGTATCGGCCGGCCGATGTATCGGTCTTTCACTACCACACATGCAGTTTTGCCCCCAGATGACAAATAGTATTAACCCTGTTTCTGAATCAAATTAATCCTAAGAGCTACTAAAACAGTAAAAGACTAAAAAAAAACATTTGCTTATCAATAGTTTACGTATACAGGGTGTGCATGTATAAACACTTTAGCAGCTGGTAACTCAATTTTATATAAATATATTATGGGGATACCTAAAAGACAAAGTCTACTCTATGAGATTCTACAGTTTCTACTCTACAGTCCCTGAATTTAGAGCAGCCATTGAATGTGAATGCATGCAAATACTAAGGGAATTGTTTGGTGGTGTGTGTGCGATTCTATTGCTTTGCGTTGTCAGCAGTGCCTGGACCAGAACAGATGTCAGTTTGAGAACAGGCGGAGACAAAACAATAAAAATAATTTTGTAAATTCTATTACAATTTGAAAAATGATATCATAATATTATAATATCTTAATTTTCGTAAAAAAAACCAAAACCTGCATTTCCTCAAACAGTGACCAAGAGTTTTATTTCTAATTACCTCCGTTTTGATAAATTGTCATATTTTACTACAAAGGCTCATATGCTTAAATGTTGTGGTACATGCGCATGTACGAAAGCTGAAATGTGCACACTCGACAAGTAACATGTGCATGAAGTGCCCAGCCACTGAATATTGAACTAACATCTTGTGCACTAAACCACGTCCACCTGGCCTTTCTCATTTATACAACTCTGTCACCCACAGCCCAAGTACCAAAACAGTTCCCTACAAAATATCACTCACTGTTTACATTATTATTATTATTATTTCCACCCTTATTATTTGTGAGCAGTAAGTGTGCCAGAGCTGAAGTCAAAACCCAGAAGTTTAGCATCAAGCTGGTTTGCATAATCCAAGATGGATCTGTGACTAACGTTTATGATAATTGCACTTTTTGTTCCATCAAGCCAAGCAGCAAAAGAAACCACCATGTCGCTCTGGGGTGCGCTCACGCTCAGCACAACGTTTGAACGGAGCAGAGCCCCTCTGAACCCCGCAGGAACACAAGCAGCGCGTCAACGTCATTTTGTCGACTGGAGCTGATTTCAAACGCACCCATTCTGCTGTGGTCGAGTCGAACCGAGTTGAAAACATCGCTAATGAGCTTCCATTGAGAATGAGCAGACAAGTGACGTATGGCAGGGGTCTGAGCCTGTCCGACATGTTGGAATCCCACTGCACCAGAGAGTGCTACAGTACGGAGTTTGAATCACAACTAGAGGCATATAGAGACAGAATCACAGAATCAGAATCAGAAATACTTTAATAATCCCAGGGGGGAATTATTTTTTCTACGAAACTCCAGATATACAAACAACAAATATTATATAGACAAAAACATATATTAAAAATATCTGGTCCAGTTAATTAGTCACTTTTAGAGCCCATATCTGATCCAGTTAATTAGTCAATATTAGATTTGAAATCTGATCCAGTAAATTAGTCAATATTAGAGCCCATATCTGATCCAGTTAATTCATCAATATCAGAGCCCATATCTGATCCAGATAATTAGTCAATATTAGAGCTGATATTTGATACAGTTAATTAGTCAATATTAGAGTTGATATCAGATCAAATATATACAAGAAAAGACAGTTGATAGATTAAATAAGTCATAGAGTGTGGTCTATACCTAGTCTATAAAGTGTCCAGAGATAACTTTTGTTATGATTTGGCATTATAAGGAAAATTGAACTGAATTGAATTGAATAGAATAGATGGAGAAGAATAGGGAAAAAAGAAAAGGGTCCTTATAGGGACAAATAACAACCAGCGCCGAGCAGAAATATTAAGAATATATATATATATATATATATGAGTGTATATATATATACACACAGATATATATTAAGGTCGATCAATAGTGGAATTATAAAGGCCGATATAATAATGATAGTTTGGAGCCGGAAAAATCCAATAGCCAATTAATCAGCCAACATCACCCCCCCCCCCCCCCCACACACACACACACACACACATATACACACCCATGAAGAATTCAACATCTGTAATGTAAGAAACAAGATGTGACTTAATGTAAATTGATTCAATAAATCTAATGGATAAGAAAATTGATTTTAATAGCTATATGTTATTATATGTGATTAATATATAATTAGAATTATATTATATCAATTTTAGTGGTGGGTCAATTAATTCAACATTTTCCAATTGAAATGGATTTTGACTTAATATACTATAACAAAAATAAAACAGTGCTTAGTACGGTATATTCAAGAACAGTGGAAACCTAACATTGCAAAAATATTCCACCTAGGAGCGTTGTCTGTGCTTATTCTTGCACAATTTTTACAAGGCTCTTGTCCATATTTCCACTTGGTCGTTTCTTAGAACTCAAATGTCGCCCACTGAAGCCAGCAACAATTCATCTCGCCCCCCACTGGTTTCATTTCTCTTGCGTTGCATCCTGTGCATTAATATTACGGGCTGGACTGAAGGAGAATGGATGTCCGGATTTTAGGACGTTCTCCTCGCCAGATAAAGTCTGAGATGAGACATTTTAACCTTTCCCAGTACTCAGGTGGGGTTGGTATTGGGAGCATGCCTGCATACACATTATTCTAGGAAGAATATTCATCTTGATGTAAGATATGCGTCCTGATATTCCGTAGATCACCCCAGGCAAGATCTTCCTTTATATAAATATAAAGGTGTTTGGAATTCTTCTTTCCAGTTATGTCAAGACATGGCAAGATATTTGAAATGAGAAACAACAGGCACTGTTGGCACCCAGTTTGTTTCAATCATTGATCTGTTAAATGATAATATAGATGACTTATTGGGGTTAATCTTATAACTGGATATAGCACCAATTTGGTAGAATATGTTCAGGACATGCGGGACAGATTGTGGAACTTTATCTAAGTACAATAATATATCTTCACAATAAAGGGAGAGCAGATGGTTTGTGCCTTTTCAGTTTTATCTGGGTTATATCTACCGATTGGCATATCTTTTAAGCCAATGGCTCGAGAGAGATGGGGAACAATAACGGGCTGGCTGGATAACCTTGACGAGAACTCAGTTTGATGTTAAGGTGAGAGGAACATTTGGTGCCTGTTAGTACCATAGCTGATGGATAACTGTAGAGTGTCTTTAACATTTCCATTAATTCCACACCAAAGCCCATATGCAACATAGTGTACCAAAGAAAGGACCACTCCAGCTGGTCAAAAGCCTTCTCGGCATCAACTGATAAAACAGCACACAGGGTTGTCATCCCAGAAGATTTGTGTATGATATGGAGGAGACGGCTCAAATTATCTGAAGATAATCTATTTTTGACAAATCCGGTTTGGTCGAGGTATATTATTTTAGGCAAAACTATATCTAATCGTTTTGCTAAGATCTTGGCATAAAGCTTGATATCAGTATTTATATTTGATAGAGGTCTATAACTAGAGCACAAGGTGGGATCCTTCCCTTTTTGTAAAGTAGGGATATGATTTCAGTATTAACATCCCGATTGAGAACTGGCATTTTGGATGGCTGTATGAAGTATTTCCAATAAGAGTGGTCCCATCTCAGGCCAAAAAGTCAGGTAGAATTCTGGTGGGATGCCATCTCAACCTGGGGGCTTCCTGTTATTCGTGTCTTTAAGAGCCATACATAATTCATCAAGGGTTATTGGGCTATCTAACAGCTGTTTATCTTCAGCAGAGAGCTGGGTTAGTATGAGCCCCTCGAAAAAAGAATTCAGTTGATTTTGAGAGGGCTGGGCCTCAGAGGTGTAAAGTTTTTGATAGAAAGTTTTTAATTGAGTGTTAATTGAGGATTTCTCATGCAATAGCGTTCCATTATCAGATGGAATGGATGGCATGTCAGCAGAGCTATCATTATTGCATAGTTTGCTGGCAAGTAGGTTACTAGGTTTATTCCCATTTAATTAATGAGTCTGTCTGGCTGTATGGATCAGAACTTCAGACTGCTGTCCGAGTAATAGATTTAAACCAGCTTTGACCAGCTGGAGCTGCTGTTCTGTGCTTGAATCAAAACAATGCTGCTGTTAGCGGCTACACGAGGGAAGAGAAGATTTCTAATTAATTTATCTTCTTCAATTTGGATTTATTTTGGGCCGAGGCAAACAAAATAGTGTTATTTCACATCCCATAGAAATAGTATATCATTTACCAAGTTTCTGTTGGACAGCATAAAGTCTTGAAATGCAAATCTAAATTGATCACAGTATTACTTGTTGTTCAACAGTGTAATATTAAATTTCCACCTTGCAGCCCGAGCAGGAAGATTAGAGAGTGACATATGAACAATTTCTGCCTTTTGGACAAATTTAACCAAAGGGGATGAGAATATGATTGGTCTATTCTCAAGTGTGAAGTCTCCACACATCAATTAAAGCGAAATCAGATATCAGGCTTCTAAAAGCATTATTGGCTGGAGCTACACCGCTAGAGATGGAAGACTTTTCTTTCGTTGGATCCAGTATTGTATTCATATCTCCTCCAAATATGATCTTAAAGTCGGACAACTTATGCAAAGTCTGTGATAAACAAATACAATATTTTTTTATCAAAGGTATTAGGATCATACGTAACTATAAATGCTATCTTAACTCCACTAATAATAATTTTTAAATAAGGAGTTCTTCCCTCTAGGTCATTCCCCTTCCCTAAGAACTATTTCAATGTCTGGTGGACTAGAATTGTCACACCTCTTGTTTTATTATAGGCCGAAGAATTAGAGGCTACTTTAAAATAGGCATGCTCTAGTCTATTAATGTCTAGCGTCATCACATGGGTTTCTTCAAGCAGGGCGACATTAACTTTCTTTCTGTTAAGAATATCCAGGCAGGATGTAAGTTTGTTTAGCACATTAATAACACCCACATTCCAAGATAAGATCTTAAGTTAACTATTTAATATCAAGAGACAACTAAAATGCAACAAGAAGCTATTTAATAGTAGACATAATGGAACCAACTTGTCCAAATTTTTTAGACAGAGTGAAAAATGCAACAAAAAAAAGGAAAAGAAAGAAAGAAATTAGATAAAATGAATGCATGGCTTTAGAAAAATTGTCGCAATTTAATCATCAAGTGACCTCCCCTTCCCCCTCTCACCCCCAACCCCTCCAAACACAGGAATAGGTAACTCTGAAAAAAAGCTGGAAGTAACTTAGACTATTAATAAAATGTATTCCCATTCTGTCGGTATCCATCACTCCACCTATACATGTGGAATTGTGGCATTAATAGAACCGTCACATGCACGTAGACCTTAAATCAGAGTTCAGATATGTTTATTATTAAATAAATGGTTCATAATCACGTAAATGCACCTTACCCTAGGCATTAGGGTTGTCACGATACTCTATACCATTTGCGATACTGCAAATGACCAAATATTAAGAGGCAGAACTTTTTTTTATATATAAAAGAACAAAAGGAACATAAAAAAAATACATACATACAAACAAATCAGCACAGTGTTTCCCACAGACCAGGTAACAATGTGTGGTGCGGGGCTGTACAGAGACCATTTGAGGGGAAGGGGCTCTGACCCCTGTACAGACCCTGACAACAGATATGTGAACTGCTTTTATCTGAATCATAATATGCAAATATACATAACTATAAGTCTGTGAGTATAGCAAAGATATGTCTTTCTTTAAACTTTAATGTTTCTTTTAACTGAATAATCAGGATCCCATTTGAAGTTTACAGCGTGATCGAACTGACATTTATGTGGTTAAGACATCTATTAGGCTATACTTGTATATATTTATGTGGGACACATTAAAGCCACCCAGTCCCTTTGATCTGCAGAAATACAATTTTTTTTACTGAAATATCTTTTTGGCACCATTACGGGAATGACAGACCTTTCCTTTTGCTTTATTTTGGTGTTTGTTTGGACAATCTTTAACCAGGCCCAAGTTTTTCATTCCGTTGTTCTGAACTGATCCAGAGACTTTACTGACCCCCAGAGACTTTGTCTTTGTTAAAAATGAATAGCGTTGTGTTTGGCAACTCTGTTCTGTCACTCTGTGGTTTCTTTCCCCAACGAGCAGCAGCAGCTGTGGAGCTTCTCCCCCGTCACTCACATCACACTCACAGGCAGTCACACACTCCAGCTGGGCCAAGGCCGTTTAAGCAGCCTAGCTCTGCTGGCCATTGAGAGGACACCGGTCAAGTCCCCGGAAAGGACGCCTAGTTGGTACGACAAGGTCACAGATCATTTTCTTGAAAAGGAACGAAGGGTAGAATTTAAATAAACAAATACATTTATGATGTTGGCCTGCAAAAGGAGCTTCCCCTGGAAAGACCAGCACTGATGAAGATACAAAACTAGAACCTATGATAAAACAGGCTGGAGCAACCTGCTGCGCTAGCCACCATCTTTGCGTCGATGTCAACAAACAAAGTCAAACGTAGATAGCGCGATGCTATTATTTTTTCATCTAAACCTATTTGAATTGTCACACATTTTAATCAACTTTTAACTGTCTCAAGATGCATCGTTACATCCCTAGCTCAGATTTTCGCACCAACCAGAAGTTAGAGCGAAACTGTGTGCACACAAACCACAGACCGTCAGTACACAAGCAGGCTGCAGTGAGGTGCACGTTTATCTTTGTGTGTGTACGAGAATGACAGGGAGAAAGAGTGGTATGCGGAGATGAATAAACGGAACAATATTTCAAAAGCCCGTTGAAAAACCCCCCCAAAAAACAGGGTCAATATAAGGTTACCTGAGGTAGTGCTAAAAAAGAACTTTAAATACAAACCAGCAACAATGACAACAATATTAAGTTGCCTGAGGCAGTGCAAAAAATAACTATAAATACAAACCGGCAACATTGACAACAATATTAAGTTGCCTGAGGCAGTGAAAAAAAACTATAAATACAAACAAGCAACAATGACAACAATATTATTAAATTATCTGAGGTAGTGTAAGACCACTAAATATTTAATAATGTCAGATAGAAAAAGTTTAAAAAATGAACAGAATATTAAAACACAGAATGTATCAGAATGCAGTGTGTTCCACTCCACACTCTTCACGCTGGTGTATGACCATTTAGGTGGCCTGGGACTTGTACAGAAAAATAACACTTTCTGTGTCGTGCCATTACCCGTTACGTTGTTATTAGCAATAGTTGCTACCCGCTAAAATTAGCTTAATGATAACTTAACAGACGTAATGTTAACTGTTTAAAACAAGGCCCATAGAACTCAATGACAACAGACCCTTTTACGTGACCTCTGTGGTCATGAAATCCTTTGAGCGCCTTGTCCAGTCCCACCTCAAATCAATCACAGACCCACTCCTGGACCCCCTGCAGTTCCCCTACAGAGCCAACAGGTCTGTGGACAATGCTGTAAACATGGCCCTCCCCTTCATCCTCCAGTACCTTGACTCAGCAGGAACTTATGCCAGGATCCTGTTTGTGGACTTCAGCTCCGCCTTTAACAACATCATCCCGACCCTGCTACAGGACAAGTTTTCCCAGCTGTGTGTGCCCGATTCCACCTGCAGCTGGGTCACTGATTTCCTGTCTGATAGGAAGCAGCATGTGAAGCTGGGGAAGCCCGTCTCCAACTGCCTGACCTTCAGCACCGGTGCCCCTCAAGCCTGTGTACTTTCTCCACTTCTATTCTCCTTGTACACCAACAGCTGCACCTCCAGTCACCAGTCAGTCAAGCTCGACACCACCCTCATTGGACTGATCTCTGATGGAGATGAGACATCTAGCCTACAGGTGGGAGATAGACCACCTTGTGACTTGGTGTTGACAAAATATCCTATGCTCTATGCTCTAATTACAGTGGAGATGGTTGTGGACTTCAGAAGGAACACAGCCCCACCCTTCCCCATCACCCTGTGTGACTCCCCAGTAGACACTGTGGAGTCCTTCAACTTCCTGGTTACAGTCATCCGCCAGGACCTCAAGTGGGAGCAGAACATCAGCTGCTTCACCAAGAAGCAGAGGATGTTCTTCCTGTGGCAGCTGAACAAAAATGTAATCTGCCAAAGGCAATGATGGTGCACTTCTACACCTCCATCACTGAGTCCATCCTCACCTTCTCCATCAACAGCTGGTACGCTGATGCTACTGTGAAGGACAAAAACAGACTGCAGCATATCATCCGCTGTGATAAGCCGTGATGTAAAGGTGATCGGCTGGAACCTGGCAGACCATGGCAGACCCCTCCTACCCCTGACATAGACTCCTTAAAACACTCCCCTTCGGCAAGAGGCTGAGGTCTGTAAAGACCAAAACCTCACGTCACAACAGCTTCTTCCTCTCTGCAACTGGCCTCTTCAACATCAGAATAAGAATCAGGTTTATTGCCAGGCAATTTTCATTACAAGGAATTTGACTTGATTTGACAGTGCCTACATAAATATAAACATGAACACAAGCAAACTAAACATATAGCATTGAAATATATACATGAAATATAAGTGAAATATAAGTGAGTGTATTTGCATGACCAGTGCAGGTGGTAGTGTGCAAGTTAAAGTGTCCAGTGAAAAAAGGGGCAGGGGGGTGTTAATATAACACCTGTGATTTGGGTACGTTAATATAACGTATGAGTTCCAGATGTCGTTAATATAACGAATGACAGTTAAGTGTCTTTAACAGAATTCCAAAGCCTGATGGCAGAGGGGAAGAAACTGTTCTTGTGGCGTGAGGTTTTGGTCCTGATGAACCACAGCCTCCGGCCAGAGGGGAGAGGTTTAAACAGATAGTGTCTAGGGTGGTAGGGATCAGCAGCTATCTTCCGTGCTCTCCTCAGGGTCCTAGAAGAGTAGAGTTCTGGGAGAGAAGGGAGGTTGCAGCCAATCACCTTTTCTGCAGAACGTATGATACGCTGCAGTCTGCATCTGTCCTTGGCAGAGGCAGCAGCGTACCAGACGGTGATGGAGGAGGTGAGGATGGACTCAATGATGGCTGTTTAGAAGTGGACCAGCATTGTCCGCGGTAGATTGAACTTCTTCAGCTGCCTCAGGAAGTTCATCCTCTGCTGAGCCTTCTTGATGAGGGAGCTGATATTTGGCTCCCACCTGAGGTCCTGGGAGATGATGGTGCCCAGGAAGCAGAAGGACTCCACAGTGTCCACTGGAGAGTCACACAGGATGATGGGGGAGGGTGGGGCTGTGCTCTTTCTTAAGTCTATAGTCATCTGAACTGTTTTCGAAGCATTGAGCTCCAGGTTGTTCTCCCTGCACCAAGTCACCAGATGGTCGATTTCCCATCTGTAGGCAGACTCATCCCCACCAGAGATGATCCCAATGAGGGTGGTGTCACCCGCAAACTTAAGGAGCTTGACGGACTGGTGACTGGAGGTGCAGTTGTTAGCGTACAGGGAGAAGAGCAGGGGAGAAAGAACACAGCCCTGTGGATAGCCGGTGCTGATCGTCCTAGAGTCCGAGCTGATGCTTCCCAGCCTCACGTGCTGCTTTCTGTCCATCAGGAAGTCAGTGATCCACCTGCAGGTGGAGTCTGGCACGTTGAGTCGTGAAAGCTTGTCCTGCAGACGAGCCGGGATGATGGTGTTGAATGCAGAGCTGAAGTCCACAAACAGGATCCTGACGTAGGATCCTGCAGAGTCCAGATGCTGGAGGATGAAGTGTGTGGCCAGGTTAACAGCATTGTCTACAGACTTGTTGGCTCTGTAGGCAAACTGCAGGGGGTCCAGGAGTGAGTCTGTGATGGATTTGAGGTGGGCCAAAACCAGGCGCTCAAAGGATTTCATGACCACAGAGGTCAGGGCGACAGGTCTGTAGTCGTTTAGTCCAGTGGGTCCTGTTTTTTTTTGGACTGGGATGATGGTGGAGGCCTTGAAGCAAGCTGGCACACGGCATGTCTCCAGTGAGGTGTTGAAGATGTCTGTGAACAGAGGAGACGGCTGGTCTGCACAGTGCTTCAGGCAGGATGGAGACACAGAATCTGGCCCAGCAGCTTTGCGGGGGTTTTGTCTCTTGAAGAGCCAGTTAACATCTCTTTCAAGGACAGACAGAGGTGTCGGTGGAGGGGAGGTGGGGAGGGGCAGCTGTAGTGGTAAGAGGTGTACAGTCTCTATTGTGGTGGTGGGGGGAGAAGGGCTGGTGGGCTAGAGCTGGTGGGTAGTGTGGTGGGGGGTGGTGTGAGTACTATCCAGGTGATCTTCAAAGCGGCAGTAGAAGTCGTTGAGGTTGTTGGCAAGGCGTTTATCATTAGCAGCAGGGGGGCTCTTGGCTTGAAGTTGGTGATCTGCCTGAGCCCCCTCCAAACAGAGGCAGAGTCGTTAGAGGAGAACTGATGTTGGAGCTTCTTGGAGTACAGCTGTTTAGCATCCCTCACCGCCCTGCTAAACCTGTACTTGGCCTCTATGTACTCTGCTCTGTTGCCACTTTTGAAAGCCCTTTCCTTGTCAGACCTCAACTGTCGCAGTCTGTGTGTGAACCAGGGCTTGTCATTGTTAGAAGTCACCCTGGTGCGTGTTGGAACACAGCAGTCCTCACAGAAGCTGATTCAATTCAATTCAATTCAAAAAACTTTATTTGTCCCCGGGGGGCAATTCAGGGCACACAGAGCAGCAAATCACGACAGTGCAATTATTCAAAAAACATTTTAACCTAACACAAGAATAAAGTGTAAAAGAAGAGTAAGTGTAAGGATGTTAGTGTGTTAGTACAGGTAGAATAAGTGTCAGGATGTTAGTGTGTTAGTACAGGTTAGATACAGAGAACATCGTAGGGGTGAGATGTAGAAAGACATGTGTGTATCAGATGTAAGCAGACATGTGACGTGTATATGATGTAAACAATGTAAACATGCAGTAGACTGTTGAAACAGGTATAAACAGAACTGTAGTGCAGAGAAGATATAAGTGGACAGTGATCAGATTCAGATGAAGTCAGACGTGATACATGTGTGTAATGAGCAGACGTAACAGAACTATAGTGCAGTAATAGAGTATAAATATAATATATAACTATAAGCTAGATAATAAAGTGATAGTGGTGCGTGGCAGGAAAACAGCAGTTTAAGTATATGCTAGCTCTGTGTAACAGATGAATACTGAAAAATAAAGTGACCATAGTGCTGTGATGGATACAATATAAGACCTGATAGACAGAATAAAGTGGAGTAGTGCATTAATACCATAAATTAACATAACTAACAGAATCAAGTGGACCAGTAAGAACAGAGTAACAGAATAAGTCCGGTGTGAACATAATAACAGAATAAATAAGTAAGTGGAGTAGTGCAACAGACCGGAGTAACATTATAAACAGAGTAAATAAGTGGCGTAGTGCAACAGACCGGAGTAACATTATAAACAGAATAAATAAGTGGCGTAGTGCAACAGACCGGAGTAACATTATAAACAGAATAAATAAGTGGCGTAGTGCAACAGTCCAGAAACATTATAAACCGAGTGAACAGAATAAGTGGAATTGTGCATCAAACCAGTAGTTCATGAGGTCACAGCTTCTGTGTACTCATCCAGACTGGTGGAAGCAGTCCTGAAGACATCCCAGTCAGTACAGTCCAGACATGCCTTCAAGTCCTCTGCAGCTTTACTGGTCCACTTCTTTGATGTCCTCACCACATGTGAGTTTTAGTCTTTGTCTGTAGGCAGGAATCAGGTGGACCATGTTGTGGTCTGAGTGCCCCAGTGCAGCGCGGGTGATCCAGAGTGTTCCCCTCCTTGGTTGCACATTTTATAAACTGTCTGTATTTGGGCAATTCGTGACTGAGGTTACCCTTGTTAAAATCCCCGAGGACAATAACTAAGGAGTCCGGGTTGATCCGCTCCACTTCCAGTGTCTGGTCGGCGAGCGTGCGCTGTGCGTCCTGCACGTTGCCCTCCGGTGTAATGTAAACACCGACCAGAATGAAGGAAGTGAACTCACGTGGGGAGTAGAATGGTTTGCAGTTAATAATAAAAGTTTCCAGGTTGTATCACCGTTACGTCGTTGCACCAGCCGCTGTTGGTGCAGAAACAAATACCTCCACCCTTTGTTTTGCCAGAGAGCCGCGTGTCACGGTCCGCTCGGTGAACCTGGAATCCATCCAGCTGTAGTGCAGAGTCCGGAGTTGTTCTCGCACAGCCATGACTCGGTGAAGCACAAAACAGAGGATGAATTGAAGTCCTTGTCTCTCCTCAACAGAAGCTGAAGTTCGTCCATTTTATTGCCCAGTGAGCGCACATTGGAGAGAAATATTCCAGGTGGCAGCGTGCGTCTTCCCCTCTGGCGAAGGCACACGAGCGCACCGGCTCGTTTCCCCCTGCGACAGCGTAAAGTTGTAAAGGTGAGGGCACCTTTGACTAAAAAGTTCACCAGAACCGATGTGGGAGCCAGAAATTCAGGAAACAAACCCTGTGGAGTTGTTACCGGCATGTTCATGAGTTGTTCTCTGTTGAAAGAGAGCCGTGAACCCAAACAAAAAAACGTGTTTACACACAAAACAAGACAAAACAAAGTGCACCAACAAATCGAGGCAGCCATCCCCGGCGCCATCTTGGACACACTATTGGACATTCAAGGCACGGGTCCCCCCCATTGACACGCACTCTGATTCTCACTCCCCCCTGAGTTCTTCTACTAAAACCTCCAGCATCAGAACTTCCCATTTTTATCCAGTTTAGTGTTGTTAGGGTGGATTAGCGTTTGCCGTTGTGTGCTCGGCTGTAAGAGACAGACGAGCTGCGTGTGTCTGTGCGCTTACAGCGCTGCTGTGTCAAGTTGCTTGTAAACTGGAGGAGGTGATGTGATTACTGTTGGTATCGATACGTTTGCAACTTAGTATCGTATCTGATTACTAATTTTTAGTATCAATACTTATTTGAGTATATATATTTTTGATAAACCTACTAGGCATGGGAGAAGAAAAACAAAACTGCCATTGGTTCTTTGCCTTTCGTAGCACCAGAGCCTGGCTCCGTAGGCTAGGAGCGAGGTTTCAATCTTCGCCCAAAAACTTTTTTTCCGATGGCCTCTGGAGAGCGTTTGCTTTGGCGATTTCATCGCTAACTATCTCCCTTGTCATGGTTGTAAGCTGTTCAGGCTTCATTTCTTGCAGCTTGCAATTACTACGAGTTGCCGGCTGCAGCTTCAAATTGCTAGATTGTTTGTCAGCCAGCTCTACTCGAAATAAATAACAGCCGTCAAAAAGAAACACTTAGCATGGAAATAAGCCCGAATAGTTTATACGGGTATTGGAGATGAAATAGAGATTTGAAAAAATTAAAAGATTACATTTTTTCAGGGTTTTTATGAAAAGGTACAGAGCAAGACAGGGTCCTCACATGCCAACCGGATGCTGGATTCTCCTTTCCCCCCCCTTTTTCTGTATATGTTGTTTTTATTTGGGAGACCTTTTAACACTTTAGTTAACAGGTGCGCACGTTGGAGCAGGATGGTAAAGCAGTACGCACATGTGAAAGAAATTCTCTAGAGTCCGCAGTATTTCTCAAATCATGTCTTTACTAATACTGGTTAATACAATACATTTCGTTCAGAGCAACGCACCCTTATAATATTCACGAAGGATATTTGAGACACTGAAACAAGTTACCACAAAGTTTTATTTATTTTACCACATTCATACGCCCATTTTATTGTAGTTGGGAATCTCTACACTCATTTCAAAATTTCTACTATATAATTGATTCAGAAATAGTTCACATTCTCCCCAAATGCCTATGGATTTTCCAAAAATGCCTCTCTCATTTGTTAGGTTGCACCAACCTCTCACAACACAGTATATTTATTTCTGTCTAGTTTAAGACATCACGTATATACCTTGCAGTACATATTTTTTATGATTTTAGGGATTTCCTTTTTTTTCTTCTGAGCTTTAAAACCACACAGGAAAATTAAGCTAGTCTTCAAAAGCTCACAGGAAATATGTCACGGCGGTCACGATACCCACAAAGGAGTCATCCGACCTCAATATTAAAACCACAAAGGAATTATAGAATATCTTGACAGCAGATCGACACAGGTATCTAGGACTGTCTACTTAGGTTTCACACCTTCTTCAGAGCTTCAGAACCACACAGGAAAATGAAGCTTGTCTTCAAAACCACACAGGAAATATGAAGATGGTCACCACACCCACAAAGGAATCATCGGACCTCGATATTCAAACCACAAAGGAATTATAGAATATCTTGAAAGCAGATCGACACAGGTATCTAGGACTGTCTACTTAGGTTTCACCCCTTCTTCAGAGCTTCAAAACAACATAGGAAAATGAAGCTTGTCTTCAAAACCACACAGGAAATATGAAGACGGTAATGATACCCACAAAGGAATCACCGATCCTTTACACGAGATATGATTTAAAAACACCGTACTCACATTTAAAATAGATGGAGCGTCCGCTGTCCAGCACCCGTTCCTAACATCAGGCGGAATCCTGTCCTCCTTGGTGGAGCGGAACTTTCTTTACCGGTTATAGCCTTCAGTAAGGACTCAGTCCTGATCAGCAGAGCGTCCATCCAATCCTCGTCGCCAAATTGTGAAAGAAAATCTGTAGAGTCCTCAGTGTTTCTCAATTCATGTCTTTACTAAGCTGCATGCATACAGGAGAGACGCTACAAACAACACGGTCAAAAATGTTCTCTGCCTTTCTCCAGATAGCTTCAGAATATATACAGTCACATCAAAGCACCCTACAAACACAAGAACATCAAAGTAACAATAGCAACAAACACACCACCCAATGTTCATGGCCCCAGTAGATATTATCAATGCTTTATGACCAACAATTGTCACTATCTGCAACCCCCATGTGACCCCTCTCTGGAATTCCCTCAGCACTCACCTACAGCTTGAATGCCAGTCAATTGTTTTGTTAATCAACATACATAAAACCAAGGATTTACACACCTTAAACTCAGAAAAACCCACTATGTAAAACTTATTTCTGACACACACTATTTCGCTCGCTGTCTGTCGAGTGAAATGCTGCACGGAAGGTTCAGACACAATTCAGAGACAGTTCAGAATGAGTTATATGCAATGTTTATTGTGGAAAACGTGTTGCTTCTGGTAATTTGGCGTTAGCAGGTGTGTTGTCATGCTGCAAAACCAAGCCAGACGTTGTTCACAAGGTTGGGCTTTTGATGAGGTACTCATAGGCATTGTGGTACTGACAGTAAATTACAGTTAGCAAGCCCCCACTTTGGAGAAGCAGACACAGAAGCTAAGCATGTTTAAAGTAACGTACAAATAATAGGAATGTTAATATTACATAAATCACGGCAACAATTCACATAGTTTTAAACGTTTTCTACAGGGGTTAAGCATGGATGACTGATTGGGGGTTCGGAGTCAAACTCTATTTAGACTCTAATAAATGCAAGGATTGATATCTCCTTAAAATATGAACTCAAAAGCAATAGATAGCACATCTCATTTAACTTTGGCTCAAAGTCTTCACAAGGTATTTTCAGCTCTGACAATCTGACGTTCTTTTGCTTTTGTTAGAAATTGGAATTCAGTGTTTGTGTGGGAGCAGCATAAAGATCCCCACAGAGGACGCAGAAGCAAAACTGAAGAAGAGACCAAGTAAAATCTGTTATTTTTTTGCAGAAAAACAAAGGGAAGACAGAGAAATAAAACTTGTGTGATGTGGACAATAAACCAGAAGGCTGGAAATGTGTGGTAAAGATACCAGTTTTAACCCTTTAATGTCCTCCATCCATCCATCCATCTTCAACCACTTGTCGGGGTCACTGGGGGGCTGGATCCCAGCTGACATTGGGTGTGAGGCGGGGTAAACCCTGGACAGGACGCCAATCTATCGCAGGGCACATAGAGCCAAACAGAGACAGACTACCATTCACACTCACATTCACACCTACAGGCAATTTAGAGTCATCAATTAACCTAACACCTTTATGTCTTTGGATTGTGAGAGGAAACTGGAGAAAACCCACGCAGACACAGGGAGAACATGCAAACTCCACACAGAAGGGCCCCAGCCGGGATTTGAACCAGTTTTCTTTGTAGTTTTTACGTCCTTGGAGCAATAATAACAATCTTTGATTATTTTTTAACAGACCCCATAGTTGTTTTTTTTTTTATTTTATTCAGGCTTCTATCAGATGGTTAAGATTCAGGTTGATGGTTCATGGTATATGAAAACAGAAATTTAAAAAAAGAAACCATGTACTGTAATAATACTACAAATATTAAATTATACAAACATAATTTGTTACCATGGATTTAGTATTATTACAAGTACAAGAATTATTAGGGCCCAAGCTCTGACAAAGTAGGGCCAGTGAAGGGCCTATTGAAATTGAAGAAATTATTAGGGTGAGGGACCTATTTTATTTGCCAAAGTTATTAGGGCCCGAGCACCGCTGAAGTTCGTTTTTTTCAGGGCCCGAGCACCAATGAACTTCGGGCCAGCAAAGACCCTATTTGATTTTCTCTGTTTCGTTTTATTGTTTTCCGGTTATTATTCTGGCAAATTAATCACCTTTTTGGAGGCTTTATCATATTCAAAACACACTAAACCTCATACATAATTCAGTCGTGGAGAAAATTTAAATATTTCAGTTTTCAGAAATGGGCATGGCAAATTGACTCACTAGTGCCCCCTAGTAATCAGTTCTGACTCCCAGATTGAAAGTGATAGCGCACCTATTGGCGAACACTAAATTACAGCCCCTCCCCCAGAATTGAAATAAAATTATAAAAACTGGTATCATCTAAACACACGTCCGATCAAACGATACTCTGCGTTTGAGTTTTGACCATAGACTGTATAAAAAATGGACATAGCCTCTCCGCCAGGGCCGGTTCTTTCAACTTGATTCAATCATATACGCCTCTGGGAGCAACCATCTTGTCGGATTTGACTCCTCCTGAATTGCTCTTACCAAAAAAGGGTATTGATGTGCCATCGGGGGGAGGGAGATACGGAGGTCTGGCTGATGTTTACAGAATGAGCCATATTAGCTCACATTAGAGCCCGGAGCTAGGCTAACAGAACACGTTACTAGATAAACAGGAGTGGGAGTCCCTTGGAGACTACACCGGCTCGGCGAGTCGATTGCAGGCACTCCCCTGTCTCTAGTAGGGACTACACTAACGGGACTACACCTATGATGTGAAACAAAGTTTTGGGAAAAAAACCCACTGGCGAGTCGAGTGCAGGCAGCCAGCATTTATGATCTATGATTTAAACTGATATTCAACACAGTACCATGCTCATAGACTGTAAACTACTCACCCTCATGGCCCGAATCCTCCCACTGCTCCACATTAGCATCCAGTGTAGGTCTCATAGATAGCAGGCTGTACTGCAGGTGATGGTGCAAGTGCAGTGTGTTCCTAAACCATCTGTTTGTACAGGTGATCGAAGAGAAAACCATCTTGTCACTAGTGGAATTCGAGGTCGAGATGACAGAGATAGTATGCTAATCCTGACAACTAGCCCCCGAGGAGAAGTGAGGGGCAGAGGCTAACTGTCAAGGGGCAGCACCCCTAATTATTCCTAAACTTTAACCTCCAATAAAATAAAAACCAGTCTATCAATAAAAAATATTCACCCTCCTAAGTGTTAAACATACAGACGAGAGTGTTTTTTTGTAAACAAGTCCTAAGTAGGTTTAATCATGCTGTAAAAATCTCCCTTTTTAACAAGAGGGTCAATGAGAAACTGCCCTGTTGTGCAAACTACTCAGAGAACTGCAGTTTTTTGTGTTTCTGTATTGGATCAACCAGGAAGTTGCTGTGGTGGGGGCTTGGTTTTAAATTTACCGTGTGGATGATGCATGGCGCCAAAGTTACACCCATCAACAAGAAAACAGGAAGCTGTTGTAACTTCACCATATATTGTCCAATCTTTTTCAAATTTGTCATGATTCATAAGAGTCCAGCCCTGAACACAACCCCATTCTAATACTGACTGACAGTCATAGCGTCCAATACTGGTGACAGGAAGTCACATGTTTTTACATGTCTTTATACTTTAACAAAGTCCTCCGAGAGGTTCAACACGATCTACTTCAAAATTGCTTAGTACCATCTTAAGACGTGTGACCAAACGACACTAGGCGTTTGCGTTTCAACTGCAACATATGGGCGTGGTCTCAAATTAAACCCTAACGCTAAACAAGAGAAAGTTGTTTTAATCTGACCATACATTGTCCATTTTTCACCAAATTTTACATACATGACAAGAGTCCTGGCCTGAACACACCTTAATCTCAATATGAACCAGTTTGTTCAATGAATGCGTTCAGGCACAACCCTGCCGGTAGGCATATATAACTCATTGAGACTTACTAAAAAGACTCTTGAAGCCATATGCTAAAGTCAACAGGAAGTCGGCCATTTTGCACGTGTCGTACGTAAAACGTTTGACTTCCAAATCAGCCAGTATCATCTAAAGACGTGTCTGACCAAACCACTTTTTTTATTTTTTTCTCCCTGTCGCTGTTGCATGGTGCCCAAGTTTGGCCTTACGCCTGCAAACAGGAAGTAGCTGGAGCTTGAGAATACATTATCCAATCTGCACCAAATTTCTCATGCGTGTTAAGGGTCATGTCCTGACCGATCCTACATGTCAACATAGACTCAAGTGATAGTGCCCCCTATTGGTAGGATGAAAAATAACAAACATCCTGTTTGAATGAAATTTCCATTGTGGTTTCTGTGCATCATGTACTGAAACATTAAGCATTTTTAACACATGTCAATGGCTTGGTGGTCATTTTGTGCATGAAACAGGAAGTCGCTCTAACTTCAACATACATTGTTCAAACTGAACAACAACCATAAACCATGTGCCATAAAACACAGAGTTGTTGTAATTTCACCATACATTGTCCGATCTCCCTCAAATTTCTCATGATGATGAGTCTCGCCCTGAACAAAATCACAGCTCAAAACTGACTCACAGTCATAGTGCCCCCTGCTGGCGAAAATACTCACATGTTTATACATGTCTTTATACTTTAACAAACTCCTCCTAGACATTTAACATGATCAACGTAGACCATCTAAACACATCTGATCAAACGATACTGAAAACGATACTGAAAACTACGCCACAGCCAGCCCTATTGTCAAACAAGACAAAGTTGTTGAAACCTGACAAGACAGTCCCGGCCTGAACACACATATACCTCAATGTTGAATCTTACTGATAGTGCCTCCTGCTGGCAAGCCTTAAATTAAAGCCCCTCCCCAAGGATTGACATAAAATTATGAAAACCGGTAGGCATATATAACTCATCGAGATGTACAAGAAAGCCTCTCGGTGCGATATGCCAAAGTCACCAGTTATTGGCCATTTTGAATTTTATGCCCATTGTAGCACCTTTGCACGTGTCGTACTTTAACAAACTCCTCTTAGGGATTGAACATGATCTACTTCCAAATAAGCCAATATCATCTAAAGACATGTCTAACATGTCTGAATCCGATCACTGTCCACTTATATCTTTTCTGCACTACAGTTCTGTTCATACCTGTTTTAACAGTCTACTGCGTGTTTACATCTTATACACCCGTTCACATTTCTGCTTACATCTGATACACGCATGTCTTTCTACAACTCACGCCGACGATGTTCTCCATATCTAACCTGTACTAACACACTAACATCCTGACACTTACTCTTCTCTTACACTTTATTCTTGTGTTAGGTTAAAATGTTTTTGTATAGTTGCACTGTCGTTATTTGCTGCTCTGTGTGCCCTGAATTGCCCCCCGGGGACAAATAAAGTTTTTTGAATTGAATTGAATTGAACATGACGATACTTGGCACATTTCCTTTTTTTTTGCTCGGTGTCGCTGTTGCATGGCGCAAAAGTTTGGCCTTTCAACATAAAACAGGAAGTTGTTGTAACTAGGGATGTCACAAGAACCGATACTGGCGATACCTTTCGGTTCTAAAATAAAAAAACACAAACCTGTTTTTCTGAGGCAACGGAAGCAGTGTCAGGGCTGTTTCTCATCCGGAACTAGCGGGGGCAGTATAGCGAGTGTTCCAGTCATACTTGGATTCAGAAGTAGGAGGTCACAGAGAAGTGGAACTCGCATGCATAACAAACCCCATGTGGAAGTGAACAACAGCCAAAGCTTTGCCCTGACTCATTGATGAAAAAAGGCACCAAGAGTCGTGTATGGAACTACATTGCGTGTGAAGCAGATGACCGTGGAGTTATCATCAATCCGCAGAAGCCACTATGCAAAAAATGCTACCACAGTCTTCAGACCAAGGGAGGAAGTGCTTTAATTTTTTTATTGTGAGCGTAACAACAAGCAGAAAAAAAATGTACTGCTTAACTAATGTATTCTATGCATTCAATGTACTCTCCTCCATTAATAACTATTTTGAGTCACTTTAACATGGATTTTCATAAATCAAAGAGGCACATAAAGGGAACATGTGGTTGGTAGATATTGTTCGATAAATATCTGTGCTGTATTTTCTTTTTCAATCACTGTCTTCCAGCCCTTGACTGTGTGTTGTGTGTGTGTGTGGTTTAATAAGTATGCTGCGGCAGCTTCCCTCCCAGTCTGCAGCTGTAATGGAATGACCCGGCACTGCTGACAGCACACTCCACGAAAATGGGGCCCTGTGCACATCTGCCACTGTAGCCCTGCCACATAATGGTTCAGTTTACTGTACAGCCAATATCCCTATGCTGTAATTGAATATGACTTTGTCCTGATTGAGTAATCTCTTCTTTTCATGCTGCAACCGCTTTCTGGAGAGAGAGACATAGAGCGATAGAGAGACATATATATAGAGAGACATATATATAGAGAGAGAGGGGTCAGAGCAAGAGGTGAGTAAAAGGTGTCTTGATAAAGCATGTAGGTCACATTGGACTGAGAACTTCTGGCAATAAGATCTTTTCATTTGACATCATCACTCAGCTGCACAGAGAGAGAGAGAGAGAGAGAGAGAGAGAGAGAGAGAGAGAGAGAGAGAGAGAGAGAGAGAGAGCTGGCTCTCATTGGAAAAAGGATTTTATGACATTGAGGAAGACACAAATCCAAAGAATGCTAACTGCTTAAAATCCTTCAAAAAATGTGTTTTCACCAATATATAATAAATTTTACACTTCTTAACGTAGCAATAACTAATCATTTCAACTTTAAAACCATATTAAAGCTGCAGGCAGGGATGAACTTGCATCCAGTGTACGTCAGAGGAATCGTCCAGACTCTGGCCGGTGTGGCCGCGTGTCTCAGCGACCGTGAAACACTGCACGAATTGCGTAGGTCCACAGGAAATCTAGGGAAACTTTTGCCCCACTTCCTGTGTCCACCGTGTGGCGCTAGGAAGTGCCTACCAAACATGCTCTGCCCTGCTGTACATCCAACGGAGAACACACATTGAAAATTGAATGTGACTCTGACTTCCTTTTAGCAAACAGGTGGCGCTGTGGCTGTGAGTTAATATTGAGTTGTTGGTGTGTTCAGGTTTGAGGTCTTGTCATGCCTCAGAAACATAGTGAAGATTGGAAAATTTATGCTGTATTTACAGCAATTTTCTGTTTCATAACGTGACGCCAATATTTGCTGCCAGGCCATGGCCAGATGCTCCAGAAAAATGAAATGATATGACGTAACTTTGATCACTTAGGTCTTTAGACAGTACAGGCCGATTTTGAAGGTGATGGGATTCTATCTGTAGGAGATGTTTGTTAAAGTATGACACCATCAAAAAGCTGCATATTTCCTGTTGCCAATAGGGGGCACTCTGACTATGAGTGAATATTGGTGTAGGTACTTTAGGTTTAATTGGATCAATAGTGTGACTTTCAAATGAAATATTTGATAAAGAAAATGAATAAGAAAAATTACTAAAAATTAATAACTTTAATTTATTAAAACTTCTCACGGAGAACCAATCAAATGTAGGGCCTTGACTCACGTTCAGATTATGAGATTGAGTATTCTCAATAAACTTATCGTTAATCAAGTAAATATTAGTTAACACCAATAATTATCAAAGATAATGATAAAAATGACTCTAGGTAAATCACCGTCATAGACGGAGTGACAACTAATATTAAGGTCTCATTAATTATATTAAACTTATAATTAAGGGTTAAACACCGATAAATGTAATAGTTTAATTAGTTGAAGGATTTAAAAGTTATTTTCTTAGTAGCAGCTGGCTCATTCATCTTTGTGTAATATTAAATCAACAGACATATGGTAAACACAAACATTTATTAACAGATTAATAAATGCAACAAACAAAACACAATAAACTAACTAAAGCTAACAGCAAACGTGTGTGTTTGTGTGTATGTGTGTGTGTGTGGGTGTGCGTGTGTGTCTGTGTGTGTGAGAGAGACAAAGAGAAGAGGTGGGGGCTCGGACCCCTGAAGAGAAGGTGTGAACATTTAAGTTACACAAAGGCCAGAAGCCTGATCTCTCAGTTCTTAGTTCTTCTGACAAAGTTACAATTCTATTTAGCCGTTCATAAAGTCCTATAACATGTAGTAATGCCCAGTTGGTGATTAGTTACCAGTCCATGAGATGGAAGATGTTTTGCGTTGCTTGATGCCAGCAGCTGGTTGAAGAAAGGAATCAGATCGCTCTTTGCTGTGCTCAGTTGAGGATAACCGGTTGGTGATCCTACGCCATAGGCCAGGTCCAGGGCCCAGGGGACAGTGGAAAGCTGGTCTCCTGGATCCGCAGAAGCGCGTCGAGTTGAGTGTCGGATTCGGAAGAAAGATCGTGAGGAAGAGGAAGTGCATGTTGTGTGCTACACTTTATATAGGCCCTGGTGATGTCATCGTCAGAGGTAAAGTCAGCCAATGAACAGTTTGGGGGTCCCTTGGAGAATCACACCTGGGTGTGATTTGTGGGGGAGAAGGCATGGCAGGCCTTTGTTTCAGAGACAAAGGCAACCAGGCTTTGGGCCTAGTCTTAATCAAACTGAAAGTTTGAGTTAATCAAGAAATGAACAATCATCTTTGGGTGCCGGTTGCACCTAAATTGGTATGTAGTTCTGTTCAGGGCCGGACTCTCATTAATCATCAGAAGTTAGTATAAGGAAGAAGTTAGCATAAGGAGCATATTGCACAATTAATGCTGAAGCTATTAGTAGCTACTTCTTGTTTCATGGAAACACGCCAATATTCCCCGCCACACCACGCGTACGTAAAAATGTAACAATAGGAGGTTACTTTATTCACAAAGGTCTTGAGATGATACGGTCCAGTATTGAAGTCAATTAGGTTAAATCTCTAGGAGGAGTTTGTCAAAGTATGACACCGAAATCCGAAATTGGGCGACCTTCTGTTGAGTTTAGGATTTCGCTTTTTGTACGTCAATTTTGCCAAGCCCATGCATGAGACCCGTGAAATACCTAAATTTAAACCAGACTTGACAAGTTTGCCAATTATGGAGACTTTTTACATATGTTGAGTCCCTCAAAATGGCAATAAATTTGGTAAATAATAATAATAAGAAGAAGAATAGAAGAAGAATCATCACTAGAAAAGCAATAGGTCCCTCGCTGATGCTGTCGGTGTTCGGGCCCTAATAATAATAATAATAATAACAATATTAGGGAAGGATAATCCTTACAAATACAATAGGTCCCTAGCTGGCGCTGTCCGCGCTCGGGCCCTTATTAATGTTAACCATAAACACATCGTCTCTCTCATCGATCAATGGCATGGATCACATGCTACATGGAGGACGGCTGTCTAACTTACTCATAGGGAGATAGCAACTGCTAACGTCATTTAGCTTATGTCTAGTTTGAGGTGTGAGCCTGTGATATTGTAACATGCGCGAGGGGGGTTCTGTGACGTGTGCACGAACTGTAACTCACAGTGAACTTTCACACAGCCCTGCGCTGAGTAGACAGTTTGATATGGATGCGGTCAATTTTTGCAAAACAAACAACAAGCTCTAGGTGCATGTAGAGGCGCGTTTTTTTTTTTCTAAAACTGGATGATTTATGTTGTTCTATCGGAACAGAGTGTCAGTTTCAATGATGATGATAAAAAAAAATGTTGCCAACTGCAGCTTTAACAAATACTGTAAATTGTCTCCTTTTAGCTATGTTTTATTGTCAACCAACTTTTAACTTTTACAAGTATGGCTAGTTTACTTCTTTTTATCATTCAAATTTAAATATGTCTTTAAAGTATAGTTCCTGTTATTCATTCAGTGTTTTTCAAAATATTATTTTCTCCTCTTTATTTCCTTCTATTTTCCTCTTTTATGCCTCCATGCCAGTGACGGAGGCTTTATGTTGGAGGAATTTCCTCAGATCAGGCACACATGTCCAAAAAAGAACTGATTAGATTTAGAGGTCAAAGGTTTTTGGCCCTAACTCAAGAATTTCTACACTAATAACTTTGTTGTATCTAACAGGATAAAATGATGAAGTGATGACATTTCATATCCAAAATATATCAACTTCACTGTGACATCATAGTGTTTTATAACACAGGAACAGAAGGGGAGACCTTTGGTCAAATACTGAATTAGTGACACCCTTCTAAGAATTGTGTGGATCTGAAGATGTGTGTGAAGCATCCACGTTTCACCAAGAAATACACTTAATACCTTGTTAAAATTCCTTCAAAGTCTTCAATTTCATACTGTGTATGATGTGATTCTGGACAGTTTGGATATAAACTGCAACTTGACTTGACACAGGGGATATAACCACAAGGCACTCTAGCTGTATTTTCCTCCCCTTCTTGTCCAATTCAGCTCTGACCTCATTTCTTCTCTTTTTGGTGTGACTGGGATAGACACACAGACATACATTGAGAGCAGAGGGAATTGGATATCACCTTTCTTGATTAATCCCTCCTTGTCCTGCGTTTTACCTCTTATTTTATGTATTTGTTTTACTAGCACACAAACACGCAAAAATTATAACTGTCACTTAAATAGCACCATGTCCCCATCGTTTCCAGCCAATTAAAAGGTCAGCCCAACTGGAGGTAGGAGGCCATGTGAACAGGGATTGTGATTTGGTGGAAGTGTTGGCTGCTAATTTGATCCACACTGCTAAAAGTGCTAGCATTTTCGCATCAGCAAATCATTAGCACATTAATTTTCACACGTAAGTATAATAAGTGTAAACAAATTAGGCCACTGATGTGGAGACTGGCAGCCTCTGTCAACTCTCTGCTGCAAAACTCTGCTATGGTTTGGTGAGAAAAGGAATCAGGGAAACTGTTAGTGTCCACACAATACAAAATGAGTCTCACAGGTTTACAATCACTGATGGATTGCATATATTGCAGATGTTGTTGCATTTTCATAAAGCATAGTGTCATTGCGGTCACTCAGCAGAAACAGGCTGAAATGCTTACAAATCTCTTTTTTCCAAGTCCAAGTCAAGTCTCTCAGCCTCTTGTAATGAGTGTTGTATCATCTGCTGCATGCCATCTAGTCTGCTTAGATCACTGCAAAGTTATTTCTAAGGAATTCAAAGCATGTGCTGTGTCATCACGCCACTCCTTCGTCTATTAGCATATGGTATTAGCATTGATTAGTTGTTTGGTATATATATATCAATTTAAACAGCCTATTACAATGCAATATGAAAAAAAAACTTCATAACAATGAAAGCACAAGGTTACCCATTATAATCAGGGAATGGCATTCAGCTCATCAGACATTCCCTTAATGTTAATGCTAAAATTAAAAAATAAATAATGTTTACGATTCCAAGTTGAGTTTTAAGTTTTTTGAAAACCAGTCTTAAGCCACTGTGTGTGCGATTTAAGTGTGACTCGAGTCCAAGTCCACATTACTGTGATCTTATTAAGTATTTTCGGATAACATCCTGATTTGCATGCAAATACTCTTACATGTTTCAAAGTGAAAACTTTGAAAAACAAATTAAGTGAGTCATTTTCACATATGAACTCTAGACAGTGCCAGGAGAATCATATGCAGACATCGTACAAAGTTTCTACACATTACAGCCGGTGTGTTATTTGATCATAAACAACCGAGTTTCTTGACGTTCCTTGAATTGATGATGTTTGACCTGAAGTTCCTGGATCTCGTTGTCTCTCCAGTTAGACATTTTCTTTGCTGTCTTTGCCTAAATCACCCTTTTTCTTCACACTCTACTTTTGTTTTCTTCTGCCAGCCGCCTGATAAAAACATCATCACCACACCCACCCTCACTGTGAATTCTTCACACAATGAGCGGCTCTATTCACACATGGGCTCAATCAGAGATTACACAGTCATTGCACTATGGAGCTGACAGGGTTGCCTCCAATATCTCCCTCTTAAATATTATTTGAAAGGGGCACACAGTTTCGTCATGAAGCACTTGAGTTATCTCAGTTTTTGGTTAGATGATACATCTATAATAGAAAGCCTACATTCAAAACTGTTTTTTTGTGTGTGTGTGTGTGTGTGTGTGTGTTTACAAGGCAGAGAAGCTCTGATGAAAATATGCTATGCTGCTTTATTTGTTGCACCTTCCCACTAGAGACCCATAATCAGGATATCTTGGCCTGTATTGCTCCTTTTTTATATTTTATTAAACTGTCTCTTGTGAGTCCCTAAACTTTGCAGAGATGACATACTGTAATAATGCACCTGAATACACTTTCAAGTCCAGTAACACCTTTGTTCATCAAAAACCATGTGAAGTTTGTCTGGTAGGAGCTGTTTTTAGGAGTGATTCTAAGGAAGAGAGTGACCGAGTATTCTCACATATTAATCTGAATATATGGACCAGAAATGCAGGACAAAGAAATGTTTTAGAATGCATATTTTAGTATGCTGAATCTAAAATCCTATATTTTCATAGAAATATAAAAAATCTGGCATTCTGGAATCAAAAAGGGCGTCTTTTGTGTGTCAGCAGATCCGCACCGTTAATAAACCAGTTGAAACCAACCCATACTGCCAACTTTATGCAATATAGTAGCACTGTCAGTAGAGAGAAGGGCAAACGGGCTGTGGTGCTGTGGCACCTTGAAAGCGGGTGTGTTTGAGAGGGGAGGAAAGAGGAAGAGAGAGTGGAAGAGAAGGTGGACTATAGCATGCAATGTTTCTGTAAGTTATTAATAACACTGGCTACTGGGAACGCCATTTTGTCACTTATTGACCTGCATATGGGTTCCGTCCTGACGACTTTCCCCTTCACACAGACATCATTTTGGCTCTGTTTGCGGTTATGTGACTACCTTGCAGCCGTCTCAGAGGCGCAATAGATCTGTTCCCCCGTTCCGTCTCCGTACATTTCACACAGACAGTGGCGCCTTAGGGGGTTTTCAACCTCACTAAATTGATGCTCAGCTCCTTATGTTGTTTGGTGCTTTTTCTCCTCTTTTCCACCTCAGCTGACCTCCATTGCTGACCACTTGTACATTCCTGTGTCTTGATCGGAGGGTGCAATCAAGCCAGTCGGCTGCTCAGTGATCAGACCCTTCTGCCCCAACAGCCACACCTCTCACCTCAACAGCAGCACCTCCCTGCTGCAGACCATGCTAGATGGATTAGCAAAGGCTGCTGTATCTGACACTGATTATGGTTTACTTAGAGCAAGCGGTGTCTGTTCCAGGACTATTCTTCATCACTGTTTGCAGATAATATCCAGCCACCACACACAGCGATACATTCAAGGGACTGCCTTTGTGTGAATGTGTGTTGTACTTTATCTAATGCCTCCCCCCGCAGCACTGCGTGTGTGCATGTCCACCCAGGAAGATCCAGTGCTGCTGTGTAGGCTATTGGGAATTAGTTGTCCTCTCCCGTTTGTGAATTAATTTTCTATGAACTGAGAGTCGGATTTGAACTTAATAGGGACTTAGATGTACACTCCTCCTCCCCGTCTCTTTTTATTTCACGTCCGCACTGCCGCACATTACTCACAAACTTGTGTGTGACTGTGTACGCTCGTTCCTTGCTCTTTGACTAATAGTTAGCCAGGCTACGCCCTAGGCCCTCTGTCTTAGCCATCCCAATGTGTGCCTGCGTGCAGAAATATGTGTGTGTGTGCGATAAACAACAGGCTAGGGCCGGACGCTCTGTCTCATTTTTTTTTTTTTTAGAATAGAATAGCCTTTATTGTCATTGCATTTGCATACAACGAAATTGGAGTGCTACTCCCCCTTGGTACATTTTTGAAAAATAATTTATAATAAAACAATAAGCAAAGTATAATATAAGCAATAAACACACAATATAGTATAAACAATATAATAATGTGAACGGTATAAACAGATGGGGAACAGTATAAACATATGGGAACAGTATAAACAGATGGGTGGAGATCAGAAACTATACTAAAATATGTATATTTAGAGTCTGTCTCATTTATCTGCTGTTGACGTTGAGTATGATTTCCTCTACTGAGGGGAAGCGATGCCCCTGCTTATTAATTATGCCTGAAATATTAAAAAGACTCCATCAAACATGAATTATTAATTCATTTGGCCACGATCATCTTGGCTAAAGATTTCCAAGACTTGTCATACATCATCTGACGAGGTTGTGACAACACTGCAGTAGTGAGAAGCAGGCTGCAAACAGAAAGTGTGTGTGTGTGGGTTTGAGAGAGAGTGAAAAATTGCATGTGTGTGTAATACAGACTGCTTTAGAAAACCTTCCGACTCACTCTTGGCTCTTTGATTTGCAAATTTTTCTTTTTGACCTTGATCATGCAACTAAAATATAGTTACCCAGTCATACGCCTACTTCAAACGAGTGACTGATCTGGATGACACACTGGGATTTCAGTAGTAAACCCATCCTCAGGGTGACAAAGTCTGAGTTGCAATGGATATTTTGGTCAAGGGTCGTTGTGAACCCTAAATCTTCAGCTTTAAGCCAAAAAGGGTCTTTCTGGATTCTTCAGCTTCAGAAGCTTTGAGTTAGGTGAATGAGAGAGTCAGTTGGTCTCTTCTTGCAAGCTCTTGGTGAAAACTGGATTTTTTATATAAACTCCAAAAGAGTAACTGTGCGCTGTTGACTAAAGCTTAATTTCTCCTGCCAAGATAAAATAAGCTTGTTCTCAAAAACACGAGCACTAACTTAAGACGACGTTTGACTGATTAATAAAATGTTATTAATCAAATAAAACACTGAACTTTGTTTAAACAAAGTCAGGCAGAAAGTTACTTAAAATAAAGTAAATAAAGAAAAAAAAAAACTACATAGATGTTACAAAATAAAAGACTGTACAATAGACAAGACTAAGACAAAAACTAGGACAAAACAGGAGTCTAAAGACTGAGGATACAAAAGAAGACAAAAGACTGAAGAAAACAAAGTGAGAAATCTGAAGAAATCTTCTTCTGAGGAAATCTTCTAGAAATCTGAAGAGACAGCTTGGGTCTGCTATCTTTAAGTCCAAAGGTGGGGCCTGGATAATGAGATGCATTCATTCTCCCACTTAAACTGGAAGAAACCCTATTTCCTCTCATTCATTCATTTTCATTAATTCATTTATTTCAGGCAGCATTCATTCATTCATTGCAATAGCATTTGCACAGAAAACAGCAACATTTGAATGCAATTTGTGCCTGAAAAGAAGAGGGAATAAGGAAAAATCTTATGTAGACCCCACCCCTTTTTCTCATCGAGTGTCTTAAACAGAATGTGTATTGTCACTTCCTGAATTTGAATTTTTAGGTAGCTGATCCATTTGAAGTAACTTAGAATTATTATTATACTTTTATATTCGATCATAATAGCGTTTAACAAAGCAAGATGATGATAAACAAATAACAAACAAAAAAAGCAATACATATGAATGTCAGGACAACAAGTCCAAGATGGTAATGAAGACAGTTATTGATTTAAGTTAACCCTCCTTATACATAATGTGACCAAATGAAGCGTTGGTATTGTAATTTAAATTTGTGGATGCTTTTGCATTGCTTGAGCTGGATATCTCATAACTCATATGTTACTCCCGGGACTGAGTGGACTTTATCGTTTGTTTTAATCACCGACCTTTGTCAGTAATTTTGGTTAAACATGCTCTCACATAATGAAATAGCTTGTTGATAATTAATAGGCTGTAAGACATTTAATCAAAAAATGCTAGCCGCTATTATACTTTTTATTATATTTCCTTCTCCCTGATTTAGGAAACTCACAAACTTCCAGTAAGCTTTCTCTATGATTATTCTTCCCTCATCTCCTTTCTCTGTTCTATCTTTAGTTCTTTTATATACTATTATATGGCCAGAAATGCTCACAAGATCTGGGGCCTGTTTCACAAAGCAGGTTCAAAAAACTCTGAGTCTAACCCTGAACTCTGAGTTGATCTACTCTGAGATAGGAAACTCTGAGTTTTCAGTTCCAGAACAGCAGATTTGCGTTAGGTTGATCAACTCAGAGTAGTTTGACCTGGAGTTAAGCGCGTGCACCACAAGTAAAAAAAGACAGCATCAATGGAGCCCTGATTCGACGAGTCACCATGGCAACGGGGAAGCGAAGGGCTACACTACAACTGGAATTGGAAATATTAATGCGCTCATACGGTGAGTTTGAGCGGGTTTACACCGCTGCTGCAGCAAAAGAGAGGGAGACGGTGCGGGAGAACATTGCGGCTCGAGTCAGTGCATAAGTTTAAATGTAGTCCTGTTGCAATCACAGTAATATCACAGGGGAAACTGCTTGAGTGGGAGCCTATTAGTTTATTTCATTTAAGTGCAACCCCGCGGGGGAGAAGCGCACTTGGCAGCAGCTTAAGATGAAAAATAAAAACATTGTTCAAACAGGTAAAACATCGGCACAATCTCATGGTGACGCCTCATTTTGAGCATGTTTTACATGGTAAAGTAAATATTACCGTAAGTGGCTGTTTTATATGTTGTATAAAAAACTCCCATTTGCAAAAACCGCAGCGCAACACACAGCATCTGCTGTGATATAAGAGCATTACTGGTTTTTAATGTTGGAAATGTAAGGAGGGATGAGATGGACTGTGACATGAAACGGTGTTGTGCGTATTCAGCTCCCCTGCCGTGAAATGGACCCCCTCGCATTATAGGTGATATTCTGGATCAGAAGGCTGTTGTTTCCACCTATAGGAGTAGTTTATATACCGGTAACCAAATTAAAAGCACACACTTTTGAACCTATGAATTGCAAGAAAAGCTGGGATTATATTTAGGAAACGCTGAGTCAAATTCAACTTGCTTAAAAGATCCATTTCATTCATTTTGTAATTATGGCTGCAGTATATTAAGGACGTCTACGTCTGATAATCATCTCCCGACGAATATTTAATTCTCTTTGCGGTAATGCGTCACCTTCATCCACGGGATCATTATCAAAAGGACATGCCATGGTAGTGAAATAGTCACCACCTAATATAACTTCTATATAGGCTTCCTGAATGATTTTTATACAAGAGCATGTTACCATGGTAACTGACCGAGAGGTTAAGTTACCTCTCTTTGTGAAACAGGCTAGAGTTACCCCTCTGTCCCTGGTTTGAGTTACCTCCCTCATTTCAGGGTTAACAGACTCAGAGTTTTCACTAAACCTGCTTTGTGAAACAGGCCCCTGATCATTAAACTCTGCCATAACATTTCTTGTTTACCTCCACCAACTACAACAGTGGGGATGATGACAATGACAACAATGGAGATGACAACAACGGAAAATCATCCATCGCCTCAACGATTTGAGGAGCGGAAAACGTTTTGCGAAAGGGGGGGAAATGTAGGAAGCATTGGCCCATATGTCGTCATCAAAAGAATGGGGACACATTTTGTGTGGACGCCTCTAGATGCCAGTCTGATCAGGAAGCCCTGATGCCTTATCAGACATCTCATCCCTCTCTGGCCTGTCTTTGCCTTACCTCTGTTCCTTGACCCAGCTACAAACTGGCCCACCCTGCTCTACTCTCAGGACCTTTTGACCTATTAGACGAACCTGGAATTCATTGAAGAGTGAACAAAATTATGTCAAGGTCATTAAATAAAGAACCGTGTAAGACTCATTTATGTTAGACAGACACCATCCAAGGTGAAATTTGTCTGTTAACTAAAGACCCTCGCATTTCCTCACAGAAACCTTTGACACCTTTTACGACAACCAAGGACCTGATTTGATAAGAAGACCAAAGACCCACACCTTAATGTGTTCTTAAAGAAAACTATTATAGGAAGTATAAACTGTTATAATGTGTATTTTATTCATCCGTAAATAAATTAGTGTTGTTTTGAACAACTCTGGTCGTTCTGTGATCAAGATTGGCAAAGTTACAGAAATGTGGTGATATTTAACCTGATTATCTAAGTATTGACATTAAGGATCCACTAAGGATTTTATTTTAATTTTGTCCCAGTCTGTATGCATGTATCATTCAATCATAACGTATATTATCATAGATGATCTTGTTTTAACACATTATCAAGCTACTGTATATTAAGTCACTATCACCAAATGATTATTCTAATGAATGTGTTGATGTAATTGTGTCACTGACAAACACGTCCACAGGATTATTAACTAAGATGACCGTTCACATTATGTGTTAATGTGTGTGTACTGTTAAATTCCTACACTTGGCCTGATTTGTATATTTATATGAAAACTGATCTCTTGTCTCTGGAGACAAAGGAAAGAGGGTGTTTCTTCCAGTTTAAGCGATAAAAATGAATGTCTTCTCCTGTCTCCTCAGTCTTTAGACACCTGTTTTGTCTTAGTTTTTGTCTTAGTCTTGTCTATTGTGCAGTCTTTTATTTTGTTACATTCATGTAGTTTATTTTGTCTTTATTTTACTTTATATTAAGTAACATTCTGCCTGACTTTGTTTCAACGGCCAGTGTTTTATTTGATTAAAAAACATTTTATAAATCTTTCACGTCATCTTAAGTTAGTTCTTGTGTTTTTGAGAACAAGCTCATTTTATCTTGGCCGAGAGATATTTAGCAGCACACAGTTACCCTTTAAGTTTATATCAAAGTCCCGTTTTTCACCAAGAGCTTGCAAGAAGAGACCAACTGACTCTCATTCACCTAACCCAAAGCTGCCGAAGCTGTAGAATCCAGAAAAACTCTTTTTGGCTTAAAGCTGAAGATTTAGGGTTTACAACGAAAGTGACCCTTGGCGCTGAATATCCGTTGCCACGCTGAAGTGTCCTCTTGAGAGGCTGTCACGTGCCGCTGTTGGACAGCCCGTCCACTCTTTGGCCTCTGACGAATCCTCTGACACTCACACACACACACACACACCTCCTTCCTCCCCCTTCTACAAAGCTGAGTTGGTGAAATTACATTGTTGGTACTTTATTGAGCAGATCTGGTGACCAATGGCTATTTGATATACAACTTTACTTTCTATAAAGGTATAATTAGAAATTGCATTTCCATATCATAGCTAAATATATTCCTTTTTTTTTGTAGTAAATCCCCCCAAAATCCCAGCCGTTGTCTATAAGCCTTCATTATGTTTTGCAAAGTTTTGAGGTCACCAAGAACAAACGTCTTCAGATTGAGGTTGATAGAAATTAAAACAATTAATTGATAAATTTAATTTAGGCGTAGTCAACATTACCTTTCTATATTGGTGGTGGTGCCCCCTTTTGATGAGGAATAATTCATTTCCTTATTAATACTAAATAAGGTGATTAATTAATTTCTTATAATGGGATGGAGTAGCGACAAGTGAGCTGAGCAGGTTTGCCAGGTAAACTGGTGATCTACCGGATTTTTTGCGTTGATTGTTAAAAGAGAGAAAAAGGAGCAAATAATGCCCCCAATGAGGAAAAACGCGACAAAGTTGAGGATATTAAAAAATCGCTCGACTTCATCTCAGAGGAAGTTTCCGCTGTTCGGAAAACCATGATGGACTTGGTTAAGGAAGTTAAAGCACTACGGCTACTGAATGCTGAAAAAGACAAGAGAATCGCCAATTTGGAAGACAAAGTTGCAGACCTGGAGCAGCACACTTGGGCAAACGATGTGATCATCTCCGGACTCAAGATAAAGCCCCGTTCTTATGCTCGAGCAGTGGCCAGAGACGACGGAGATTTCCAAATTTCTCATAAGAGATCCTGCTAGAGTGAAACTTTATCTCCCTCACAGGGGGCTGAGTGGGCTTGTTGCAGATTTCCTGGGTTTCCTGGATTTCCAAAACATCGAAGCCTGCCATTCACTGTCAATGAAAAGCGCCAGTGATAGGCCCATCGTAATAACACAATTGATGAGTAGAAAACATAAGATAATGCTGCTGAAACAAGGAAGGAAGTTAAAGGGGACCGATGTCTACATAAACGAGCACTTGGCCAAACGCAATGCCGAAATAGCCAGAAAAGCATGCATCCTAAAGAAACAAAGTAAAATACAAAACACTTGGACTTCCAACTGCAAAGTTTTCATTAAATTGAATGGGACCCCGGAGGAAGCCAAAGTCATCTGTGTCAAGCATATCAGTGATCTGGACAAATTCCAATGAGGGTGAATGGGATTACCGTCAGGGGAATAAGGACCACCTGGGTGAATCCGTACCAGACTGAGGTAAGAAGCAAAATAAACAATCAAATTACAAATCAACTATGACCAACAGTAGGACTTGCTCTGAATCCGGGGAGGACATCAGTCAAATAACACAGATGATTGGTTCAGAGGAATATCAGAAATTGGAACTGGGAGTTTGTGAATATACTGACCACAGCAGGGGCATGGAACAGGATTTAGACCCAGACAACAACTTTCTTTCATCTATAAATAACAACTGCTACTATTACACAGATGAACAATACAACCAGAGCATAAACTCTAAGGGGAAATTCTCTGTCATGCACTTCAACAGCAGAAGCTTGTAAGCTAACTTCAATCACATCAAGGACTACCTTCATACATTTTCACAGCCATTTAGTATTATAGCTGTATCTGAAACATGGATCACCAATGAAAAAGGTATAGATTTTGAACTGGATGGCTACGAATTCAGGTACAATAATAGACTTAACAAAAGTGGTGGAGGAGTTGCTCTGTACATTCATAAATCTCTTGACTGTAGGGTTATAGAGGGGATGACAACAGCTGTGGATCATTTATTTGAATGTGTGACAATTGAAGTCTGTATGGAGAAGACTAAGAATATTATTGGTAGTTGTATTTATAGAGCACCTGGGTCATGCATTAGTACATTCGGCTCATGGATGGAAACTTTTTTTTCAAAAATCATTAAACAAAACTATATTTGTTTGCGGGGTTTTAACATTGATATGTTGAACCCCAAAAATCAAAATGCTACAGATAATTTTGTAAATGCAATATATGGTATGAGCCTGTTCCCACGAATCACTAGACCAACCAGAATTACAACCCATTGTGCTACTCTTATCGATAATATATTCACCAATGACATTGACAATAATACAATAAGCGGTATATTGATTAATGACATCAGCGACCACTTGCCAGTGTTCACAGTCTATGACATCAATATAAGGGAAAATTTGAACAAACAAATACATTATAGAAGAGTAAGGACAGAGGAATCAATAATTACCCTTAGAAATGAATTATTGGAGTATAACTGGAATGCAATATATGGAGAAAACAATGTTAACAGGGCTTATGACGAATTCCTAAGAATATTCTCTTCATTATATGAATCACACTGTTCGAGAGATTGGTGGTTCGATCCCCATCTCCCCCCGGTCCACATGTCGAAGTGTCCTTGGGCAAGACACTGAACCCCGTGCTGCGCATGGGTGTGTAAATGTGGTGTGAATGGTTATATCAGATTAGATGGTCTGTAGATGTCCACTGCCATCAGTGTGAATGTCTGTGTGAATGGGTGAATGTGACAGACACTGTGAAGCGCCTTGAGTAGTCAGATGACTAGAAAGGCGCTATAGAAGTACAAGTCCATTTACCATTATAAAAGGGCTGCAAAATGCTTGTAAAAATAAACTTTACAAAGATTTCATAAAACTGAAAACCAAAGAAGCTGAATGCAAGTACAAAAAATTAAAAAATAAGTTAACTAATATTTTAAGACAGAGCAAAAAAGATTATTATAAAAGAAGATTAGATGAAAACAAAGATAATATTAAAGGAATATGGAAGGTACTAAATAATATTATAAGAAATGGGTCTAGACATAATAATCTGCCTAACTATTTCATTGATATGGGTGTTGGAAATCATGACATGGCTAATGTGGCTAACAGTTTTAATGAATTCTTTGTAAATGTAGGACCAGACCTTGCAAAGAAAATCAGTGACGCAGGAAAACATGATGAACATAGGTTTGAGAGAAATCCCTGTTCATTGTTTCTTAAAGCAGTGAGTGAAAATGAAATTATCAATATAGTAAATGCATGCACAAACAAACACTCAACTGACTTTAATGATGTCAATATGACCTTGGTAAAAAAAGTACTTCAGGGTATTTCCAAACCATTAACCTACATATCTAACTTATCATTTCAAACTTGTTCATTCCCAAACAATATGAAAATAGCTAAAGTATTACCTCTATATAAGACTGGAAACAAGCACCATTTCACAAATTATAGAACACATGGACACATTCTTAGAAAAACACAAAATACTTGCAGATAGTCGGTACGGATTTAGGACTAAAATATCAACATCATTGGCAATAATTGAGGCAATGGAAGAAATAACAAATGCAATAGATCACAAGAAATTTGCTGTTGGCATATTCATTGATTTAAAAAAGGCATACGACACAATCAATCACAATATACTGCTCAATAAATTGGAAAGATATGCTATTAGGGGAATAGTACTTCAGTGGGTGACAAGTTACTTAAGTGGGAGACAGCAATTTGTGAGCCTGGGTGACTGTGTTTCATCTTGTTTGGACATTGTTTGTGGGGTTCCCCAGGGGTCAGTGCTGGGTCCCAATTTTTTTCTTTTGTATATCAATGACATATGTTATGTTTCAGAGATATTGCACTTTGTATTGTTTGCAGATGACACAAATATTTTTTGTTCAGGGGATGATTTACAAAAACTACAGGAGGAGATCAATATAGAATTGAATAAACTTAAAATCTGGTTTGACACAAATAGGTTATCACTCAACCTCGGTAAGACAAAAATGATGATGTTTGGAAATTGTAGAACAAATAAACAGGTAATATTAAAAATAGAGGGAACTGTGATTGAATGAGTAAATGAAATAAAATTCCTGTTTCAAAGTTTCAAGAAGCATCGCAATAATAAATAAAGCAAAAAAGGTTTTAGATTACAAATCCTTCCACACTCTGTACTGTTCCTTAGTCTCACCGTATTTGCAATACTGTGCTGAGATTTGGGGTAACAATTACAAGACCTCACTACAGCCACTAACCATCATTCAAAAATGAGCCATACGTGTCATTCATAACGCCGACTACCGGGAACACACTAACTCGTTATTCCTGCAATCACGCCTACTCAAATTTACAGATATGGTCAATTATCAAACAGCTCAAATTATGTTAAAAGATTAATGTAATTTATTACCTACAAACATACAGAAATTATTCAGCATATATGAAGGGGGTTACCATTTGAGAGGGACAATTAATTTCAATATTCCGCTAGTGCGTACAATCAGGAAAGGTTTTTGTGTTTCAGTCAGCGGGGTGAGGCTTTGGAACAGATTTCATAAAGAATTAAAGGAATGTCCAAACATAAAACAGTTTAAACTGAGGTATAAAGATGTGATCTTTACAAGGTACAGCTATGAAGTTACTCAGGACCACTAAGTGGGAAAATGGGCACAAGGGTGTGATGGGGTGTACAGTAAAGTATGGGGGTGGATATTTTTTCTCTATATCTTTCTGTGTGTATCTGAATCACGTATTAATTTTTTGGTAAACACACGTACAGCTATATGTGTGTTACTTTATTGTGCGTTGAGGACTTTTTTTTTGCTTAGCACTCAGCAAAGCGTTTTCTATTTTATTTTTTTTATATAAGAAATCTGTTGGGCTAGGAAGCTCATTTCTATTTTTGTTGTAAGTTATAAAGAAGGATAAGGGGTGGGAGTTTATAAGTTTAACTTCTTCTCACTCCTTTTCGAATATTTTATTTCATGATGAATGCGATTACTGTTGTAGATATGTATGTGCATTTTTGTGTATGTACACATATGTGTGTATTATTTTTTGGAGAAATATTCGAAATAAATGCAACAAACAAACAAACAAAACAAATAATATGTATAGTTCTCTCTTCTTATCCTACAAAAGGTTTACCATTGAAAGCACAGTGTGTCATCCAGTGTGCCTTGTGTGTATGTATCAAATTATGTGAGCAGTGGTAGTGTTTTTTGACTACCAGTCAACAGAGACTTAGCCTTTCTCAATAGTGCCTAAATGTGCATGAATTTGGAGTTTAACTAGGAGTTAACAAACTAACCAGCTCCTCACAGGATGCTGACTGGCCAGCTCACTTTCACTCTGAACGGAAACTTGGAGTTTATCAAGGTTGTGTGATATGTGAACCAGCAATCCTCACGTGATCAGTTGTTACCGCAAGAATTCATTGCTGTGCAAGATAAGGCATCCCTAGCATATGTGCAAAATGAGCGCTTTGTCTTTCTCTTTGATGCACTAAATGCTGTACGTCAAGTAGACCTAGTTTTAAGCTACAGATATGGATCAGGTCTTCTTCTGTTACTGGTGAACTTAAGCTTCTGTTGAAATGGAAATTTACAGTATCAGAAACCTAATAAACTGAGTTTCTGATACTGCTTATTTTTGATAAATTTAGTGATCTGTTTGGCAGAGGACAGAGGGAAATTTAAATTGTATTTGGATTATGTGTATTGTATTATGGATTTGCACAATCCATTAAAGTATAAATACACTCCAGCATATTGCTATTTAACATGTGTGTTCAGGGATGACACTGTCTCTCCCTTATGGACGAGGCCAATATTTAATTATTTGATGTGTACTGCACCTTGAACTGTCACAACTTCAAAATACGGTGTTTGTGTGTGTGTGTGTGTGTGTGTGTGTGTGTGTGTATGTGTGTTTGTGTGTGTGTGTGTGTGTGTGTGTGTGTGAACAAGTTCATAAGTATCCACCTCTATGTGTTTGCGGAGTGTGTTGTTAGTTGAGAGATATGACAGAGATCATAAGAGTTCCTGCTAGAGTGAAATTTTATCTCCCTCACAGGGGGCTGAGTGGGCTTGTTGCAGATACACTTACTCACACTGTCCTTCCAGACCGCGACCCGGACTTTAGGGTACTTGTCCCCCCTCCCTCTCCCCCCCGCGCCCCAGCCCCGTTTGTACTCACACTGCCAGGGCCGGCCAATGCTTCTTGCTGTCCATATGCCATCACGCGTAACACGCCACACGCATTGATCGCGTGTGTGTGGCTTTGTTTACAAATCTTTCCACAGACCTCGGAGTTTTTGTGCGTCTTGTCGACTGTTTTTGAATATTTTCATCCGACCAAATCTGCAGTAAACACTCCACCTCCGCATCACACCAACATGAACCTTTCACCGCCATTGTTGTTGTTGTTGTTAAATGTCCACGCATGGTCCGTCCTTCTATTTACATGTCCGAACAGGCGGACATAACGCTACTGCCGTAGGGCTCGTGCTCGCACACATGCGCACGCTCGTGCTCGTACATGTGCAAACGGCTCCGCTAAAGCCCACCTCTTTCAAGCGGGCCGTGGACGGCCCGCTGGCCGCAGTTGTGCGCGGAGCGGGTGCACTCACACTGCTTAAAGGTACTAGGCTTTAGCTGAAAAACCGCCAGAAGGACAGTGTGAGTACGACCTTAGTCACTATTGTTCATGCTCTACAAGGCCTTGATGACGAAGGACAGGATGTATTATACAGATGGAATTGGAAAATGCTCCTGTCTCCACAGAACAGGGCTGTTGTGCTCAGACAGGAATAGAAACCCAGTGTTTGTTTACTTTTTTTGTCACTTTTTGTGGTTTTGTTTTCATCAAAAAACAGTTTGTCCATTTTGAAATATCATTTCCACAGTCATTGTTGTACATATTCTGTAAAATGACAATGAATATATATCATATTACATGAGGTTTTCAAAGTAAAACTTATTTTTTTAATTAATTCCACCACATGCTCAAAAACCCAACAGTGTACTCATCCATGGCTGGAAATGGTCCCCAACAAATGCACTAATTCCACTCAACAGCTGTTTAAGGACATTTCAGAGCTTTAAATAAAGGTCAAAGAAGTTCTACATATGTGAGTTTGTACAGATTCACATCTTCAGAAGGAACTAATTTTGCTTGGAGCTGAGGGTGGAGGAGAGGATAGGAAAGTCAAAAAGAGAGGTTTTGGTCTTTGGTCTAGTCCCGGTTGAGTCAGCCAGACAGCTTAAGCTAATGTTAGCTTTGTATAGACTGTTGTAGAGTGGTTTCCCACTCTGAATAAATACCACACATATAAACCCAAAACTGCCTCATAGCTCAATCTAGTTTGAGTTAAGAGATCTCCTGAAACACAATATTTTTCCATGAACAGATGTAGCTACTACATCTGCAAACTACAAGCAACAAATACGATTTCTATCCCTGTTGAGTCAGGCAAGCGCCTCTGTCCTGGCTTCATCTTTGTTGTAATGAAGTGAAGCTCACCCTCTCCTATAATATTGCTCAAACAAGCAAATTAATCATAACTTACGCATGTTGACATGGTGGATGCGGGGTTTTTTTAAATTTAATGCTGGAGCAGTATTACCCATCTTTCAATTCTTAGCTGCAGCCTGTCACAACTCTGTTTCTACTCTAACTCAATGTCTGCTTATCCCACAATGCATCGTGTTGCTCACTTCCGCTCACATCAAAATCATGTTTCCTCTAAAGGTAGTTTTCAAACTTTTTCAATGATGTTCCTCCTTGGAAAAATATTTTGAAATATATTTTTTAACCTATATATATCTTTTTTTCAAACTTTGCAGATTGATCAGAAGTGGTGAAAAATTTTATATTTTTTTATTTATTGAGTATTATGGAGTTTAATAGTAGCCAAAGTCGAGCCCCTCAATACGCTTTCACCTACATGTATGAAAATTGGTAGGCATGTGGAGAATGGAGACACACAAAATATCCTCTTGAAGCTATGCCCTAAACACAACAGGAAGTCCACCATTTTGATTTGAACATGTCATTTTCAGAGTTTTTTTTCAAAAACTTTGCTCTGTACTATAACAAACTCGTCCTAAAGATTTCAACGGAATGACTTCAAAGTTGGTCTGTACACCTTCAAGACATGGCCAACACTATTATTGTGTCTACTGCGGAGCATAAGCGTTTCCATCAATCAGCTTTGCGGTGGAGAGGCCTCAAATTTCATCCCCACGCCATAAACCAGGAAGTGGTCTTTAATATGAGCTTACATTGTTCAATCTGTCCCAAACTTCTCAGGCATGATTGGACTCTGGGACAATATTTACTTATAGCCATAGCGCCCCCTGCTGATAACAGGAAATTACATGTTTTGTACTTTGATGTCCTCGCCCTAACTGGTTCATCACATCCTCTTCAAAAGTGGTGATGAGAGCCTTAAGACGTGAATGATGCTTCATTGTGAACATAGGACGATGTCGTTAAACAGCACAGCGGCGGTACAGCGAATTTCGATGGAACGCCATGACAAAAGACACTGCTGAAACTGCACACCAGGTGTTCAGATCTTTTCCAAACTTCACGTTTGATAAGACACCCGCCCTTAACACATATGTAGGACAATTTTGAATCATTGTCACACCGCCCCTTACTGGCAACAGGAAGTTACATTTTATATATTTTGATGATCTTTTCCTACCCGGTTGAACACATCCACCCCAAATCCTGTCAGCACATACTTAAGATGATGCTTTATCATGTAGCTTTGGGCTTTTCATCAAATTCTGTTGTCGTGGCAACCATCCTTCACTGTGAAACAGGAAGTGGTTGTAACTTCAACATACATTGTCCAATAAGCCCCAAATTTCTCATGATTCATAACAGTCTGGGCCTGAACATATCTGCATCTCAATATTGAGTATTTAATATTTAGTACATTAGCATAGCGCCCCCTACTGGCAACAGGAAAAATTATAAATATCTACCGATTTACATGAAACTCAAATTGTGGGTTCTACACTTGATGTAGGAAACAGGATGCATGTTTTGTGTATGTTAGGTAATGGTGTGGCATCCATTTTGTACCACCTGCCATGAACAGGAAGATGCTCTAACTTTAGCATGAATTGCCCACACAGCACCACATTTCCCAGAGATGATTAGAATCAAGGCCTGAGGACAACTACATGCCAATATCGACTAACAGACACAGCACCATCTACTGGCAACAGGAAATCCGACTTATATGACAAAAGGAATCAGATTTACAAGAAATTCTCAATATGTAAAGCACACTGTGAGTGACGGCGACCAGCCACCTCCCCGACATGCTCCGGATGCGGGTTGCTTTTGTTATTTAAACAAATATATATGTTCAATTCAATTCAATTTTATTTATAGTGGCAAATCATAACAAAAGTTTTCTCAGGACACTTTACAAACTAGGTCAAGACCACACTCTATGACTTATTTATGATAAACATAGACCCAACAATTCCCCCGTAGAGTACGGTGGCAACGAAAACCTTCCCTATTACAGGCAGGAACGTCAGACAGACCCAGCTCTGTGGAGGACGGCCATCTGTCTTGACCGGTTGGGGAGGAAGAAAAGGAGAGAGAAAGAGAGAAAAGACGGACAGATGGACAGAGAGAGACAAAGACAGACACAAAGACAGAGACAGAGACACTTCCAGTAACTATAATAATATCTATAGTAATGTGAATATGACTTATATCTTATGGCGGTTAATACAGCAGAATAGTAGTAACAAGCACAGCTATGGTTATAAATTATAATAGTAGCAGGAAGCGTCATGCAGGACCACGGCAGCAGGCACCACCACGATCAGCACAGACCTGCGAGACGACAAAGCACAAACAACTCCGGGGAAGAAGTTGAATGAGTAACATGCATTGATGAGAAATGAATGATACAGACAGAGAGGAGAGAAACTCAGAGTATCTGGAATGTTCAGTTTAACTTTTACAAAGAAAAGGAATTGTGCACTATTTTGCGGTTTATACCTCAGAAATAATCACTAAGTCATTTGAAAAAGAGAATAGCCTATATATTTGGTAGATTTGATCACTTTTTGTTATAAACATCGTATTGTGAACTCTTACATCCCTACTGATCAGTCTTCTTTAACTGTGTTTAATGAAAGGCTTCTGGTCCAGCTGCAGTATTGTTCTCGTTATTACTGTTATTGTTGTCAGGCACCTGGCCTGGTAAAAGATCGTCCAAACAAACACGATGATAAAGCAAGAGAAAAGGTCTGTCATTTCTGTCATGGTGCCAAAAAGATATTTCAGTCAAATAAAAAGGTATTCCTGCAGATCAAAGGGACTTTAATGTGTCCCACATAAATATATACAAGTATAGCTTAATCACATAAATATCATCCCATTCACCCTATAAACTTCAAATGGGATTGTGATTATTCAGTTCCAAGAAATTCATTCATTCATTCATCCTCAACTGCTTATCCCGGGGTCGGGGTCGCAGGGGGGCTGGAGCCGATCCCATCTGACATCGGGCGTGAGGCGGGGTACACCCTGGACAGGACGCCAGTCTATCACAGGGCACATAGAGACAAACAGAGACAGACAACCATTCACACCTAAGGGCAATTTATTTATTTTTTTGAGTCATCAATTAACCTTACACGTGCATGTTTTTGGATTGTGGGTGGAAACCGGAGTACCCGGAGAAAACCCACGCAGACACGGGGGGAACATGCAAACTCCACACAGAAAGCCCAGAACCTGGAACCTTCTCGCTGTGAGGCGACAGTGCTAACCACTACACCAGCCCAATTATTAGATACAGTGTTATAGTATAGTGTAGAGTATACACTAAGTAATGTATATATACATTACATTAATTCATGCGTTAAGTTTTAGCTATAGGTGAAAAATATGCAAATGATCATAATGTAATGGCAGAATACCACATTTCATTACACATGAACTCATAGACTACGTTCACACTGCACTTCAAAGTGACCTGAATCTGATTTTTTTCCCTCATATGTGACCCATATCTGATTTGCTTTTGACAGTGTGAACAGCACAAGTCACATTGAATCTGACATTTTTCATCAGAATCAGGCCACTTTTAAATGTGCTACTGAATCTGATACATATCGGATTTTCTTAGAAGGTCTAGCTAGACCCGGAATTAGGGGAAGGAGTCGGGGAAGGAGCCGGAGCTTGTGCAGGAGGTGGAGCGCTACCAGTTATATCTGGTGGGGCTTACCTCCACACACAGTCTCGGTTTTGGAACCGTACTCCTGGATAGGGGTTGGACCCTATTCTTCTCTGGAGTTGCCCAGGGTGTGAGGCGCCAGGCGGGTGTGGGGATACTCACAAACCCCCGGCTGAGCGCCGCGGTGTTGGAGTTCACCCCGGTTGACGAGAGGGTTGCCTCCTTATGCCTGCGGGTGGTAGGGGGGAAAACTCTGACTGTTGTTCGTGCATATGCACCGAACAGCAGTTCAGAGTATTCGGCCTTCTTGGAGTCCCTGAATGGAGTCCTGCATGGCAGAGGACTGACTGAATAAGGAGGCCTTCCGGGATATGTTATCCCAGAAGACTGCGGAGGCAGTTGCAAGGTACCGACAGGCCAGAAGGGCTTCAGCCTCAGCCTGTGTCAGATGCAAAGCAGCGGGTGTGGGAGGAGTTCGGAGAAGTCATGGAGAAGGACTTTCGGGTGGCACCAAGGTGCTTCCGGAAAACCATTCGACCTCTCAGGAGGGGGAAACGGGGAACTGTTCAAGCTGTTTACAGTAAGGACGGGACGCTGGTGGAAGGAGCACGTTGAGGAACTTCTTAATCCGACTAACTTTTGTAGAGGCAGAGCTTGAGGCTGATGGGAAAACATTGTCAATATCCCTGGCGGAAGTCCCTGAGGTAGTCAAACAACTCCACAGTGGCAAAGCCCCAGGGATTGATGAGATTCGTCCAGAAATGCTGGAAGCTTTGTGTTTGGAGGGGCTGTCTTGGTTTACACGTCTCTTCAACATTGCGTGGAAGTCTGGGACAGTGCCAAGGGAGTGGCAGACTGGGTTGGTGGTTCCTCTGTTTAAAAAGGGGGACCAGAGGGTGTGTGCCAATTACAGGGGTATCACACTACTCAGCCTCCCTGGTAAAGTCCACTCCAAGGTGCTGGAAAGGAGGGTTTGTCCTATAGTCGAACCTCAGATTGAAGAGGAACAATGTGGATTCCGTCCTGGACGTGGAACAACGGACCAGCTCTTCACTTTCGCAAGGATCCTTGAGGGGGCTTGGGAGTATGCCCATCCAGTTTACATGTGTTTTGTGGATCTGGAGAAGGCATATGACCGGGTCCCTCGGGAGATACTGTGGGAGGTGCTGCGGGAGTATGGGGTGAGGGGTCACTTCTGTGGGCCATCCAATCTCTGTACACACAAAGCGAGAGCTGTGTCCGGATCCTCGGCAATAAGTTGGATTTGTTCCCGGTGGGGGTTGGCCTCCGCCAGGGGTGCGCTTTGTCACCAATCCTGTTCGTGATTTTCACGGACAGGATATTGAGGCGTAGTCGTGGTGGGGAGGGGTTGCAGTTCAGTGGGCTGAGGATCTCGTCTCTGCTTTTTGCAGACGATGTGATCCTGACGGCATCGTCGGTCAGTGACCTTCAACACTCACTGGATCGATTCGCAGCCGAGTGTGAAACGGCTGGGATGAGGATCAGCACCTCTAAATCTGAGGCCATGGCTCTCAGCAGGAAACCGGTGGATTGCTTACTCCGGGTAGGGAATGAGTCCTTACCCCAAGTGAAGTGAGTTCAAGTACCTCAGGATCATGTTCACGAGGGAGGGGAGGATGGAGCGTGAGTTCGGCCGGAGAATCGGAGCAGCGGGGGCAGCGTTGCAGTCGCTCTACCGTTGTGACAAAAAGAGAGCTGAGCCGGAAGGCGAAGCTCTCGATCTACCGGTTAATCTTCGTTCCTACCCTCACCTATGGTCATGAAAGCTGGGTCATGACCGAAAGAATGAGGTCGCGGGTACAAGTAGCCGAAATTGGTTTTCTAAGGAGGGTGGCTGGAGTCTCCCTTAGGGTGAGAAGTTCGGCCATCCGTGAGGAACTCGAAGTAGAGCTACTTCTCCTTTGCATTGAAAGGAGCCAGTTGAGGTGGTTCGGGCATCTAGTAAGGATGCCCCCTGGGCACCTACCTAGGGATGTGTTCCAGACACGTCCAGCTGGGAGGAGGCCTCGGGGAAGAACCAGGACTAGGTGGAGAGCTTATATCTCCACACTGGCCTGGGAACGCCTCGGGAACCCCCAGTTAGAGCTGGTTAATGTGGCCCGGGAAAGGGAAGTTTGGGGTCCCCTGCTAAAGCTGCTGCCCCCGCGACCCGACCCCGGATAAGTGGATGAAGATGAGATGAGATCGGATTTTCTTTTAATGTGACTGCAATCTGAACAGCCAGGTCCTATTAAATGCGACTTTGAGGTCATTCTGACCCATGCTGCACAGTTTTGTAAATGAATGACAAATCAAGTTGATTGAAAAAAAAAAAGTGTGCCACAGGCATGGAACAGAATCAAACCGAACATGGAGGACAACAGTGAAGCAGGTGGGTAGTGGAGGGAGAGTGAAGTTTAAGACCTCATTAGTATTTAGGGTGACGCCACATACTGTTTTTAGCATTAAGCCACAAAGTCTGGTTGCTGTAATGTGAACAGACAAACACAAAAATAAGATTTGAGCAATAAATCAGGATTGTGCTTAAGACCTGCAGTGTGAACGAAGCCAATAGGTCACAAGACATGTAAAAGCTCTCGATTTACTGGTCAATCTTCATTCCTACCCTCACCTATGGTCATGAAGGCCTCTGGATCCCCCAGTTAGAGCTGGTTAAGAAAGAGAAGTTTGGGGTCCCCTGCTAGAGCTGTATACAAACACACACGCACGCACGCACGCGCACACACACACACACACACACACACACACAAACACACATACACATATATACTCTGTACTTCACCAAAAGCCTGAGAGACTAAGAATGTTTTAAGCTTACTTGTGGACACAGTTGTAACAGCACTCAGGTCATCAGACAGCTTGTTTGAAAGAGCAGGACCACAGTACCTGATCTGGATCTAATTCCGGGTCGCTAGACCTCAGCCTGATGACCTGAGAAGCCTGATGCAAGCCTGTTTTACTACTACCACTAAAATAACTGCAGTAAAAAAAAGCCTAAACCGTATCAGTAAAATAACTTTGCACTGTGGATTTGAGAGTTTTTGCAGGTTGCTGCAAAAGTCTGTTTTTTAGTTAAAATAGGTTATTTTGTCATTCTGATTCAGAAAACTGGTAGATTGAAAGTTTGAGGCCTGTGAATAGCTCCTGATCCATGCATGGTTTTACTGATGCAGACTAACTGTCCAGGGTTTTAGCAACAAAATGAAAATCATACTCCTTGCCATGCCATGCCTTGCCATGAGGTTATATGAGGCATACCCACCTTTTTTTTCTCGTAGTTTGCAGTATACACCTATGTAGACCTGTGTTACACTCTATGGTGATCTCTGCACTTAGTCGAAAAAATGAATAGCAAGACTGCCTGTATAGTTTCTGTATTTGTGGAATGAACATTGCAAAGTCAATCCAGGCTTTAAGTTGTATTCTTAAGATTTCAGACCAGGAGTAGTTTTGAAATGTGAATAAATCAAAATCTGGGGTCTTTTTTCCTTTGTTATGTGGAGCCCTTTTTCACATGCACTGAAACCACAAATAAGCTGGAAATTACCCGCCAGGGCTGTATGTGAGAACAATGTCCAGTTTAATCTAACTCCCTAGTAAAAAGATCAGGTAATTTCAGAGTGTTCTTGTGTGAACATCGTCACTTGTTCTCTGGTGTGTCCATCCATGGAGCAAGAGACATGTTGAAGACGTTAATATCTTGTGTGAGCCAACAGCAGAGCAAAACAAACCTCTGACATCAGACTGACACTAAAATCATCAGCCAAATTCAAGGAAAGACCAGAGACAATTATTATTTTACTTATTTGTGATCAAATTATGAACTGACTACATTGATGCATTGTAATCTGCGTCATATCCTACCCTCTGCATGTTATTCCCAACGGCCCCCACTTGCCAAGATATACTGTATCTCAGTAAGTGACACGAAAGCATCTGACATGGAACATCCCCTGTTGTGACCGGCATGTGTGAAAGAGAAACTCCTTGCTATCTCCAAACCTGGTTCTCCTGACATTGTCATATGTGAAAATGTCAATAGTGTACGGACAATTTGAGGCTGCAGACTCTTCCAGGAGCTCAGTCTTCTCTCTTTCCCATCTGAGCCAAACTGGCCTGCTCTCGTAGATATAATTTATCCTCTGTGTTTGACTTGACAGCCAGGATGACAAGACAAGTGCCCCATCACTCACCATTTAGGGCTGAAAAAAAAAGAAAAAAAAGAGGGGGAATTACAGGAAATTACAGGAACATGTGTGTGTGTTTGTGTATATGTGTTGGAGAAACCTCAGGCCGAGGTCTCCATGTTTTTCCATGTCTTCCCCATTCTTTTCTTCTAATTTCTGTCCACATCCTAATCCATCTGCTGGCTCTGTGTCTGTGTGTGTGTGTGTGTGTGTGTGTGTGTGTGTGTGTGTGTGTCTGTGTGTGTGTGTGACCAACACATACACACACACACACACACGCACTGCAATCACCTTTTAATTCCCTTTGATGTATTACTCTGGCAGGAACCAATTTTAGCACCCAGAATTGGGCCTTAAATCACCAAATCACCTCCTTTCACCCATCCAGCCATCCATCACCCTGCTCTATCTGCAAAAAAAAACAACAGTGATACATCAGCAATGTTAATAAATTAGTGTATGCTGCAATGGCTAGTATAAATATTGTATCGACAGGGATTTAAGGATTTCTTTTAGCATTGATGGATGACAGCTGTGTTAGTGCCAAAACGTGAAGCTTTTTTGCTGCTAGCCAACTTTGAAGTGTGTGTGTGTGTGTCTGTGTGTGTGTGTCTGTGCATCTTTTAAGAAGTCTAGTGTAAACCAGTGGAGGCTGGTGACTCAAAAAATTGGAGAGGAAAAAATATTTGTGTGGTATTTTACACCTCTATATGCGTTTAGCAGTAAAACAATGACTTGAACATTTCTTTACAGGAGCAGTGTGCAAGATTAAATGTCATCTACTAGTGAATTAGAGATTACAATCAACTGAATGCCCCTCTCCTCACCCTTCCCTTTCCAAGCATATAGTAGAAACTACGGTGGCCTTCAGGTAGAGTCATGTTACCTTTTTAATTCTCTTTCTTGCTTTTTTGGCGACGAGGTTCCTTTCTCCTGTGGTGTGGCATAAGTAAGATCTTGCATTATCAACAAAAGTGCAGTGCACGCTTTCAAATTTGTGTGTAACTGCACACGCTAACAAGGAGACGGCACGTGTTGGTGGATGGGTGAAACACACACCAAACTTTCACCCAGGAGACCGTGAATGTCACTCTAGGGGCATGTGTGTGTGTGTGTGTGTTTCTGTGTGTATGTTGGGGCAACAGGGTGACGCTTCACTCTCAGGTTTAATACAGTGTAGTTTCTCTCAGTTGGAGTTTGCATGCGTGCGGTGCTAACTGCCCAAACTGAAATTGAGCTGCTTTGAAGCAAGAAAGCAATTTCAGCCTCCTTAAATCTAGAGCTCCAGTTCATGAATCTGTCCCTGTACACTGTCAAATATCAACTTGTGCATTATTTTTTTGTTTGAATTTGTTTTGTTACCCTCAATAGCTTTGTTGTTAATAAACTTCACTTTGCCCCTAGAAGCACTTCATGCATACAGAATGAGTGTGTGCATGATAGGGATGTAGTACTTGTAGATCAACCACTTACCTGGTTGGTTTTCATCTTACACTCACACACACACACACACACACACACACACACACACACACACACACACACACACACACACACACACACACACACACACACACACAACCTGACAGAAGTGAAGAGAGACTGAGCAACAGTCCTTTTTTAAAGACTGTCATAATCATACCACTTTACCAGACTGTTTCTTGTACATTTAAAATATACAGGATGATCAGATAATGATTTTTATCTCCAGAAAATGGATGTATTGCGTTCTGGAAATGTACCAACTGCTTGCGTTTGCTTTTCCTCTCTTTCCCCCTGCGTGTTGTCTATTGATTAATTAATAGTGTGATCCTTCATCTTTAAGGGCTGTAATTACACTCAGGAACAACACAAGGACAGGGGGGGTCACTATCATACACATGCACCTCTTCAAACACACCTCAGCGAGTAGATGTGTATTAGTGCGTGTGTGTGTGGGTTTTTCATACTCGCAGATGACCCAACCATACCGAGAGTGAATGGAATTCTGGATCATCCCAGCTCACACAAGCTCCTCTGCATGCAAATTAACTTCATCCCTACCCCAGCTAATCTACCATGGAATTAGGATTTTAGCCCTCTCATCTCCTGCAGAGGGAGCATCCCTGCAGTGCTGCTATTGGCTAACACAAAGTTACACGGCATGCAAGTTCAGACGTATGAATTGTCCATTGGGGGCGGGGCCTGAAGAGGGTGTCAGTCGGTCTGTTGATCATTTAACACCAAGATGTCTCAACATGTACAGGCCTGCCCATGTGTTTGTATTGATACTCATTTAGCATATTGATTTAAATACTTTATTCATCTAGAATGTTATTTATTTACTGGAAAAATCGTACAAAAACTTAGCAACAAGCAAGTAGCATCAAAAACTGTATATATGTATAAAGTATAAGCCCTGCAATGCTGTCTGGCTCAATGTACAGAAATGGGATAAAACATTCTCTTCTACGCTATTGGTTTAAGCTCTGCCCAAGATAATTGTGATTTATTTAAATAAATAAAAAAACAAGCCAGAGCATTTTTCTTTCCCCCTACACCAGAATGTCAAGCCGATATAGCAAGACGATACTCCACAGCTCTGTGAGACTGTGCAATGCCTAAGAGTTGGCATTGAATGCAAAATATCCAATAATCTAATAAACAGATTACCATACTAATCAGAATAAAGCCTTTTCCATTTAATTGACCCCATGACTGTTAATCTAGTATCATCTTCAAGGCAAATGTAACATCTTAAATCCACTACTGTAAGTCTCAGATTAACATATTTGTTTCTTATTGTTTTTCATTATTATTATTATTATTATTATTATTATTATTATTATTATTATCTTTAGTATTTTGAGCTGGAGGAGTATATTGCATCCTTTAGAGGCTCATGGTGAGGCTTTGAACTATCTAAAGTCTGTTTACACAAGCTAATTTTAGCCACCGTAAGATGCCCCTGAACTTTAAAAAGATACGTTCTCACTTCAAAACCTAGACCTTTTGCTTTTTTTTTTTCCCTAGTATGAACGTGGCCCCAGCCTGCTTTGAATCAGAGCAGAGAAACTGATATGCCAAGTTAATTCTGTGGTGTGCTCTATGGCACACTTCACTCCAGTGCATTGGATTTCATTGCATCAGAAGATAAAGTGGATTGGTTTTGCTCAGGCTCATGGTTTCTTATGATCAAAGTCGATCTAAAGCTCTTTGCTGGTGTCTGTCTTCAGTTGATCCTGCTTGCCACTACGGGATCAGTTAAATTCAAACATCATACAAACATCACACAAGGCACTGCCGAGCAGATACACCGCGGATCCATTTTCATTTGGTAAGGATTAGGCCTAGTGTTGATGAGAGTCAGATGTGTTGTTAATACAGAGCAGAGGTGAGACCAAAGTGAAATGATTTTGCCTTTTGGAAATATCAAACGCTATTCTCTATGGACTAACAAGGACAGCATTCAAACAAAATGTATTTCTAATGTTTGTACCAAATAATGCAAAGTTAATTCCATCCAACCATGGCCTCTGATAAAGCCACCACTACAGTGACTTCCTGGTTGATCCAATAAGGAAGTGCCAAAAACTGCAGTTCTCCAAGTGTCCACATGGGCGGTATTTATAATAGAGCAGTTTCTCATTGACCCCCATGTTAAACAGGCCATTTTCACAGCATAAACAAACCTATTTAACGCCTGGGACAAAAAAAAAACATTCTAGTCTGTATGTTTAGCTCATAAACATACAGACTAGAATGTAAATCTAAATGACAACACTGAGGGGGGACACATTTTTTTGCAACAGGCTAGTTTTTTATTTTATTGGAGGTTAAAGTTTATAAATAATCAGGGGTGCAGCCTCTTGAATGACTTATCCCCCCCCCCCCCCCCCCCCCAATGTCACATCAATGTCCTTTTTTGGTAAGAGGAAATAAGACGGAGTCAAAGTCTGACAAGATGCCAACGCTTGTAGATTGGATCAAGTTGAGAGAATGTACCTCAACGGGTATGCTACGTCCATTTTTTATACAGTCTATTTCTCTGATCAGATGAGAGAACTCCCTGAATTCATGCACATTACTAAGGAAAATAAACTAACCAGGATTTCCACGATAGTGACAAACAAGGAGGGAAGAGCACAGTGCCAAATACCCGTCTGACGGGTGGATTAGAAGACTTTGTCCAAAAGTTTAAAAGACAAATGAAGACTAGCAGTAAAACATTTTTTTTAAAATATGCCAGTGCAGCAAAATATTCAAACCTGTTTCCAGAAGAAAATAAATTTCAACATATTATAGTCTGTATCTTGAAACCACAAAGACTAAGCCAGTTAGGACTATAGTGAAAAAATAAGTTATTTAATTTCAGAAAATACTTTCAAAACAAGTTGATTTGAAATAAACTAACCAGGATCTTAGCCAATTTAGCGCACGTGAAATGGGCTCTATCAAGCACCTTCCACTGTAATAGGCCGTGCTTGGCACAAATTGAGGATGAGTGCACCAGTTTCAGAATGTCCCTCCACTGTTCATCAGTAATGTCTACCCTCACATCCTTTTCCCGTGCATTTTTAGGTGAGGCAGTGGGGGCTGGGCTCAGAGGGGAATCTTATTATAAATGACAAATACCAGTTGTCTGTTTGTGTATGTTGAGAGCCAGGAATTGGTCCATCTCAACTTCAGGGGGGCAGTTCGGAAAATGTGGGAGTTGCTTTTGGATAAAATGTCTCATATAAAGGTACCGAAAAAGTGGCTAATAGGCGGGTTGTATTTGTCCAACATAGATGCATACGACGCAAAAACACCTTTGTCATACAGGTCATCAAGCGTTTTGAGGCCCTTGTCTGACCATATTTGAAACATAGGATCAGTGCAGGAAGGGAGAAACGCATAGTTATTCAAAACTAGGGCAAGGATCGAAGCCCTTTGCAAGTCATACTGCTTCCTGGACTGGGTCCGAATTTTAATGCCATTGACGACAACCGGGTGTCCTTGTGGGGAGTTATAGGGAGCTGGGAGCAGATCGAGTGTAAAGAGCAGTAAGAAGATGTTATCTCAGTATGAGCCTAGGATGGGCAGATGTCTGTAACTCCATCGCAGAGCCAATATAAAAGTTTATTAATGTTGCAAGCCCAGAAGTAGTGTCGGAATTAGGAAGTGCTAGTCCCCCTTCAGGTTTAGGGAATTGAAGAACATGTTTTTTGATACAGGCTGGTTTATTCTGCCAAATAAAGGCGTTAAGGTGTTGGTCCAAATTAGTAAAGAACAATTTGTTAAGACAAACTGGGAGATGTTGAAAAAGATACAGAAAATTTGGTAAAATGACCATCTTAATAAGATTAACCCAGCCTGCAAGGGACAGGGGGAGGCCTACCCATCTAGACAAGTCCGACTTGCTCTTATCCAATAGCGACTGGAAGTTCTTTTGAAAAAGGTCCCTGAAGGAACTGGTGATAAACAACCCCAAATACTTGAACTCCTTGTCAGCTGTTTTAAAGGGGAATATGGATTGGGGGCAAGTTGTTTACAAAAAATAACTAACTTTTCTGAATATTCAACCCTGATAGGTGCCCAAACTGATCCGGAATTGATAAAACTGGGGGGAGGGAGGATGTGTGGTTTGAAATAAATAAGAGAAGGTCGTCCGCATATTAATAGAGTTTGAGGACTAGAACGAAATGAGTGATGCCTTCAAACTCATTCTGGTTTCTAAGCCAGATGGCTAATGGATCGAAGGATATGTTGAACAACAATGGTGAGAGCGGACAGCCCTACCAGGTCCCACGCCTGAGAGGGAAACATGCTAAACGGACACTGTTAATGTTTACAGATGCAGAGGGGGTTATGTACAGAAGCTTATCCCAAGAAATAAAATCGGAATCAGAGCCAAATTTCTCCAAAATGAAAAATAGAGTTAGTTAGATAGTTTAAGAAAGGATGTCTCCCTAATATGAAGCCTGTCTGGTCTAGTAAAATTATTGATGACATCACACTTTGGAGGAAGAGGATGAGGACCTTAGCAAGGATCTAACAGTCTATGTTTAAAAGTGAGACCGGTCTGTAGCTGCCACATGAAGTAGGATCCCTGTCCTTCTCCAGGAGCAGTGAAATAGATGCCTCTTACAAGGTTGTTAGCAGTCTGCCCTCAGTAAAGGAGTCATTGAACATTTTCAAGTACGGGAGCTAATAGCATCGGGTACGCCTTAAAGAACTCGACTGTAAATCCATCAGGACAAGAAGATTTACTGTTTTACTGTTACATAGACTTGATTGCTTCATGCACCTCCAACAGAGAGATGGGTCTACCGTGTTCCCTAGAGATATTCACATCAATCTGAGGGTACGTTAAGCAGTTTAAGGGATTCGGGTTCGCTGCAGTAATTGGGTATATAAGTAAGTTTAACAAACCCTCCTCCAATTTTTTTTCTGTTTTTACAGCATTAGCCATAGGAGCAATAATAAGAAGTTTGAATGGTACTGCATGACCCAAAGTATTATATATAGAAGAGAGTGGGGAAGAAGGGGAAGACATAACAAAAATAAATAAAAAAAGAACAAATAAAACAGAACAAAACAACATAAAAGGGAATAAAACAATAACATATGTGACCAATCTGAGGGGTACTCCAATAGAAAAAAACATCATCTGAGCTCTCCAGCTCGCAACTAACAGCTAAACTGAGCTTCCAGGATCTCCTCCCTTAACTAACAGTGTTTGACCCCTTAAGTCACATGAGAATAATATTAATAATAATAATAATGATTTAGAACAGAAAGAGAAAGCCGTGTCAAAAAAATTAATTTAGCCAGCAGAGGGCGCCAAGATGCCTTAGGGCAGGCAGGCCATGACTGTATTTCTCCACATCAAACAAGATAAATAGAATGCCAGAGCGCATACACTGCACTGGTGTAGGTCGCCTTCGCACATCAGCCCATGTTAAGTGCCAGGCTGCTGTAAAACATTTCGACCGAACTAGTCACAGAATATAAAATACTTCAGATAACCCTGTGGCGGTGGGTGATAAACATCCAAAAAAGTAAATAATTAAAGCTGTGAAGAAAATATATAATAACAAACTGAAATCCAAAATCGACCAGCTTCCAGTACTTGGCACAAAGGCTGATTAAGGATAATCTGAATTCACATAACAGTGTAAGAAAAGAAAGAAAGGTAAAAAAAACGGAAGTCAAAAAATATCAGAAAATATCATAAAAACACTGGGTCTCGAGTCAACATGTCCACAGTGTGTTAAAGTGTCCATTTAGCAATTTCTGTTCAAAACTCTTTAACAGACATAATATCAGCAGTCCATCAGGACTGTAACTACTAATTCTGCGGTCCAAGCTGGCTAAAGTGCAGCTATACAGTGAGTACCCCATCAACTCACTGTTATCCACATAAAATGACAGTGGCTCGTCTGTGATGAAATCAACAGCCTCCCGCGGTCATCAGGTCTCTTCTATGCGGGTGGATGTTATGAAGGCTGTCGCCTCAGTGACCGAAGCAAGCCTCTTCCTCCCTCCATCCTTCATCGTGATGACCAGCCTGGCAGGGAACAGCAATGTTGAAGCCCAGGTTATAAAGCTCTGACATCACCTCTCGGTATTTCTGGCACTGTTCAACCACCTCCGGTGCATACTCCTCCTATATGGCAATGGGGGAGCCTCAGTAGTTTAGCTTCCCTCTCCAGGCACGGGCTTCGCATATGATCTTCTCCTTCACCTGTTATCTGTGCAGCCTGATAACGACATGGACATGGCCCAGCTTTGCTTTGAGTGTTGAAATGGAGGCTTTGAGATCGACGGAGAGGGCTTTCAACTCAGCATAGAGGGCTGTACAGTGCTCTTTCCAGAGGTTAGCAATAGCCGCCATGCTAATCCCGCCACCTGCCTTGTCTGCATTGCTAGCCTTTGCTCCCTGGTCTTTAACAGTTTTCCTGGTTGTATATGTCGACATATTTCGGTGGTTTATCTGTCAAACGAGACAAATATTACTATTTGTAATGACTTTCGGAGTCCTGAAATGTGAAATTATCAAAAGTTGCTGGAGCGAGACTCGACTCGTGTCTACTGCATCACAGCACAACTGACAGATTTAAGTTTTAGATTTATAACTTGTCATGGAAAAGGCAACGTCACACCAGTGTTAACACAAAATCACAATAAACAGATTTGCTTGCATGGTTGAAATAAATTCTCTTAAATCACTGTGTTGACTTCCATTTATAACTCCATTTGGATGTGAGTAATCATAGGTATCTCCAGATTCCCTGGAAGGCTTGCTCGGTGCTGCTTAGAAAACATTTTCCATTTAAATTGCTACCACTGACTGTAAAAACTCCTCTATTTGTAAAGTCAGGTAAATCCAAAGTAGCTCCGTTTAAATACCAGTCTTTTCAATGGTTGCTGTCTGCGTGACTAAGCATCACTCAACATAGTGAGCCTGCATACATTACAAATTAAGTGGCAGATAAGCTTGAGAGACTCCACAAGATCAACACAAACACACATGGCAGAGAAACCAAAACATGTAGTAAATCTCTTACAGAGGCTCAGGACAGATTATTGTGCTTTCTCAAATTCACACTTGGCCAGCTTTATATGCCCGACACAGCTTCTATGTGACGGCATGGACTGTATACCTTGAGACAAGCGGCTTAACGTTGACATGGACAAACAACGCCTGAAGACACACAGCAGAGGTAGAGTAGGTTAGAGGTGGGCCAGAAGTAAGACACAGAGAGAGGCAATGTGTGTTTACATAGTGAATGAACCAAGTGGATCATGACTAGAGCAAGAGTGTCATATGGAGAGCACAGGAAGAAGGAGACATGGAAAGGATGGTGAAAGAGGAACAAGTGGCGGAAGAGAGAGGACATAATGGCTGTAAAGTGGTACACTCCAAAAAAAAGTCTCTATCTTAATTATGGTTTATTGCATATATGTATTTTATGTTGTATTCAGGTGTGGCTTCTTGGGGCTCTTTTGCTGCTGCATGTGTTGCCAAAATTTGGGCTGTAGTCTTAGTATTGCTATAGTTTTAGTATTGCAATAGTCTTAGTATTGAGTTTATCTCTATTAGAATCGATTGGTTTAGTCAGAGTGTTTTAATCACACCCTCGACCTTGTTTTGGCTTATGGTGTGGAAATCAATGACTTAAAATTCCTTCCACAGAATCCTATTTTATCAGACCATTATTTAATGACTTTTGAATTCATATTACAGCACTACTTACCTCTGGGAAAAAGTTTCTACACTAGATGTTTATCTGATAGTGCTGTAACTAAATTTAGTGCCTTATCCTAATATTCAAGATTCCTGTACTAATGTCAGTTTCTCTGAAATTGATCACCCTTTTGACAGTGTTGCAGGCTAACTACGAACAACACTCGACTTTGTCTGCTCCTTTAAAAAGAAGATAATGAAACAGAATTGGAGGAAAAATTGGAGGAATCTCGCTTAGTTTGGCAAGAAAGTCTAAAAACTTATAGGAAGGCCCTCCGTAATGCCATCTTTAATAGAGGAGAATAAGAACAATCCTAGATTTCTTTTCAGCACTGTAGCCAGGCTGACAGAGAGCCACAGCTCTATTGAGTCATGTATTCCTATAACCCTCAGTAGTAACGACTTCATGACCATCTTAAATGACAACATAATAACTATTAGAGACAAAATCAACTCGCTTGGCACCAATTTTTGTTACCTTTAGTTAGCACTCCTGTATTAGATATGATATGTCTTTATCAGCAGGTTATGTACCACAGTCTTTTAAAGTAGCTGTAATTAAACCTCTTCTTAAAGAGCCCAGTCTTGATCCAGGGGTACTAACCAACTATAGACCTATATCTAACCTTCCTTTTCTCTCTAAAATCCTCGAGAAATTAGTCGCCAATCAGCTGGGTGACTTTTTACATAATGAGTGATTTGAGGACTTCCAGTCAGGATTTAGAGTGAATCATAGCACTGAGACAGCACTGGTTAAAATTACTAACGACCTTCTAATAGCTTCAGACAAAGGACTTGTCTCTGTACTTGTTTTACTAGATCTTAGTTCTGTCTTTGACCCTATTGACCATCCCATCCTGCTACAGAGACTGGAGCATCTAATTGGCATTAAAGGAACCACATTTAGCTGGTTTAAGTCATATTTATCAGATCGATCTCAGTTTGTACATGTTCATGACAAATCCTCCATGCAGACTAAAGTCAGTCCCAGAGTCCCACAGGGTTCTGTCCTTGGACCGATTCTATTCACCTTATATATGCTTCCATTGGGAAATATTATAAGGATGCCATCCATACATTTTCATTGTTATGCTGATAATACACAGTTATATGCGTCGATCAAACCAGAAGAAACTGATTAGTTAGGGCGCACTCACACTGTCCTTCCGCACCGCGACCCAGGCTTTAGGGTACTTGTCCCACCTCCCTCTCCCCCCGCGCCCCAGCCCCGTTTGTACTCACACTGCCTGGGCCTCGGCCAATGCTTCTTGCTGTCCATACGACATCACGCCGTAACATGTCACACACATTGATCGCGTGTGTGGCTTTGTTTACAAATCTTTCCACAGACCTCTGAGTTTTTGTGCGTCTTGTTGACTGTTTTTGAATATTTTCATCCGACCAAATCTGCAGTAAACACTCCACCTCAGCATGACACCAACGTGAACCTTTCACCGCCATTGTTGTTGTTGTTGTTAAATGTCCGCCCATGGTCCGTCCTTCTATTTTCTATGTCCGAACAGGCGCACATACTGCTACCGCCGTAGGGCTCGTGCTCGTGCTCGTACACGTGCGCACGCTCGTGCTCGTACATGTGCAAACGGCTCTGCTAAAGCCCACCTCTTTCAAGCGGGCCGTGGACGGCATGTTATGCGCGGAACGGGTGCACTCACACTGCTTAAAGGTACTAGGCTTTAGCTGAAAAATCGGTTTTGGCCCAGTACAGAACGACAGTGTGAGTGCGCCCTTAGATACACTTTAAATGTGCATTAAGGAAATAAAAAGCTGGATGACCTGCAATTTTCTGATGTTAAACTCAGATAAAACTGGAGTTATTGTACTTGGCGCCGAAGGCCTCGGAAAACTCAATAGCTAAAGATCTTGTTACTCTGGTATGTTATATTGTCCTCCAGCACCACAGTAAGGAATCTGGGTGTTATTTTTTATCAGTATATGTCATTCGATTCTCACATAAAACGACAAGGACTGCATATTGCATATAAGGGGGCAGTCCATGCATTTGTTACTTCTAGGCTGGACTACTGCAACACCTTATTATCAGGCTGCTCCAATGAGTTTGTTAAGAGTCTCCAGTTGGTCCAAAATGCTTGAGCTAGAGTACTGACTAAAACAATCTAGAATATAATTTAAAATCCTTCTCCTTACCTACAAAGCTCTTATTAATCAGGCTCCGTCGTATCTTAAAGAGCTCATAGTACCGTATTACCTGACTAGATCACTGCGCTGGGAACAAACTCCCAAGTGTTATTCGTAAGGCAGACACTGTCCCCCCATTTAAGAGTAAACTTAACACTTTCCTCTTTGATTAAGCTTACAGCTAGGGCTTACGAGCCGTTAGCTATGTTGTTATTTTTAAGCTGATTTTGTCATGCTTAATGATGCTGCTATAGGTCTAGTCTGCCGGGGGATAATCCTGTTGCTGATACTCTGAGCTTTTATCCTGTCCGTCTGTACCATTCATGTCTCATCAATGCATGTTACTAATTCAACTCCATGTTTGCCACCATAATTATTATCATCGCCATGTTCTGTCACTTTAGATGTGCCTGTTTCTTGCAGTTCTGCTGTATTAACTGCCTAACTAATATTTACATTGCTTTAGCTATCACTATAGTCACTGTTACTTTTGTGGTTGCTTGCTTCTCTGGAAGTGTGTCTGTCTCTCTGTTTGTCTTGTCTCTGTCCATCTGTCCATCTCTTTCTCTCTTCTTTTCTTCCTCCCCAACTGGTCAAGACAGATGGCCATTCTCCATAGAGCTGGGTCTGTCCAACATTCCTGCCTGTTATAGGGAAGGTTTCCATTGCCACTGTACTCTATGGAGGAATTGTTGGGTCTATGTAAATCATAAAAAAAGTCATAGAGTGTGGCCTATACCCACTCTGTAAAGTGTCCTGAGATAACTTTTATGATTTGGCACTATAAATAAAATTGAATTGGGGTATGGTTCTGATTTATTATTGTGTTATTGGTCAGTGGAATTCTGAGGCGACTGATCGCCACCTAGATAAAAATGATCCATCCAGTCAGTGGAAACGTTGATTGTCCCAGGACATTGGTTTTGATCCGCGCAGGGAAACGCATGAAGAAAGCATAAGAAAAAGGTGCAGTCTCTCTCTTGTTCTCTGAAGATACGCATCAAATGACTTCTTCTGAAGATCCAACAGAATTACTGAGGATATATTGCAACTGATTCAGTTTTCCTCATGTCAGCTCTGAGTCGCAGGGCACCAGGTCTGAAGTACAGTGCACGGTAATTGTGTGTGCGTCTAATCTAATGGTAGTAGAACCAGACAAACGACGAGGCAAACATCCAAGCATCATTCAAACTCAAATGTAAAAGATATACAAATATGAGCACTTGAGTTAGTGACTCAGAGCTCAGTGTAGGGTTTTTGATACCAGTGCTAATTCAACAGCTGACTTTATGCTATGCTTAATATGCGTTTGTACAATCTTTTCATTTCCAAAGAAAATTAATATATATATTCGTATATGGTGCAAGAATACTTGAAATAAACTAGAAAGGCACTCTGAAAAAGCAGACCTTCGCTAATGCATGCCATACATCTTCTGAGTGTTAATGGAGTATGTTTTTTTCCTTGTTGGGAGCTCATTTTTCTGATTATTCTGACACAACATGAATGTAGCACAAATACCCTATCTCGCAATGTGAACAATAGTTAAAGATAATTAATGCATCCACACTGGAATTTGGATCCGTTCTCATATTTAATGGGTTCTTCCTTGGCCCATGCTACAACCTTTCGACAGGCTCCATGAAAATCAGGCCAGTTTCTGCATCCTGCTGACAGACAAACAAGCAAACAGTCAAACTGAGCCGAAAACATGAACTCCTAGGTGGAGGTAATGAGTCCAAAAACATAATGCCTATAGAAAGTTATGACACCCTATTGAAATAGTCACTTTTGTGTTTTACAGCCTGATATGATAATACATAAAAAATATATTTTCCCAGCGTGATTTACACATTTTGCCTTCCAACATTCAAGCGAAATAGTTTTTTTTCAAAATTTTTGAAAAGTATTAAAAGATGAAAAACTAGAATAGCAGAGATGGAAAAGTAACGAGTCCCCAGATTTAATACTTTGTGAAGGCACATTTTGCTTTAATTACAGCCATCAGTCTGTTTGGATATTTCTTGCACCAGCTTTGTGCACCTAGATTGGGAAATATTTCCCCATTCTTCCTTCAGAACTGTTTGAGTTCAGTCAAATTCTGTGGTGAGCGGTGATGGACTGCACTCTTCAAGTCCATTCACAGATGTTCTGTAGGATTCAGGCCAGTGCTCTGACTAGGCTACTTTAGGACATTTACCTTCCTGTCCTTTAGCCACTGTGTTGTTTTTATGGTGGTGTGTCTTGGGTCATTGTCATGCTGGAAGGTGAACCACCTGCCCATTTTCAAGTGTCTAATTGAGGGCTGCAGGTTTTCCTCAAGAATTTGGATTAGCTTGGCAGCATCAATTTTCCCTTCAAACCTGACCAACTGCCCAGTTTCTGATGAAGAGAAACAAGCCCACAACATAATGCTGCCACCACCATGCTTCACTCTAGGGATGGTGTGTTTTGGGTGGTGTGCTTTCTTTGGTTTCTGCAAAACATAACATTTGGAGTTCAGCCCAAAAAGTTCAGTTTTGGTCCCATCTGTCCATATATCCTTTTGCCACATGGCATCAGAATCTTCAGTATGTTTATTTTATGAGACTCAGTTTGACTTTTTTTCAGAAGAGGCTTCTTTCTTGCTTGTGAAATTGTTGTCACATGCACAGATCGACCAACCTCTGCCATTAAGACTTGTAACTCCTTCAAGGTCACCATGGGCCTATTGGTAGCTTCCCTGACCAATTTTTTCCATCTAGTTTGGAGGGGCGGCCCGATCTAGGCAAGGTCTGGGTGGAGCCATATACCTTCCACTTTCCAACTCTTTCCAACCATGGTGAATTCTTCGTGTTACCATGCACTACTAAGAGTGGAATCTTCAAGAAACAGCTGATTTTATTCTGAAGTAAAATCAAAAACACCACAGTTGATGTCAGGTGGAGGCCAATTAACTTGGTGTGTAATCTGGCAGGTGATTGGTTATACCAGAGAATGTTTATAATGGTTATTCTAAAGGGACTCATCAATTTTCTAACCCTGCCTTTCTAGTTTTTCATTTTTTTATTAATTTTAAGAAATAATTAAAAAAATTATTTCACTTGAATGTTGTAAGGCAAAATGTGTAAATAGCGCAGGAAAAACATATTTTTTCATGTAAAATCATTTCAGGCTGTAAAACAAAAAAGTGACTATTTCAAAAGGGTATCATAACCTTCTATGGGTTCTCTACCTCACAAAAGAGTTCACTGAATGTTTGGATGAGTATATGAAAGCAATGTACAGTAAATGTTATGCCACCATGGGGACCAGATCTCAACCTCTCTCACTACCATTATCAAAATCCCAAATGAAGGAAAACTTTTCAGAAGAATGCTGTACATCTCAACCTTACTAACACACTGTTGGGATTCATTGTCTTTTGTCAATCATTTGTACCTCCAGACCTGATTCTGAACAGTTTCCATTGGAACTGACTCCTTGCCAAAGCAAGTCAATTTTAAGGCTTTGAAACTCACTAAATTCTATCCAACCTTTAATGGTGAAATACTCAAAACCTCAGGACATGAAACTGAAACCTGATACCAGCAGTTTTACGTGGTAGAATATGTTTTACTGTGAATGAACTGGCCCTTTTATGTTGTGTTCAAATAGCTTCATTAAAATACAGCATATTTTTAGAACATAAGAGTTACGAATGAAGACGCTAGTCAGTCAAAATGTGCTGAGGTACTGTACCCAGTTCTACTTCAGAAATATGCTTTCCATTTAAATACAAGCATGATTTTGAATAATGAATTAGTCCCGTAGCATCAGTCAAATTCAGTAGTGTTCATTTCAGTGCAGTATGCCACTACCCTTCAAGCCACCTATCTGCTTGCATTGGAGCACTGGCAAAGCCTTCTTGGCCCTTAAGTGTCTAGTCTCCTCGTCTCATTGGTCAGAGAGTCATTAATCCCCCACATCCCCCACCCCCCAGTTATCTGCTGCAAAGTGAATTACACAAGTGCCTATTGATTTCTGTCCTTATGCCGGGCATGTTTAGAGAGTAAACCTATTGCTTTTCTCCCCAAGCGTTTCCATTGTGTAGCTCAGCCTGAGCTTGGGGGGGTAATTGGCCTCAGTCAAGATCACCTTGGCTGTCTGGGCTCAGCGGCTTCATGTCTGCAGGATGAAAGGCAAGGCAGAGATAGAGAGTAAGAAATGCAGTAAGGGACGGAGGGAATGAAAATATGCTCTCTTTGTCTAAGTGTAGCTCAAGTGTGTCCATTAAAGTGTAATGCCGGGGCCTTGGCCTCAGAAATATTTTCATCTGCATCTGCTGAATATTTGTGGTGACTGCTAATACATTCAAACAGCAGGGGAAAGCAGGGCAGGGGACAGTAATTACTGTTCTGTGTCAGGTAGGTGTGGATGTGTGTGTGTGTGCTGAATGAGTTTCATGCTTCATTACTGAGGGGCGTTAAGGTAATAAGGCCTCTGACTGTCCATTGAGGGAACTCATCTCTTCTTCAGGCATTGAAATTAGCCCCACGTTGTTCTAGGGTCGCTCCTTTTCCCATTGACATGGTACGAAAGATTAAAGCCTTCCCGAGATGGCTATTAAGTGAAGACAGGTGACCCTTCACAGTCCCTGTTTAATCAAATTTTAACCAACACTTGGTCCTTTGTTTACTTCTGAACCGAGAAACCACGGATGCTAGGGTTGGACCACCTCCACCAGGCAAGGAAACTTTAATTACCATTGGAAAAAAACAACCTCTGCCTCAGTTTATTGTGTTCTCTCAGACTTACAATGCATATACTGTATGTGCAGCCAAAAAAACTGTCGCATAATATATAAAAACATTACTTTCGGTTACTCCCTATCTAACTGGTGTATGTGTGTGTACATAGCCTACAACTTGAAATCACCTAAACGATAAAAAAGGACTATCTCCATGAGTGCTTTCAAGGGGTGTGTCCTTCATCCTCTGAGGTACTTATCCCCAAGGGTCATACAAGTATTGGATGGAATCATTTTAATTCTGTTGTAACAATCAGTTGGCCTTCGTTCAACAAGCCATCATCTGATGACTTTACTATCACTGGGGGAGGCTGAATGATTGTAATTATTACCTGAGCACCTCCATGTATTCTATCCCATCTGGAACAGCCGTGTCACTGGAATTACCCAACCGCCAGTCCCAATTACTTAATGGGATTTAGAGAAGTGTAAGGTCCTCTGGTCATTTTCTATGCCTCCACAGTGACATCTCAGTAATAGGTGACAGGGCATGGTAATTGCTTTCAGTTCAAACTGCAATTATTAAATTGACCATTTTGTACACTGAACTCTGGATTGAATTTTAGGACTAGTAGGTCTAGATGTTACCATCAAAATTAGGAAACCACTGTTTCAACCTTAAAATTGTTTCATTTTAAAACTGGGTGATATGCTGTACTTTGCCACCATCTTATTCCAACCAAACCAAACCAAGTCCTTTAAAGCATATATCTTATATCTATCGCAGTCTATTGTACTGTGACCTACGTAAATGTGGGCTAAAGTTGCTAGAGAAGACTAGAGAAGCAATAAAATGAAATACGAGGCACTGTACTCAATATTCAGAAAATTAATATCACAACAAATTAATATTTGCTATGTGCAGATATTATGGAGAAATGGTGTAGAGCAGTCACTCTTCCCCTGTGTGTTGGAATCTTAGTTTTTATAGCCCCTTTTATACATGCACTGCAATCCCTAAATTATTAATCATTAATCGTCTGGGTGATTGAGAGTACATGTATGAGCAGACCAGACCTGAAACAGAGTTAACCCTGCCAGCTCCCTAAGACTGGGTAATCTCCCAGTGAGCCCATGTGTGAATACAACCGCTTGTTCTACGGTGTATACATGGAGTAGAACAGGGGTCCGTTTCACAAAGCAGGTTCAACAAACTCTGAGTCTAACCCTGAACTCTGAGTTTTCGGTTTCAGAACAGCTGATTTGCGTTAGGTTGATCAACTCAGAGTAGTTTGACCTGGAGTTAAGCACGTGCATCACAAGTAAAAAAAGACAGCATCAATGGAGCCCTGATTCAACGAGTCACCATGGCAACGGGGAAGGGGAGGGCTACGCTACAACTGCAACTGTAAATATTAATGCGCTCATACGGTGAGTTTGAGCATGTTTTTCGCCGAAAGTGTAACACCGCTGCAGCAGCAAAAGAGAGGGAGACGGTGCGGGAGAACATTGCTGCTCGGGTCAGTGCGTAAGTTTAAATGTAGTCCTTTGCAATCACAATAATATCACAGGGGGAACTGCTTGAGTGGGAGCCTATTCATTTATTTAATTTAAGCGCATTCCCATGGGGGAGAAGCGCACTTGGCAGCAGCTTAAGATGAAACATAAAAACATTGTTCAAACAGTTAAAACATCGGCACAATCTCATGGTGACGCCTCATTTTGAGCATGTGTTACATTGTAAAGTAAATATTACCGTAAGTGGCCGTTTTATATGTTGTATAAAAAACTCCCATTTGCAAAAAACGCAGCGCAACACACAATATCTGCTGGGATATGAGAGCATGACTTTGGTTGTTAATGTTGGAAATGTAAGGACGGATGAGGTTGTGTATGTAAATGGTGGACAGTGATGAAACCGTGTTGTGCGTGTTCAGCACCCCCGCCGTGAAATGCACCCCATCGCATTATAGGTGATATTCTGGATCAGAAGGCTATATAGGAGTATCTTATATACCGGTAACCCAATTAAAAGCACACACTTTTGAACCTATGAATTGCAAGAAAAGCTGGGATTATATTTAGGAAACGCTAAGTCAAATACATTCAACTTGCTCAAAAGATCCATTTCATTCATTTTGTAATTATGGCTGCAGTATATTTCCACAGAACATACAAAAAGGTGTTGTTTAGTGTTCGCTATTATCCAAGTTTGTGATTTTAAACTCTTTAAAATAGTTTAACGACTGTAAGTAACCAGTGTTCTGGTTCTGTACAACTACGGTACCACTGGAAATGCAAGAATGTCTATGCGCGGTCTGATAATCATCTCCCGACGAATATTTAATTCTCTCTGCAGTAATGCTGCACCTTCATCCACGGGATCGTTATCAAAAGGATAGTAGTAGATGGTAGTGGAAATATTCACCACCTAATATAACTTCTAATGTTGGCCTACTGACTGATTTTTATACGTTGTATAAAAAACTCCCTTTTGCAAAAAAAACGCAGCGCAACACACAATATCTGCTGGGATATGAGAGCATGACTTTGGTTGTTAATGTCGGAAATGTAAGGACGGATGAGGTTGTGTATGTAAATGATGGACTGTGACGTGAAACGGTACCACTCAAAAAGATAATTGCCTAGAAATGCAAGAACATCTATAATCAATAGTTTGATAATCATCTCCCGACGAATATTTAATTCTCTGTGCAGTAATGCTGTACCTTCATCCACGGGATCATTATCAAAAGGACATGCCATGGTAGTGAAAATAGTCGCCACCTAATATAAGTTATAATGACTGATTTTTGCAATGATTTTCTGAAAAAACAGACAACAAAACCATACTACACCAAAACTCGCCCGCTGACTGAATAAATGAGGAAATCAAATGCCGTGTTCGGCTGAAAGAGGGCGGAGACAGAGAGAAACTCAAGGTCTTCTGAGAAAAACCTGGTTCCGACCAGGTTAGGCTCAGAGAGCATGTTACCATGGTAACTGACCGAGAGGTTAAGTTACCTCTCTTTGTGAAACAGGCTAGAGTTACCCCTCTTTCTCTGGTTTGAGTTACCTCCCTTTGTGAAACGGAAAGCTCAGAGTTTCCCTCATTTCAGGGTTAACAGACTCAGAGTTTTCACTAAACCTGCTTTGTGAAACGGGCACCTGGTCATCTTGATGACATTTATGTATCATGTGTCAGCCAACAGCAGAGCAAAACAAATCTCTGACAGTGTAAAAGAAGGGTGATTTGGCGACAAAAATGTCTAACTAGAGCCAACAAGATTTTGGGAACTATTGTAAGTAAGCACAGATACCAACATCAGAGGACAAATTCAATGTGTTTCCACTCAGTGAGAACACATCTGAAATGGATAATTTCCTGTCTGCTGCATGTGTGAAATAGAAACTCTGGACTATCTCTGCACCTGATTCTCCCGACATTGCCTGGGGTTCATCATTGTTGATCATAATAGACGGTCCAGCTATGTCTGCTTGGTAATGCATGTGGCTGTGAAATGATGTACTGGGGTGCGAGCCATGTGGGGGCTATCCAAACCACTTTTTTTCAGTATTTCGAGTACATCTCCTGTAATGACATTTAAGTCAGAATTGATTTGTATTATTGAAAAATAGGATCCAGGTTGACAATGACTGGGGTTCTTCTTTAAGCCACTGGAAGAAGACACATCCTCTATATGCTGCAGCGGTAGCCTATAGAATAGAATAGAATAGCCTTTATTGTCATTGCATTTGCATACAACGAAATTGGAGTGCTACTCCCCCTTGGTATATTTTAGAAAAGAATATATAATAAAACAATAAGCAAAGTAATAATATAAGCAATAAAAACACAATATAGTATAAACAATATAATAATGTGAACGGTATAGACAGATGGGGAACAGTATAAACAGATGGGGAACAGTATAAACATATGGGGAACAGTATCGACAGATGGGGAACAGTATAGACAGATGGGTGGAGAAGAGAAAATATACTAAAATATGTATATTTAGAGTGGAGCATGTTATTACTGCACAAGAATTTTAAAGTGGCTTTTTTCAGTTTAAAGTGGCTTTGTTTCAAGTTATTTAAATTCTAAATTTTAAATCTGATCAATGTGATCAATATTTGTGACATTTGAAGTAGTTTGTTTCGTTGTTCTATTTTTTGTTATTGACTGCAGTGATAGCTCTAGAAAAGAAGCAATCTCTGAGTCTGTTTGTCCGTGATTTTTGTGACCTGTAGCGTCGGCCTGAGGGTAACAGGTCAAACAGGTGGTTGCTGGGGTGGAAGGAGTCCTTGATAATGTTTTCAGCTCTGCTGAGGTAGCGAGAGCTGGCAATGTCCTCCAGGCTGGGCAAAGGGCACCCAGTGATTTTCTGGGCTGTGTTGATGAACCTCTGCAGCGCCTTCCTGTCTGCAGCTGAGCACCCTGCATACCACGCTGTGATGCAGTACGTCAGGATGCTCTCTATGGCGGCTCTGTAGAACATCACCAGCAGCTTCTCCTCCAGGTTATTTCTCCTGAGCACCCTCAGGAAGTGGAGATGCTGCTGGGCTTTCTTAACCACCGCCGTGGTGTTTGCAGTCCAGGAGAGGTCATCGGCCATCTGCATACCCAGGAACCTGATGGAGTGGACCCTTTACACACAGTCCCCGTGGATGTAAAGGGGGGCTGGGTCCCGCTCTGCCCTTTCTGAAGTCCAGTACCAATTCTTTTGTTTTTGTGGTGTTCAGTTGGAGGTTGTTTACTGAACACCACGTCGTCAGTCTGCTTACCTCGTCCCTGTAGTCGGACTCGTCTCCCCCTGAGATGAGCCCGACCACCGTGGTGTCGTCGGCAAACTTGATGAAGGTGTTTGAGAGTTGGGTCGGGGAGCAGTCGTGTGTGTATAGGGTGAACAGAATGGGACTCAATATGCATCCCTGTGGAGAGCCTGTGGTGAGGGTGATCGCGGAGGAGATGTGGGGGCCAAGTCTGACAGACTGTGGTCGGTTCGTCAGGAAGTCTTTAATCCAGTGGCAGATGGGGGTGGAGCGGCCCAGGTGAGAGAGTTTCTGCACCAGGATCTCTGGAATGATGTGATTGAATGCTGAGCTGAAGTCCAGGAAGAGCATCCTCACGTAGCTCCCCCTGTGCTCCAGGTGGCTCAGCGCGGTGTGGAGTGCTGTGGTGATGGCGTCCTCGGTGGATCTGTTTGCCCTGTAGGCAAACTGATGGGGATCCAGAGTGGGAGGCAGACAGGCCCTGATGTGCTGAGAGACCAGTCTTTCAAAGCACTTCATGACTACAGGCGTGCAATGGGTCTGTAGTCGTTGGGGCTGTCCACTGCTTCCCTATAGAGGTTAGGGAAGTGAATGCCATATACAAGAATTCCATAAGCCTCATTAATTGAGGGCACATCATCAGATTATCAGGCCCCATCACATTTGGAATATGAGATGAGCTCTGCAGTCTATCCTGCTATTTAAAAAGGTGCATTTGACTCTAAGAGATCAACATTTGACAAACAGGAATCAATTTAAATAGTCCGTCAAAATGTATTTCCACTCTGTTTTTGTCTGTAAAATACATGTAACATTTCTCTCAAAGAAATCACAGTATTTATTGCCCTTTATTGAAAAATTATGTTGTTTGGATATAATAGTGATACAGTCAAACATGATATAATGATCAAAGTGAAAGACAACATTGACAGCCATGACGTTGATATTCCTTCATTTGGATTTCTGTTGTCATGCAACAGTCAAGTTTCCAAAGCAGCTATGGAAACTCGATCATTATTACAGTTATAAATAATCCAGTCACTTTTCAGAAAGTGAACAGGGTAAGCTAGCTTTTATCTAGTGTCAAAGTATGCTCTCAATTAAATGGAAAGGGACAAAGGAAATGCCAAGTAAGTACATGAAGTTTTATCAAGTGCTACATATCTAAAGGAAAAATGTTGCCTGTTGTCATCTCATTAAGCGTGACCACTGATACTTACTGATCTGTCAGTGTCCAGCATCAGAGTGTAAATTACCCTTCCTCTGACAGGCTCTCTCTCCGTACAAATGCAAAAGGTTAATGCTGTCTACACTTTCAGACACTGACCGTCATGCTTTCCATCCGCCTCACTTGGTCAACGTGCCCGGCGAACGCAGCCTTCCATTATATTTCCTCTCATTTACTAATGAGGTAATTAATAAGACTCGGGTTAGCTAAGTATTGCAGAATGGGGTCACAGTAGCTGGGGTCAATGCAACACATCAGTCATGAGAGTCAAAGCAGAAAATAAATGATTCTGTTTTTGTGAGTGGTTGTTTGGATTTGAAAGGGGTCATTTGAAATTATTTGCTCATAAAATCATTCTTGCATATTTTTATTAGATTTTTGTCATCCATCTCCTAATGATATATAGTGATTATTACTACTGCCACTCATTACCTCCACACTGCCTGCAGGTATTGATTTGATGAAAGAGGCATCTGCTGTTTAAACTAAGTGGAGAGATTGCAACAGGTAAAACCAGGGTGCGCGCTCAGGAGCTGTTTTTAATAGTCTCCTTATATGAAGGATCCTTGAAGAGTGTTAGTGAATCAGTGAGTGACACACTCAGAAACAAGAGGATGAGAGAGGAGGAGACTGCAAAGAGACGCTTAAAAAATAATATTTATTCAAACTGTGGTTTAGATGTACAGCTAGGTACTTAAATCAAGACTTCTGGGTTGGTGATTATTACATTATCACAAATAATTTTGTTTCTGCAGGTAGATGGATAGATTGATCATTGTCCTCCCTAAGGAAAAAACAGTATTTTCTACACCAGCCATCATCAGCCAGAAACACCAAGAGTCTAAAGCATTGCTTGTGCCATGTTCATACATGCCAAAACACCAAAGAGTTGTTTGGGTTGTTAATAATTTAACGCATGTTAAAGTTGTGAGGAGTGTTAATCAATGTTGTTAGTGGGTCTGAAAATGGATGTGTGAGTAGATGTTTAATATGAGGTGTTGTATGATGGAGACATAAACTAACAATATGGCTAAAGCCAACTAAGCAGGAACATGGTAAATGTGGAGAGAGAGAGAGAAAGAGAGAGAGAGAGAGCAGTCTGCCAGGCGATGTATTTATGGACTCTGCCCAGGGACCTGCAACACAAGACAACACAGCAAAACAAAACAAAACACAGGAACACAAACACACAGCAGGCCCTGCTATAGCAGGAAGCCATCACATCCCCCGCCATGGAAATAGGTCCCAACCCAGGATTTTATTTAACTTATCACAAGCAGACACTTCATTCTACAAAAATAAACGAAAACAGACCTGATGCTTGCTAGTCTTTTCTGTGTCAACCTCGTCACCATGCAGAACTCCCACAGCAACCTGGTACTAATTGGGAAGCAAATTGAGAGGAAAAAGGGGAGAGACACAGAGATGTAGAAAAACAGTTAACAATCAAACAGTTATGCACAAGGCTGTCAATGATACGGAGCTCTGGACAATAAGTCTGCCACCACATTGTCATAGCTGTTCATATACCAAATATCTAACTAACATGACTGTAGCAACACCACCACAGGCTTTTCACCAGAACTCACATATACATCAGCATGTTTTAATGTCCATTCACAGTCAAAATCAGAAAAGTATGAAAGTGTCACAATCCTCTGCTTTATTGTGACCATTCATTGTTTCTGCATACCACATCCACATTGAATCTCAGTGTTTCTGAACCACTGCTACCTGTTCTCTTTTCCAACTCGTCACATACCGTCACTTTGTCAGGGCAGTGACGCACCACGGTCACAGTTTTGAACAAGTAATTCAGTTTCTGAATTCAAACAAAAACTACTCAGTTCAGTCAAGGCAACAAAACGAATTGGTTAGGTTAGGTTTGGTTTGGAGGATCATTGATTCGATTAAAATAAGTATGTCTGTTACATAACATATTTCCCTTTCACAAAGGGGACATGAACCATTCTCCTGGATGAAAGTCCAGTGTGAGTATGACCCAACAATCCATCCGGACGTCTTCCCTAACCTGAGTTTGAGGCTTGTTATACTAAGTCACCTGCCTCTCATTCAGATGCTAAAGGCTTGCAGAAATGTACAATTTCAACACTTGTTTTTCTGATGACTGGGCTGTGGCATAAGTCATCTCAAGGTGACATTGTAGGAGGTCTTAGACCCTTCTTTAATGAGGCTGCCTTATGCCAGTATAAAGAACAGTTATGCAGATGTCATCTCCATTCCACTCCAACTTGATTTGGGCTTCAACCCTTTTTGAGGTGGCTCATTCAACTTTAAATTCCATGGAATTATGCAGATCAGTTTTCACTTTTTCATGAATGATCCTTGACCTGACAGAAGCACTAGACAGAAGGTCGAGGGGTCACCCAATTCATTAAGAATCCTAAGGACGATGCATCACATGTCCCTGCGGATCTAAACTGAGCCATGGAAAACCTACTAATGCTCGGGATACTGTACACAAATTCATTTAAAAAAAGTAAAACTCAATCTGATCTCATCCGAACAGACCTGAGGATATTAAGTCCCAATCAAACATATGGTAAACCCAAACAGAACTGAACAGGGCGAGAACACCAGCACCAGCAGAACCAAGATGAGGCACTAATTAGACTGAAAATAATTTGGAGCCAGCATAACTTGGGTTGTGGGTAAAGTCTCAGTTACTAGGGACAGACCGACAAACATTGCTATCCTTAGACCTCAATACTAGTGGATTAATAAGTCATGGGATGTACTGGCACAATACAGAGATGAGTGTCCCATTGCACAAGACAAATGTGGAAGTAGTGCATTTGGAAACACATTCTTTGTAAGAGCTTGACAGATTGAAAGTAACAACAGTCCTTTCAGTTTCAGTCCTTTCAGTCCAACTGAGTTTGGCAAGGGTTTATCCTCCACTACATCCCTGAATGTAAAGCAGGAAATGTGCTACTGGAAAATAAAATAATAAGGAGTTGCAGAGGGAAGTGGAGGTGGGGGGTGGAAAGGGTGTTTGGAAAAGGAGTATTATTTTGGCTCCTGTTGCAAAGACCTCTGGGAAAATAAGACCTGCCTGACAGTGCTGTGAGAGCAATAAATCACCACAAGAACACTCCTCCTCCTGGCCGTGACCAAGAGGTAACCCCAGAGTGGCACAACTTTCCAAACACTGAGCACACACACACACACACACACATACACACACACTGAAAGATATTCAGGTGGTAGAGAGCATGCGCGCGCGCACACACACAGGAAAACAGTAGTAGTGGGGGAGCCTGGGTGTTACTACCTTAGCCTCAGCCTTACAGCAGCAGCTGTAAGACGGCACCCTTACTCACGCAATTCAAGATACAGATAAACTCACTGTGCCATTCATGCATATTTACACTTATTCACATTAACCAGTGTAAAATGCAACAGAGTCACTGGATGTTTTTCCCTCAGACGTCACAAAGCAAGTCAATAACCTTGAATGTATTTAAATTTGGATTTTGAAGGTTCAAATTAGAAAAGGTTAATTGAATTGGCAAAATTCGATAAAACCTCCTTAAATGCACATAAGCCTTTTTTCGCTCACGTCAGGTGGATTAGTTCTGATGCCACAACACAAAACATCATTTAACTCACATGGTTGACCAGCTGTTTCTGCTCTAGGCATCTTCTCAGTTATTCCCATGACGTCTTCATCTCTGGACAGCATGAAACATGGATAACTTATAATAACTGACATGAAAAAACTATCAAAACTTGCCCAACTGAAACAAATTTCTAGACTTTGCTGAATTTTTTTCTCGTATGGAGAGAAAGACCTGCACATAAGAATCACATGATGAAGAAAACTTTCTCAGAAAATGTCTATTTTTTTGAATGTATTTCAACAGGGTTTTGAAAAAAGTGCATGTGCAGAGTGCAACAGGGTTTGCTATCTCAAATCACATTTTTAGAATATAATAAAGTTCATGCTGTGATCTGCTTTCCAGCCTCTTTAGGCACAATAACAATATAAAGTTTCAAAAAAACGGCATATTGCTCACACTAAGGTTGAACCAGTTCATAGTGACAGCAATTTTTTTTATTTTGTTGTCCACTGTGTAATGATCAATTGAAATGATGTATTATGTTGTTTGATGGGAATATTTGCTTTTATTGCATGTGTTAAATGGTGTGTGAGTGTTAGAGAATTTTCTAAACAAAACGTGTCATTTTGGCCAGAAATTTTCAGTTTAGATCTGTGTGACCTGCTTTGAAAACATAACTTCTGAGAACCTGGTATGCTTTGCAAAATACTGTATGAAATGTAAACATGACTTGTGGTAAATTGGAAAAACATACAAAAAAGCCAGAGGGCTGTTGCACTAAGACAGAATTAAGACATCTGGGATAAATAAAAAAGCCAACCTTGAACTGCTCTGGTCTGATCATCCCGGCTTAATTGGTTGCACTTGTGCCAAACCAGGATGAGAAGTGGCGTCTATGTCAAGCCAGGTGTAAGTAATTCTGTTGAGTGCGCGTTCACGTATTCCAAAGGAAGGCCCCAAAGTCGTGCACAGATTCATTGATGCAGACATGGAAAAGACGCATGCATTATTCTTCTCTGTGTCCAAACAGCAAGAACTAATGGAAACTTAGTATAGCAATATCAGACCGACTGAACGCAAAAGTGTTCAAAAATATACACCTGTCATTTGTGTCAAGTCATTTTCATAAATGAACAGGTGAACAACCCGACTTAAATGAGCAGTGGAATTTAATTTTACTCTGGAAAGACACACTAACTGAAAATACTGATCCACAATGTTTCTCTCTCTAAGATACATATTAACATATTTAGATGTGTTATATACATTATGAAGATTATTACTCACACTATGTGTGTGTGGTGTGTGTGTGTGTGTGTGTGTGTGTGTGTGTGTGTGTCACTGCCCCTCAGGTTGTGGCATGTTAATATATACTGGGCAGCTAAATGACTCAAACCTGTAACGTAAACTTGCCCTTAACTGACATTAATAGTTAACATGTATTTCTCCCGGTTTAACGGCGTTAACCAGCAGATGGAGGCAGCACCTGCAAGAAAACACTTTTCAAAAATATGTAATTTAACTTGAGTCCCCATCTCTGACGGACACAGACAGACAGACTATAGCTGCCTATAATACGTTTAAATTACTTCTTCAAGGGCCGCTTTGTCTGCCCGGGTGACACCGGTGGAGAACTGTACCGATCCGCTCCAGGTTTGCTGAGCGAGATAGGCATCTGGAGCTAGGATGTGACAGTGGGATATGTTGTCTTTTTGCGTGTTGTCTTTCTTTAATATGTGGTTGCCCACAACATAGGGATTCCCCTTTCTTATTTTAAGCGGTGCTGTCTGACCATAGGAGCAATTCATTACTTGTTTTGTGGCATCGAACTTGAGCCAGGTGCACTCCTCTTGCTCCCATTCGGTGTTGTAGCTGTAACTTTACGTTTAAGCTTTCACTTCTGTCGTTGGTGCGTTCTTGGTCAGTGTTGGTCTTCATGTTGACTTGTGGGAGTAAAGTAAGCCACTGTGTGCCAACCAGTGCCAACCCAGCCGCACGGGACAGAGACCGAGCATGAGTTAAAAACTGTGACTGTAAGGAATTGTGGTAATTGGCGTTCAATATACAAGACATAACATTAAGCATTGACCACAGTTGACTATAACTACCAGGAATATTTCACACTATAGCCCTGCAAGACAAGAGTTACTGCAGAAATCTCAGTGTTTGTTGTAAACATTTTTGTCCGTCTTTATTGCCCTGTTTCACTTGTTGCTCAGTAGATGTGGATCCTGGATGTCTACTCTATTGGGTGTCATTGTTACTGACTATGAAAATAAGAGCCAGAGTTTAAATAAACCAGATTTTGCTCAGTGATATTCAACAGGTTAAGCCTAAAACCAAAATGAGGTTAGCCATACATTTGTTTTGATGCAGAGTTAAGAATATGTTTTTTTAAATGCAACTTGATTTTCTCCACTGGATATAGAGCGTAGGTTTGGAGGTCTAGTTTGTGGTTTTGCAGTGTGTGTGTGTTTGTTTGTTTGTGTGCGTGCGTGTTTAAGGAGTGGTTCAAGTGTGGAAGGGAGGCCAGCGAAGCCTCAGGCAGGCCTCAGAGCTTGTTACCACAGGTTTGGGAGAAGAGTGTGTAAAGTGGAGAGGTTGGGTGATAAGGGAGAGGGAGTATTGAGAAGAAGAGGCTTGGTAGGAAGAGGGTGAGAAAGCTGTACTAAGAGGCAAAACAAGAACATAATTTAACAGGACAGAGAGATGGAATGGAGAGCCACGGCACCAGCTGCTCTTTAAAACAAAGAATTAAAGCCTTTAAATTCACATTTAAGTGTCCCTTTTCTTATACCGCCACCTCAGCTTTCATTGGCTGTGTTCATTTGGAAAGAGGCTGCCTTTGCCAGCTTTCTGATTTTTTTTATTGTCAATAAAAATGCCTTAAATATTCTTAGAGGTGTCTAAATGGATAGAAAGGTGGTGTAGAAAGGTTCTGAAACAAAAAAGGAATGACACAAAGACATGGATAAATGGTAAATGGGCAGAGGAAGAGAGGTGTTTAGCTACAAAAGAAAATAATAGAAAGCCAGCGGAGACAGAAGGGAGGAGAAAGGTCAGGTGAGGAGAGGAGGTCCATTTCTTTTCAGCTCTTTGGTCAGCATAAAGCCTGACAAATTAATTAAGATAATGATCCGCTTAAAAAATGTCTGGCAAAGTTAGCTGCAACCCCTTTGTGAGTGTGTGCATGTGTAAGCCAGCCTTCTTCCATTTACAGAACTTTTATGAGATGGGCGGAGGAATGCATTGATTTCATAAAGGGCGTTAAGGGATCCGGTGGTCGTTTGAACAGCGAGTGTGAGATCAATGCAGGGGAGATGAAAACTGTGACATTTACTCTGGTTTGTGCCCCTGGGCAGGAAGGACCTCTGCGGAAAGTCACACTCTCAGCTTTCTCTCTGTGTGAGCACACGCTGCTCTCTTCACGTGAGAAATGCGCAACTTTTCTTTACTGAAACGGCTTGGTGACACAACCACACACACGCACAAACACACATACACACGGCAGGTGATACGCCATTAATCTGTATTCTCTCACACCCCAGATTCTGCCCTTTTTTAAATTGAATTCATGCAAAATCTTTTTTTATAAAAGTGCTTATGTGCATACATGCAGTTTTGAAGTCTTGAATTCACATTTGCAACATATTTTGAATTTTACATCAGGACCAGCCACAAGTTACTAAGCTTTCAATTGACACTAAATCACCTCCTCAATAGCAGAGCTACACTGGAAGATTAAAATTGCGGGGGGGAAACTGCATTCAAAAAACATGAAGCCGCATAATAATAGTGAAACGGAAAACCGTTTCAGAATTCTTATCATAATTAAATGATAATTTTTATTTTCTTAAAATAAATAAAAAATGAAAAACTAGAATAGCAGGGTTAGAAAAGTGATGAGTCCCTTTAGAATAACCATTATAAACATTCTCCGGTATAACCAATCACCTGCCAGATTACACACCAAGTTAATTGGCCTCCACCTGACATCAACTGTGGTGTTTTTAATTTTACTTCAGAATAAAATCAGCTGTTCCTTGAGGATTCCACTCCTAGTAGTGCATGGTAACGCAGATAATTCACCATGGTTGGAAAGATGCTTTCAAAAGAGCTCTAGGATAAAGTTGTGGATAGGCACAAGTTAGGAGAAGGATAGAAAAAGATTTCAAAGGCGTTAACTATCCCTCTGAGGACCGTTCAGAGTATTGTCCAGAAGTTGAAGGCATATGGATCCACCCAGACCTTACCTAGATCAGGCCACCCGTCAAAACTTGACAGCCTCCACAAAGTATTAAATCTGGGGACTCATCACTTTTCCATCCCTGCTATTCTAGTTCTTCATTTTTTTTAATTACTTTTGAGAAATTTTGAAAAAAAACTATTTCACTAGAATGTTGCAAGGCAAAATGTGTAAATCACGCTGGAATTTTTTTTTTTTATATGTATTATCATTTCAGGCTGTAAAACAAAAAAGAGTGACTATTTAAAAAGGTTATCATAACTTTCTATAGGCACTGTATACACACCAGAACCAATCAGATAGCTAGAGGTAGGAACAAGGAACTAATAAACTAGCGGAACATAGGTGTGGTCGTAAACAGCCGTCAAAACAAAATAATTCGAATTATTGTGTCATGCGGAACAATGACGAAGCTGCATGGGCAACACAACATACATTCAAATAAGCCAGATAGCCAAAAGACAAAATTAAGATTTACAAATGCATAATTTTCACAAACAGGTAGAAGACGTTCACATCTACAACAACATGTATAAAGCATTGACAAAACATGAAGAATTAGAAGACAAAAAGAAGAAAAAAATAATAATTAAATAGTCCATATTGTATTCTAGGCTTTTGAGACAACGTTCAAAAACTTTACCGCATCAGAATTGAACAGCAATTCCAATTTTTGGTCGACTACTGTATTTTTAATGAAACCTCAGTAACATTTTCAAGGGATATTTTGTCCTGTATTGCTTTCATTAATAGTTTGTAATGAAAGTCTGCCAAAGTATGTGTTCAGATGAACTACAGTTGCTTACAAGCTGTGGAGTCAAGCCAGCAGAAATACAGACAGCGGCACTCTGCCACTGTCACCCACTGTGTGTGTTTTCTTAAGATCCACTCGACATAATTCAAGCATACTTCTGTCCCCTAGTGTCTACAATTATCAAGTGCATCCCACACTTAAACACCCCCTTTACAGCCACTCCATTACTGCATTAAAGCGGCAGGAAGTGGGTCAATGAAACAAGTCACATCTTTAGGTGGGAGTTCAGGGTGAATGGATGTGTGAAACAAACACAGGACTTTCACCCAGGAGAGTGCTGTTTGAATTAAATTGTGTTACCAACCCTGATTTGGTAACACAATTTACTTAATTTAGATGTATTAGATTACGTAACAGACAAACTTAAGGTACGTTTCCATTAGGGTTGAATACCTGTAATGAGGCGGGTCTATCTCGCCGAAATGCCCCTAATTTGTATGTGAGTAACTCGAGTGGCCGTTTCACCGGCTGTTTGTTTACCCTGTGAGAGAGCAGGGCCTTTCTTGGATTTTTGGGTTTTGGCCTAATTGGATGTAACTCTCAGCGGGATGTGACGTGTGGTAGTAAATGATGCCACAAAAACACGGCGAAGTAGAGTAGACACTTTTATCCAGTGGTGTAGTAGAAGATAGATAGATTATTTGTACCAGCAGATAAATTTGGCTCGCAGTGAGAGACATTCATGAAAGCCAAATGAATAAATAAATAAAAATAAAAAACAGTAAAATAGTAAAAGCTACACAATTCATCACAATCCCCATCATCATCCATGCTGCCTCATGAATTCCATTTTATAAGTTAAGTGGCTACCCTCAGTGCATGGATTTAAGTGCATTCATCATCATCATCATCATCACGCAGAAAATTATCTGTGCACGCGTATCTTTGCACATGCTTGTTAAAATGTGTTGCAGCGGCCGGGTTGGATCCTGACCTGTGGTCCTTTGCTGCATGCTCCCTCTCTCGCTCTCTCTTTTTCACAGACTCACACACACGTACTGCAAGCGGGGTGTCAATAGACATTTTTACAGCGCCCAGAATTTTTAAGGTGGAGGGTTTTCTTTCATGTTACTTGTACATAAGTTGACAATGTGAATCGTACGGGCCAACTTATCTTACTGCTACTATTCTGCAGTAACTATTTCTCACTTGGAGAAAGAACTAGCACTGCTGTATCACTGATCAGCTGATCCCTAGCATTAAAAACCCATTCAGGATGAAACGTCACCTCCGTAGTCTCGTTAATCCCCCTCGGGCCTTTTTTGTCGTAATGGAAACACAGTGAGTGAAGGGCCATTTGAGAGCGCGTGCCCTGAAAGTTTCAGAGCGGCCACATTTTCCCCTAATGGAAACATACCTTTAGCTAAACCCAAGCCATCATATTTTTCTAAACCTAACCAAGTAGTTTAGTTAAATTCACTTCACTCCAACTTACACAGCTCAAAGTGTCATTTCTAACTAAATACATTCTAATCTTCCAACCTCAAGGTTTGATCACACTATTGCTGTTTGAAAAAAAACAACAAAGACAGACATCTGTTTGTTGTTTTCTAGAAACAGATTTTACATTCATGTTAAATTAAGGCACTGAAAAACTTTTTACAGAAACATGGTATGGAAACTCATTGTCACCTATACTGCAATATGTTTAACAGTTGTGCAGGAGATTAAGCTTTAATTGTGTGTTCATGGATGTGTGTGTTTAGTGTGTATGTAGGCCACAGCAGTCCAGTCAGTGTGGATCCACTGAAGGCGAGCTTCTTCTGGATGTGGACTTAATTGGTGTTTGCGTCTGGGAGCTAGCAAACCTGTTCTGTACTGCTCTCTTGGTAGTCCTCTGCAGTACCACACACACACACACACACACACACACACACACACACACACACACACACACACAGAGGTAGGCTGGGAGACTGTATTGTCAGAGTATTACATGATTAATTATTTTTTTAACTTTTAGTGCAGATTTGAACTGAAGGCCAGGAGATAGCTTCAAGTTACAATTCTAAACCCCATTACCAGGAAGTGGTTAGGCCTGCTTCCATCAGAGCAGCTCTGGCGATTACTGCAATTAGTGACACGCGCGCACACACACACACACACACACACACACACACACACACACACACACACACACACACACACACACACACACGTGAACTGTGCAGTGTGTTGTATAGCTCTTAACAACAGCCCCTTATAAACAAACACAAGCTGACAAGAAAGATTGCTCCATTCACTCATACAATTACACATGCATTCAAACACATACACATTCACTCTTGCTCTGAATTAAGCTTGACTTGCCCACACATACATACACAGCCGCTGCTGAATAATTGAGCAGATGCCAAGAGAGACCTACTCGTCCGTTAATTGTTCTGGGCTCTAAATAAACACTGTGATTGCATGCACTGGGATGGGGGGTAGGGACAGCGGTCAGGCCCTGCCAAGGGAAATGACATCACACATCAGGATGTGACCGTTGCTTCTGGAAACTCATCCATCAAAAGTCCTCGTCCATCAAAGTAGGTCTGTCTCGGCACATTGCATTTATACCCATTACATATGATGGGACGTCATTAACACACACAGTACATTCTAGAGTATAGAATAGGGTAGAGTAGAGCTGGGACTGTCTGACGTTCCTGCCTGTAATAGGGAAGGTTTTCGTTGCCACCGTACTCTACGGGGGAATTGTTGGGTCTATGTTTATCATAAATAAACATAGACTAATAAAAGTCATAGAGTGTGGTCTTTACCTAGTTTGTAAAGTGCCCTGAGATAACTTTGGCACTTTAAATACAATTTAATTGAATTGAATTATATTCTTCAGTTTTATTCCTCATTCCAATCCTTCCTTTGAGTTTGCTCCTAAATAAACCCCAAACTGACCCAGTGTTCCGTCCTCCTCTACGGGAGTCGCCATCTTATCAGACTTTGACTCCCCCTCATTTCTTCTTACCAAAAAAGGCATAGATGTGACATTGGGGCTGGGGGGATTAGGGGGTACATCCATCTGGCTGACGTATACCTAAAGTGAGGGCCAGTGGCTAGCTGTCATTCAAGAGGCCACTGCCCTCAGTGTTTTCATTTAACATGGAGGTCAATGAAAAATTGTGATTATGCAAACTACTCTTACTAGACACTCAGATCCTTATTGGATCAACCAAGAAGTCGCTGTGGTGGGGACTTGGAAGAAACCAGTCTTTCTGAGAGGGTCAATTTGCAAATTCATCCCTACCCTCTACACCTGTCAGAATCAATATGTACCCAGTAGAAATGTATACACATTACATAGCAGCCCTGCAGCCACCACCCTACCCTGCTAGATAGTCATCATAGTCATAAGTGCTATTCCAGCCTCCGCCCTTGAAATATTCTGCTTGATGCTTGACTCAGCATTCATTTTCCCTGGATGAGAATCTTCTGTGAAAAACATGGCAGCTATGACAACCAGTTTAATGTGTCTGCTTTGCCTGGTTGTTGCACGACTTTCTTTCTGTGAAACTGTGAAAATCATGATTTCCTTTGTAACTCTCTGAGTACATGCTGATCTCGGAAAATATGTATTAATCTGCAAGGCGTGTTCTATTTCCCCACCCACGTAAAGCTCTGGGGATGTACTGAAGTAGCCAAATGTCTTTATTGAGAGCTTTTAATCACTTAGAATGCATTCTCCAGCGATGTAGCACCTTCTTTTACAAATGGATCCCACTGGGACTGTGCCTTGGGTTAAGCCACTAATTGCAGTAATCGCCAGAGCTGCTCTGATGGCAGCAGGCCTAACCACTTCCTGGTAATGGGGTTTAAAATAGTAACTTGCAGCTATCTCCTGGTCTGCCTATTCTTTAGTTCAAATCTGCACTAAAAGTTAAAAAAAAAAGAATGAATCATGTAATACCCTGACAATACAGTCTCCCAGCGTACCTGTGTGTTTGTGTGTGTGTGTGTGTGTGTGTGTGTGTGTGTTAGAGAGGGACAAAGAGGAGGGGGGGGGGGGGGGGGGGGGCATGTGTGACTGCTGATGGCAGATCTTTCATGAAGAATTTACATTTTTCACATGCACACCTAAGAAAAAGTGACAACCATCAGAAGACGTCAAAAAGTAAATGTAAATAAAATATAATAGGACACATAATTTATATCAGTGAGGGTAGTTTCTTGCATGTGCTCATCAGCTACTGTGAAGGGAACATTCATTTTCTTGAAAGTCAAGTTGGACTTCTATGATTTCTCTTTAGAGAAGGTCTGATTTTCACATTTTGCACTACATTTAATCCTCAAGTTTGTGTTCTTTCCCAGTTAAAAGGGTGATGGAGATGGTGTTCTAGGACATTTAGAATAGCAAGGTTCAAACAGCATGTGTTTTTAATCAGAAATGTTTGCACTAACACTTTCGTATTAAAATCACATAAAGTATAAATAAGATCGCAGAGCATCTTATAGTGTGCAGGGATGTTTGAGCTCGGCATTCTGAGCATTTCATTACTGACGTGAGGTCATTTAGATTTAAACAAAAAGTGGGAAGTACAAATTCAGTTTGCTTTAGCCTGATGGCATGTGATTTGTGTGGGTTCTAGTGTTTTCCCCTCGACTGTACTGATTTGAATTCATTCTCTTTCCTTTGGGGTCAAGCTGCACACAGCAGGCAGGGAGAGAGTCGGTGATCACTGAAGGGAGCTGATGTGCTCTCTTTCTCTAACACCCAGTTAGCGTCGAGGTGCGGGAGGTGATGTGGCTTTATGATGGTTCTGGTTGCAGAGTGTCCTATGGAAACGGGGGTTAACAGGCAAGGGGCCAGACAAAAAGGGCCCTGGAAGGTAAAGAGAGATGCCAGCTGAGGCTTGTCAGGGTATGGTGACCTGTTGGCCAAATTGACTGGTGGAGTAGATCATATTTTTACTCACAGCACTTTTGTTGTACAACTATATAGGTATCGATTTTGGAGACGTACGCACACATGCACGCACACACACACACACCGTTGTGCAATTTTTATAGTTACAAGTAAATTGAGCTAGTCAGGCTGGCTCTCAGTCACTGGATCCATTAGTTACTTGTTCATATCGTTAGTAACATGGGTACTGCTAGCAGCCTGGCTGCTGTCCAAAGCAAGAAACAACTTTTAGAATCCCTGTTTGAACCAGGAACCCTGATCTCAGTGCTCTGATAACGGCATAAAGGTGAAACACTCGGTATAATAAAGACAGGGTAAAACAAAATAGTATTCATAAGTAGGCAGGTTTTGTTACTTGTTGTAAAGCTAGTTGGTCTAGCTTAGTACCCTGGAAATCCAGACGCACCGCTAGTAAATTTCACTTTGCTCTGCAGCTGCCTCTGGGCACACACACCGTTGCAGCTCATTAATTATGTCAGAAAATCCCAACTCACCAATCAAATATCTGTTATCAGCGGGCCTAATTGATGACGACTGCGATGCGCCGTCGAAGGCGGCTAGATACGTCACTGTGTTAATTGCTCTGATTGGTCACAATCAGTAGTAGTGCTATCCAATTGCATGCAGTCTTATTTTGAAATGCATGCGTTGGTGCCACCCCTTGAGTTGGGAAAATCTATTGCTCGTTGCCAGACCCTACGTCTGGACAGATGTGGGTCTGAATTTCGGATTCCTAGCTTAGTACGGTTCTTTTTCTTTTGCCATGTAACGTTAAAGTTTCCACATACTCTGGTTGTTCCACTATCCGCCATTCACAATGATATCTCCTGCAAGCTATTTTTTTTTAAGTGAAGTAGGGAAGCTGTGATATTGTTGACAGTATGGAAGGAAAAACAGTTTGCTGTCTGGTTCAGACTATGAAGCCTCCTTGTTATTATTTCATTACCTTCATAAGTAGAGCAGAGTAGAGTGTTTTCTTTTTCAATCCATGATTACATTTTTGTAGTTTGTTCAGTGAGGTTCTGAAAGCGTTTCATCAGATTGAAGGTGTTTGTGTGCTATAGTTAGGACATTTTAATAAATGATAACAATTACTTCATATTCATGTTTTGTATTTGTGTCTCCTTCCACAGAGATCTTCTGACTCACCTTCTAATGATTTCTCTTTTTTGTTCTGTCTCCTTCTGTTCTCTTGTTTTCCATGTTACTCTGATCTTGCTGAACATCTTCTCACATTCAGGTAAGAATCTCTGCATTATTTATTACATTTCCACTGTCCTCCTCACTACTTCGGTCCTACAGGAGAAAGATTAATGCAACTCAGAGGGTACTTTTATTTTCATTCATGCGGCCTTTATGTGTGTGTGTGTGTGTGTGTGTGTGTGTGTGTGTGTGTGTGTGTGTGTGTGTGTGTGTGTGTGTGTGTGTGTGTGTGTGTGTGTGTGTGTGTGTGCGTGCGTGCGTGCGTGTGATAACTCAAGGGTAAAATATCCACCTTAATAATTTATGTCATCTAAAGTAGTAGGCCTATTGAATTCCTTTCCATATACTATTGAATGAAATTTTAGTTGTTACCACTTATGTTTGGACCCAAGTGCAGACACAGACACTACAGGGGTAAGTGGTAAATAGATTTGAATGGAAAATGGGAAAATGAGTGTGTCACTGGAGAAACTTGGCTGGTGACTCGAGCAGAGAGCTTGAGATTGTGTGGAGACATGTGGCGTGGCTGGGGATCTTGGCACAAAGAAAAAATGGTTTAGATATGATATGAGAGACAGGAAAAATAATTAGAGTACTCAAGATACTGTGTGACCAAGAGCATATCTGAACATGCTGAACAATCTGACAATGAGTGGAAGGAGAGCTGAGGGTTGATGAGTTGAAGTCAGACAGGAGTGGGGATGAGCCCGGTCAGGAAGTTGCACCCACGAGGCACCCAGACACCCACAGACACACCCAAATAAGGGAGGTGAAGACACAGGGGGAACAGGGAGGACACAGAGAGACACAGGAAAAAACACCAGACACATGGCTGAAGCTGTGACATTAAGATCAGAAAACTGAGTTTGAGTTGTATTGTCAGAATATTTAGGCTATTTCATCTCTAGTGATGCTACCAGGGTCTGGGTGAATACTCTGTTTGAATATGTTGTGTCTTTATTAAAAGCTATATTTAAAAAATAATAATAATACACCTATGGGGCGTTTTGATGGGTACAGGATGAAAGTATTGCTTTTCCATAAGAAATATATATTTAGTCTGAATTCATATTTTTTAATTTTTTTCTGGGCTGTCTGCTGTTCAGTGCAGCTACTGTAGGCTGGCACTCATAGACAGATTACTGCATGGGCAAAGTGGGCGTGTGCCCAGGGCTCCAGAGCCAATAGGGGCCCTGGGCATTCAGAGGGTTTTTTTTGTTCGTTTTTTCGGTACAATCCAAAAAAAAATTATTGAAATGAATGATGTACTATGATAATAAAATCATTTGAAAGTTTTAGAAATTATAAGATTAAATCAGTAATGTGTGATGCTTGAGGCATTTCAAGTGTCTGGGGTTCGGTTTCGTTTGCAGCTCTTTAGACCGGCACTGCCTCCGTGTCCGTGTCTGCTGCTGCTGCTGTGGTGGTTGCTTCCGCTGCTGCCCATTTTGTGCCGACTGCCGCAGCTGCTTTCCCCGGGCTCTCTTGCTGCTGGTGCTCCTTGAATAAGATGCGGGCATTTATCCCAGCCAAGTCGAGGAGGATGTTATAAAAGTCCGCCACTGGCCGGCCGTCTTCCGTACCGCCTTTGACAGAGTAGCCAACGCCTTCGCATCTTGTCCGGGGTTGTACTCGTCATACTTGGTGTTGTTATAGCACATCCAAGTTTCTTGTGTTGCCACGGAGGGGAACTCCCGTTTTTGTTTGCCCATGGCAACCAGGCGATATAATACAGCTATATAATAATTGACTTACAATTAAATTCACAAAGAGGCACAGCTGGAGACCGCTAACAAAGTTGGAGACAAGAGAGACAATGAAAGCAGCAAACCGCATGAAAAATGTAACAATGAAACCGAAGTGAAATGATGTGTGGTCAGTTTGACCGCTTATGGCCAAAATATGTAAAACATCTCATATTTTGTTTACCTTTTGTGTAATTTATATAAAAACGATTCTCAATTAAAATAGAGACACTTAGAAAAATGGTTAGAAGCCTTTATTGTTTTCTATTTACATCACAGACTGTTAACTTAATTAACCAAAAAATGCTGGCACTTAGTGAAAGCCTCAGTGAGGAGGGCGTTATTTGTCCTAGCAGCTGAGTGACCGGAGACGGGCAAAAACCAGAGTCAATATAGGCCAAGCATTCACTCCATGGACTGATAGAAAGGAAAGAAACAGCATTAAAACACACGCCCATATGGCTAAGTTTCTCCTTGATCGGTAAGCTAACTTTCATGTTTACCTAGGTGTAACGGCTAATGGTCAGTCAAAATCCTCTGCAATACTTGTTTTTATGGTGCGATTTGCTGGAGGGGATGGGTTCAAACAGACTCAAACAGACCTGTAGGCTACTGGGCCGAGTCTGACCAACCTGGCAACCCGACTGCTGGGATTGTTTTTTGTTGTCGCGACTACGATCTTGAGACACTAGATGGTGGTGTTCTGCTCATTCTCAAAATTCAACCTTTTAGTTAAAATAAAAAAAGCAGTTAGGAGATTTTTCTTTAATCAAATCTAATTGTAATCATTTAGATGGATGACAGCTGGCACCTTTTCAAGACTTGGAGGGGCGTGATGAATAAAAGTTGTGTTAGAAAAGCTGGTTCTTTGATTAAAAGCTGAACTTACAAATCTGTTTACTAACACCTACGGTAACATACAGAAACTTCCAATCATCTTACTGAATATGATGTTGCCTAGACAGCTATCAGTTTGCAGAAATTAAAATAGAAACCTGAAAATACATTTAGCAGTTAAGATTGTTTTACTTCTCAGATTTTTGGCTGCAGTGTCTTATTCCTGTTGCAGTAATTATGCTGGCTAGGGGTGTATTATTATGCATTTATGGGAAATAATAAACCAGTGGATTAAGTGTAGTTATGTGTTACTCCTAAGCAATTATAATTAGGCCTCTGTCATATTTAAGAGTATGTTTTTTTTCAGTATCATAGCAGATGGTCTGATCATACCATGGACTGTATATAAAAATGTGTCTCCACTACCATGTTGTGATTTCACAACCAGAGTCTGCAGAGGGGGATCGGATGGTAGAGTCATCAAAGTCCCGTCCATACACCCCCCTAAACAATAACAAGTCGATAAATGCTGTCAATCATGATGTTTCACCCATTTTTTATATCATCAAATATCTGTTTAAAACCAAACCTACAAGAAAAACGCTTGAACAAACATCTGCGTGATTAAAAACAACCTTTAATAGCAGAAATCATCTTTGACAAAAATGTATTGGGGTTCTTTAAGTTTTTAGTTGCATGTCCCATCCACTAATATTGAGAGGGCAGGACCTTTCATGACCTACACTGCAGCCCCCAGAGGGCTATATAGATGTCATAGCTTCACTTTTGGGGAGCCGTCAAGCTGTCAGTCTTTATTTACAGTGTATGAATCAAGCCAATAAATTAGCTGATGCAGTTGTTGAAAAAAGAGTTCCTGAGGCCATCAAAGACCTTGGAGCTGTTGACTTTAGTCCCCCCTGGTTTAATAATTAGCCAGTGAATAAATCCGCCTGACTGGCTGACTTCAAATAGATGAGCGCTTCTGAAGCGCGTATGGCACTGTATAATTTTTTCTAGAGTATTTTCCCGGATGTACCTCGGTGTTTCAGATAAAGCTGATTGTGTTGTTCCAACCTGCCAGACAGCCAATGGTTTCCACTCATTTCACTACAGTGTAAAAATTGAGACCAAAAAAGGTCTGAAACTAACGTAGTTTAACTCCAGTAATCCATTACAATGAACACCAGGTCTGCTTTTATTTTTGTTAAACTTAGTGTTGCATACTAATACAGTGCTGACTTTTCAAATTAATCAGCCCTTTCAGCTGTATTACCATGCCACATTAACATTGACCAGAATAAAAGCTGGCATGATGTTGACTGTGATTGATTTCCTCACTGAAGCAGATTTCAAGGCCGTATATGCTGATTTTCATACTGTCATGAAAGAAATGGAAAACATTGGCTTCAAGTGATATTAAACCAATAGTGTATAGGGTGTGTGTTTGTGTGTGTGTGTGTGTGTGTGTGTGTGGGGGGGGGGGGGGGGGGGGGGGGGGGGATGGGTAAAAAGAGGAAAATAAAATGAGAGAAATCTAAAATGATTTTGTATGTTTAAGCAAGGGTGAAGAGTTAAGAGAACTATTGGAAGAAAGCCTAAACCTTTTTTTAAACTATATACGATGTAAAGTGAATGAATGAACAAGCTTAAAAATGTATGGGACATTTTCTATCATTGTTATCAGGGTCAGACAAAGTCACCAGAATATCGTCAGCATATAGACATGTCTTATATTTCCCCACCTTTAATTTATTAAATTCCCATAATTTCTGGGTCTTCCCTGATTTTCTGAGCAAGTGGCTCTATAAATAAATCAAACAGGAGGGGGCTCAGTGGACAGCCATGCTGGCATCACCGTTCTGAAGCGATTGTGCCTGAAGGACTACCACTGGGGAATTATATATGGATTTAAGACATTTTATAACTGTATCATTAAAGCCAAAGCGTTGTAAAACCAAATATAAAAATTTAATTGCTTTTTCTGCGTCAAAGCTAATTGCTAAGGACTTTGTGCTCAAAGTATCTATGAAATGCATTGCTCATCTGATGTTGTCTTGTGTGCGTCTATTTTTAATCAATCCCGTCTGGTCCGTGTCAATCAGGTCAGGGATAATATTTTCTAGTCCGCTAACTATGATTGAGGTGAATATTTTATAGTTGGTGTTCAAAACAGACATATGTGTATATGAGTGGTGGTTTTCGGTATTACAGAAATTATAACTAGTTTCCAAGATGGCCCCCCCTTAAATGGAAATTCTGGTGTAAATCATCTCAGGCTCTTTTTAGGCAAATTCACAATTTTTTTCGTGCAAAAACAACGGAGAAATCCGGGACAGTTGCTAACAGTCGCTAACAGCCAAATGCGGCTAACATGGATTAGCTCCGGCAAGTTGAATGCATTAAAACGTCTTTTTTAACCACTAATACTGCTCCAAATAACACCAAACGTCTGCAGTAGCATAAGAGTAGTCCTTCCTACACATTAACTGAAGCACCAACAACGTAGTTAGTGACATCAGAGTTAATTAATTAAGAGTGTTTTGAAAGACTTCCCTGCTCGACCGGTATCAGCTCCTCTCGTAATGAAGTCCATTCAAGTCGATACCAAATGCAATGTAAAGGGAAGGAGCCCATTGATGATTTATTCCAGGAAAAACACGTAAACGTGGTTTGTGGCAGCTTGGTGAAATATCTTTACCTCCAGTCTATTTGAGTCAAGCACGCCTTATTTGGGTCAGAAACTCTTCTAGGAATTATGAAGTCCTCCTTTTTCAAATGTTTGCTGCATACACAGTAATCCCTCTGCTCGATTGGCATCTCAATTTCCAGATTCAAAACAAAAAGCCACTGGTTCAGAGCATGTTCATCGTACCGCAATGGCAGCCTATGAAAAGTTTCTGGGTTGTAAGCATTAATTTTTGTTTCGCAGTCGGGAAAGATACAAACACGAACCATTCTGTCTTTATTCACTTCAAGTTTCATGGTAGTCGTCCTTAACCGTGCCTCCACTCACTGTGCGTCTTCCGGCAGCAGATACCCCTTGACCCCTGACCCCTGCTCCCTGACCCCTGCCCCTTGTTGAATTTATACGATCTTGTTATATATTTCAAATGATTTATATAGTTCTGGCTTAAAACACATCTGATTGGTGACAGGGTCTTTATTTTATAAATGTATTTTTCACACTGCTGTTTTCTTCATCTCCATACCAATATTTTTTTCACTCTGGGTCCATTTTCCAAGTTTGTTTGATATACTTCAGTTTAAGTTCCACCTGGTCTTGGAGTTTCTTATTTAGTTCTGATTTTACAACAGATATTTGTTCCAGTAGGGCATAATCATTAGTCTCTATATGCTCTAGTCGCTTAGGTTTTTCTTTTTTTCTGTTGTGATGTCCACATTATAATTTTCCCGCGTAATACTACTTAAGTCATTAAACTGATTTTCATTTAGCAAAGAAGTATTGAGTCTCCAAATGGTATTTTTGTGTGGGGCGTCCAAATAGTCTCTTCCGTTACCCTCTTGCCATGTGTGTCTAGGTTCCGTAGTTTGACATCCATCGTTACCCGGGATAATTTCTTCAGCATCTCCATCAGTGTTGTCGCAAAGGGCCTCTCCCTGATGTTATCGTCCTGCACGAGTCCCTTCTTTTCTCAGATCCTCCATGGCCTCTGCTGCATCGTTATAAACGACAAGACCACCGTCAAAAAACACCCAAAGCTTAGTCTGTGGTGGGGTCTGGAAACGGAGGCCCTTTTCCTTTAGAAGCTTTCTGACGGGGTCGTAAGCTCTCCTCTTCTTTTGGGTCTCTGCCGGGTAATCTTGGTCAAAGTACAACCTCTGTTGATCGAGGCGGATCTTTTTTTTTCTCTCCACGGGAAGCGTAGCACCAACTCCTTGGTTCTGTACTCCAGAAAATTAATCATCACCGATTGGGGGCTGGCGATTGGGGGCGGTTTAGGGCCCAGTGTGCGTTGACAGCGCTGTAGGCCAAAATCAATGTCCTGAAGCGACAGCTCTGCTTTAATAAAACCTTCAATAAACTCTTGTAAGATGCTTCCTTCTACACCACAGCGATCCACTCCTCCATGTCTGATACACGCTTTGCTGCCTCTTCGGCCCTGTCTCTAGTTTCTTTCAAATCAGCCACAATTTCCTTCAGCTTTTTATTAACGTCACCTCAATGCTATACCCAGAAGCCTTTTATTACATACCATCAAATTTGAGTTTGATTCATATACCTAACTTTCAGTTTAAAAAGAGGGTAATATCATGCCACAGCGTTTGACTAAAAGAGCATTCCCTAAAAAGATGCTGTGTAGTTTCATCTGTGATGTAACTAAAGAAGCAGAGAGGATCAACATTTAACAGATATCTTACAATACCAGAATTATCAGGATAATCTGTGCAATCATTTCAGAGACACATCTTGCACTTTGAGATAAAATATCCTGGGTAATAACCATGTTTTTTCACATTCTATATCAAATACTACAAAAAAAATATTGAAGCAGGTTTACTAATTCTGCATCTTTGTATTAATTGCCTTATACATCTATTATTAGTTTTATACTCAAAAAAGGAGAGTTTTTCTATATAAATGATCATTTTACCACATTCACATGACTACACTTGGAGGTTTGCATTGAAGTACCCAGGCATTTTTCCTTCGTCATCTTTTTATGACCATTCATAATTTAACTCAAATGCTTTTGTCGAAATACATTCACCTTTACCATGCAGTTTATCTAAGTTAGAAGACCTTTAATATAATCAACAGTTTACTTCACCTGTAAAAAGTCCCTGTGATATTAAACTGTATATCCACCATCATCACATCACTTGGTTGGAGCTAACTGTTGTATAAAGTTTGATATTAATGCCCATGTTTTTGGAATTGGATCTTTAACAATAACATATGAGCGGAATATAAGTGTTCACGTGCAGTATACCAAATTGTCTTCAATCATGGGTTTCCTCCTTTAAAACCTCTTCGCCCTGTTTTGCAAGTGTGTGTAAATCCCAGAGTCAGAGGAGCTCACAGCTTGAAGGCTAACATTTTCATGTGGTTGCAGTAGGTCGAAAGGCATTAGTCAGCAGGGAAAGGTGAGGAAACAACATTTCCTGATTTCAGGGTATGCTCTGATAAGTGAGAGAGCCAGGTGGGAGGAGAGAGGGATGGAGCTAGAGCTGGAGTTGCAGTGGGGGTGTGCATGAGGTGTGATTAATGGCCATTCTGATTTGCTATGACAGGGCCAGGTGAAGCTGGTATGGTAGATTGGGGGGGATGGACGCGCTCTCTGAGGACACCTTTTAAACAGCTGGCCAATGGCAGCATGGGAATTACTTGTGTGTGTGTGTGTGTGTGTGTGTGTGTGTGTGTGTGTGTGTGTGTGTGTGTGTAATTGTGCTGAGTTGCATGTAGTGCTGTTGTGTCTTTTTTTCTGTCTTGTGACATTATTTTCTGTTTCCTATCATCACTGGTCTCCTTTCTAGCTTCTCCCACTGACACATACCCTCTCCTCTCTATTGGTAGTTTTTCTTCTTCTGATGTTGCAATCTTCAATATCCGAAGTATACACGTGTCAGGATCAGTGTCACCAACTAAGTGATTGAATCAATACTGATATCTTCCTGTGTTGTGCACCCCCCCCCCCCCCCGCCCTGTGCAACTGTGTGTGTGAGTGTGTGTGTGTGGGGGGGGGGTATTTTATAACTCACCTGTTTTAATTATATTTAAGCTGGGAAGCATATTGTAATTGAAGTGTTCTGAGGGAAAACTAAACTCTGGTCTGTTTTCAGGCTTTAGAAAATCTAGACCATAATGGGAGACTTTGGCCAATCACAGGTCATTTTGGAGAGAGAGGCATTACTATTGGCTCTCCTACAAATGCAGATGTCCCTTAAGTAAAGGTTTGGCAACTGAAGCCAAACATTGACAGCTGCAGCTAATTCAAAGCTCATCTACTGGATAAAGACTCTGCTTGCTGCCCATTTCCTCTCTGTTCACTTTGCAGGAAGAGCTATTAGGTCTGCCAGCCACTAGTGTCGCTTTAGAGCATTTCTAGCCGTCTGTCCAGCAGAGATGGGGACTCGAGATTTGAGACTCACGAAAATCGTTTTATTTCTGTACTTTTTGGAGCATTAACATCAGGAGCAGAAAATCATTCTCTCCCACAGAGATGTGTGAGCAGCCACACTCCACAGATGACAAAGAGGAGAACATCACCTGCTAATGCTTTTGACCGGGGCAAATTTTAAGTTGGATATTCGACAGACCCACTCTGGTCCCAGTCTATCAAAATATCCAACTACAAACTAACTTCAGCCTTGTCTGCTGCTGCAGTTTCATAACTGTTTCTCATATTGTTTGGCTTTAATAACTTCAGGCACAGCCGAAACAAAAGAATCACAGAATGCAACGTCGGTGTTAAGCTCAGCTGCATAAACTATCAACGTTAGCCTTGTTACTAATGTTAGCTTTCTGAGAGATTCATTTTTAGATTGGCGTTCATTAAATTTTTGAAAAGTGTTTTCTTGCGGTGCTGCCTCCATCTGCTGGCTAACAACGTTAAACCGGGAGAGAACTTGTTAATTAATAATATCAGCTAAAGGCAAGTTATGATACGGGTTTATTGTTGACCAGGTAACGTTAATGTTACTGCATTTTTTTAGCTTTAACCATTACACTGCATTTGAGAGGCTGGAGGGTTTTTTTATTTATTTCACAGGCAAGTGTTGGAGAGTGGGCTGTCCTCCTTTCGAAAAGATTGGCGGTTCGATCCCCACCTCCCCCGGTCCACATGGTCAAAGTGTCCTTGGGCAAGACACGGAACCCCGAATTGCTCTCCGTGCTGCGCATGGGTGTGTAAATGTGGTGTGAATGGTTAGATTAGATTAGATGGTATGTAGATGTCCACTGCCATCAGTGTGAATGTCTGTGTGAATGGGTGAATGTGGCAAACACTGTGAAAGCGCCTTGAGTAGTCAGAAGACTAGAAAGGCGCTATATAAGTACAAGTCCATTTACCATTACCACAGAAAGAGCTCGCTGACATTAAACGTCTCTTTTTTCAGAGTGTCCTGAGACAGACAGCAGCACGACTGATGTTTCTGACAGAAACGAGCAGCCAATATTGAGCAACCAATACAAATAAATGACTATAATACAATAAAAATATATCAAATAACAAGTTAAAACAGAAAATATACATCAAAATCAATGATAATCTATATCCAGATGTGCCTGCCTCCAAATTATTTAAACTTGTTTAAAATCCTCCAATGAGCAGCTTACTTTCTTTATTTACACTATATTATAAACTGTCATTAGTTGGGACACTTCAACTATTATTTATTAAAACCATAAGAGACTTGATTAGAACTTGCTGCTTCCCTCAGAGACTTGAGACTTGACTCGGACATGCAAAAAAGTTACTTGTTACCATCTCTGCTGTCCAGTCAGAGCCATATATTGTGTAATTGTTTCTTTCAGTTTTCATTATTCCTCCCAGTCAATGGAATTCTCACAAGATGTCACCAAAATCACACTGTCCCTTTAAAATATTTCAGGAAAATGATGTGTGTATCGAGTATCGTATCAAAGCGAATTATATTGTTGTCTGAATATCGATATATATATATGTCATATCGTGAGCTGAATATCGTGTATCGTATCATATCGTGAGATAGGTGTATAACTACAGCCCTACAGGCAGTGGACATTATTAGTCTGGCACGAGTACCGGATTGTTTGCGAGTTCAAGTTTCCTCTCACGCTGCCTCTGTATGTTCGGAATGGCAGCATTAGACTGCTTACTATGAGGACCGTCAGCACCTACTGCTGCCATCGGAACGGGGAGACCGCCGGAGGGCCAGTTTTAGATAATAATTCAGGCAGGGGATCTAACAGCAGTCCATACCAACCCCCACACATTCACATTAGCTGAGGTATACTGTAAGTTTTATTCTGTTTACTCTTTGTGCCAGTAATATACGCTCTGTATAAACTTTAATATATTACAATTCAATACAAGAGCTCTGCCACAGAGACTACATCCATATTTGTCTGGCTTCCAGAAGCTTCTCAGTTGTAGCTCATTGAACAGCTTAGAAACTTACCGTCGCAGGACAACATCGGTTAGTTTAGATGCTGGTGGTGTCCTTGATGGATACTGCTGTTAGCAAAATGTTGCCTCGGTGCCCCCACCAGCACCGATTAATTACACACATTCGATACCTGCAAATTAGTATTTTTTTGGGACACCAATAAAAGATGGGGGTGCTTTGGGGGTATGGCACATGCCCAGTGAACTGTTTTCTTTCGATGATAGTGCAGACTAGATTTTACTGTGCATGTGTCATACCCCCAAAGTTACCGGTGACTTAGCCACTTTCTACTAGTCTTCAGAATCTTGAAGCACTCCCAGGGCTCCAGACTATGACCAGATGTCTCTCCATATTAATATGTAAGAAGATAAACAGCAAACAGAGTGTCAGATAAGACAGGAACAATATGTAAGCACTGTAAGAAGAAAGTGCCGTTAGCACAGTAACACAAACATGTAACACGTGAGCCCCACAGCTTCTTTAACATCAGGCTACAAGTTATAGTCACAGTGGTCGCAACTGACGGACCCAAAGCCTCCGTATATGACGGCTAGGCTGGTCTCTGCCGTCTGTGGCAGCTCTCAAGCTTTACCTCCGTGAGTTCTGTAGGCTACACCACGGCTGACACAAGTACTATGCAAAGACACCTGCAGCACCACCACAGCTCTCTGCTAAAATTACCCCCAACCCCCAGAAAGAAAACACTGACATTTTAAAAATATCAATATATAGCCATGGGTCTCGTCGCACCCCTAATTACATATATAAATCTATATATATATAGATATATATATAGATAGATAAATACATCATCACGACCCCCCCCCCCCCCCCCCCCCTTCTGACACTGGTTTGCCCACTGAGAGCCTTGGAAGCTACATGTGCATTCTTGGCGGTTCTTCAGAACCCTTTGTGTTCTTTTCCATAATGACATAAACACAAAGAAATCTGAAAATCACTTTTGACAGAAGCATGAATTAAACCTTTATTGCATCTAGGGGAATTTCTCTTATATCTTACCTATAAATAACAGCACATAATATAACATAAAACATAACGTCAAAAAATACAATTTTGGAATTTTGATTTAAAAATGGATAAAGTACATCAAGTGCAATTACAAAGTGTCAAATTAAGATCATGTAAAGAGAAAAGACTAAAGACATCAATATTTTCCTTTTCATCATTCAAACTGAACTCTTTCTCATCAATGCCAGGTGTAAGATGACTGACCAATTACTTTGTCATCTCATTTAGACCTACATTTATTTCCTGAAATCATTCTCTTTCACATTCTCTCATTACTGTCCTTCTATTTCTGTCTTTATTGCTCTACCCTTTATCTCATTTCCCATTTCCCTGATTACCTATTTTCCTTTCCAGACTCTCCGCTGACACCCCCCCCCCTTCTCTCTCTGTGTTAACTCCACTTTATTTCCCTTTTTAATTTATTTTCTTTTTCCCAGTCTTCTTTCCCCCCTTGCGTTCTTTGCTGCAGTGAGACATGTACATATTTCTCTCGAAGAGGCCTCCAATCCATGGCTTCCCTCCATTCTAATGCAAAAGACACGGGTCAATTATGCCTTAGCATGGTTATATCTGTGTTTGCAAGAGCACATTCAAAGGCCCATTGTGTTGGGGGAGATTTTAGTTAGCCAGTGTAGCATTCCCTCTGGAACTGGCACAGGCAGATAAATTAGGACTTCAGGCTCACAAAAGCAAAATAAATTGTAATACTGGAGCATCGCTGACCCATATCTGTTAATTTGGGTGCTCATTGCCACCTATATTGCTGCCATTGTGAGAGTGTTTGTATGGAGAACTGGGGCTGTTTCATGGCTGATCACACCAACAGAAGACATTCCTGTTTTCATTCACATGGATGACAGTAGAATCAATGTTGTGGCTTTGTTAGGGCTTCACACATGTCAGCACCGACTTGGTTTATCCATTCAACCCTTATTTGGGTACACTACAAGTCAGTTGCTGCATTCTAATACTAACTCTAGAAACAGTTTATCTTACATGGATTGATTTATGGTGGGGGGTTACAGAAATTAAAATAACCTCATTATCACTTCCTTTACCCTTTTGACTCTTCTCCCCTCTCTCCCAGATGATCACCCTTTTAGGCTCCACTGCTTTCAACAACACAAACACACTAAGTTCCACCCACTTTGTTGTGAATGTATCAAGAATACAATTGGTTCTTACAGAAATATGAAGCTCTTTTAAATCAGAAAGGCAGAGCATGAAATAGACTTTCATGTTAGATCAATCAAGCTAATTTTGTCGCAAATCAAAAACTGGAATGGGATTGCCTCCACACGGCTCTCACAGACTGTTCTCCAACTCGTCAAATACAAGCACCAGTTATCCAACAAAAAGAGAAAATGAGATTACAACACACACAGAGGGAATGTCACTTCGCTCTCAGCTCAGGACATCAATAATCCACTGTATCTTAACATAGAAAACATTACTTTGACCAAATGACTAATGTTGTTTTTCTGGTAGTTTTTTCACTGGTAGATTAAAATGTCTTTCCAGGATGTAGCTCACGTATTACAACTTGCGAGATAAGCTACACAGGAAACAAAAAATATTTTTCTCACATTTTCTACTTGTTAAAAAAGAAAAATCATTGAGTAATTTTACCCATATTAAATATATAAAAACGGAATAAATTATATATATATATATATATATATATATATATATATAAATATATATATATATATATATACTGTATATATACTGTATATATATATATATATAATAAAACGTTTTCACATGCAGTTTAAGTGATTTCTAGCCATAAAGTTTTGTTTCAATGTTCCAAATTTCAAGATATCCCTACATGAGATTTCTGCATCCACACAGATACAAAAGAGGTAAATGGAGTTTTGCATGGTGACATATTAGTTAACACTGTTGGCTCATAGCTAAAAGGTAATGTGTTTAAACCCACTACTTTCTTAGGACTTTCTGCATGTTTTCCTCACATCTGAATTTGGTTTCCTCCAGTTGCTCTGGGTTCTTCCCACAGTCCAAAGGCATACAGGTGAATCTGTGACTTCACATTGCCTGTGAATGAAAGAGGTGACTGAATAAATGTTAAAAATAAATGTTTAATATAAAAGAGTCTGAAAACGCAACTGTTAAGTGTAATTTATCAGTACAAAATAATGTCAAACCTTATTGTATGTTTTATCGGGGGGGGGGGGGGGGGGGTAGATGTTGGGCTTACCCTGTAAGCAAAGACAAAATTCATATATCACCATCTGCCTTCTATGTTCCAGGAAGATGATTTATGGGTAGTTAGGGCCTCCCCTCTCTCCCGCCACATGATGGATTGCTGGGATGTCACACCATGTCCGGGCCTTTTCTCTCTTACCGCAGAGAGCCATATGGTAGACTGCTATTTTTCACCATCCACTTACTCTGACCCAACCCAGGAACCTGCATCACCATGTGTGAGGCACTTCAGGGGTCAGTCTAAAACTATTAACCCTCAAACTCACTCTATGTTAACTGTGGCCTGACTGATCAAGCATTTCATTAGCTGAGTTAATAGGCAATGAATTCCAAACACCTGGGGGTAGATTCCACAGGCACTTTCAACACCATTGAGAACTGTAGACTGTTGCAGAAGGCCTGTGAATGTTCTCATTTGTCCAGGTCATCGTTATCCTCAAAGCAATTTCAGTCAAAAGCAACTGGACTTGGTTATTTGTCTAGGAAGACGTTTCACCTCTCATCCAAGAGGCTTCATCAGTTCATGTACTCATCTGACCAGGCTGGGACTGGGGTTGCAGAAGCTGTGTGTAAGTTCTCTCTTAGGTTAAAGTTTAATGTCTGCAATAAAGTTACGTTGAAATTACTTAGTTTAATACTAAAGTTGTTTTGATGTTTGGTTGATGTAAGGTTCATCTTAGTTACTTTGGTGTAAAGTGACATGACAATGTCAATTTATGGAGGACTTTAGACTTTCTAAGGACTAGGTGTAAGATTCAGGATACCTACATTGGAACTATTTTAGCTGGTGCGACCCTTGAAATGTTAGTAGCGTGTAAACTCCAACCTAGAGAATACATTCAAACCAGACTACTTTCGATCTCACACATAGGTGGTGTCTCAAAATCCAACTTTCGCCTCAACTGCACTTTTGGTGAAATCAGTTATGTAAATGCCAAGCCCCCACCACAGGGATTTCCGATTTTTGTTTCAGAGTGTCCACTAGGGGCAGGTTTCATAATAGAGCAATTTCTCATTGACCCCAATGTTAAACAGGCTGTTTTCACAGCTTAATATAAACCCATTTAAGGCCTTTTTAAAAAACAATTCTAGTCTGCATGTTTAGGTCATATCTCCATGACAATACATTTTTTTGTAGCAGGCTAGTTTTTATATTATTGGAGTTCAAATTTATGAATAATTAGGGACATGGCCTCTTGAGTGACAGCTAGCCGCGGACCCTTACTTCGTCTCTGAGATAGAGGCTAATTCCATTTTCATACCGTCTATGGCAAATGCATGTATGCCATAATAATGTGGACGAGAATGCTTGTTTACACTCCCTTTTTGTTCATACCAAAACCTTAAAGAGAGATATGTTGCCCATAATCACACCTTTCATGCAGTACTTACCTTGTATCTTTGCCCTGTATGTCACGTCAGCATCATACGCTTGGGCATGTTTAGCTCAGTGTCTATCTTGCTGTTAAGTGACATAATGTGTCAACAATTCCCAGGCCCAAGCGGGTCCAAGCCTTGTATCTTTACAATGCTGAAGTGGTGTGATCCGACTAAAAAAAAAGGTTCTTGTCATTTTACCGCTTTCCTATTGATGAAAAGGTGTCTCACTGAAGAAGAGCTGCTGCAATTAGTCGACATAAAATATGATGACATCAATATTTTAAGTCAAATGTTTCATGGTTTTCTTTAATATCACAAAGTTTGGCACTGGCAGCAATGCAAAATTGAGACTGGTGGCTGCTGTAATGCTCCTAAAAACAAGAATATCACAATGTAAGTGCTGCATCATGAGGCCAGTCTTTTTCGGAGCGGCTCCAGTCAACACAGCAGTTGTCGAAAATAGCTTCTGCAGCAGGGTCTGGCTCGGTTGCAGCTGTTCGACAGAGTGTTTGGACCGGGAAATTGTATTTTGAAAAGATGTTACATCAGACTTAACAGCCCCATACCGGTTCTGACTTTCAAAGCATCCAGCAGCAAGGCAGACAGTGGAAATGTCAGTACATTTACAGTGTAGGTTACAGTTTGCCCATTAATAAACACTGCAGTGTTCCCATGTCTTGCATCCCAGCTACTGTGGGATTCAACTGGAAAGTGTACTGCTCTCTGGCTCTGGCTCCAGAAACAGCACACTCTGCTCTACCCAGGCAGCAAAATCTAAATAAACATTATTATTCAGCTTTTTTTGCACATTATCCTCATGTTTACAGGCATATTTTTGAAACAATAAACGTGTAAATAAATGCTTCAGGCAGCTGAGACGCAAGACCTGACAGAGCTGGGGCAGACAGCTGAATGAAATAAAATGAGAATGTATTTTCAGCGTTATATAGGTGTGTGAAAATGCTTGTGGTCAAGGCATGGGGTTAGGCCTCTATACAGCAAGGATAGGTTGACCCTAACCCCAACAATGACACAGAAATCTTTAACAGTACGGTGTCACTGAATGCAGCCAGAACACTCACTAATCCAACCTTCTGAACTTCGCCCAGGTCACTGCTCACTGCCCTCTGTGACACCTTTCTCTGGGTCCTGTCTCAGGCTGTCCATTCAGCATTGAGTGTTTTCTATTTGGGCAAAAAAAAGTTCTGCTTGATTGCCTGTTGGGTGCTACTAGGAACTAGAACTGAACATAAATAAATGCTTACACAATAGATCAATACGGAGACAATACATTTCCGACCAAAATCAGGTGCTACTGCTGGGTTGCTAATTACTGAACACAATTGCATCTAGTTTTGTGGATGATTTATAATACTGCTTAAGATCTTATTTTGAATGCACTTCATATGCATCTCTGTACCCTAGTATTGTGGGTGCTACCATGGAAACAAGCCACAAAATTATATACAGTGTAGACAGCTGATGTCTACATGCACTAAATCCAGGACAGAATACTTAAAGCAACCACGTATTTGGAGATCACTTGGGTCTTAAAAACAAAGTTTAGGACTTTTAGTGCCTTACAGAACCTCAAAATCCTCAAACCCCATATCATGCATTTCCCAGAAATACCTTACCCTATTTTAACTTTTATTCACCAACACCTTCATGTTAGTTGTTGAGGCAAATGCATTCTCTCCTCTCTCACCCAGTTGTAGATGATTATCTCATCTCATCTTTAACCGCTGTTGTGGAAATAGATTCTTCAATAAAGATCAACAAACAGGATCAGCTTTTTCTCCGTGGTTTATTTTGCCAAAGCATTTTCCTCTGCAGATAAAAATATGTTCATCCCTACATCCTCACAAGTTAGAGTCTAGTAGAAAATAACGACGTGCCAAATCTCGCACAGTCTTTTAGGGAGAGGGACAGGACACGAATAGCCTTGGTTGGGTGACGTCTTTAGAACAAACAAAAACATGCCTTAGACATTACAATTCTGAACAGTCTGAACCTCTCTCATCACAAGGTCTCTAACACAGGGTACAGGTGCACAAATATGCCAATATATCATCATGAGTTAGTTATTTGCATTATCCATTAAGAATATGAGACAGAAGAGACACTGAACTGTGTCTGACCTGCCAAAACTATGATTATGAATTACAAATATCCAAAATTCCCACAACACCGCCTATCCGGGGTCGGGTCGCGGGGGCAGCAGCTTTAGCAGGGGACCCCAAACTTCCCTTTCCCGGGCCACATTAACCAGCTCTAACTGGGGGATCCCGAGGCGTTCCCAGGCCAGTGTGGAGATATAATCTCTCCACCTGGTCCTGGGTCTTCCCCCAAGGCCTCCTCCCAGCTGGACGTGCCTGGAACACCTCCCTAGGGAGGCGCCCAGGGGGCATCCTTACTAGATGCCCGAACCACCTCAACTGGCTCCTTTCAATGCTCCTTACCTTACCCTATTTTAACTTTTATTCACCCAGGAAGAACCCACTGAGCATCAACACCTTCATGTTAGTTGTTGAGGTAAATGCATTCTTTCCTCTCTCACCCAGTTGTAGATGATTAAAGCGGCAAATATTTGGTGACATCCAGGCATTTGCTTCTTTCCTAAAAGCATTCTTAGGTACATTTGAATCATCAATAGTTGTTGTATTCTTCTTCCTCAGTCTTCTCAAGTTTTGAGGCTGTGGTCTAAGATCTGATTAGCGACAGTGAACTGCAGTAAGCACCCTGTTGCTCGCATTTGCGCACTCCATAGCTGCGAGCATTCCCTAGACGTCTTGATGGATTAGCTGAAGCCATCCTCTGAAACAGAAATGTCGGTGTAGTTCTTAATATTGAAGTTGGGTAACAACCTTATTGCCTATTGGCAATAAAAAGAAAACAAGAACCATCGACTACCCTAACATGTTGACAGGTGTTGAAAAACACAACAGGATGGGGGAGTTTTGAATCACAGTATTTGAATTCACTATAAGATCAAATCCCTAACAGTTCTGTTTAAAACTGGCCAAATACAGTAATTCTAAAGATATTAAGAAAATACATTTGCATTTAAGAACGTGCCTCTTATCTAGTCCGAACCCACCTCACTAACTAAGAAAACCAATTCAGAGGTCTTTGCAACTGGCCCCTTACCTGGAATACTTTCGGTCTGTGGCTACATTTATCTGACATTACAGAATTTAATTGCTGGCTTTTGGAGGTATACAATATACAATACATGATACTGTTGCTCTGTGGCCAGACTCAACTTACAGTCGAATGGATCCTGAACATTTAGTTATTTTCACCATGCAGTATAACCTTTCACAATGTTGGTTATTATATTGTTTTCACTTAGACTTTGTTAGCTCTTAAGAAGTGCAATGTCATCCACAGCAGAAAGGTCTACCCTGACTTTTACCTTAGCATAAGCATAAGGAATTTGAGACTAAACTCTCACAAAGAGAACTCTGAAAGAAGATGGTGACCTTTCAATAGGTCAAGATTGCAATATGAAGAATGCTCTATTATTGCACCTGCTTGTTTCTTTTCAATAAATGCAAATTTCACGTAAAATTGCTCTCAGCAGCGTTATGAACAAGCATGTGAAAGAGAAAATTCTAAATAGGAACTTTTTGTGCCCTGGATGACAACTCTTTGGAAGGATAAAATAAAATACTCTGTGGAAAGACTCAAGACCCTTGGTTCCGTCTTTCCCTCTCTCCTCTTTTACCAAACTGTCACATAAGCTGACACCCTTGCATGTGGAGGCCTGACAGCCCACACTCTGTGCTTTACTGTAGGGATGATGAAAGTTTAAGGTGTTAGCCAGCAGCTGTGGACTTGAGGATGTCCCAGGGTGGTGACTGTGTTGTGGATGCCTTTATTCAGGATTCATGTCCCTTCTTAGTGCAAGGCTTTCTGTCTTCCTGACTTGTTTCCTTTCCTCTACCTTTGTAACTATGTCTCACTGCGTGTGGTTCTCACCATAGGGGTCATCGAGGAAACATCATCCTTTTTCTTTCACCCCATTAAAGCATCATTGTGATCCCCGTCGATTCTGGGCGGAGAGAGATGTCTTCCGCATTACAGTAAACTGCTGGCTGTTGCAATATTCATGGACTTGAGCTTGCAGTTACTATTTCAAGCTATAGCTGTAAATAGTAACTGGAGACCAAAGGGAGTCAGGCTTGACTGAATATCCATTTCACATGTCCACTGTTTCTTTCTCTTCCCTCTTTTCCATCCCCCGTCCTTGGTTCGTTCTGAACACTACTGGCATGTCGCTGCCACCTTCCTTCCTCTGCCTGTCTGTCTGCATGCCTGTCAGGAGCAGCAATCAGCTGATATTAGCTCGCTTTCACAATTTGTAGAGAAGTTGAGTTTTAAACCTTTGCCTGTTTTAGGAGAAGTCATTGTCATGAACATAAGCTTGTGTGTTTAGATATTAAAATGAGAGCTAACGGCTACAATCTGACATGTAGTTACAGTCTTTTTCTCACATCCTCCCTGTCCGACCGTGTTTTCTTCCCTGACTGGAAACACACTGTAGTTTGAAGAGTCTATGCTGACTAAGAAGATAAAGAGTTGATAAAAGCTGGGTGATGGGTAGACAAGTGGTTGTTCTGGGTGGAGCAGGATAAATGGCTCTTTAAGTCATGACCTCAACCCTATGCACAGCTTCATCCATTGATGCAGAGCTGTGGCAGAAACACACTGCATAAATCCAAGAAACATCACCAATAAAATGCAGCCGGCAGTGCATTTAGATTGCATTGTTGTACAGTATGTAGTTGGTGTATTCCTCCTTCTTCCATTTGTTAGGCCAAGAGTGGGGACAGACAGAGCTGATACTTACAGATACAGATTTTAATTTCTGATAATCAATGCCATTACTAATGTAGTGTAATGTTTTCCTCTTTGGTATTCCATCAAACATTGTAAAAAATTTTGTACATCTTACACAGAACCCAACTAAAATGTTATTACTCCATTGAATGGCTGTACTCAGTGGTCGTCATATGGTTTAGAAGGAGCCTGTTACACTTTCAGAATGCTGTTATCTATTCACATGGTAACAGTTGCTATAAGGACCCTTTGGGGTTTGTTAATAATCTGGGAATATAAAAAACTGACGTTGTTTGGCAACAAAACTATGTAGGTTTAGGAAAAGATTGTGGTTTGGTTTAAAATACTAAAGAACATTATATAAAAACTTAACTAAGAAGGTCACTGCTGAATTTTGGTTTCACATGGGAAGCAAACTTTGCTCTTCTGGGCGAAAGTTGAAGAAAACCTTTTTGGTGGAGAAATATTATACCAATAATGATCTTGTTGACTTCCAGTTATGAAGGATTATATTTTAGTCATCAAACTATTAAGTTTGAATGGAGTTCACTCATGCTTTCTTCAAGGTCAGTGCAATATTTTACATCTTTATGTAAGCGGTGATGCCCGACGAGGTGTTCATTAACAGAAATTAATTAATTTCTGTTAATGGACACCTCAAACGGCATTATCCCGCTTATACGATGGTCACCTATGAAAGATAGAAATATTTAACAGATTAATAATATTTTTTGTTTTAGAGTTAAAATCAAAAGTTTTGTTTTTAATTTTTACAAGCTGAGCTGACTATTTAATATCTCCCGTATGGAGGCGTTGTGGCCATGGCGACCCGCCCGCAGCAGTTGATCAGTGATGGGAAGTGAGATGATGGCTTAACCTTACTTTCCGTGATATGAAGTATAATTTCAGAAGGCCAGTGCGATACTTACCGCTTATGTGTGTCCAGAGGATGATGCGAAATTTTGTTTCCTAAATGGTTTTTATTACAGCAAATATTGTTAAACCATTCATTCTGATCATCACATACTATTAACATACTATTTAAAATTAAATGCAACATTTCCATCAATTGTAAAATATGATAGCAATACTGGCTGGAGATTTGAAGTATGTGGTTCCCTATGACCACTGCTTGGGACATTTGGAGACGACAAAATGTTGCTCCATTCTCGTCTGTCCTGTACTGTTGGAGCCCAGTAAGTCTGCAGGCTGCTCTCACAATGATGCCCCGTCACTGACATGATCTGGCGAGTTTCCAGCCCGGGGTCAGAGAGACGACTGACAGCTGTGCTCCGGAGGCTGTGGTTGGTGTAAACCCACGCCACACCCAAAAATAACGTTGAGTCTCCGTTGCCACGGTTACCATCTAGCGCTTGAGCCAGCGCAATAATTTAGAACTGTCATCAGGCAATTTGACGGAACTTATTTCCTAGGTGTAAATTAACACTTTTTAACCTACACCCTCCAGCTAATCAGAATCGAGTATTCACCCAGACCATGGTAAAACTGGTGTTAATTACATGGGTCACTGCTTTCTTTTATATATTATATTAGAATAAGAATGAGTAATATAAGAGTATCAAAGCGATTATTTGAAATGAACAACTATTAAGTGACAGTTTACGCACAGATTATTATGATAGAAACAGAAAAAGTTCATTGGAAAGTAGTAACTGCAAACTTCAAATGCACAAACATGCATTGAAGTATTTTTGTATTGGTGATTTAATGCAGTGCATTACATGTGTTACTGTATAGTCTGATGATATTTTCTAGGACACAGCAATGCCAGGATATATCTGAATTGCTGAAACATAGATCTTACTATCAAATCAATCTTTTTTTATTCAGTCTTGTGTTTCTAGTCGTATGTGACAGTAAGAGTATTGCACATAACCATGCATGTCATGATGATATGATTTTATATAATACCACATGTTGGCTATGTGCCTATTTTTTTCCACAGGGATGTCTATTAACATGGGAGACTAACTTTGACCTTCAAGGTGTTACCATCCAATCACCGCATATACACATGCATGCTTGCACATATTCGTGCTGCCCTCAGGCAGAGAAGTCCCTGAGCTCCCAGGTTTCTGTGGCATGCCTAGAGGATGTAGACCGGAGCGATGAAGCTGCAAATCATTGGCACTGAGGATATCTGCAAAATCACTGCAGCTGTTCACATATATTGCTTTGATATTACAGTTCCTTTGATGGAACACCCTCAGGGCTCAGATTGCATTTAGCCTTCAAGAGGGCTGAAACATCTCCAGCTCTACTTTTAAGCAGAGACAGTGGCATGGAACTCTGATCTCTGTCTCCAGGGCAAACACAACAACATAAAGCTGCCAAATGCTACAGCAAAATAAAAATATATCAGGTTCAGCCACTACTGCTATAAAATAAACGTTTTGATGATGATGCCACTTGGTTGTTGAAATACAGCCTTGGCTATAGACATTTACTTTAGCAAAAGTGACCACACAGTATTTATTTTATTCCCACTGGGAAATAGTGTTGAAAAGGTCAGACAGTGATTGACCAAAGTTCACTTTTTAAAGTAATTAGAAACTTCATAGTTTAGAACTTTGGAAAACAGTCAGTCTTTTATTTGAGGTAAAATGTGTTATCTCTACAGTGTGAAAGGTTGCTTCCTTTGTGTGTATGTGCACCATTTTTTGTATCTTTGATTTTAGCAGCAGGTCAACTATGCGTAATAACTCTTGAGGTTAAGCCATTAGGTGCCATCATTTGTCTTTTACAAGGCACACCGTATGGATTTTATTGATTGTGAGGGGTCTTAACAGAACTCTTTAAGACCCACATAAACACTTACTTTAACAATGTACCCATTTGGACTTTGGAGCATTTATAATGCAGTGCTGTAAATCTGAATAAGTTTAAGTGTCTCTGTAGATATTTCTGCCTATACAGCTCATCTTGATCTAATTTGTTCTCGAAATGTTTCAACAGCTATGATTACTTTTTTAATAGTTTTTTTCCAATCAATAAAGAGATACAGAAATGCAAAAACACAAGGGGGAATAAACACTACTATGTCACATAAAAGGCTCTGTTTTGATTTGAAGACCGTAGGTAATTTGTTCCATTGATCGAATTTCTTCTACAATGTCCAGCCGGTGGCTCAGTCCAGGTGAGTCCGTTCTCAGCCAACTCCTTGTAATGGCTTTCTTAGCGGCAAGTAACTAGGCTACAGTGGAGCTAAATACAATGGAGCTTACAATATCAGGATGGTCTTGCGAGTTCCATTGTATTTTACTCACAGATCAGTCTGGTAACTCGTGGCAGAGAAAATTTGGAGAAGGTTGTCCAAGTGGCCGAACCAATCAGCGTTGGTTTTGAGATGGCTCAAAGTGTGACACAACAAGAAGCGACTGTTCAGTGTAAACAACATGGTGGCTTCCGCAGATGAGATGAGCGCAGCTATCGAGCAAGCCGTTTACTAATGCTTTTGTTCTCCTGGATCCTTCTTTTGGAATATGGACCAGGCACCTGAAATTGGGCCTTTGATCAGCAACCGGTATTTCCGCCTCTTCCCAAAAATTTCCAACAGAGAGTTCCCAGATGGATATGCAGAGCAAATGCAAATTATCAATCAATCTGGCGGAGTCAGGTTAGAAAGTAATAGGATCTTGAACAGGTATGTCTTCTTTACCTATCACATCAGCTGGTATCAGTCCTAGGTATACATAATGAGGATCATTAGGAATATTATATCCAAAGATATCACTCCTCCCAAAATTACTGTATTTTCATACATGACCAAAATATATGAGAATGGTTGGCATTCAGTTGCCCACAATTTCTCCAACAATATTGTTGTTGGCCTATTTGTTTGTTTTTAATTTTGGTGTGATACATTTTTCCAACCAAACTCCCTCCATTTTTTGAGCTTGTAGATGTATGTTGGGTTTTGAATATGGACTGCCAAACACTCCCAGACAATTCAATATTGTATTTTTTTCCCCTGTTGCTTCAATAAACCTTTGTATAGTTTAGTGGTGTGAAACTTTGTAGAAGGCCTCAGTAAGACATAGGTAACTAGATTACCAAGTTTTGTGTTGATCCGGCACAATTTGAGAAAGATATGCAGCACTTCCTGTTTTTACTGTACTCTACAGGAAGTTGTTCCTTTACAATTTCAGCGTTTATAAGAGTAGCCAAATGCCTTTTGCATATATTGCAATCCTGCGGGGAAAAAGTCTGAGCAGAAATGACCGTGGCCTATATCCCGAGATTCACATAGGTTCAGGGAACGCCTGAGTGTAAGAATTTTGAATTTGTGAGGTACGATGTGGGAGTTACAGGCAAAAACGCATTCAACTTAATTATTGCGCCACCTACTGGTGAACAATTTTTGGTGTCTGCCGTATGTGCAGGACTCTGAACCAAAGTTTAATGTTTCACCTCCATAACTTGTACGGTGTAGGCTGCAGTTTAAGTTTTACCAATGGAAAAATAAAAATAAAATAAAATAAAAAAATTAAAATCCTTGTGAAAATAATAAGTTTCCACGCGGATGCTTATATCAAGTGGCCCCCAGCTCCCTCGGGCTTGGATCACTAATTAAATAGAGTTGAAGTGCAACCTTGTATTATTAAACAAAGTCACAACTAATGACATCTTAAAATTTAGTGTAAATATAGAAAGTCTGCTGTTCCCTTTACCTGAACTAATTACAGACACACCTGCAACTCCAGGTCCTGCTCTCATTGGATATCATTGGAGATATTTTAAATAACTTGGAGGCAGACTGATATGGCTGTAGATACTCTGCATGATATATTCATGATTATGATCGATTCTTTAAAATATATTTTGTTGACACTTGTTATTTGATATATTTGTATTGTATTATAGTAATGTATTTTGTATTGGCTGCTCATTATGTTTGTCAGAAACGTTGTCAGTCGTGCTGCTGTCTGTTTCAGGACACTCTGAAAAAAGAGATGTGTTATGTCAGCAAAGTTAATTACGCAGAAAAATTAACGTTATGTGGTCAACTATAAACCTGCAACAAAAACTTGCCTTTAGCTTACATTAATAATGAACGTGTATTTCTCCCGGTTTAACGTTGTTAGCCAGCAGATGGAGGCAGCACCGGCAAGAAAACACTTTTTAAAAATATGGAATTCAACAAACGCCAATCTAAAAGTTATTCTCTCAGAAAGCTAACATTAGTAACAAGCTAACGTTGATAGTTTATGCAGCTGTAATTCTTTTGTTTCAAGGGTGCGCCTGATGTTTATGCTGTCCTTTTATGAAGCCTTTCTGGTCTTCGTGTATCAGGTAAGGCAGAAAGTGATAATGGACATGACCAATGTATAATCAATTTATAATCTACATTTAGTATCGATATTGGGCGATACGACAGTATTCCTTATTTTTCCCCTCTTTGGGAATAACAGATATTACAGCATCCCTCCAAAATGGTGGGGCCTTCTCAAGTGTCTAATACAATTAATCCAATCCAATCTTTCAAGGCTTTGTACCATTAATTTGGATAACCATCGCTCCCAGGATTCCTTTTCAATTCAATTCAATTTTATTTAGAGTGCCAAATCATAACAAAAGTTATCTCAGGGCACTTTACAGAGTAGGTATAGAACACACGCTATTACTTATTTATGATTTACATAGACCCAACAATTCAGTGTACCTATTGCTTTATCCAATTCCTCTTTTGTGATAGGGAAGGTCAAATATTTATTTTGCTCTGAACCTAAAGAGGGGAGGTCCAGTGAAATCAGGAAGTGTTTTATGTTCTTCTTTGTCAGCTATCTCAGAGTACAAAGTGTCATAGTAGCTTTGAAGGATTATAATAATTTCTCTTGGATCATATTTGAATGAATTTGATCAAGGGTCCCTGATTTTATGAATTTAATTCATCTGTTGCATTCAAAGATGCCTCGCTAAAATTTGTGTTGCCCTTGGGCCTGATTTAAAGAAGGTTTGCTTTATGAATCTCTGTTTATTTTTTCAACTTCAACGTTTGATAAGTTTTCTATTTGTTTCCTTATATTTTTAATCTGATTCCCTATTGTATCTTTATTGTCATATTGGGGTCGTTGTTTCTATAGTTTTTCCAATTCCTTCGCTAATTGGTCGTATTTTAATCTCTGGATTTTTCTTAGATGTGCTGTTCTTGATATTAACTTCCCTCTCATGACTGCTTCGACCGCATCCCAAATAATTGTTGGGTCATCCTGGTCATCCCTATAGTCATTTATACACTCACCAATTTCTTTTCTAATCTCTTCCATAGTTTGTTCCTTGGCTTACTGTTTAAATGTATATTTAGATAAACAACGCTGTTCCAATTGTGCACTCATTTAGCTTGTGTTTATGTATTATATTCATCAGGAAAAAGTCCAACCTACAGTGTACTCTGTGTGTAGCTGAGTAGTGGGTACCCTTGTATGGGCACTTCTCCATACATCTAATAAGCCTGCTTCTTTTATCAGAATATTTAGGTCTTTTGATTTGGGGATCCATGCCTGCTCGTGCTTGTGTCTAGTTGGTGGTTCAAAATTGTATTCCAATCTCCCGAGCAGACAAGTATTCCTTCACTCTCAGATACAATCAGGTCTAAAAATCTTTTGAAAAAAGAACTGTCACTCTCCTGAGGAGCATAGACATTCACATATGTGACGAGGACATTATCCATCCTGCCCTTGATTATTATATATCTACCTTCATCATCTCTTTTTTCTTTAATCAGATCAAAGTTTATTGAATTGGATATCATTCACAACCCCTCTTTTTCTACAATTTTTACGTAAACTATAATAAGTATTGGAGTACCCAAACTCTTTTAGTTTCTCATGTTCTGGTTTCGACATGTGTGTCTCTTGTAAAAGTATTATTTGGGACTTATCTTTCCTCATTTTCACTAGCACCCTACCGTTGACATTCAGAGAAGCTATTTTCAGATTATGTGACATTATTACTCGAAAGCTGAAAAATGTAAATGGCTTTGTAGTACTGTGTTCTCCCCCGAATAACACAGTAAAACAAGAACAAAGACAATACAAGGTCAACTGAACATAGTAAAGAACATACCTCCAACCTGGAAGGAGATAACTCCTCACTGAGACCCCGTTGGTGGGTCAAGGGTGGATCCTATGACTAAGATAGGGCCCTTTATTAGTCCAGTTAAATTCTTGTATTCCAGTCTCATGGTGACTGTAATCTTAACCAGCCTGTGATGATTTCTAATTCTTCATTTTACCTCCCTTGCACTGGGGATCATCTCTGAGCAGTATGATCAAGCTGGAAACTCTGAAGTTTGGACCGTGCTTTCCGGGTGACGATGTCCTCTGCCTCGGAATGTCCCGTTACATGTCTCCTCAGTTCCCTCCCGCTTCCTCAGCGTTGTTATAAAGTCGGGCTCCCGTGTCCCAGTGGATGCGCATGTTTACATACGGTGTTTGGAAACGCACCCCTTTCACTTTCAGAGCCCAGTTGTATTCTTTGCATTTCTTGACCACCTCTGTACTGTAGTCATGATCAAAATAAAGGGTCTTGTTATTCAGCTGGATCATTTCCTACTTGGATTTTTTTCCACGCCTCTTTCAGAACCCATTCTTTGGTATTGAACTCCTGGAAATTGATTATGAATGCTCTTGGGGGTTTGTCTGGAGTGGTTCTGTACGCTCCGGTCCTATGCCATCCAAGATGGCGCCGTGCTAGTGGCAGCCTATCGTAGCAGCTCCCTGTACTTTGTATTTTTTACTAGGTTTTTGTCGTGTTTTTAGTGTGTTTTTTTATTTATTATCTGTACCCCGCGCCGTGGATACACACTGTCCACACATCAAGATGTTTATCATACGGTTTGGATATCTCTTAGTTAGCTTTTTCGTGCTTTGGTCTCTCCTGGTGACTGGAAGCCGTGCCTGCCCTACAACCGGCATTGTTTACAGTCGCGACCAGCTGATCGCCCTGGGGCCCCAAACCCCCTTCGTCGGGGAGAGACCTACAGTACCGAAGGAGCTAAGGAGGAGACGGCGAGGCTGCAGAGCAGGAGCTAAACGGAGGAGGAAGTTTAAACCCTGCATCCCTGCAGTTATTACTGGAAACATAAGGTCCCTGGTAAATGAGATGGACGAACTGGAAGCGCTCGTCAGGACGCAGCGGGAATACAGAGAGTCCAGTATCATGTGTTTCACGGAAACGTGGCTACACGACCAGATACCGGACTCAAACGCCACCGTCCCCGGCTTCCATACAGTCCAAGCCGACAGAGACACCACCGCGAGCGGCAAGAAGAAAGGAGGAGGACTCGCCGTGCTCGTGAACAACAGGTGGTGTCACCCCAGGCACATCTCCGTGAAAGACCGGTTTTGCAGCCCGGACATCGAGCTCATTGCCATCGGACTGCGTCCTTATTATCTGCCATGGGAGTTTACCAGCGTCAACCCCCTTACTGTTTACATTCCGCCGTCTGGAAATGCCAACGCAGCGTGTGACGTCATCAGCGCTGCGACCGCGGCATTACAGACGAAACACCCCGGAGCATTCGTCATCATCACAGGTGACTTCAACCACGTCTCTCTCTCATCCACTCTCCCAACGTTTCACCAGTTTGTCAAATACACAACAAGGGACAATAAAACCATAGATCTGCTGTATGCAAACGTTAAAGAGGCATACAGCTCCACTGCCCTCCCTCCCCTGGGAAGGTCAGACCACAACCTCGTCCTGCTCTCCCCGTCATACACGCCTGTGGTTCAGCAGCAACCAGTGACATTAAGAACTGTGAGGAAATGGTCTCCTGAGGCCATGGAGTCACTGCAGGGTGCTCTAGAAGCCGCTGACTGGTACGCACTGTACAAACCACACGGTGAGGACATTGATGACATTACTGATTGCTCTGCGGAGTTCTCCAGCACCTCTTTAACCTGAGCCTCCACCTTCAGAGAGTGCCAGTGCTCTGGAAAACATCCTGCCTTGTTCCAGTGCCCAAAAAAGGACAACCTTCTGGCACTGGATGACTACAGGCCGATTGCATTGACCTCTCACATTATGAAGGTCATGGAGAGGCTGGTTCTTGCACACCTCAGACCCCTAGTGTGCCCATCACAGGACCCCCATCAATTTGCATATCAGCCCCATGTTGGGGTTGATGATGCACTCATCTACCGGCTGCAGGAAGCCTACTCCTCCCTGGATAGACCCAACACCGCTGTCCGCGTCATGTTCTTTGACTTCTCCAGCGCCTTTAACACAATGTTTTATCAGTCTGTTGTCGCGAGCACCATCTTCTTTGCTGTGGTGTCCTGGGGTGCAGGCATCAAAGCAAAAGACGCGAACACACTGAATAAACTCATAAAGAAGGCAGGGTCTGTTGTTGGCTCTAAGCTTGTCACCCTGGAGGAGGTTATGGAGCACAGGATGCTGGCAAAACTGCTGGTGATCATGAACAATATCTCCCATCCCCTCCATAAAACCCTGGACAAGCTTCAGAGCAGCTTCAGCAGCAGACTCATTCAACCCTGCTGCCTTAAGGAACGGCACAGGAAATCATTCCTACCTGCTGCGGTCAGACTTTACAACGCTGCACAACAACGCTGAGCAACGCTCAGGGAATAAACTCTCACTACTCATAGTGATCACTGACATGCACCTTACCTCACTTGCACATTAAAATCCACATTGCACATTTTAATATAGTGTTTTATCTGCAATACTGTAGTTCTATTTTATTCTATTTTATTGTTGTTCATATTTTGTATTTTATATTTTATCTTATTTTAGTACTTCTGACTGCTCTGTACCGCTGCTACGATGACCTAATTTCCCCTCGGGGATAAATAAAGTTATCTATCTATCTATCTATCTATCTATCTATCTATCTATCTATCTATCTATCTATATTTAACTCTATGGGGCCCGGAATTGGTAGCTTGCTCCAGGTGAGTGCCTCGACAAACTCTGGCACCAAGTCTTCTCCCTCCTCTCCTTCTGCTACTCCAAAGATGCGGATGTTGTGGTGTGTGATGTGTCTGGAGCGTGACTCTAGATTGTTTAATTTGTGTTGCAGGGCTAATTGCTGTTTCAGGCAGGAGCTCAAGGCCTCAGTCGTTTCAGCCATCCATCTCTCAACTGTCTCCAGGACTCTGCTTCTTACACCCGGTCTGATAAGTTGCGTACTTCAACCCCTAGCATATCCAGTTTACCGTTAATTTCTTATCCAAGAAGAGTGATTTCTTGTCGCAGAGTGTTTTATCGCCTGTTAGATCCGCTTTGAGATTGTTAATCGCCTTAATTATGTCTGCGGGCACCATGGCAGCCTGGTCCACTTTGTCTCTGGCTGTCATCGTGTTGTTCTGCTTTATAGGCTATTTTTTGTCGGCTTTTTGGCATATACGTGTTCTTCCCACATCCATCTATCGTTTTTTATCAGTACACTGAATTTTAAGTTGTTTTGGGAGATAATTGCAGTTTCTCAGGGAGAGTGATGTCACCGTCGTCTGCGACTGGCTACTCCATGTGCTATCCAGGAAGCCGCGGTGATTACTTTTGATACGATATAACTTAATTCTAATGTTTCATAACTGATTTCCCACTGCAAGCAAAAACTGATGGGTATGGGTATCCATTCTTCTCAACACGTGAGGAGTAATACAAATAAAAGCTCTCATTGTTATATTGTAATTCTATCACGTGAATCATAAATATAAGAATGAATCTCATGATAATGATTTATGAAATAATTCTACATAACTAACAATCATGTTTCACTATTGTGCCTTGCAGTTATTTAATTATTTAGTAAGCCACTACCACTACTTAGTTTCTCTTACTTAACTCAGTCATCTTAAAATCATAAAGCTTTATCAACAGTATGAAGAAATGTGTTCTGTTCAGACCTAATGTCAACTCTGTATCCTGTATTAGGCGTTGCAGTGAGCTAAACTCTTCATCATACTCTTCTTCCAAGGAACAGATCAGTTTGTTGTATTTGGACCGGTTTAATATGAAGAAGTGTGAAACTACAAAAAAAAAAAAAAAAACATATACAGCAAAATGTTAATTCTGGAAAGTATGTCAAAAGTCAAGAAATATAAAGTAGTATAAAAATACATCCCGCTGCCATTTAGCCATATTCAATCACTTATATGTCATCAAAGTCATTCTCATTACAACAACCAACAAAATAAACACTCAGGAAAACAGTAAATATCAAAAAAATAAAAAAATACTCACTGGCATTGCCACTCAGCAGACCAGAAAATGCAGAATGGATACTGACAGAAGTACACACAACCTCCAGTAGATCAGAGCCATCTTGTCACCACAGGAAAAAGAAGTAACTAACATCCTGTCACATATTCCACAAACATACAAACTGCACTACCTAAACTTGAACACTAGGAAGTAGTAACTGCTCTCCAATACACTCCCCGCCTGGCATCTGTGAGGATGCCACTTACTCACTAAAGTCTTCTGAGGCCTGAAGAAGGTTTTCACAAGAGACAGGCACCAGCGGTCTTCCATTGAGGATAGCTGAAACCTCTGCCATAAGGGTTGTAAGGACTTCATGGGTTAACTTTGGATTTCCAGATTGCAGGAACATGGAATTCAGGATACGTTGTGCCATCCCTATTATCCTTTCCCATGCACCACCCATGTGAGATGAGTGAGGGGGGTTGAAAACCCACTGATATTTCTGGTGGAGCAGGTAGTCCTCAACATTAGCCTGTTGTGGACGGTCCAACTTTAGCTCCTTGGATGTGCCAACAAAATTTGTTCCACAGTCTGACCTTAGTTGTTTTGCAGGCAAAAAATCTGCGGAGGGCATTGATCATGCTGGAGGAAGTCATACTTTCTATAACCTCGATGTGGACTGCTCTTGTTGACATGCAAGTGAACAGAACATCCCATCTCTTACTATAGGCCTGTCCAACTCTGGTGCAGCGTGCAGATACCTCCCAGGGGTCAAAAACATCCAGCCCAACATATGAGAATTGGGGATTCATCTGCAAGCGCTCTGGGGGCAGATCCGCCATCTTTTGCTACTCTATCTGACCCCGTAACATCCTGCACAATACACATTTGTGTATAACGCTACTGATCCTTCTTTTACCACCCACAATCCATAGGCCACTTGATCTTACAGCTCCCTCGGTTATGTGCCTTCCTTGATGCTTTACTGATGCGTGGTGGTGACGCATGAGCAGCAAAGCAAGATGATGCTTCCCCGGAATGAGGAAAGGATGTGCTTCATGACTCTGCAGCTTAGACTGTGAAAGATATCCCCCCACGCGGAGCAGGCCATCATCATCTATGATTGGATGAAGTTTTCGAAGAGGACTATTGGATGGTAAATGTTGTTTTGCACAAATACATTCGATTTCCTTTGTGTACTCTTCATGTTGCACACATTTGATCACAAGGTGATCTGCTTTGATTAAGTTCTGTCAGCGCTTTCTTACATAGGTGCCATCCAGAGAAGCTACTGTCATCTGTAGACTGAGCATAGCTTTGAGAAATGTGACAAAGGTGAGCCACGGCTTTGACTAGCGAATCCCATTTGAAGAATTGCTCAAAGCGTTGTGTTCCTAAAATACCTTTTGATACTGTGGTAGTGAGTGTGGTCACTTTAGGGCGTATTGCAACATCCAACTGCGGATTGACAAGCACAAATTGGGCTCCTTCTTCATCCTTTACCTCTTCCTTCTTCAGCAGGAAAGCTGGACCAGACAGCCAATTAGTACTGGATAGGTTGCTGGCAGTCACTGATCACGAGCCATGGTTGGCAGGATTGAGCTCAGATGGGACGTGCTTCCACTGCTCTGGCTGAGAAGACTGCTTTATTCTCTGCACATGGTTGTTCACGTACGCATAGAATTGCCTGCTTTCATTATGGATATATCCCAGTACGACCTTGCTGTCAGTGTAGAAGGTGACTCTGTCAATGTCCATGTCTAGCTCTTGCACAATGTCAGACACTTCCACAGCAAGTACCGCAGCGCAGAGTTCAAGTCTGGGAACAGTAGGCTCAGGAGCTAGCTTAGCTTTACCAAACACGAAACCAGCTATAGCTTTGACAGAAGCATCTGAGAACACACAGAGCTTGGTGTACTTTGCTTCAGATATGGAGAATGACACATATGTATGAGGCACATGCTGCTCTTTAAGATCTTGCAGAGAATCTTGCCACCTTCTTTATTCATTGTACATGTCCTGAGGCAAAGGGCTGTCCCACTCAAGTCTGCTGCTGGACAGTTCCCTGAGAAGAAGTCTTCCTTTTATTTTCACGGGTGCCAGGAATCCTAAAGGGTCAAACAGGCTGTTGATTGCTAAAAGCACTCCACGGAGTGTGAAAGGCTTTTGATTCTGAGGAACTCTGAATGTAAATGTGTCAGAACTCATGTTCCAGCTAACTCCCAAGCTACGATGCACTGGAATCTCATCTTCCGAAAGTTCCAAGTCTTTAATGTCCTTAGCCCGATCTTCAATGGGAAAGGCATTCATCACCTCCAGTCTGTTGGATGCAATCTTGTGGAGATGAATGTTGGATTTAGCAAGCATTTTATGTGCTCTTTGCAGTATATCGACAGCTTCAGCTTAAATCAAAAAAGACTTCAGGGCATCATCAACATAGAAATCCCTTTCTATGAAGTTCACTGCATCACTGCCATACTGTTTTTATGTTTCCCTTGCTGCCTTTCTCAGTCCAAAGATTGCTACAGCTGGAGAGGGTTTGTTACCAAAGACATGGACTCCAATGCGGTAGTCAACCGTATCCTTGTTGAGGTCATTGTTTTTGTACCACAGAAAACGCAAGACGTCTCTGTCCTCACAACAAAATAGTAAAACGTTTGTTGTATGCCTGCTGTAATTGCCACGGGTTCCTTTGTCCATTTGTCTTGTAGAGGAAAGGGACGTTTTTCCACTTTTGGGCTTATTCCTCTGGATGTGTAGAGGTAACTTAAACCTGGTAAGTACCCATCAAGCTTTGCTGTCTCCACTTCAAGCAGCAAATCCCCCAGTTCACGGAGCTTGAGATAATCATTGCTGCTTAGTTTTGAGAAATTCTCCAATTTCATTAACAGTGTCCTTTCTAGATCATTTTCAACCCAACGGATGGTTGACTGTTGACCCCTTTAATCCTCCGACCATACTCTGCTGACTCTGGACCCAGCCACTCAATAAGTAGGCTCACTTCTTCACTGGCCGAGAGGCCCATATCTGCAATGGTATTCTGAAAGGTAGACTTCCAGCTGAGATAATTTTCAGGTTTGTCATCAAACTTTGTAAGTACTTCTGTTACCAATTGACTCTTTGTTAAAAACCTAGCAAGCTCAGAGGTTGTTGCGTTGTTGGCAGTTGGTTATGAATTGCATATCTGTTGAGGACTGGTGTTGCTGATTGCCTGTATCTTTGGCCTTTAGTGTTGCTTTGACATCCCCTGGTGTTGCGAAGCCAAACTGCTTTTCTAGTCCACTATGATAGGTGGGCGTGAACTGGCCCATAGGTTTTCATGCTGGTGTGAAGCTGTGCCATCATCCTGTAGCGCATACATATCTCCAGCAGGCTGAGTGTTAGAATGTAGAGTTACATATTCACTAACTTTCTGCATCGGGTTGGTTTGCAAGGGTAGACAATCCAAACTGTCACTTTTCACTACTATGTCAAACTTAGCAGCAGCAGATTACATTACCTCTGCCTTTGCAGGAGCAGCTTCAGCTTCCTTCTGTAGCTGAAGTGCATCAAGAGTTGCTTCTAGACGAGCCTTTTTTAGTTTGATTTCAATTTCTTTCTGGGCATAAGGACCTCTAGCTTTTGCGGCTTGTGCTTCTGCTCTTGCCTGGGCTGCTACCATACTGGCCTTGGTTGATGCTGATGATCTCACTGATTATCTAGTACTACTAACAGACCTAATGTCAACTCTGTGTCCTGTATTAGATGTTGCAGTCAGCTTAACTCTTCATCATACTCTTCCTCCAAGGAACAGATCAGGTTGTTGTGTTTGGACTGGTTTCCCTACATCACTTGCGATAACATGAGATCACATGAGAATCAACATTGAATTCAACAACATGATAATAATTCAATTCAATTAAATTTAATTTATAGTGCCAAATCATAACAAAAGTTGTCTCAGGACACAAACTAGGTAAAGACCACACTCTATGACTTATTTATGATTTACATAGACCCAACAATTCCCCCGTAGAGTACGGTGGCAACGAAAACCTTCCCTATTACAGGCAGGAACATCAGACAGACCCAGCTCTGTGGAGGACGGCCATCTGTCTTGACCGGTTGGGGAGGAAGAAAAGGAGAGTGAAAAGACGGACGGATGGACAGAGAGAGACAAAGACAGACACAAAGACAGAGACGGACACACTTCCAGTAACTATAATAATATCTATAGTAATGTGAATATGACTTATATGTTATGGCGGTTAATACAGCAGAATAGTAGAAACAAGCACAGCCAAGGTTATAGATTACAATAGTAGCAGGAAGCGTCATGCAGGACCACGGCGGCAGGCACAAACAACTCCGGGGAAGATGTTGAATTAGTAACATGCATTGATGAGACATGTATGATACAGACAAAGAGGAGGAAAGCTCAGAGTATCTGGAAAAGTATTATACCCCGGCGGACTAGGCCTATAGCAGCATAATTAAGCAGAACAAAATCAGCTTTAAAATAACAACATTGCTAAGGGCTCGTAAGCCCTAGCTGTACGCTTTATCAAAAAGGAAAGTTTTAAGTTTACCCTTAAATATGGGGACAGTGTCTGCCTCCCGAATAACACTTGGGAGTTGGTTCCACAGGAGAGGAGCTTGGTAGCTGAAGGCTCTGCCTCACATTCTACTTTTGGAAACTCTAGGAACGACAAGTAGCCCTGCATTCTCAGAGCGCAGCGATCTAGTCGGGTAATACGGTACTATGAGCTCTTTAAGATACGACGGAGCCTGACCAATAAGAGCTTTGTAGGTAAGGACAGGTTTTTAAATTATATTCTACATTTTATAGGTAGCCAGTGCAAAGAGGCCAACACAGGAGAAATATGTTCTCTTCTATTTGTTTTAGTTAGTACACGAGCTGCAGCATTTTGGACCAACTGGAGACTCTTAACAGACTTATTGGAGCAGCCTGATAATAAGGAGTTGCAGTAGTCCAGCCTAGAAGTAACAAATGCATGGACTAGGTTTGCTGCATCTTTCTGAGACACAATGGGCCTCATTTATCAAACTTGCGTGGAAACGGGTGCAGATCTGAGCGCAGAATTGGTCGTAGGAAAGGACCCACGTGTGATTTATGAAACATTCGTATCTGACCAATCTCAGCGTACGAATGAGCTGGCCTTGATAAATGCAGCGGCTTAATTTGATCGTCTTTAACATGATACGCCCCTAAATATTCCTGGTTCGGAGGCCTCGCCCACTGAGGTCAAACACGGAGAGAAGGAACGCAGGTTAGAAAATAAACTTTTCCGACACACAGATCGGCATCCTGACATCCGAGATGGAGCAAAATAAGGATGTGCTTTTTGGCAGTCTTAAGAGTGGAATAAAAGGGGCCCATAAAAATGCTGTATGGAAAAAAAAGTAACGGAGGGAGTCAAACCGAAGCAGCGCTCCACTGTGACCCGAGTGCGCATGTGCGCACTGTTGGACAGGTGTTGTGCCGTATTCAGCACCCCTGCTGTGAAATGCACCCCCTTGCATTATAGGTGATATTCAAAAGATCCATTTAATTCATTTTGTAATTATGGCTGCAGTTTATTTCCACAGAACATACAAAAAGGTGTTGTTTTGTGTTCGCTATTATCCAAGTTTGTGATTTTAACTCTTTAAAATAGTTTGAAGACTGTAAGTAACCAATGTTCTGACCATTGTGGGTTACCGGTATATAAACTAAAAAACTAGAAAATAAGTTTAAACAATACAAAGTGGTGCATGAAATTATATGTGACACACACGTGTTTACTCAAAAAGGTTTAAAGACAAATAGATTTATTTAGAAAATGAATTAGAGATAAATATTATCAGGAAGAGTGAGTCGCTCTTTTCCTGTTTACCATGACAACAAACAATAAAAAAAACTCCACTGACACATTTACTCAAACTATAAAGGCTGATCAGGTAGGTGATGTCATTTTAACATTATAGAAAAACTAAACGCAGAGGCATTCACAAGGACAGCTAAAGTTACCCATTCTCTTCCTGTTTCTCCGTAACTACGGCAACCATCCTCCTTAAAGCGGAACAGCAGCGCTCAGTAAAGTGGCGGTAACAACGGGCTGCTTTCAGCTCAGACACTGAATCATCCATGTCCTGCTGTTGTGGTAGAACAGTTCTAGTTAACAGTGGACACATTGGACCTTTGTGGCGTCTTTTTAAGTGTGAAATGATCCCAAACTTATTCTCTGCCTTTTCCTGATGTAGTGGTGTGCATCCGCAAAAAACGGTCCGTGTTGAACAATGATCCCTGTGCTGAACAGGCCGCATAACAGAAAGGAAAGGAATTACATGAATCATATAGGCAGAGATTTTGCCTCGATAAGAAGCAGAATTCCTTTATTAGTCCCGCGAATGGGGAAATTCAATTTTCACTCTATTATTTTTAATTTTACACACACACATGCACAGACAGGACCTATATACATGCAACCAATGGAGAGATGTTAGAGCGAGGGGGCTGCCAGTGACCGGCGCCCTGAGCAGTTGGGGTTCGTGCCTTGCTCAACAGCACCTAGGCACTGCCCAGGAGATGACATGGCACCTCTCCAGCCACCAGTCCACACTCCATTCATGGTCCACACAGGGACTCGAACCAGCAACCCTTCATTTCCTAGCCCAGTCACCTATGGACTGAGCTACTACCGCCCCAAAATATAAAGATACATTTTTGTAATGGAATTCCAACTTGATTTACTTGATTGTTACAGCCCTACAGTGTTGTACTATGTGAAATTAGGAGAAATCTCTTCAATAGCTTGTAACAATGAAAGCCTGAAACACTGTTCCAGCTGGCTTAGACTAACAAGGCATTGACTCTTATCCTTCAAATGAGGCTGCAAGGTCAGAGGCTTTGTTCCTGCAGGGAGCCTCAGCCTGTAGTTGTGACCATTTCCCATGCTACGGTTTCTCTCTTTACCACATGGGCCTCATCAAGAGCACTCTATTAAAGCAGGGAGAGGCAATCCTTTTTTTATTGAAGTGTGTGTGTGTGTGTTTGTGTGTGTGTGTGTGTGTGTGTGTGTGAAGCAGAGATCCAGAGAAACCTGATTGCCTAGCACCCAACTGGTTTGAGTTGCCTGACCTTTCTATTGTTGGACAGAGCCCATTATAATAAAGATAATACATCAATAGCTAAAAATCTATAACCTTCAATTTTGCAGCCACTGTTTAAATCATCTGGCTTTATTTGATCTATTATATTTATGTTGTCAAGTAAGCAGCTTTATTTATACATCACCAGCATCATTCATTCATTCATTCATTCATCTTCAACCGCTTATCCCGGGGTCGGGGTCGCGGGGGGGCTGGGGCCGATCCCAGCTAACATCGGGCGTGAGGCGGGGTACACCCTGGACAGGACGCCAGTCTATCGCAGGGCACATAGAGACAAACAGAGACAGACAACCATTCACACCTACGGGCAATTTTGTAGAGTCATCAGTTAACCTAACACGTGCATGTCTTTGGATTGTGGGAGGAAACCGGAGAACCCGGAGGAAACCCAGCATATTTAAAAAAAAAAAAAGGGTAACCCTTTTTAACCTTATTCCCATTTTGGTTGAACAAAACTAGGGCAAAAACAAGACTGGCCTTTGACATGTCACAATGACTGTTTAACAGTCTATTATAAGGTAACAATAGATCAGGTATGTTTGTCTGTACACTTATTTCGCTGGACTTCTGGTCGAAAGGTGATGGATACTGCTATAACCTCAGCTCTGACAGACAAATAAAATAAACACAATCTGACAATGAACCACATGAGCACTGAGACTGAAGGGTGACCATCAAGGCCTCATTTTTGGCTGCATCATCAGCTTTGTTGGGGTACTAGTTTGCTTGTGAGGAGTACTAGTTTGCTTGTCTTCTGTCTCCCTGATTCCAAAAATCTGAGACATTTTTGGGGGAAAGTTCCGTGCTCTGATCTTTATAATCTGAGCATCCTTTAAAAAACATTTACTGACAAGTCTCCTAACTTCATGTGAGTACAATATTAATCCGCCACAGTACGCCTTAAGTCTGTAGTGAGATTTACTAACATATATAAAAATAAATTACATTTTCATTGAAATAAGAACCGTTTTTAAATGCATCATTGATATATAGGAGTTCAGAGGGCTAACAGCATGTGTTTCTTCATTTCAAATATGACTTTAATGTAAAGTATGTATTAAAAGGTCACCATCAAGTAGCACAGTTGGTGTTTCTTGTGTAAACAAACTTTTACCTTGTATATTTTATCAACACTAAGGAAACTTTGAGAGTTATTTAATCCAGCTGAATGTATCACATCTATTCTATTAGCAGACCATACTCTCCCAAAAAAGACCTTATAGCTTATAATGACCCTTTGTTAAGCGGTTACCTCCAGTGGCTGTAGCCGTTATCATGAGAGCAGATGATGAAGTTATATAATGTAGTCCAAACTCTGTGTGTAGTGGTGGTGGATGGGCCAAACATAGGACTTTCACCCAGGTAGTACTGGTACCGGTAGCTGGAATTAGGTAATGGTACCCTTCGGTACCTTTTTTTGTAATAACAAAAATGTAATTTAAATTGTAAAAAATAGTCAGAGTGTCTCCGTGGAGTTTTGTGTAAGTGTAACCATGCATGGTCCCCACTTTTGGCTCGCCATTGTCCTGACTGAGTGTGACTTGAAACTGCGAGTGCTACGTAGTCTTATTGTGCGCTCTGCGAGTGTGTGTCAGAGCTGAGCCTCACTCTCTGTGCGTAAATCTGTTGGTACACTTAAAAATGTTGCATTAGGAGTCAGTCACCCTATTCTGTCGTTTGTATGATGATGTGTTGGTGATTGCTTTATTTACTGTAAAATAATTCCAAGCTGGGAAAAATCAATCCTTGTCTCTTATACCTTGAATGCTCCAGAGAGGTTGTTTTTGTTTCCAGTACTAGAGACCATCCTGATCTCATTAGCCCCATTCCATACTCACAGATCAGTCTGGTAACTTGAGGCAGAGTAAATTTGGATAAGTTTGCCAAGGGACCAAACCAAACAGCGGTGGTTTTGAGTGTAAACAACATGGCGGCTTCCACGTCATATGCGCCGATGATCTGATTGGTTGATTTGGCCCGTATGTTGGTGATAGACAGCAACTAGTATTTTTGCCCCTTCTGAACGAGAGTTCCCAGATGGATATGCTGAGACAATGAGAATCAATCCATGTGGCGGAGTCAGGTTTGCATTGGAAAAGCGGCTCTTTGAGAAAACTATGCACTAGAGATTTCAGGTTTCCCTTCGATTGAGAATGTTTGAAAAAGGAGACTGGACAACTATAACCGGCAGGTCCTTATTAGGGCTCATGCTATATTGGACTGCCAAATAGTCCATTCCTTGAGGAGTTAAAAAAAGGACAAATTGATCTTGAAAAGATCACACCTTGAAAACAGCATGAAGACAAACCTGGTTGTCTCAGTGGTAGGCAACTTATTATAACTGCACGTCAATGTAAGTTATTGTAGAAAAAGAAACATTAAGCAGTGTGCATATTGCTCAATGGTTTCCATGAGAGGCAGATTAGCCTGCTTGATCTGAGAAATGGAATTGAATAGGCTACATTGTGTAAACTACAGTCATATTGATGTCCCAGCACTTTACACAGTATACAGACAGCGAGTTTTGCTTTCTCTGTTGTACAATAACGAAACAATTGTTTTTTTTGGAGGAAATAAACTCCGCAGCTCGAAATAAAAGCAACACACGAACAACGAAACAACACATGAATTATGTTTGAACTAGAAGGTCAAAGGTAAGAGAAAAAATGTACTCAAAGAAATGAATACAACCTTGACAACATCTCTTTCGCAAGACAGAGTGGGTTCATATTTGTCATTTCCATAGTAAGTACACACCACACGTAATACTGTAGCCTCGAGGACTAAGAAGGTCAAACAGGCTCCATAAACATTATATGATGGATTTCCTTGGTGAACTTTACTTCTAGCATCTCATTCCACGCATAAAGAAAATAAGTCCCAACACCAAGTTTTTACCCTAACAAATGGAATTCCTACAATACTTTCATCCCGTCATCGGCAGTAAACTTTCTGGCTCTGGAACAGTGACCTTCTGCTTGTTATTGTAGACTAATGAGGAAGACTTGCTCGCAGCTCCTCCCTCAAAACAGGAAAAGGTCATATGCATCTCAGAAGACAATGAATAGTAACAATATTATATCTCTTTTAGGTGATGCAGCCCAGTGGTTGTTTTTCCTCCCCACCCAAGCTTTATATGCAGTAGGACAAATCTCAGTGGCTCTCCTGTAGTTTGTGTTAATGTATCTTTCATAAACCCTTCAGTCTGTTTGTATATGGGATCACTGTATGTGCTTGAGTAAACTGAGGGAGAAAGATGCTGCTGCTGCAGTGTGTGAATGTTTAATTGACCAATGTGCTGCCTGTTGGGTACAGCCATAAAAGTCGTAAACAAAGTCAACCTCATCAATGTATTAGCTTCCATTATTATAATCAGCAATAAGAGTTCTTCTTGTTCTTCAAGTTTGTTTTAATTATTACTGTGAACTGCTGTAACCCCACCATACTGACAGTGCCTGCTGTAATTATGCATGCCACATCTGGGCTATAGTCCAAACTGCAATATATGGAGTTTTTTTAGCATCAAAAATACAGTTGCACCTAGCTAATCTGGAGCCTGCAGGTGTGCAGGTTGCTTGGAATAGTGAAATGCTTGGATTATTATAATGCATTCAAATAGTTTGTCCAATCTAAAGGTGGGGACACACTTGAGGCTGCACTCCCCGCCTTTCTTAAACTGCTTGAAACCTTCCACAGATGGCAGCGGATTTCTTTCTAGATCAGCATGCTAGTGAGCCTTGTGAGAACAGTTACAATGTCTTTACTCTGATCCGCTGGTTTTTCCAACACTGGGACTAATTCCAATGATTATGCCCTGCATTAACATTGATGATCTAAGCTGGTGTTTCAGCTTCTAAACACATAATTTTAACAGTCAATACTTATCATCTTAAAGATGTTGACAAGCTTATGTGATTTATTATTATCAATAGGGCTGAGACAATTACTTAATTTTTTCTTGTTGTTTGAATGCAAAAATTCATCTCTGTCTCTATGATTCATGTAATTCCTTTCCTTTCTGTAATGCGGCCTGTTCAGCGCAGGGATCACTGTTCCACATGTGCCGTTTTTGCGGATGCACACCACTACATCAGGAAAAGGCAGAGAATAAGTTTGGTATCATTTCAAACTTAAAAAAGAAAAGCTAAAATGGTGCAATGTGTCCGCTGTTAACTAGAACTGTTCTACCACAACAGCACAAACGTGATGATTCAGCGTCTGAGCTGAAAGCAGCCCGTTGTTACCGCCACTTCACTGAACGCCACTGTTCTGCTTTAAGGAGGATGGTTGCCATAGTTACGGAGAAACAGGAAGGGAATGGGTAACTTTAGCTGTCCTTGTGAATGCCTCTGTGTTTAGTTTTTCTTTAATGTTAAAATGACATCACCTACCTGATCAGCCTTTATAGTTTTGTTTGAGTAAATGTGTCAGTGGAGTTTTGTTTGTTGTTTGTTGTCACGGTAAACAGGAAAAGAGCGACTCACTCTTCCTGATAATATTTATCTCTAATTCATTTTCTAAATTAATCTATTTGTCTTTAAACCTGTTTGAGTAAACACGTGTGTGTCACATAGAATTTTATGCACCACTTTGAATTGTTTAAATAGTAAACTTATTCATGGGAAACTGTGAGTATATTGCCTTCAACACACACACACACACACATCTTGTGTCTCTCTCTCTCTCTCCCCCTAATCTAATCTAATATTTTTTTAAATCTGATTACTCGATTAATCAGTAGAATACTTGATTACAAAAATATTTGAATGCTGCTGCCCTGATTATCAATATTGTGTTTAGCCAAGATTTTTGGGGGGTTTTGTCCTTGTTTTCTCAGAGACCTTGACAGCATTATCTATTGTTGCGGTTGGTCTGTACAACTAAACATAACTTGAGTTGACAGCCAGTACTAATTCTCCTTCGACTGTAGGCAACTACCCCTAGAAATAGAAAGGACATAGCCATTCAAATCAATGTGGCAGGACCGTCAGAGCAGCACGGGGAGCAATTTGGGGTTTAGAGCGTATAGCCCAAGGAGACTTCATCATGCAGCTAGGGATTGAACCGTCAATCTTTCGCCTGGAGGAAGACCTCTAAGCCACAGCTGCCCAACATGTTCTATTGCAAAGAACTAGCAGGCTACTTCGGTAAAACCTTCCATATAAACTGATTTGTGTTAAGTCACATACTCACTGAGGTGACCAACACCATCTGATCGTAGCAGTTAATTGAATTAATTACGTTTCGATTAAGTTACAGCTAATGCAAACCCAATGTTTCCTGCTGCAGCTTCACATTAAGAGCATTTAACTAATAGAATAGTTACAGGAAATGCAATGTTTGTCAGTGAGCTTGACACTGACTGCTACTGCCCATCAATAATGCATCTACAAAACATGACAATTGTCGTTTGGGAAGTGTTTGACCGTGGATCAGTTTGAAATATGTCAGGGAGTAATAGAAGAGTCAGGAGCAGCCACAGTGAGCTGTTAGAGAAAGAGCTACAGCGAGGTAACTAACTACTTTTACTTTCACTGTTTGCAGACTCATGCCATGTGCTACACAAAACCAGATCACGGTTGCTCACAGAAGGACGGAAAAAGGCAAAATACTCACTGAATTCTTTATTAAAACAACAGTAGTTTGTTTTGCTGCCCCCACTGTTCTGGTACCTGTAGTAATAAACCACTTGGCTACTGCTTGGGATGTTCCTCAAAATCTGGTTCAAAACCAGTTCTAAATTAGTAAAAAAAAAAATAATAATAATAATAGTGACTATAGTTAAAATTGATTCCTGTTCAGAATGCATTCCTTTTTTGAAAATATACCAAATTGAAATGGAACCGATTTGAATATCGATCAAATCCTAATGAAAACCAGTTGCCACCAGTTGCCACCAAGCTGCCATAGACTTTACAACCTACACTGTCGTGTTATCACCATGATAACTAACAATAACTGCCATTTTATTTTATACTAGTCACATGATTACAACATACCATACAGCTCAACCTTCAGTTCAAATTCTATTGCTACAGTAGTCTGTTTCTCTGATCCATTAGGACATGATGGGTTTCTAGCCTCACAAACTACCACGCATGTAGTGATCATTATGTGTGATGTGTGTGTTTGTATGTCTAAATCTGTGAGGACCGGTAACAGTGTTAGGCTATGTTGAAATGGTGCATGTAATACATACGGTTAATGTTTTCTAACATTTTCTGACCCAAGATCACAATTTTATGTCTGAGTTTTTTCCAGAAACCCAACTGTAAAGAGTTGTTAAGTGTAAAGTGTATGTGAATTTGAAGTCTAATTGGATGGTTATCTAGTACATATCTGTATAAATCAATATATATTTTTTATGATTTTATATATTCAAAAAATGTTGTTTAAAGAAGCTGAGTCTCTGAGCAATATAATATTTCATGTCCAAGAAGGAGCTTAAAATGGAATATGTATATATATACATGTGTGTGTGTTTTCTTTAGATCCATATATGCCTCTCTTCATTGACTCTATTACCATCAGCAGGACTGCATAAATGTGTATATCACACACATAGACCACGGTGTTGGTGACTTGCTGTGAATTCCAAAAAATAATATCATTAAAATATCTATAAAATCAGATTTTTTAACATAATACTTCTATATACTGGGAAAAGCAACACGTCTGATATTACGTCACGTCCCCCTTGAGATGTTTGTGTGTTTACTGTGACTGCATGCTGAGCTTTTAAAATGTAAGACCAGTGTTACTTGATGCCGTCCTGCTGCCGTGAAGGATTCACCACGTAAAAAAATCAGCTGTCAATAAAATAAATACAGCACCTTGCACATATAAGATCAGAGCCTTCCAATCAATGTGTTAGGACACGTTTTAGCCATTTTGAAAAGGCAGCATCTCACATATACATGCAGTTCATACATGAGTCTAATATTTTTATATTGTACTGAGTCTAAGATGGGCTGTGTGTGTGAGAGTGGTTTAACTGACTTACAGTACGGTATCTGTGTTGTTGGCAGTAGGAGCAGTATTAGAAAATAATATTTAGAATAGCCTATAAGAAATGTTAGTTCAGTAATATGAGAGCAACAAGACAGCCAAGAATAATTCATATACTTATAATTGATCTACATACTATGTAACAACATACTGTGCAGTTCAAATTTATGATTTTGAGTGAGCTGTTATTTAAAACTTACTGATGTATTTGTTTTGAAATATGTATATACACTGGAAAACAAAATTAGAGAGCAAATAAGAAATACTTGATTTATTCTGACATATTGTTATTTTTTTACAGTTCAGAATTTGATAGAATATCAGCTGTGGCTATACCCCTGCTGTCCTTGCATGTTTTTTTAAATAACCAAGGCACTTAAACAAAAACCTTTATTTTGTGAAAAAGCAGTGATCAAAATTAGAGAACAGTAACCATTGTGTCAGAAGAGAAGATTTCAACAATGTTTTCTTCTATAGATTTCAAAAATGAAAAGGAAGTGTAGAGGCCACAGCTTTGAATGACTTCAGCACATCTGCGCCAACAGGACATCACTAGTTTCTCACACTGCTCTGGTTTGATCTGCGTCCATTCTGACTCAGTCTCTTCCACAGTTTGGTAACCTCTCTCTGATGGCTGAGAGGGTCATCTCCTTTGGCCTTCAACTGGACAACCTGCTGTCTCAGGGTTTCAGTCTCCTTAGAGCAGCTCACCATCTTGCAAAGAACCAGGAGAAATGCCAGATAAATAGTGTCCAACAAGTCAGTCAATTGTCACCAGGTGCCAGATTAACACCAATAACTGGGAGGTAAAAGTGTTCTCTAATTTTGCTCACTGTTTTTCAGGAAATAAAATTTTTTGTTGAAGTGCCTTGGTTATTAAAAGAAAACATGCTAGCACAGCAGTGGTATAGCCCCAGTGAATATTCTATCAAATTCTGGAAAGAAAAAAAACAGTATTTCAGAATAAATCAAGAATTAATACTTTATTCTCTAATTTTGCTTCATTTTGTGTATACACACACACACACACACACACTAACACACACATATATATATGAACTGTACTTTAGGACAATCTGGTTACATAAGCAGTGACCGGTAATGAGAAGGGGCTCTCATTACCCCATTACACCATGCAGTACAGCCTGGTCAGTTGCGTCCATGAACTGATAAAGCCTCTTGGATGAGAGGTGAAATGTCTTGGCTAGATAGATAACCAAGTCCAGTTGTTTTTGACTGAAATTGCTTTGGGGATAATGATGACCTGGACAAATGAGAACATTCACAGGCCAATTCCAGCCAGACATAATACTGACTGTCACTCTGATACACACTAGGCCTCATGCTGCAGCATTCTCTTAAATTTCTCTTGCATTTGATCTTAATATTGTCGTGGAAATTTTCTGCTCTTGGTTAAGAATGAAATAACGAATTCTTGCCGGCCAACAAAGTTTATTTTCTTTGCAAAGAAAAGGTCAATCGACATGCGAGCGGTTCGAATGAGGAAGGACAAGTGAGCAAAAGAAACCTTGAACATTTATACCTGAGGAAAGCCAACCCCTTGAATGTGTATTACATCCTTTGTCTTACTGTGGGGTTGACCAGCCCAGACATCCTGCCGTATAATTAACAGGTGTGATCAACACAGTTCAGAATACACAAGGGTTGAATACATCATGAGACAGTGAGCGGTTGACTGTCTCTGAAACGTGAAATGCCATTACAAGGTCTAGACATTAAAATACACAAATGGGTGGAAAAGAAAAAGGGATCTGATGTCTTGGGGGGAAAACCTTCTGTTCTGCTGTCTGAAAGGCTTCTCAAGGAAGAAGGAATATTCAAATTTACCATTACAATATGAATGATCAGAAATGTTTATTATCATACGGTAAAACCCACAAACGTCATATACTGTAAGGGCAGGTTTTGTGCAGTGGGCAAACACTCCGACACATGCCAAAGAACTTGAGAGATGGCCCCAAAATAGGAAGAAGAGGAAGGACTTCAGAAGGAGGCCCGGTTAACTTGATGCGTTCAATAATTTAAACAAAGTAAATATGTTATTTCCAGTGTCAGTGCTAGTGTTACAGGGAAATTAAAAAACTCATGTTACTAAAACATATAATATATATTAATTTACATTCATAAAATAATTATGATGTGATATTTTTAAGTTACAAGAAGCAATCATTGATAAAACAAGGCTCATTGGTGAAAAAGAAAATCACAAGTCAATGGAAAATGAAAATCGGAGACATAAAAGCAGTTTAATAATAGAACTAAAAATTGAATTGATTTGATTTGTATACATATATATATATATATCCATCCATCCATCTTCCCTATCAGGGTAAAGCGGTTGGCCGATATCAACCGCAGAGTAGTCAGAGTAGTAGTCAGAGTGCTCTCAACCACTTGTAAAATGTTTTTTGACCTCAGAGAAGTGCAAAAATAAAACATCCCAGAAACCAATGGTTTCTAACCAAATAAAGCCCACGTGTGGATTCAGCCAGTTTAAAGAATACAGTAATTAACAGACTGAAGTAAAAGTTGGTATGCTGCGAAGATGCAAAGCAACACTAACTCCCAATCAATAATGATGTTATGACCGTAATAATATGATCCCATATTCAGTATATGCATCATATGAGAAAGTATCACTGTTTGGAAATTAAAGCAGGACGTCTATCCATTTTCCAGCATATCCCCTATCAACAGGCTGTGCTGCTGCAGCCCCCCCCCCCCCCCCGTGTCATCCTGGCTAGATAAGCTGACTGGCTGGATGAGGATTGCCTTGATATCCCTCCCAGTCCTAAAAAGTAGCAGTTTGTGTATCACAGATGATGGGCTGAGTGTGGGAGATAGTGCTGCTTGAAAACATTGCTTCCAGCACATTAATTGGGTTGGTATCGCTGTCCTGTGACGCCCTGATGCTGTGTGATGTGGTTTTTCAGGTTCAACTGTACGACTGCATTTATAACCATCTGATGCGAGACAACTTCTTTCTATGGTCTTGTTTTTTATCAAATGGGGACTTTCAGTTCAGCCGCCGCTTGGAAATGTTTGACTTGTATGATGTCATGTCTGCTGTGTCTTTGTCAGAGAAAATGGCTTATTCTTCAAGACTTGAACGGTCCTCTGCTTTTATCCATTCTCTGATATTAAACTAGGACGGTACTTCAACAGAATGCTTTTCATGTCCTCTAAACATCCACCTCAACAGTCATGTCAAGTTTCACTGCCAGCGAAGTTTGCATACCTCATTTTTTACACTCTGGTACACGATTGAACCCAATGCCCAAACATTTGATCAGAGCAGAGGTATAGTCAGCAGAAACGACAGCCTTGGCGTGCGCTTTTGAAGCCTTTTGCAGCAGCGAAGGATGAAAAATGTAAGATCTCCGTGAAGTTGGACAATCAAAGGGACTGATGAGCCGCAGGGCCTGACAAGGAAGTGAATTCATGGGGACATGGGGCTCAGGGCCACGGGCAGAGGCCTTAATCTCTGATCTCACCCTGTCTTTTTAAGCCCTTTGACTCTGAGTAAAGCACTCTGTCAACAGATTTCACATTACAGAAAGTGGCAGGGAAAAAGAGTTACTGAAGAATTGATTTAAGTGAAGTGAAATGCAAGGTGGGCCACGTGAGCAGTAGTTAATTTATGTTGAGTTGCTGTGAGGACATGAGGTTGAATTAGAGGACCTTGCTTTGCTATGGATGGAGAGGATCTGTGGTCTCAGCTAACTTGTGTGGTTATGAGGCTCTTGAAACTATATTGTGTCAGCAGGCAGAAATGGGAGCACCTTTTCAGGCCCGGTCACTGCTTATGTAGCCAGACTGCCCTAAACTACAGTGCAAGGGGCGCAGTCATTAGGAAGCTCCATTTCCAGGAGTTCAGGAACATAGAACGCCAGAGACTGAGTGTATAGAGCCAGAGTCTTCCTCCTTGATTTTCCTTTTCCCCCACTGCCACTACCTTAAGTGCAGATGTTCAACATTGTTGTTGAATGGATGCATTCATCCTACTTTTGCAGCTTCTTATCTGTTGACATATTCTCCCATCTGTCATATATAACTTAAAGACTATGAGTCTGAATTTAACAGGAATAGTTTAGGTGCGACTTTAAATAAAATCACATGGCTGTTACTAAAAAACACGAGGCTATTAATTCCAAGAGAGAGACTAAATAGTAGTTACATATTGTATCAACACCTTTCCACTAAGGAAGCTAGATACTTAATCATTATCTCCAAAAATAATTGCCTGCATTTACTTGAGGGGAAAATGCCATATGTCATGGACAACTGTAGCTCATTACAACATGGCTGTTTGCATTTCTTTAAACCAGTTACAATGGTTTTGGGGGCGATAAGTTCATAATGCAGCGAGGGGCCTCTGAACTATTTGTCTCGGGAGGGAACTTGTTTCGGTTCACAAAATGCCATAAATGTGGACTGTGCTGTGAGACTAAAAGAAAAGACAAACATATTTAATGGTTGGTGACCTAGAGATGGAGGCTACCTATGCTTAAGCTCCGGAGGAACTCACTGGACTCATTAATATCATAGAGCTGTATGTCGCTCTATAGAAATGTCTTAAACCATTATTATGGAAGCCTTCAACGGTGGAACGGATCAGTAACTTACATTTGTCATGTTTATGTTTACTCACATTAAACTATGTAGTAAGGTTTAGCTGACGAAACAGTTTGGTTATGGTTAGGAAAAGAATGTGGGTGAGGTTATAATGAGTGTGTTTGTGATGCGATACATGAAAGGGACACGAAGCACCTACACACCCCATCCGTCCTCCAGCCCACCCATATCCTTCCCAAAACCCACCCCTCATGAGAAGAATGGAAGAAAGAAAAGCAATATGGGACAAAAAAGGTGGATAAATAAGTAATAACAAAAATAGATAAATATAAATAAAAAATATATATATACAGTACAGACCAAAAGTTTGGACACACCTTCTCATTCAAAGAGTTTTATTTATTTTCATGACTATGAAAATTGTAGATTACCACTGAAGGAATTAAAACTATGAATTAACGCAAAAAAGTGTGAAACAACCGAAAATATGTCCTATATTCTAGCTTCTTCAAAGTAGCCACCTTTGGCTCTGATTACTGCTTCACACACACTCTGCTTTCTCTTGATGAGCTTCAAGAGGTAGTCAACTGAAATGGTCGTCCAACAGTCTTATAGGAGTTCCCAGAGATGCTTAGCACTTGTTGGCCCTTTTGCCTTCACTTTGCGGTCCAGCTCACCCCAAAACATCTCGATTGGGTTCTGGTCCGGTGACTGTGGAGGCCAGGTCATCTGGCGCAGCACCCCATCACTCTCCTTCTTGGTCAAATGGCCCTTACACAGCCTGGAGGTGTGTTTGGGGTCATTGTTGTGTTTAAAAATAAATGATGGTCCAACTAAACGCAAACCGGATGGAAAAGCATGCTGCTGCAAGATGCTGTGGTAGCCATGCTGGTTCAGTATGCCTTCAATTTTGAATAAATCCCCAACAGTGTCACCACTAAAGCACCCCCAAACCATCACACCTCCTCCTCAATGCTTCATGGTAAGAACCAGGCACGTAGAGTCCATCCGTTCAGCTTTTCTACGTCGCACAAAGACACGGTGGTTGGAACCAAAGATCTCAAATTTGGAATCATCAGACCAAAGCACAGATTTCCACTGGTCTAATGTCCATTCCTTTTGTTCTTTAGCCCAAACACGTCTCTTCTGCTTGTTGCCTGTCCTTAGCAGTGGTTTCCTAGCAGCTATTCTACCATGAAGGCCTGATTCACACAGTCTCCTCTTGACAGTTGTTCTAGAGATGTGTCTGCTGCTAGTTCTCTGTGTGGCATTGACCTGCTCTCTAATCTGAGCTGCTGTTAACCTGCGATTTCTGAGGTTGGTGACTCGGATGAACTTATCCTCCGCAGCAGAAGTGACTGTTGGTCTTCCTCTCCTGGGGCGGTCCTCTTGTGAGCCAGTTTCTTTGTAGCGCTTGATGGTTTTGCGACTGCACTTGGGGACACTTTCAAAGTTTTCCCAATTTTTGGGACTGACTGACCTTCATTTCTTAAAGTAATGATGGCCACTCGTTTTTCTTTACTTAGCTGCTTTTTTTTGCCATAAAACAAATTCCAACAGTCTATTCAGTGGGACTATCAGCTGTGTATCCACCTGACTTCTGCACAACACAACTGAGGGTCCCAACCCCATTTATAAGGCAAGAAATCCCACTTATTGAACCTGACAGGGCACACCTGTGAAGTGGAAACCATTTCAGTTGACGACTTCTTGAAGCTCATCAAGAGAATGCAGAGTGTGTGAAGCAGTGATCAGAGCCAAAGGTGGCTACTTTGAAGAAACTAGAATATAAGGCGTATTTTCAGTTGTTTTACACTTTTTTGTTAAGTACATATTTCCACATGTGTTAATTCATAGTTTTGATGCCTTCAGTGTGAATCTAAAATGTCAATAGTCATGAAAAGAAAGGAAACTCATTGAATGAGAAGGTGTGTCCAAACTTTTGGTCTGTACTGTATATATATCGTTTATACATATATATATATATATATATATATATATATATATATATATATATATATAAATATATAATTTAATTTGACTATATTGAATGCACCTCTGAATATATGGAATGAAACTCTGAATATATTGAATGAACCTTGAATATATGGAATGAAACTCTGAATATACGAATTAACTCTGAATATATTGAATGAACCTTGAAATATATGGAATGGAATGAAACTCTGAATATATTGAATGAACCTAGAATATATGGAAGGGAACTCTGAATATATGGAATGAAACTCTGAATATAATGAATGCACCTTGAATATACGGAATGGAACACAGAATATATGGAATAGAACTCTGAATATATTAAATGAACCTAGAATATATGGAATGAAACTCTGAATATATTGAATAAACCTAGAATATATGGAATGAAACTCTGAATATATTGAAGGAACCTTGAATATATTGAATGGAAATCTGAATATATTGAATAAACCTTGAATATATGGAATGAAAATCTGAATATATTGAATGAATCTTAAAGATATGGAATGAAACTCTGAATATATTGAATGAACCTTGAATATATGGAATGAAAAACTCTGAATTTATGGCATGAAACTTGAATATATGGAATGAACCTCTGAATATATGGAATGAAAATCTGAATATATTGAATGAACCTTGAATATATGGAATGAAAATCTGAATATATTAAACGAATCTTGAATATATGGAATGAAACTCTGAATATATTGAATGCACCTTGAATATACGGAATGGAACACAGAATATATGGAATAGAACTCTGAATATATTAAATGAACCTAGAATATATGGAATGAAACTCTGAATATATTGAATGAGCCTTACATATATGGAATGAAACTTTGAATATATTGAATGAACCATGAATATATGGAATGGAACTCTGAATATATTGAATAAACCTAGAATATATGGAATGAAACTCTGAATATATTGAATGAGCCTTGAATATATGGAATGAAACTTGAATATATTAAATTAACCTTGAATATATGGAATGAAACTCTGAATATATTGAAGGAATCTTAAAGATATGGAATGAAACTCTGAATATATTGAATGAACCTTGAATATATGGAATGAAAAACTCTGAATTTATGGAATGAAACTTGAATATATGGAATGGACCTCTGAATATATGGAATGAAACTCTGAATATATTGAATGAACCTTAAATATATATGGAATATAACTTTGAATATATGGAATCAAACTCTGAACATATGGAATGAACCTCAAATATATGGAATGAAACTCTGAATGTATGGAATGAACCTTGAATAAATTGAATGAACCTTAAATATATAGAATGAAAAACTCTGAATTTATGGAATGAAACTTGAATATATGGAATGGACCTCTGAATATATGGAATGAAAATCTGAATATATTGAATGAATCTTGAATATATGGAATGGAACTCTGAATATATTGAATGAACCTTGAATATATGGATGAAAAGCTGAATATATTGAATGTACCTTGAATATAAGGAATGAAAATCTGAATATATTAAATGAACCTTGAATATACTGAATGAAACTCTAAATATATGGAATGAAACTCTGAATATATTGAATGAACCTTGAATATATCGAATGAACCTCTGTATATAAGGAATGCACCTTGAATATATTGAATGAACCTCTGAATATATGGAATGGATCTTGAATATATGGAATGAACTTTTAATATATGGAAGGAACCTCAATTATATAGAGTGAAGCTCTGAATATATGGAATGGACCTTGAATATATGGAATGGAACTTAAATATATGCAACAAAACTCTGAATATATGGAATGAAACTGAATATATTGAATGAATCATGAATATATGGAATGAAACTCTGAATATATTGAATGAACCTTGAATATATGGAATTAAACTCTGAATATAAGGAATGAACCTTGAATATATCGAATGAACCTCTGAATATATGGAATGGACCTTGAATATATGGAATAAACTCTGAATATATGGAATGGAACTTAAATATATGGAACAAACTCTGAATATATGGAATGAACCTTGAATATATGAAATGGAACTCTGAATATATGGAATGAAACTGAATATATTGAATGAATCTTGAATATATGGAATGGAACTCTGAATATATTGAATGAATCCTGAATATATGGAATGAAAATCTGAACATATTGAATGAATCTTAAAGATATGGAATGAAACTCGGAATATATGGAATGGACCTTGAATATATGGAATGGAACTTAAATATATGCAACAAAACTCTGAATATATGGAATGAACCTTGAATATATGGAATGGAACTCTGAATATATGGAATTAAACTGAATATATTGAATGAATCATGAATATATGGAATGAAACTCTGAATATATTGAATGAACCTTGAATATATGGAATTAAACTCTGAATATAAGGAATGAACCTTGAATATATCGAATGAACCTCTGAATATATGGAATGGACCTTGAATATATGGAATAAACTCTGAATATATGGAATGGAACTTAAATATATGGAACAAACTCTGAATATATGGAATGAACCTTGAATATATGAAATGGAACTCTGAATATATGGAATGAAACTGAATATATTGAATGAATCTTGAATATATGGAATGAAACTCTGAATATATTGAATGAATCCTGAATATATGGAATGAAAATCTGAACATATTGAATGAATCTTAAAGATATGGAATGAAACTCGGAATATATTGAATGAACCTTGAATATATGGAATGGACCTCTGAATATATAGAATGGAACTCTGAATATAATGAATGAACCTCAAATATATGGAATAAAACTCTGAATATATTGAATGAACCTTAAATATATAGAATGAAAAACTCTGAATATATGGAATGAAACTCTGAATATATGGAATGAAACTTGAATATATGGAATGGACCTCTGAATATATGGAATGAAAATCTGAATATATTGAATGAATCTTGAATATATGGAATGAAAATCTGAATATATTAAACAAATCTTGAATATATGGATTGAAACTCTGAATATATTGAATGAACCTTAAATATATATGGAATGGAACTTTGAATATATGGAATGAAACTCTGAACATATTGAATGAACCTCAAATATATTGAATAAAACTCTGAATATTTGGAATGAACCTTGAATATATTGAATGAAACTCTAAATATATGGAATGAAACTCTGAATATATTGAATGAACCTTGAATATATCGAATGAACCTCTGCATATAAGGAATGCACCTTGAATATATTGAAAGAACCTCTGAATATATGGAATCGACCTTCAATATATGGAATGAACTTTGAATATATGGAAGGAACCTCAAATATATGGAGTGAAACTCTGAATATATGGAATGAACCTTGAAAATATTGAATAAACTCTGAATATATGGAATGAAATTCTGAATATATTGAATGAACCTTGAATATATGGAATGAACCTCTGAATAAATGGAATGGACCTTGAATATATGGAATGAACTTTGAATATATGGAATGGAGCTCTGAATATATGGAATGGTACTTAAATATATGGAATAAAACTCTGAATATATGGAATGAACCTTGAATATATGGAATGGAACTCTGAATATATGGAATGAAACTCTGAATATATTGAATGAATCTTGAATATATGGAATGGAACTCTGAATATATGGAATGGAACTCTGAATATATTGAATGAACCTACAGGACAGGCAGCTGCTCATAATGCAAACTTCCGCATGGCTTCAAACAAACCCTTATATGTACAATCTCTGCATATAAGACATATAAGATAAGGCTCAAGACAAAGGAGGGAAGAATGGTTAGCTTAGGTGATTTAATAAAGGTTCACCTGAAGGCAGTGCGAGTAGCTTTACCCCTGGAGCAGGTCCACCTCACGGGCTTACTGGTGAGCCTGTCCCGGAGTAACGTCCTTGCTATTGCGACTGCTGCAGCTGTGGACCGTGGTGTTCCATGACATTTCTTCCCAGACGAACATGACCCAGGCGTATTATTGTCAGTGGGCGGGGGGGAGTGAGAGACGTGGATCAGTTACCATCTGTGTGGGATCCACTGTCGGAGGAGACCGCTCTGAACCGCCTGCTTCATTATATATAATCAAGGTTCATTCCATATATTCAAGGTTCATTCAATATATTCAGACTTGCATTCCATATATTCAGAGTTGCATTCCATAAATTCAGACTTTCATTCAATACATTCAGACTTTCATTCCATATATCCAGTTCCGTTCAATATGTTCAAAGGTTCATTCCATATATTCAGACTTAAATTCCATATATTTAGCCTTTCATTTAACATATTCAGACTTTCATGCCATATATCCAGTTTCGTTCAATAAGTTCAAAGGTTCATTCCATATATTCAAAGTTTCATTTAATATATATCAATTTCCATTATATATATATATATATATATATATATATACAAATATACATACACACACATATAAAAGTAACAACTGCATATACCATTATTATACTGACACATTATACTGTATATACCATTATTATACTGCCATTACACCTTTTGAATTCATTTAGGACTATTTGGTTCCTTTTTTTATTTATCCTAATTAAATCTGGGTCAAATATGTGAGATATGACTGTGACGTCTTCTTTATGGTTTTAGAATACACTTCCACAGTGTTGTTCACAACCTGTCTGACTGCTTGTGTTTCTTGCCCCATCAGACCTTTGTAGCGGTGTTATCGTGTTCCCTCATCAATTACTTTGTTGAGAACAATGTTATTATTGCAACTGATAGAAATTATTCCCAGAAAATATGACCCAAGTTGCTATATATCATTAAGTCCCTTGAATAATATTAAATATATATTGTATAATCTGTCCAGTCTGAAATCCACATGATTTCTCATTTCTAGATCTTGTGGTAAAAACGGAACTTACAAGATGCAGTCATGCTGTACAAATGGCAAACATTTTCTGTGGTCATTCTCCTGTCCTTCACACAGTTACTCCACACTGCTTAATACATAATACAAATCCACTGAGACCTTGCTGTGCTCAATATTCTTTTTGTGTGTTAAAGTGAATAAGTGCATCTGGGGTTTAAGTGCTGCTGTGTTTGTGATTTCCATGGGCAGAGAGCAGGTAGTGATAATTGAGATGATAGCCCTACACTCTTTCCCCGGAATGGATTGAAAACAAGCCTGAAGAGTGTGTACACACACAGTGGTGTTATTAGAAGGATGTAGCAAGGTTCATCTGCCAGATGCCTTTCCACTCTCTCCATTTGAGTCAGTAATTGTGGTGGGGTTGTGCCTTTGCAAAGCAGAAACTGGCTTGTATTATTTCATCTTGCTGTATCAATTACTTCAGCTCCTACTGAGTCCTGTTCTCCCTCGTATAATCTAAAACTCTCACACAAACATGTTTCACACACCTATGTAAATGCTATAGACAAATCCAGTGAGTCGTTTTTTGGTGTTTCGCCATCTAGTGGCATCGCCATTACAGCGGTGGCGTGCAGATGCAGATGTTCTCCAGAAGCGGATCAAGAATATTAACAGAGGGGACTTTGTTCCCAACAGCAGTGTACAGTACAGTACGCTAAGTTTTGGTTCACACTTGTCAATTTCACAATAAACAGCATGCGGCTGCCTATCTTAAATCAGTGAAAAAGTAATGTCAGCTAAGCTAACACTGCGTAGCTAGCTCATGTTAGATGCCTCTATCAAGGCTGTTGTGGTCGCACACAGTAAATTAACTCAATATGGTGTTATTGTAAAATATAACGTAAGTTTCTCTAACCAGGGCAACCTAACACCCACAATGTAAACATCAAGTAGCTGAGTTACTGGAGTACTCTTCATGAGGTAAAGGTTTGTGTAGTTCATTTAGTTTTTTTCCAAAGTTTAAGTTTCCCACTACTAATGCTGCACAAAAAGTACAGGTAAAAGTAGAAAAGGTACACTTCTAATGACAGCTCCCATTCAAGCATGTGAATACTGGAGGGGGGTGCCACCAAAGTAACGGCTGCTTGTTCACTTCCAATTACAAAAACTTAAAAAAAACTCTGTTCTTCAGTCATAGAAATAGGAGTGTTGGTCACCAAACCCTCAGTCAAATGAGATCAGTTCCAAAGTCGAATGCAGTAAATGTTTTTTTCACACTTTCACTCTGTTGCTCCTGATTTCTCGGAACGTTTGCCACCCTTTTGTCTTCCCAGAACCCTCAGATACATGAAAGAAAAATGAACACAACCTCCCCCACATCCTCCTCCTAAAATGATATGTGGTGAAAGAAAGGAAAGGCAAAGAAGGCGGGAGAAATAGCCAGGGGCTCTCTTTCTCTGTCTTCCTCCCTTTCTCCCCCCACATGCTGAGCACAAGCAGTGCTGGATGCTAATTACTTATTAGATTGCAGATATGTGCAGCGGGGTAGCAGGGCTAATTAGGTTAGCATCCTGCTAAAAATGAAATGTCTTAATGCTGAGGCTGCTTACAGTATCTCCACTCCCCCCTCCGAACTCCTGAGAGTCCAATCAGGCTTCATCCAAACTAAGCCAACCTGAGTGATGGGCAATAGCTGAAGGACAGAGCAGGGCCGACTGGAAAATGCCATTGACATCCTGGACAGACGAGGGAAGGGATGAGCCAGCCTCAGACGGACCTAATTATCCCGCTGACCTTTCCCAAAGACTTAAAGTGGAAGGAGGAATGTGATCAGCTCTCCATGTGACTTAGATAGCATGAAGGGGCTCACTGCTGTAATGTCAAATACCAAACAACTTCAACGAGACTGTCCTCACAAAAAAATTGGTAGCATTAGTTGTTTGTTCACATAAGTGTTTATTTTCCTGACACAGACCTGTCTTGCCTCTTGTCTGTCAGGAGCAAAGGAAGGAGCGATAGGAAGAAAAAGAATATCTGGTGGGTGAAAGTTGGGATGGAGGACTGGGACGTTGACATTGCTGTTTCTTCTACCATCTGTCAATGTTAGCGGAGCAGCAGCTTCAGTGCTCCATCTGTGTTTACACAGGATGCGTTCAGGCACAGTATTACGAGTAGGTCACCTGTGTTTAGGCAGCGCTCAGAGCCCAATGCACAAATACTGCAGTTACACAAGTAAAATAGAAGAAAATAGACCTGAAGAATAAAATTACAGTTTAGGTTGCATGTTCGTTGCTATTACGCAAGTGTGCTGTGTTGATAAAAATAGAAACAAATCCGTTACGTCAGTCTCCTGTGAAACAGAAGATGGAAAAAAGTTGCTCAAACAAGTCCTGTGAAACCATAAGTCCATGACAAGCCTTACCATGGCTTTTTTTTACCTCCGTTGAGTGGGATAGCTTGTGAAAGAAATTCTCTGGAGTCCTCAGTGTAGGGTCTCAAATCATCTCTCTCTCTCTCTATCCAAGTCACTTCAACATTTATACAGTTACATCAAAGCACCTAACAAACACAAAGACATCAAAGTAATAAAAATACACTACCCAATGTTTATGACCCCAGTGGATGTTATCAGTGTTTTACGACCACCAAATGTCACCATCTGCAAACCATGTGACTCCTATCCACAATCCCCCCAGCACTTATTCACAGCTTGAATGTTATGTTAATCAACATACAGAAACCAAGGATTTTCATCATAGATTAATAAAGAGTTACAAAGAAAGAAGGAAATCTCTGGTTATTTCCCACAAGCTTTAGCAAGATCAATGTAAATTCATCTAGGGCCATCATCAGGTGAAATTTGATTTTGCCCAGTTTGTTAGTTTCTCATTACTTACATGCAGAACTTATGACATTCCCATTAGCCGCGGTTTTACTTTGTGTTCAGTGCTAAATAGCAAGTATGCTAAACTAAGATGGTTACCATGGTACCAAGTGCATTGTCATTGTGAGCATGTTAGTGAGCTGATGTTGGCATTGAGCTCAAATAACTATTTTGGTTAAGTATATGAAATGGTTTGTTTTTGTAACAGACAGCTCTGAGAGTTTATTAAAGTCAAATTCCAGCTTCAAATCATCTTATGGTCGTTTTCAGCAAATACACTCATCAAATAAGCCATTGAGACATTTGTTTCCGAGTAACAACTATTAACAGAGAAATCCCGGACAGTCGCTAACAGCCGAATGGGGCTAACACTGATTAGCTCGGGGCAGCACAGTGAACGCATTAAAACGTTTTTTTTAAACGACTAATACTGCTCAAAATAACAGCAACCCTCTGCAGCAGCATGAGAAGAGTCCCTACACATAAAACAAAGTACCAACAACGTAGTTAGTGAACCCAGAGTTTATTAAAAGTGTGTTTTAAAGACCTACCTACTGGCCCCTGTACCAGCTCCTCTCATAGTAAAGTCCATTCAAGTCAATCAAAAAGCAAGGAGCCCATTGACACTTTGTTTAATATGTAGGGACTCTTATCATGCTACTGCAGATGTTTGGTGTCATCATGAGCAGTATGAGTGGTTAATGAAGCCGTTTTAATGCCTTTATCATGCTGCCCCCAGCTAATCAGTATTCGGCTGTTAGCCACTTTCTGGGGTATCTCCTTTAATAGTTGTTACATGAAAAAAATTGTCTCTATTGCTTATTTGATGAGTGTATTTGTGGAAGAAGACCCTGGGATGATTTTATGCTGGAATTTCACTTTAATGTGCTGGCAAACAAAGTCGTTCTGCTGATTGGGGGTGTCAGATCAGGAAGAAGAATATGGGCAGGGTATATGTTAAAGTTAAAGATAAATTACATATTTAAACATTTATTGTTTAGTTTAAATGACATGTTGGCTACCATTCAACCCATTTGCTTCATTGATAAAATAGAATGTTGTACTTCCTAGAATGTTGAATGTTTGTACTTCCTCCATCAGAGACGACCAAATCACTGGTGTCAAGAAGACGTTGGACATCTGGCCTTAGAATTTATATCCTCATATTAGGGCTTTGTTTAAATTCTCTATTATTTATTATTCAGATTTTGTATTAAGTGCTGAGGCGGTAGATTAATAGATCAGTGTATTAACAGAGATGATTAATTGTCTAAATTATCTATCAAGCAAACATCTAAACATTCAGTTGTAGTTTGTTAAATGTGCTGCTTTGCTCTGTTTTATATCCTTGTCAATCGAATCTCTTGGAGTTTATGACTGTTGGAGTAAAACATCCATTTATAGACATCCCCTTGGGCTATCATTACTTATGCTGTGTGGACATTTTATATACAACTAATTATAATAAAATAATCACCAAATTAATTAATTGATAGTGGAAATACTAATTATTTGAAGTCTATTATTGTTGTCATAACTGTTATTATTTGTATTTTATGTAAAGTACATATTTGAATCCTCTACAGACATAGAGAAGATAAGTTGTGCTTTTATTTTCTTTGGTGTAGATTCCAGGCCTCTGTACTTCTCTCTGTTACAGCAGTTTCCAAATGTGTCAGGCAGGCTTATAACAGGTGCCAACAAAAGAGATTGTGTTACTTATTTTATCCTATTTGTTCTTACTAATTGAAATTGTAATTGATTTTGAGATTCACATACAGTACACATGTTACTAGCCTCATGAGCCCATTCTGATCTCTGAGCTCCATTGTATTTTACTGAATCTGAACAGATCAGTCCGGTAACGTGCTGCAGAGAAAATTTTGAGAAGGTTGCCCAAGCGACCCAACCAATTACCGTTGGTTTTGAGTAGGATTTAAGTGACGAAATGAGAAGAGGCTGTTCAGTGTAAACATCATGGCGGCTTCCGCAGATGAGGTGAATGTGGTTATTGAGAAAGCCGCTCACTAACGCTTTTTTCTCTTGGATCCTTCTGTTGGAATATGGACCGGGCACTTGAAATTGGGCCTTTGATCCGTAAATTCATGTTACACAAACGGAAAATATAATTTACAGACATGTTTATTTTGCCCCGACGCTCTTTTAGCACGTCATACGCGTCAATGATCTGATTGGTTGATTTGGCCCATATGCTGGTGATAGACAGAGGGTTTATCCAATCAGCAACCAGTATTTTCAACTCTTCCCAAAAGACCTCCAAACAAGAGTTCCCAGTTGGATATGCTGAGAAAATGAGAATCATGCAAATCAATCCATATGGTGGAATCAGGTTACTACATTCCAGCTCTAAACTTAAAAAGAACAATTTCCAACTCAATGGTGATTGCTCTAAGACTGCAAGGAAAGCTCAGCTTCCCCTAAATGTCACCCAAAAAAGGGGAAAAAAGGGGGGGAATATGTACTGTTGTGTGTACATTTCATTCAAATCAAATCAGATCAATCTTTATTTATATGGCGCTTTTCATACAGAAAAGTATCGCAAAGTGCCTTACAGAGATGTACAGAAGAAGAGAAACATCAAATAAAATCAGGAGAAGAAGGTTAAAAGAACCTAACCCTCCCACAGTCATGCACAGAGACATACACAAATGTACGTATATACGTTCATTCACACATTCACATAAACACACACAGCCATGCAGGCACACAGATACACAGACTCACACCTACACCAACGCTAGCTGTCACTACAGAGACATGGCCGGGCAGCGAGACCTGAGGTACAGTGGAGTCTAGAGGAAGCTACCTTTTGGGGGGCCAACCACACCGGGAGAGATCCCAGTCCAAGGTCACAGGGAGCACCGCCACAGAGACCACCCCAACCCGAGCAGACAGGAGACTCTGCACCAAGGTGCAGAGCCCTCTAGCCCCCCGGGCCGGAACCGTCCACGGGACAGCACCCCCCGCGGCCAAGATCAGAGACAACTCCCAAACTGGCAGGCCCCCTGAGGAAGCACTGGAGATTAAAAACTGTTGCCTAGAACAGTAAAGGGTTAAAATATAGAGGCTAAAAACACGAGGGAGTAAAACATAAAAGTATAAAAGCATAGAGGCTAAAAACATGAACTAGAAAATAAAAGCATTAGAGCATAAGACATGAGGACATAAAAATAAATAAAAGCATGAAGGCTAAAACACAGAGATTAAAACAGTAAAATAGGATAAAAAGTGCTCTGATTAGCACTGCCTAAAAGAAATCAATTAACTAAAAGCCTGGTTAAAAAGATGGGTCTTAAGCCTCTTTTTAAAAACCTCAGCAGTCTCCGCGACCCTGAGGCTCTCCTGCAGGCTGTTCCACAGTCGGGGCCCATAATAACTGAAAGCCGCCTCCCCATGCTTTTTTGAACTAACCTTTGGTATGGTTAAAAGGCCGGTGCCGGAGGCCCTCAGGGTCCGCGTCGGCCGATAGGGTAAAAGCAAATCAGATAGGTAAGAGGGCCCAAGACCGTTAAGACACTTAAAAACTAGTAGAAGAACTTTAAAATCAATCCTGAAACGCACGGGGAGCCAATGCAGCGACTTTAAAACTGGTGTTATGTGCTCCCGCCCTCTGGTTCTTGTCAGCACTCGTGCAGCTGAGTTTTGTAATAATTGTGGATTCGAAATGCTCTTCTTGGGAAGGCCAGAGAGCAGGGCATTACAGTAGTCTATACAACAAGAGATAAAAGCATGCATCAGCACCTCCGTGCTGGCCTGAGAGAGAAACGGGCGGACTCTGGCTATGTTCTTAAGATGGTAAAAACCTATTTTAGTTATATTTTTGATGTGTGGAATAAAACTGAGCTCAGAGTCAAAAATCACACGCAGTTTTTTTACAGATTGTGATAGTTTAAATTTCTGTAACTTTGGTAAAAGTTTCTCTTTCTGGCCCTCAGGACCAATGAGTAAAATCTCTGTTTTGCCCTGGTTGAGCTGTAGGAAATTTCCTGCCATCCATGTCTTGATATCTAAAATGCAGTTAAAAAGGACATCAATAGGTCCTGTGTCATCGGGAGACACGGCAATATACAGTTGCGTATCGTCAGCATAACTATGAAAGCTGATGCCGTGCCTCCTGATGACATCCCCAAGGGGAAGCATGTAAAGATTAAAAAGAGTTGGACCTAAAATTGACCCTTGGGGAACACCACACTTTATTTTGTGGGTTTCTGAGGAACATGTATCCATACTTCTGTGAGGTAAGAAATGAACCAGTTAAGAACAGTACCAGAAAGGCCGACCAGGTTCTTCAGTCTATCTAATAAAATGTGATGCTCTACGGTATCGAAGGCGGCGGTTAGATCCAGTAGTACCAAGACTGTGAGTTCATTGTTATCCAAGTTGCACCTGATGTCGTTTAAAATCTTTAAAAGGGCTGTCTCTGTACTGTGGTTCGCCCTGAAACCAGACTGACACTTCTCAAAAATGTTGTTTGCAATCAAAAAGTCATTTACTTGATTGAAAACAAGTTTAAAAACAAACAAAAAAATATTTTACTTAAAAATGGTGAGTTGGATACAGGCCGATAATTATTAAAGATGTTGGGATCTAAATTGCTCTTCTTCAGAAGGGGCTTCACCACCGCCATTTTAAAGGAGGCGGGGAAGATCCCCCTCTGAAGAGAGCAATTCACCATGTATAAAAGCTGATCCTCAAAGAATCCACAAAGTGTTTTGAAAAACGGTCTGGGAATCGGATCTAATAGGCAGGTTGTGGACTTTGCTTGGGAGAGGACTCGACCAAGTGTCACCGCATCAACCAGGGCAAAACTCTCCAGTGTTTCCTCGCGTAAAATCAATGATCCAGGTGTGTCAACATTGGAAAGCTGTTGGGGTAAAAGACTCGATCTGATGTCATTGATTTTATTTCTGAAGTGGTCTGCAAAGTCCTCACAAAGGGCGTCAGTTGGTGTTTTGGAGGATCTATTAAAACTTTTGTTTGTTAAAAGGTCAATTGTGGAGAAGAGGAATTTGTGGTTGTTTTTATGTTCGTTGATTAGTTTATGGAAATGGGAGATTCTTGACTGTTTGATTGCGTTATTGTATGTTTTGAGATGTTCACGTATTTCATAGTGAACCGTCAGTTTTGTTTTTCTCCATCTCCTCTCAGCACTCCTGCAGCCTCTCTTTAGTTTTTTAGTTTCTGCATTTCTCCACGGGGTGTTGGTCTTGTCATATTTCTTTTTATTGAGAGTGGAGCCACCAAGTCCAGCGTTGATTTTATTTTATGGTTAAATTGTCAACAATAAAATCACATGGTGCTGGTAAAATTTCTGCAGGAGTGCTCTGTAAAATCTGGATAAAATTTGCAGCCACCTCAGAAGTTAGGTAGCGTTTCCTCACTGTTCTCACTGGGGCCTCCTGCTGGTTAAAACTGGTGATTGTAAAAAACACACAAAAATGGTCAGACACAGCCAGGTCCACAACAGAGGGCGCACCAATGGACAGGCCATAGGTTATGACCAGGTCCAAGGTGCGCCCCCTGCTGTGGGTCGGCTGCGTGACATGTTGATTAAAATCAAGGCAATGGAGAAGGTTTAAAAATGATCTTGACATAGGATCTGAGGAATTATCTATGTGTAAATTAAAATCACCGGTTATTAGTATTCTGTTATACATGCTATGTGTTATTGACAGTAGCTCTGAGAATTCACTGTTAAAAGAGGTGGAATAGCGGGGTGGTCTGTAGACTGTCATACAGAGGATGGGAGGGCTGCTAAAAACAAAGGCATGGTACTCAAATGATAAATATTTGTTAAAAAATACTTAATTTGACAACATGGTGTCTTTGGTGATTGACGCAGTTCCACCTCCTCTTTGTTCCCCTCTAGTAGAAAATAAAAAGTTAAAATTTGGTGGGGAAGCCTCAGTGAGAACAGGTGCATCAGTGCCAAGCCATGTCTCTGTAAGGAGAATGCTCTCTAGGTTGTTATCTAAAATAACATCGTTAATAATAAAGGATTTATTTAAAAGAGAGCGCATGTTCAGCACAGCTTTTTTAATGTCTGTGTTGAACGTACGCTCATCGTGTCTTTCTAAAGGAACGTTAAAAACACAGCGTGGTCTAAAAACAGTCCTGGGTGTAATTTGTCTGTGTGAGATTCTGGTTTTGATGGTGTGGATGTTGTTCTGTGCCTCAGGTGCAACTGAACAGGGGGCGTGTGTAGTGTAGGAGGGGGAGGGTGAAGGTGAGTGTGGAGCAGAGGGTCCGTGTGCACGTGTATCAGTAGTGAGTCAGTGGGTCGTTTGTGTCCAGATTGTATAGCGTACTGTAAATTAGCCGAAAGGATGCGGCTACCCAGCGTGCTGGGGTGGAGGCCATCGCTCCTGAAGAACTCTGAACGGCCCCAAAACAGGTTAAAATTGTCGATAAAACCAATGTTGAGGGCTGTGCATGCTGATTGGAGCCAGCTGTGGAGACTGAGCAATCTGCTAAAACGCCCTGCTCCACGGACAACTGTGGGAAATGGGCCAGAAATTAAAACAGACTTACCACAGGCACTTAAAAAGGATAAAAGACCATTAAAATCCTTTTTGGTCAGCTCTGACTGCTCCCGGGCTAAGTTGTTGGTCCCAACGTGAACTATCACCCGACTGATAGTGTTAGGGAGTGGGAGCAGCAGCCCCGGGAGCTTGTCCAGGATATCTGGCACGGTGGCTCCAGGAAAACAGCGAGTGACAGAATTGAAGAAGCGAATATTCCTGACGATGGAGTCCCCGGTTATCAGTGTGGTCGGGGAGAAGAGGGGGCGAGTACAGGGAGGTGACGGCGGAGGACTCCCGTGGTCTCGAGGTGCGCGACCCGCCTGCACGCCGGTGGTCACCGGCTGGAGGTGGTCAGTCTCGGCAGGTGTGTGATGTGACGGGGGTCCGGGGCCTTGAACCCAGATGGAGGATCCTCTGTTGGCTCAGTGCGAGGAAGACGTCCAGACCATCTGAGTACGGCGTCCCTTAACATCTTACAGCGAGAAGACGCCACAGTTGGTTTGGTCAGTGGTCGTCGATCCGGCCTCACGGTGGAGTGGCTGCCCGCCTGGACACTAATTTCCCGCGGTGAGGTGACAGTGTCGGCCGATGTCGGAGAGACAGCCGGGTCACCTGGGTGGGCCGTGGTGTCATCGGACAGTACCGTGTAGCGGTTGGAGAGGTCCAGGTGCGGTGGCGATGCAGACCGGACCGCCCGACTGGTACCACCACGGACCACCACCTCAGCCCATGACTCCTGATGGTTAGGAGTTGAGCAGGAAGAATGTTGAAGGTTGGCGACGGGGTCCCATTTTATGGTGGTGTTCTGGATAGTTGCGTTGAGGGAAGTGATGTGTTTGGACTGCTGAGATGCTACTTCCATGAAACTGATTTGTTTGGACTGCTGTGAAGCTACTTCCATGAAACCGGACAGGAGTGAGTCCTTCTTTTTCAGTTCATTGGAGAGGCGACGGATGTCTTCTTTCAGGTCAGCAATCTTTTTATTTGCCTTTTGAAGGACTGTGTAGCCCTCACATGGCGTGGTAGGCATAATAGTTAGTGTGTGTGTCTGCTTGTCCGTGTCAAATCACGCTAGTAGCTACTAGCTACACACAAATCACGCTAGTAGCCGCTAGCTACACACAAGCCACGCTAGTAGCTACTAGCTTCACACAAAACACTCCAGGCTGTGTAAGATCACTGATGCAGATGATTCAAACGGCCTCTAAAGCAGGTAGGGGTTCTTTATACAGTACAGTGTAATTGTCAAAACACTCAATCCACAGGGATTGAGTGTCATTGACTAAATAGGTGCAAGAAAGCCTTCATCTTTTGTTCAGAATCAGCTACTCATCACAGGTAACCGGCGCAACTTCCTTCTCATTCAACCCCACAGCGCCACAGTGCTGTAAACAGTCGGACGCTCAGCTTCTACTGACTTCAATGGGGAAGCGTAGAGCAGGTTGTTCCACTGCAGAGAAACTAGACAGCCATTGGATAAATGCTGGGCTTTGTTCCGCCCATCGGACATTCAGCGTCTCTGAGGTTCTAGGGGCGTTGTGTTTGGCGACTCTCTTCTGTCACTCTGCGGTTTCTTTCCCCAACGAGCAGCAGCAGCTGTAGTATAGTATCTATACTTCTACTTGAGTAATTAATTTGAATACTTTCAACACGTCTGCTGCTGAGTAGTGCAGTAGCTGACTGCTAGAACACCCTTATGCATAGCCAGTCTGTTAGAAAGGATTTTAACGTTACACTTTTCTGTCCCTTTCATATATATATACATGTATATATATATAGTTTATTGTATATTGGTTGAGGCTGGTTAAGGACTCCCTCTTGCTATTACTTCTTTTATACTTTGAAAATCTGCTTTTGTGAAATTCTTCAGCTCGTAGATCTCTGCAGACACCACAATGACATCGATGTCGACTTCATGTTTACGTGCTACAGTGAGCTCTGATGTAGTCACATTCAAAATGTGCACATTTCCTGTCTGAAAACACAATTTTCAGACATAACAAAGAGCATTTTTTTTAGCAAATTTAAGTAAAAAGGCACAGAAGAGTTGATGTTCCTGTTGAAGAATACAGGATTGAAATGTGCATGCAAAACGTATTTTTCTCAGCTGGCATATACAATGAATAGGCATTAATGGCTTCTTCCTCTGAATATTTTTATTACGAATGAAATATAGAAAGCATAAGAATTAACAGTAAAAATACAAGTACAAGTTGGATAAAATGTAGTACACGGTGGAAACTACCTATCTTACTTACCTAGACCAAATACCACTGCCCAGTTGTAATAAACAGTAATCATCCTTTCAGTGCTTGACAGCAGACCCCATGCTGGATCACCTCTTAATTACCATTTACCAAGTCCATGGCAGAATTTAAACACGTGTAACATCTAATTATAAAATGTAATTAGGTTAGATTTTTAGAGACTATAGCTCTGATATCCCGACATTGGACATACAGAGCAAAATATTGATATTAGTGATCTGATCTATGATAATTGTTTTATCATGTATTCAAGTTTTGATTACTCTGACTGCTCATTCTGTTCATCAGGAAACTGTGAAAACTATTCATTGAGATCACATATTATTTGCTACAACAAGTCATATGAAGATCATACGTTTGTTGACACCACTTGTATCTAGGTCACATTCTATATTAACAGGTCAGATTCTGCACATTTGATTATCAGGAAGTGTTTACTTTACAAAAAAAAGTTATTATTTCTCAAGACAATCAGTTTGTGTTATGGAATGGAATTATAATAACATTAACTAGAAAACTCTGCAAGAAATTTTCACTGGGCTTGACTTTTACCCGTTTTGATACTTGCACATCCCAATGCTAAGGTCAAAGGTAGTAAAAGCAGAATTTTTCTAGTAGTAGTAGTAGTAGTAAAGAAAGGATGTATTAGTTCATTATAGACCAGAGGTGTCCAATCCTTCTCCTGGAGAGTTACTGTCCTGCATATTTTAGGTTTCTCTCTGCTCCAACACACCTGAGTCAAATGATCTGTTCGTTATCAAGCTTTAGCTGCAAACAACAAACCTAAAACACGCTGGAGAAGGATTGGACACCCCCTGAAAACAGACTAACAGTTAAGAAATCTGTCGAGGCACAGGATGTGAGCATTTGCTTATTCAGCATTTACACTAATAAAGCTAAGGATAACATATCAAGCGAGCAATAATAGACTGTGTGCTTTTGAAAGCCCACAGAATAATACTTTGAAAGTTCTCCATCTGTTTTTGTGCATTATTTTAAGTGTGTTTGAGTGCTTTTAGATAATTGACATGGCAGTTGACAGTAGGCATATAAATTGTAAGGTATACAATCTCAAAGCCTTCAATCAAATTTTACTAAAAAACAAACAAACATTATTTAGCAGATTTATGTTAATATGAAACAGAAACAAAGAGAATGTGAAGCTAATGCTTTGTGAAACAGGAGAGCAAAGCTAAAGGAAGAAGAAGAAGAAGACTAAAAGGGTGGGTGTCAAGTTAAAGTGGAGGGGAACATTGGAATAAAAGAGAGAACGCAATTTCAACAGATGTGAAAAATAGAAAACAGAGCACATGTACAGAAATGGTAATGGAAAAATAAAATAGGACCTAGAAGGTCAATAGTGTTTTCTCTGGGAAACATCTGGAGACACAGACACACATTATTGGTACACACAAATTGACTAACTGTTGCACAATAAAAGAAATATGCACAAATGTTCTGCATTATTAAAGAACAAAATAAAAAGAGTTACATTGTCTAAAACTAATGCTGTGTCTCAAATCACATACCTCCATTAGTACTCTTAGACTGTGTACACTGTAAATTGTGTGAATGTTGACAGGGTAGTGTTGCCTCAAATTGTACACGGCCATTATGCACTGTCAGTGGAACTGCTTCTTTTTCTTCTACTTTTTAACAGTGAATTTGCAGCCACCTACTGTTGCCCTCCAAATTACCTGCTGGCTTGTTTTCTACCTGACTACAGTACAGTGTTACGGGTTATAAAACACCTGTTTAAGTCAAATTTGCATTGCATGTGTTTGTTTAGTTAGGTTTTCACTGTTTTAATTACAAGAAATGAAGCTTATTTACTTGACATTTGCACTAGTTTTAAAAAATATGTGGTCTTCTCATCTCAAAGATAGCGACTTTTGAGGGTGAGTAGTTTCCAACAACGGTGTTGTATGCATAATTTCAAAATGTGCATGAAATTAGGTAGATTTGTAGTCTTTGTGTGTGAAAAATATCATTTAACATGTCCATTGACAATTCAGAGCAATATAAAGGCTCTTTCAGATTGAACTGTACTGACAAATCAGGAATATATTTTGAATGCTGGAGAACTGATCAAATTTTTAAAAAGGCTCTTTGTGTTGCTCAAGAAACTCTAGGCAGGGTGGCTGTTCTCTTTCTCTTCAACGTCAAGTAGTGAAGTGAAGTTAGTGTCTAAGTCTGAGACCAAAGTATCAGAGCGAGATGCTCATGATTTGTCTTACATTTCGTTCATTGCCAATATAACACTAATTGCACACAGCACCTGTGGAAATGGCCTCACTAAAGAGGAGCAAAAGTGGAAGAACAACTGAGGAAACATAACTTAGTCACAGTTGCTAAGTGCAGATTGGTTTAAATGAGCAGCAAGCAGTTGTGTTCAGGGAAAGTGCTGTCAAAATAAAAAATACAATAAAAAAAGTGACTATTATAGCGGAGCATTGATCCATTTATCCTTTCTGAGGAGTTGGTGGAAACCAAAAGCCACCATGCGCCAGATGATTAAATGTCAATGTTGTGTCCAGGATTGTTTTACCGTCACTAAGTGGCCATAAAAGGGTTAATGCTGCTTTAAGGAGCTGGATCAGCTATATCAGAATTTGAAAAAAGTACTTCAACTCAACTTCTACATTAGCTGCGATCATCTTCGTTTTCAAAATTGCCTCAATGACACTCCTCTTTACCCATCTAGGTTTATTCTCTCTGTAGTGTGAAAATTAAATCATCATGTATTTTCTGTAAAGCTTGAAGTTGTCAGCCGGTGCAGAAAAAAAACCATTAGCTGACAGATTTGTTTGCTTCAGGGATCAGGGATCAGGAGCACAGGAGCACACTTAAAACAGGCATTTTCAGGAATGTAATTTAAAGAGTCATTTGTAAATGTAATGCATCTGAATTAGACCTGGACACTGTAGGATAAGAAGCGAGAACTACACGCATTATAATAAGTTAATTAATCACCTTACTAAGTATTAATAAGGAAATTATTTTTTCCTCGTCAAAAGGGGACACCACCACCAGTATAGACAGGTAATGTGGACTAAGCCCTTTGGAAACCTAGTCACCTGCAATAATTAAAAGAAAACTTTACTATCAGTTTCTCTTATAAATTAAATTTATCAATTAATTGTATTAATACATTTCTATCAATCAATTTCTATCAATCTCAATCTGAAAATGTTTGTTCTTGTAAAACAGTGACCTCAAAACTTTGCAAAACAGAATAAAAGCTCACAGGTTTGGGGGAATATATTTATATACATATTAATCATGACAGATTATAACGTGAAATGACAAAAAGAAGAATAACAGAAAATAAATGGGCATGGTAAAAGCTATGCTATGGGAATGAAATTTCCAATTGTACCTTTATGGAAAGTAAAGTTTTATATCAAATAGCCATTGGTCACCAGATCTGTTCGTTAAAGTACAAACAATGTCATCTCACCAACTCAGCTTTGTAGAAGGGGGATCCAAGAGGAAGGAGGTGTGAGTCTCTGATCGTTGTATCATAACTGTATCATGGTTGTATCATGGTTGTTCAGAGTCGTAAAAAGTGTCAAAGGTTTCTGTGAGGAAATGCAAGGGTCTTGTGTTAGAGTCAGGGTGCAATAAACTTCTTTCTAGAGAAAGCCTTTTCTCTATTAGTTAACAGATACATTTCACCTTTAGAAAGTGTCTGTCTAAAATAAATTAGTCTTACATGGTTCTTTATTTAATGACCTTGACGTAATTTTGTTCACTCTTCAATGAGTTCCAGGTTCGTCTAAAAGGTCAAAAGGTTCTGAGAGTAGAGCAGGGTGGGCCAGTTTGTTGCTGGGTCAAGGAAAATAGATAAGGCAAAGACAGGCCAGAGAGGGAGGAGATGTCTGATAAGGCATCAGGGATTCCTGCTCAGACTGGCATCTAGGGGCGTCCATACAAAATGTGTCCCCATTCTTTTGATGACGACATATGGGGCAATGCTTCCTACTACACTATCCAGGGTTCTCAGGAAGAGTCAAGGACTTTCACTTTTCGAGGCCATTAGGAATGAGATAAATCATTGAAAGTTTTGAAAAAGTAATGTTGTTATGTAGCATTTAATGAGATTAATTGGTAGGGTAATCTCCGTGGATGACCTTACACACATTGTAACATAACACACAATTTAGTTTTCTAGCTGTTGACTAGTGAGCTGAAGTAATGTTTCAATAAAGTTTGAATCTAATATGTTTGAATATTGCCAGGTGAGTGTACATTTAATAATTCATGGCTCTTTAGAGTGCCATGAATTCTTATGTAATATGTAATATATGGACACAATATTTTGCGTAATGCTTGTTTGTTTTTTTCAATTTTGTGTTTTTAAAGTAAAGGACAATGTATTGACTATGACATATTTTAAGTTAATATGCATCAGTATTGCTCTCGTTTCCTATTGATAGACACCCCCAATGGACTGTGGTTGTGATTTGAACCGACTATTTATTTGGAATCACTTCAAAATTGATTCCAATCACCTCTGATTTAATTAAGATCACTTATTATTTTCTTTTTCTTCATGGCATGTCTTATGAGCATCTTCCTATCCACCTCATAGGCCTCCAATGCATTTTCTCTAATAAGTTTCCTCTAATAAGCAGGGTAAAGGATACACTCCATTATTTGATCTTATAGCCCACGCCCGCCTCCCACCTGAGAGCACCCTGTCAGTTGTGTAACAGGCCTTCGCAAGGGTGGGAGGAGGTTACATATAGATGCTTCAATGGTGTTTGTTTCTTTCTTTTCTTTTATCGGCACCTCTTTTAATTACAGAAGCACTGTGTGTATGTGTGTACGCTGTGTGTAAAGTAGAGACGTTTCTTTGAAAAACAGCTATCATCCTGCTTTCAGTGCAGGGGCTCTTTGCAAGGTGCTTGTAAAGCTTAGGACAGATGCATTGTCGGTGGCAACACTAGTGAGAAGGGGTTGTGGGTCCCTGGGATTGATTCCCCAGGCCCCTGGAGATGAGAGGCAGGGAACCCTGTACCGCTTATTAAAGTACACCCTGGTTAAAGAAAAGGTGTCCTCCAGCGAACCCAATAGCGTTACAGCTAGTCAGATACTGTATATGTGTGTGTGTGTGTGTGTGTGAGTTCGGTATACTGTGTGTGTGTGCGTGTGTGTGTGTGTATGTGTGTGTGTTTGTGCACGTGTTTCTGTGTGTGAGTGTGTGTGTGTGTTCTGTATACTGTGTGTGTGTTTGTGCACGTGTGCGTGTGTGTGTTCTTAGCACCAGTACAGCTTCAGAGAGTAAATTACAGCTTCTCCTTAAGGGTCTGAGGGGGACTGCATGAATTTTAAAGCTGAACAATTATCAGTTCCCGCTTGGCGCATACACACACACACACCACCACGATCCTTGAGTGTCAGGAATGGTGAACACTGTAAACACCCGGGCTACAACAATCCAAGACAAGTTGGAATTGTTTTGTAATTTCACCCGAAATTAAGACAAACCAATGTGGTTGAATTTTTTTGTTTTTCTGCTAAACTTAAACACATCTACAAACTTGAGCCTATCACCTTAAGCAACATTGCAACACCAGTGTGGGTAATAAATTGTATGTATGTGTGTGTGTGTTTGTGAGGAGTAGTAAGATACAGAAAGGATTTAAAGTTTCTCCTGCTCTCACAGCGGGGAGTGTGCATACAATATATTAGACGCTTGTCTTCGATCATACCCAGAGTCACATTCATATCAGTTTCCTCAAGCCATCTCTGTTCTAGATTTACAGAGATGGGTTAAGGTGGTGTTTGGCCTTAGCACAATATGTGGAAGCAGAGGAAGACTGCGAGTAAAATAAAATACATTATCATCATCTCTAAAGCTCTTGACTTGTAAATGTGTGATTAGCAGCCATGACAGGGACACTGGTACTGTTCACTCTGTGTGTGTGTGTGTGTGTGTGTGTGTGTGTGTGTGTGTGTGTGTGTGTGTGTGTGTGTGCGTGTGTGTGTGTGTGTGTGTGCAGGCTAACCTCATTCATTGTTCGTACATATATTCATGAAAAGTAATGCACTGTAATTCAAATGTATTACACGTATTTATTACTGTGAAAATTATGTATGGAGCAAAGAAGGAAATCAATTGACATAGTATAAAGAATGCTAAAAGAAGGAGGGTCAGGGTGGTGGATGGCTACCAAGACACAGGACTTTACCCGGGGGACCAGTGTTCATGTCCCTGGAGTACTAAGACCTTTTTTGCCACTTCACCGCATTAAATGTATTTTTTATAGGTATCATACAAATCCATTGGCATAACATATATGAGCCAATTAGAACAACTTTGTAAGATGTCATACATACACCAACGAGAATATGTGTGTGTGTGTGTGTGTGTGCGTGCGTTTGTGTGCGTGCGTTTGTGTGTGTATGTGTGTCATAATTTTTGTCACCAAGATCGCGTTGCAACTGTGCAGGAAACCGAATTTGCAAAATGGTGTGATCTGAACATGGGGGTTGAAAATAGAGTTTAGACGTTTGGGTTTTGGGAAGGGGCCCTGTGCATTGGACTACTACCACTGTATGCCCCTGGTTTATTTGGCATTGCAGCTGGTGTGATCGTCTAACAAGACGATCTGTAGTTGTTTTTTAAGATGATTTTGAGATGATTTTGACTGCTAAAGTCTATATATAAAATAAGTGAAAAAAATAATTTCTAACTTTAGCAATTTTGTGTTTTCATGTTTGGAATGTGTAGGTATTGCAGGGTAGAAGAATTACAAGGAGATCAATACATGATTTGATGAAAAGAATAAGTGAACGGTTGGGTCTGGCCACACCAAACATTCTCATCATAATGGCATCTTAAGTGTGAGCTAAATTACTTCAATTTTTTCCTTGGCCTAGACAACATTCATAGCACAATTTACATGATTTAGCATCCCATATCCTGTCCTGACAGCATTAGCTGCAGGATGGTGTAATGTGCAGCACACACAGACAGCATCTGCCCTCTTAGAAATAACTGCTGTCTGCAATAGAGCTTCTTATACATTTTGATGCAACATACACCCATATCATTTGACTGCTACGATTATTCTCAGGGGATCTCAATGGGAAGATTTTAACTGTACACATTTTAACTATAGATCTGCCTATACTTAGCAGGGCGGGTCACAAATCAAATTAATTGAATGAGAATAAACGATAGAGATGATAGTGATCTGTAAGGGGAGAGGATGAAAGCTCTTTTACTTTATCAAAGTGAAAAAAAAACAGACCCTCCATATGTACGTCCTGAGAAACAGCCTAATGATAACTTAGACAGTACAGTACATTCTCTCATGTCAGCCAAAGTCTGTCATTCTTTGTATTTAAACTTGTACTCCATAAGAGTTGAGATATCTTGTTTCTAGCGGCCTCTTTGGCAGTAAGATGTAACTTCAGGCGAGCCTGTTTTTCAGAGCCTCCATCTTGTCACGTTCAAGGTCACTATGTGTGTTCACTATTGTAATTCTTTTGCTCTTTTTATTAAAACACATTCACCTCTCTACTTCCAGTCCGTCCCCTATATGTTAACCTCTTAAATCCATACACAGACAAACAAACACACACACACACGCATGCACACACACACACACAAACACACATGTTCCTATTACACTTCTGCCCTTACTAGAAGCGTGACTAGGAAGTTGAGGTTCCCTGTTTTCGATTATAGGTGAACGCAGCATAACTGTAAGTGATGATTTGGGTCGACAGATCAACCGCTTTCAACAGCGTCACTAACATGGATTCATTACATTTAGAGAGGGAATGTCTCCAAAGAAACACAGATTGTAAAAAGGCAACAAGTGCTTTCATTAGTGGGTCATATGATCAATCACCATAGTTTGAACACTCTTTGATAGACAGTAACTTAAAATGCAATTAACTAGGTGAAAATCGAGTATAACTTTAAACACAAATTTAGTTATATAATTGAATTCTATAGTTGCCAATTAACTATTTGTAACCAACTCGGTATACAACTGTTTTGAGTTTTCTGATCTTATGAATCTTCCCATCTCAATCATCCATTCCATATGACATGAAAACAGCTGAAGCTAAAAATATACCTCTGTATAAACCTGTTCAAGCACTCATAATTATTCATAGATATATTTATATATATATATATATATATATATATATATATATATATATATATAAATAATTATGAAGAGAACATTTAATGCCAAATAGCTGACGGTTTGTGGATGGCTTGTGTTTGATCAAAAATATGTTGTTATGTTTTGTCAGGATTGCCACATGTAAGGGAAAGAAGAAAAAAAACAAAAACAATTTGTGGTGGGAACTAGTAATTTTGTTGTATGTATTATATATATATATATATATATATAAAAAGGAGAAAGTAGGTTCTCCAGGGATTAGCTGGGTTTAGAGCGGCAAGGTGTATGGTGTGTGTGTCCCCGTTAAAAGACACGGATACAGGTGTCCAGGTTAGTCATGGATTTATTTCACTGTGGTCTGTAATAACAACACAAAGTAACAATCAGTACACTGTATATGATGACACAAACATAATGACATAAATAAAGTTACAAGTGACTGTATTAAGTACTCAAGTATATTCTATAAATAATGAAAACTAAGCCAATCAACTCAGGTGAGTAGCACATACAGCATAACTTAGCTTATTAGCTAGAACAACGCAACTGCATAAGTTAGCTCAACAATATGCAATAACACAAAGTTAACATTCACTTAGACAGTTATAACGTCATTAGGCCCACCGTTTGGCATTTACACACAGTAATAAAACCAGGGAGGTGCAGGTGAATGTTGGAAAAGGGCGAAGGAGTTGCACGTTATCTGCCGCTGTATCGAGAGAAACTAACATACAGCACGGCACTACACACAGACATAGCGCATTCACTAGCGTCAGAACGGCAATGGTGCGTTCAAGAGCGTCGGACACATGGAAACTTGACGAGAAACTCGATACAACTGAACAGCATTCAATCAAGAACACATAAACAACATGGGCTTTCTAACACAGCCGCCCCCGACTGTCTACACAGACAGGCGAATTCAAGATAGAAAGTCCACTCAAGTAACTGAATCTTCGGCCGTGTCTTCCAGCTTAGGGAGCTGGACCAGCCGAGCTACTGGTCGAACGTATGTTCGATCTCTGACCTTGATAGCCGCGGTACGAATGCGTCCATCAGCTCCAGGATACGTGGTTGTTACCTTCCCAACAGGCCATAAGGCTCGAGGCAGCTGTGGATCCACGATGAGCACCACTTGATTTGGTTCGAGTTGTTTCCCATCCTTCAGCCACTTATTTCTCTCCTGCAGACTAGGCAGATAGTGACTGATAAACCTGGACCAGAAGTGGTCAATGAGGATTTGACTGTGCCGCCATCGACGATTCCCGAGAGTGTTACTGGGATCATAAACAACCTGTGGTAGGGATGCATCATAGCGTCCCATTAGTAGGATGCTAGGTGTAATGGGGTCTGGATCAGCTACGTCTGATGAGACGTAACCAAGGGGCTTAGCATTCAGGATGCCCTCCACTTCCACCAAAACTGTGCGGAGCACTGTTTCAGGCACGGACTGCTCCTTTAGTACTACCTTGAGAGCAGTCTTGACGGACCTCACTTCTCTTTCCCACGCTCCACCGAAGTGGGGAGCACTGGGGGGATTGAAGCAGAACTCAATCTGCTGTTCTGCCAACTGTTCCTTCAGTTGAGGGCCCATGGCCTTGAAGGCCTCACGTAGCTCTCGGGCTCCACCGGTGAAATTGGTTCCGTTATCGGACAGGAGCTGAAGAGGTTTGCCTCTTCTGGAGATAAAACGTCGTAAAGACATCAGAAAGGCATCAGTGTCAAGACTCTCCAGGAGGTCTAAATGCACACAACGGGTTGTCATGCACTTAAAAACGATTCCCCAACGCTTCTCTGTTCGGCGTCCAATCTTAACTGTGAATGGACCAAAACAATCAACTCCGGTCGAATAGAATGGTGGTTTATAGAGCCGTAGACGAGCAGGTGGTAAATCCGCCATCTTAGGAACGGAAGGATTAGCTCGCCATGTCTGGCATTGCATGCAGCGACTCTGACACCTCTTCACAGCTTCTCTCCCCCGTAGAATCCAGAATCGACGACGAAGCTCACCTAGCACTCTTTCGGGTCCAGGATGCAGAAGGGTCTTGTCGAAATCCTGAATAATGAGGTTGACAAGCGGATGCTTGGGATCTAGCAAGACAGGGTGGATTGTGTCTTGTGGTAGCTGTTCCGCTCTCCGTAACCTCCCCCCGACTCTGAGAAGTCCTGCATCCTTGTCGTACTCGGGAGATAGAGAGCTCAAGCGACTGGAGGCTGGCAAAGGTCGGTCGGAGATGAGAGCTTTGACCTCCTCTGGAAATGACTCAAACTGCGCCCTCCTCAGGAGGAGGTTTTCAGCCTTGATGTAGTCAGCTGCTTCAATGGGTGAGTCAGAGTGTGAGTCGGCCGCCCCGTGAAGGGACCGTGCAGTTGTCCGCATCAAGTCCTTCCATGTGGAGAACTGACTGACATCAGGGAGTTGAAGGCAGGTGTCTACAGTTACATGTCCGCAGAAGGATGATTTCTTCAGCTCTCTATCATCCTTCTCTGGATAGGATAATGGGCTGGTTGGCCAGTGGTCCTCTGTGTTACGCAGGAATTCAGGACCTTGGTGCCAGCGATGTGGTCGGGACAGCTCCTTCAGGGTCTTGCCCCGAGTGATGTCATCAGCGGGGTTGTTCGCACTGTCCACGTACCTCCAGTTGTTTACCTCCGTAAGGCTCTGTATTTCTGCTACACGTGTACCCACGAAGACCTTATAGTGACAAGATTCCGACTTGATCCAGTGTAGAACTGTTGTAGAGTCGGACCAGAGAGTGATACTCCTGGTGGGTAAGGTAAGCTCGGTGAGGAGAACGTTGGCTAGTTGCGCACCGGTGAGAGCAGCGCTCAATTCTAGCCGAGGCATGGACAGCTGCTTCTTTGGTGCCACGCGGGACCTGGCCAGGACAAAGGAGACATGGACTTCATTCCGAGCGTCTTCTGTCCGTAGATAGGCAACAGACCCGTAGGCTCTCTCAGAAGCGTCGCAGAAAATGTGCAGATCTCTGCCTGATGTCGGCGAGTCTGCAGACGCTGGTGCATAACATCTGGGGATCTCCATCTGGATGAGGTCTGGAATCTCTCGCTCCCAAGCGATCCATCTGTCACGGAGGCTCTGTGGCTGGATCAGCTCATCCCAGCCGATTTGTTCCTTCCAAAGATCCTGAACTAGAATCTTGGCTCTTGTGGTAAACGGTACAATATAACCTAGGGGGTCATATTGACAGGCTAGTACCTTGTAAACATTCCTCAAGGTGAGTTCGGTTCTCTCCACTGGTCTATGTTTATACTTCAGGGAGTCACGGATGCAATCCCAACGTAGCCCAAGAGTTGGCTCCTGCAGGTCGATGCTGGATTGGGAAAGCCACATCTCACTGCTCTCTGATCTGACGTCGGATGGAAGATGCTCAATGACCTCTGGAATGTTACTAGCCCACTGGCGTATCTCGAAGCCCCCAGTGTGGAGTAGCTGGCGCAGACCATTGACAAGATCCTTAGCTTCCTCCTTTGAGTGGGTGCTACGGAGACAGTTATCCACGTAGAATGACTGCTCAACACATTCAATGAGATGGCTGTTGGACTCACTCGAGTCCTGGACATGTCGCTGGAGGGCGTAGATGGCACAACAAGGGCTGCACGTAGTGCCAAATGGAAGCACTTGCCATTCATAGATCTTCGGTTCTTCTGTCCTCTTCATATCCCGCCAGATGAAGCGCAGAACAGGTTTGTCAGCTGGCAGAAGGCGAATCTGGTGGAACATACCTTTGATATCACCACTCACCGCAACTGGGTACTGCCGAAACCGAATTAGGACTCCTAGCAGCGATGGGCCTAGGGCAGGTCCAGGAAGAAGAAGACTGTTGAGAGACTTTCCTTCGTACTGAAAGGAACAGTTGAAGACAACCCTGTCTTTGTTGTTGTGTCGCACCATATGGTGAGGTATAAACCAGGATTCTGGAGTTGATGTTGCTGCCTCTGGCGGCACCACTGCTACGTAGCCCATCTTCTCTAATTTGTTGATCTCCTGACAATAGACCTCGGCGCGCTGTGGGTCTTTGGCGAGTCTCCTCTCAGTACTACGGAGACTAGGCAACACTGCTTCCATAGGAGCTTGGAGGATGGCGGAGTTAGCTCGGTGAAGCAGCGGTGTAGCGTATCTTTTGACACCTTCAACATTGACTCTGACAGTGGATGTCTGGAGCAGGTTTAAGGCTTGCTGATCTTGCTTTGATCTGGTCACCTGCTTCTCGCTTGTGTACGGCAGCGTGTCAATCTGCCAAAGGGGTTCAACATTCTTGAAGAGTTCAGAAGTAGGCGAGACTGTTGTGGTAAACAAGCACTGCTGGTTAAATGCAGGAGCTTGGTCGACACTTGTGGGACCTTGAAGTGACCAGCCAAGCTTGGTGTGGACTGCAATGGGTCCGCCCGGAGGTCCCAACTGCACCGGCTCTACAGGTGTCAGGAGATGAGCCATATCAGATCCGATGAGCAACAGGGGTTGAGCGCAATCGATAGGAGGCAAAGGTAGGTGACGGAGGTGCTTATATTTCCGTTTAAGGATTCCCACTGGATATGAATGTTCTGAGAGTCCAAGGTTGTCAGCGGTGAATGCCTGACGTATGTGGTACTTCTCTTGGGGTTTAGGCAGGGAAGATACATCGAAGGCCACTGATGCACCATGAAGCTGCACTACATCTTGATGGACAGTTCGGAGGGTAAGTGTTTCAGGCTGCGTGGTGAGGTTCAGGCTTTGCACAGCGTGTGGCAAGATGATGCTTCGCTCCGAACCATCATCTAGAACTGCATAGGTCTCCAGTACTCTGTCTTTATTATGAAGTAAAACCTTCACAACCTTCAACATCACCTTGGGGGATCTGTTCGGTCTGTCCAGGTACACCTTTGCAGTCGGTGCGGTCACCATAAGCACACTATTTTGTGTTTGCTGGACTGCATTGTGTAGTACTGTGAGATGTTGCTCTTTGCAGGTATTGCACGGTCGCTTGAGGGTGCAGTCCTCAGGCTTGTGAGATCGTCCACACTTCCAACATCGACGTCCATCCTTTATCCACCGTACGACCTGGTTTGTGTTCAATTTCTTGAACTCGGTGCAGGCATTTAGGAAGTGTTCTTTATTGTCGCAGTGAGGACAATATGGTCTTGGTTTGGACGGGGATATTTGTTGTGAAGATCGTCCTTTGGGGCTTTGGTCTCCACTAGCAGTGAGAAGGAATGCTGTCGACTTCTCCTTCGGTCGATTGAAGGGGTGTTGGTCCTTCCTTGGCGCCTTGGGTGCTTCATAGTTATAAAGTGACGCTGCTCGACCTGCTATGCGTTTAGCTTGGGATTTCATCTGTAGCCAGGAACTCAGATCAGGCAGGGTGTAAGTTTGGTCGGTACCTGACCTAAGGATACCTTGGTTCAGACAGTATTCCACAAACCCATCACGATAGCTTGGCGGCATCTTGCTCAATAGTCGGTCGACATGAGATCCACATCGCAGTTCGTAGCCGTTTTGTCCCTCCAGGGTCCTAAGCATTCCTACCAGTGATTGGATGGATAAGGCGAACGCATCAAAGGCTTCGGAGTCACCAAACCTGAGGACTGGAGCATTGAGGATGGCACCCAATTCACTTTGGACGAGCTGACGAGGTTGACCGTACTTGTCCTGAAGAGCTTGCATAGCTGCTGTATACGGCCTTGGATCGTGCATGTAGGCTTTGGCCAGTTGGAGCACGCTCTGTAGCTTCAGATGTCCAAGAAGCACTTGATATTTGTATTGCTCGTTCAAGTGCACATGGTTGTTCAGAAGGTTGTCGAGCGCCATCTTCAATAAGGCAAAGTCACTCTCTTTACCACTCTCAAAGCAAGGAATCATAGGTTTGGGGATGCCATAGGATGAGGTGAGGAACGGTGACACATCAGCCGCCTGTGGTTGTTGTGGCCTGGGTTGAGGCAAGTCTGAAGCAGAGTATGATGCTGCTGGGACAGGATAAGTGAAGGCTGACTGAGTTGGGTGATACTGCGCTGGATGAGCTGGATATGGAGTAGGTACCGAGTTGTAGTTCACCGGCATTAAACTAGGAGGTAATGATGCAAAGGGATCAGACTGTAACATTGGGTGAAAAGTCTGATATTGCGCTGGAGGTGGAGCAGGGGCTGTGCTAGGCTGAGCCAAAGGTACTGAAGGCGCAACCACACGAAGCGCTAGAGGCGGAGCCACACTCACTGGTGTTGCAGCCGGGGCCGAAACGGGCTGAGTTGTGTGGATCACGGGAGGTGGAACCACTGTCGCTGGCGACAAAGCCGAGGCTGTAGGAGGCAGAGCTGCATGGAGTGCTGAAGGCGGGGCTACACTTGCTGCCGGCGGAACCGCGGTTACGGGATGCGGAGCCAGAGGCTGGGTAGCTGTAGGTGCAGCCGTAGTCATGGGATGCTGAGCTAGGGTTCCCAGCGGTGGGGCCGTATGTGGCACTGGTGGTGGAGAAACATAGCTACTCATCTTGTGCTGGTCTAATGGATGTGGTGAGGATCCGGCGCTACGAGGATCCTGTGATTTCTCTTTGAGGAGAGAAGTAACCATTTTAGCTATCTCCAGCTCATTCACTCTTTTCTTTAGCTGACGTCGTTTCTCTATCTGTCTGGTTAGCGACTCTTGTGTTCTAATGGCTTCCTCTTGTAGCTGTTGGGCTTCTCTAGCTTGAGTTTGAAGTCGCTGACGCTCGTGGTCAATCTGTTGATCCTCCTCTATGTGCTGCTGTAATTCCTCAAGCTCCATTTCTTTCACTCGCTCTTCAAGCTGGGCTGTTTCTAGCTCTGATAGAATGTGAGAGGGGAATCTGCCGGTGGATGAGCGAGACGAGTGTCCAGACCTGGAGTTGGAGCTCCTCCGAGATGAGCCTGTTGTTTGGCTATGTGAACTCTGGATGGAGGGAGCCTGTTTTGTGGTTTGGGGTTGTCCCTTGGAAGGGAGAGTTGCAACCACATAGTCACTCAAGTGGGCTGGAGGGTGTCGCTCTCTCTGTGAGGCACGTTGTGGTGCTGGCTCACTCTGGGCACGTTGGTGGGGTGCTGGCTCACTCTGGGCATCTGTAGGATCCATACCTTGTTGTTGCTCTAATCCGGCTCGAAGGACCATAAAAAGGAGAAAGTAGGTTCTCCAGGGATTAGCTGGGTTTAGAGCGGCAAGGTGTATGGTGTGTGTGTCCCCGTTAAAAGACACGGATACAGGTGTCCAGGTTAGTCATGGATTTATTTCACTGTGGTCTGTAATAACAACACAAAGTAACAATCAGTACACTGTATATGATGACACAAACATAATGACATAAATAAAGTTACAAGTGACTGTATTTAGTACTCAAGTATATTCTATAAATAATGAAAACTAAGCCAATCAACTCAGGTGAGTAGCACATACAGCATAACTTAGCTTATTAGCTAGAACAACGCAACTGCATAAGTTAGCTCAACAATATGCAATAACACAAAGTTAACATTCACTTAGACAGTTATAACGTCATTAGGCTCACCGTTTGGCATTTACACACAGTAATAAAACCAGGGAGGTGCAGGTGAATGTTGGAAAAGGGCGAAGGAGTTGCACGTTATCTGCCGCTGTATCGAGAGAAACTAACATACAGCACGGCACTACACACAGACATAGCGCATTCACTAGCGTCAGAACGGCAATGGTGCGTTCAAGAGCGTCGGACACATGGAAACTTGACGAGAAACTCGATACAACTGAACAGCATTCAATCAAGAACACATAAACAACATGGGCTTTCTAACAATATATATATATATAGATAGATAGATAGATAGATAGATAGATAGATAGATAGATAGATAGATAGATCCCAAGCTTCAAATGAAATGTTTGCATTCTGTGTATGTTTTGTTGTATGTATTGTATGGATAGAGATATAGATACGTAGATAGATAGAAAGAAAGATATAGATAGGTAGATAGATAGATAGGTAGGTAGGTAGGTAGATAGCTAGATAGATAGATTGATAGATAGATAGATGATGAGCCAATGTAGCCAGACCATACTGCACAGCACTATGGAGACCACCTTCACAGGAACGGCAGTATAGAGCACTTCAGCAGTGGCTTTGTCATTCAGCCATGGTGGCTGCTGCTTACTTTAGAATAACAATTAAAGGCTTTTATGAATTAATTTGACAGTTTCATTGTAAAATGATTTGTCAGCAAAGCAGACAGGAGCGACAACATCATATTTCGTCATTTAGCAATAAATTAATAAATACATGTTTACATTACTATGAGAAAGGATAGTTTAGTGGCCCAGAAGTCTCCCTACATTTCCATGGGATCTAAAAAGCTTGATAAAAACAATAATATACTGATTTAGTGTTCAGCTATAGGTGTGTCTGCAGCATGCCAGTACACAAAGAGATGACTTGTTTTTCCTCTATAAATCACAAAGGAACACATAAACACATTAAAGTACTGGGCCATGCACAAAGACATGCGCACACAAAGAAATATTTCAACACACACTTTGTTCCTCCTCAGACACCCTGCTGTCTGCGCTGTGTATCCCTGAGGCCGCCCTCCCTTAGGTCCTGATGTTGCCCTACTTTCCCTGTTCACTCACAAACACACACACGCACGCACGCACACACACATGCATCATCAGCCCTGTCCCCAAAGTGCAGGCCTTCAATTGGCAGGTGCACACAGCGTGAAATAACAGGAGGGGGCAAATGACAGCCACACTATTGCACTGTATATGTATGTGTGTGAATGTCTGTGTTAGTATACGTGCTGTGTGTGTACATGGGCAGAGGTGAATGGACAGGAAGGAGATGGGTGGCGGCAGGGGGGGAGCCAACAGAAAGGCCCAGTGTGATTAATACAGTGTTTACACCCAGGGTGCCAGTATCCCACGTCCCGTTAATCTGTCCCTCTGACGATTTGCCGAGCTAATGTGAAATGAGGCGTGGAGCCGAGTTGTTTATCATCCAGGCTGATGAGAGAGGCCAGGCTGACGGTAGCAGCAGCCGATAGGAACCCATTCAGGACCTACAGCAAACTACTGTTCCTCAGGAACAAAACATTCTCAAACATTTGAGGCCGTAAAGAGCATTTAAGTACATTCAATACAGTTATTGGTTAATTCTTCCATTTATTGTTCATAAAAAAAAATTACATTTAGTACATTTAGAAAAACTGCAGTGCCAGTTGGCAAGGAACGTGTCTGCTGGGAAGGGGCTCATTGCTTGGCCTCCAGTATGGCTGCTTGCAGCTTTCTGGAGAGCTGCTCATCCAAACAACTGTCACTTCCTTGGTTCTGGAGCAATTCACCAGCCATGACATAGATGCAATGCTCACGTAGCCAGGGTCGAGTATACATGGCATTGGGAGCAAAAGCTCTCACAAACATTTTATGGCCTCAGTGAAGTTAAAGCCAATCTTTCCAGAAACAAAATCATTGATTCTGAAAGTTCCATCACTGATGCGTAGATTGTTTGAGCTTTGCTATAATGTACCACCTCCGGTTTCCCTTTCTTCATCTGTTCTTCAATGCACTATAGTGAGCGACAGAGACCGAGTTATACCCAGATCTGCAGTGTAACACTAAATAGGGGTGCCCTCTCAATACACTACACAGCGTGTACATAATGCATTATGAATAAATATGTCCCATAAAATTTTAAGAGCTTGTACTCAACACTGCACTTCCTTGGGTGATCAGCAATACACCTGGCAAGTGTTGATCAGATAAATAGGTTTTGAGAAAATAAAAGGACAGAGAGTGGTTCATTCCATATTCATGCAGGTTAAAAAAGCAGGACAGAGTTAACGGATCCTTTAGGTCCTTACAAATGGAAAGAAAGTCACGAACATGTGTTTTATTATTCCCTAACGGAACTGTGTCACTAGTGGGACATTTTTAGACTCAATTCTATCAAACTGTTGTTGAACCTACAAATATAAATGATGTTGTAATGTTTAGAGTTAATTCAGTTGTGTTAAACTAAAGTCTAACTTCTTATCTTTGTAACCAAATATCAGGTTAACTGCCTAATTTATCAAAAGGACGGTAACACTGGTGAATTAGCCGTGTGCTCATCTCGGCCCTAGTCAGACACCCCGATCTCCTCGCCGTAAACACTGGGAGCTGCTAGTCGTCCAAATTAACATCAATGTTGTCAAAACATCCGGGATCATACTTCAGGTCTTCACAATAAAATGATATAAAATATATTGTAAATTCTTCTTAATTTCCGAATTTTCCCAACGTTCTTTATGGTTTCACTCATCAAGGTCACTTTCATATAATAATTTGACATGTAAATGTCCATGTACAAATATGAAATTTCACTTTCACTTTTTAGAAGTGTGTAAATAAATTCTACTTGCACTTCCATGACGATCACCCAGTAATAGCAACACGAAAGGCCGGACACTGCGGCAGACCGGATCCGTCCGGATAGGGATAATACCAGAGAACAGAGTCCGACTGATGATGCAGTTATGTTAAGGCAATTGTGAGTAAAAATGTAATCACAGTGCTTCAAATTTAACTTTGACAAAATAAAAGAAGACATGAGTTTCAAGTCTCTTCTAGGTGAGGTGTAGTATAACAAAAATAATTAGAAACCAGAGCCTGGAAGTAAATACTAAATAAAATAGTATTTAATAGTATACAAATATCTTGTAAAATGTAGAAAATTACATTAGAAAATGTGTTAGAAATTGTGCACTCAAGCAGGTTCTGTATTATTGCCCTGGGGCCCTGTGGCAGTTTCATGAAATCTGTTATTTTAGTTTATAAAGTTCTCTTATATTCCTTAAAAAAACCCACACAAACATTATTCCCGCACAGGAGTATTGGTGAGTGTATTGGGGTTAATAATGAAGCTGTCAAGTATAGAAGACTGTGTACACTGTGCTGTAGTTAATGGGAAGTAGGAGGCAGGTTATATTCATTCTTACGTTAAAATAATCCACTCTAAATGCAAAGGTGTTATTGAATGATCTAAGACCCGGAAAACAGCATCATTATATATGAAAAATCATTTGCTCTCATTGCATCTACTTTGCTTTTCACAGTTGGGCCTCATGTCCACAAATGAATGAGTGTCCAAATTATCCTGATGTCCTTTTAAACAATCCTCATATCTTGCTTGCAAAATGGCTTGACAAATAAATTATTTGTTATAAGCTTATTAAGTTATAAGCTAAGTTAATTCACCAGGCTACATCATACAGTGCATTTTTTTTTACTATAATAGCTATAAATTGGGTCTTAGAGATCATTACTACACCCAGAGCTTAGAAATGCAGATTTTCCCAAATTGTTTATTTTATTTATTTATTTTTATAGTTTTTACTTCAACATGATGCAGTAGCTATAATGAGACATTTCGCTATTAAAAAAAACCTGTGGTATTAATCAGCCTGGGAAGTGATCCTTGCTGTAACTTCAGGTTGCTGCATTTAGAGTGTTAAATATGACAGGGAAAAGAGTCAGTCTGAGTCGGGATGTGAGATGTGACTTTGTGGGATCAGAGAATGCGGAAGGCGTGTCAGCAAAGCTGTGGTGTTGAAGAAACAAAAGTTGCAAATGGTATATTTAGCCCAGAGTTCTGAGGTAAACTACATGCAGCCCGGCCTGTTGCTTCTCTTTGCTGAGTTTCAGCTCATTCCAGCAGAGCCTGGGTGGAAGCAAGATAAATGGATTATAGCAAGGATGCAACTACACTGATTTGGTACACAATAAACTCTACCCTGACTGTTCTACACCCTGCAGACTTGGAACCTGAATTGCAAAGCGGATAACTTAAGCACTGAAGCAGCATGTTTGTGTCCCTGTGTGTTTTGGAGGTACAGTCTTGTGTGTAGACATTAAACCCTTAAAACACCTCACTGCTGTTAAAAACACATATTAGCAATATAATTACTGGTTCCATTGTGAGGTTTTCTGGTGCTTCCTGTATGTTTATCTTTATTTTATGAATTGATACCGATTTGGATTTTTTAGGGCCAATGCTATGATGATACCATTTTTTTTTCATCAGCCTTAGCCTATGGCCGATAGGGACTGCCGATTTTCTTGAGCTGATATTTGGAGTCTATACTACTTTTGCTCCCTCAATTTACATCATCAAAAAATGTTCAGAGTCTCCAATTTTAAGAAAAGAACATTTATTGAACCTAAAAAGGCGTCTCCAGCAACACAGAGTTGCCATTGGCGAACAAAGCAGCCCGCATTGGCCGATGCCGATACATCTAAAAACTGCAAATATCGGCCGGCTGATATATCGGCTTATCACTACATCTACAATGGAGTTGTTTATTGAGGATGTTGATTGATCCTATCAATGGTGAACAAAAAAAGGAGGTCAAGTTGATACGGATGTCATGGACAAAATCCAAGGATCAAATCGATCTTAAGTCTTTCAAATACCAGAGGAGATCAAGAAAAAAGACTCTCAGTCGTTCTTAGCAATGGGGTGGCAATAGTTAAGAAAATTACAACTCGTACTCGCTTCTGGGCGCCGCCATCTTATCAGACTTTGACTCCTCCTAATTTCCTCTTACCAAAAAAAGGGTATTGATATGATGTTGGGGGAGGGAGATACGGCTGTCTGGCTGACATATACATACAGAATTAGCCACATTAACTCAAATTAGCTCCAAACAGGAGTGGGAGATTTTTTCCGGGACTGGGAGAAAATGGGAGTAATTTTTTTTTTTTTTTGTAATGGGAACGGAATTCTGGGCACTCCTTGTCTGTAGCAGAGATTACACCGGCCCGTGAGTCGAGTGCAGGCACTCCCCTTGTCTCTAGCGGAGACTACACCGGCTCCAGGAGTGAAGTGCAGGCAGCCAGCATTTATGATCTATGATTTAAACTGATGTTTAACACAGTACCATGCCCATAGAATGTAAAACACCGACCCTCACAGCTTGAATCCTCCCACGGCTCCAGATTAGAATCTAGCGTATGTGTCATAGACAATTGGAGAACTGCCGTTTTTGGCACTTTTGTATTGGATCAACCAGGAAGTCACTGTGGTGGGGGCTTGGGCAGAACAGACTTCTTTGCAAATGTTCAGTCCAATGGCTTCAGGGGGAAACAATGTCCATGACCCCGTCTTAACATCTCACTCGCTCACTCACTCACTCATCTTCAACCGCTTATCCGGGACAGAACGACAATGCCATCAGGACCACGTCATCTGCAAAATCAGAGATGAGATCCTCAGCCCACCAAACTGCAACCCCACCACAACTATGCCTCAATCCTGTCAATGAAAAATCAAAAAGCGCAACCCTGGTGGAGGCCAACTCCCGAGGATCCAGAAACAGCTCTCGCTTTTGGTGTACAGGGATAGGATGGTCCTCAGAAGTGACCCTCTCACCTCATACTCCCGCAGCACCTCCAACAGTATCTCCCGGGGGACCAGGTCATATGCCTTCTCCAGATCCACAAAACACATGTAGACCGGATGGGCATACTCCAAAGCCCCCTCCAGGATCCTTGCGAGAGTGAAGAGCTGGTATGCTGTTCCATGTCCAGGACAGTATCCGCCTTGTTCCTCTTCAATCTGAGGTTCGACTATAGGACGAACCGTCCTTTCCAGCACCTTGGAGTAGACTTTACCAGGGAGGCTGAGTACACTACTCATACCCCTGTAATTGGCATACACTCTCTGGTTCCCCTATTTGAACAGGGATTTACCGCCCCGGTCTGTCACTCCCTTGGCACTGTGCCAGACTTCCACGCAATGTTGAAGATCCGTGTCAAATAAGACAGCCCCTCCCAACCCAAAGCTTTTAACATTTCTGGATAAATCACTTTGCCACTGTGGAGTTATTTGACTACCTCAGTGATTTCCACCAGAGACATTGACGTTGATTCCCCACTAGCCTCCAGCTCTGCCTCTACAAAGAGGGCGTGTTAGTTGGATTAAGGAGTTCCTCAAAGTGCTCCTTCCACTGCCGGATTACCTCATCAGCTGAGGTCACCAGCATCCTGTCCTTACTGTAAACAGCTTGGACGTTTCCCCGTTTCCCCCTCCTGACGTGCTGAATGGTTTTCCAGAAGCATCTTGGTGCCACCTGAAAGTCCTTCTCCATAACTTCTCCCACACCTGCTGCTTTGCCTCTGACACGGCAGAAGCTGCAGCCCTCTGGGCCCGTCTGTACCTTGCAACTTCTGGGATAACATATCCTGGGAGGCCTCCTTCTTCAGTCGGACAGCTTCCCTGAACACTGGTGTCCCCCACAGTGTTCGAGGGTCACCGCCCCTTGAGGAACCTAAGACCTTGAGGCCACAGCTCACCGCCACAGCTTTAGTAATGGAAGCTTTGAACATTGCCCACTCCAGTTCAATGCCCCAAACCTCCACAGGGATGCCAGAAAAGTACCACTGGAGGTGTGAGTTGTCGGACAGGGGCTTCCTCCAGACGTTCCCCCGCACTAGTTGTTTGGGCTTACCTGGTCTGTTCAGAATATTCCCCCAGCCTCTGACCCAACACATCACCAGATGGTGATCAGTTGACAGCTCTGCCCCTCTCTTCACTTAGGTGTCCAAAACATATGGCCTCAGATCAGATGATACGATCACAAAATCGATCATCGACCTTTGGCCTAGGGTGATCTGGTACCACGTACACTCATGAGCAACCTTAATTTCGACCATGGTGTTTGTTATAGACAATCCATGACTAGAACAGAAATCTAATAACAAATGACCACTCGGAATTAAATCAGGGAGGCCGTTCCCCAATCACGCCTCTCCAGGTGTCTCCATCATTGCACATGTGGACATTGAAGGGGGTTTGTGAGTATCCCAACACCCGCCCGGCACCTCACACCATGGCCAACTCAAAAAGAATAGGAGTAGAGTTCCAGAACAGAAACTGTGAGTGGAGGTAAGCCCCACCAGATCTAACTGGTAGCCCTCCACCTTCTTCACAAGCTCCGGCTCCTTCCCCCAGAGAGAGGTGACATTCCACATCCCCAGAGCCAGCCTGTGCTGCCTGTGTCTGGTTCGTCGAAGACCCTCACCTTCACAGCCACCTGTGCAGCAGCACACTTGACCAGCGATTCCTCCTGCGAGTGGTGGGCCAACAAGATGGAGAGGGTTGGTGCCACGTCACTTCTTTGGGCTGTGCCCGGGTGGGCTCCGTGGCAAATGCGGCTACCAGGCGCTCGGCGGTGAGCCCTCCATCTGGGCCTGGCTCCAGACGGGGGCCGCAGGCTTCCTCCGGGTGGGGTCTCTCTTCCTCTTCCTCGATTTTTTCATCTTGTCTTTTTGAACCGTTTTTAGTCAGGCCCCTCACCTGAGACCACCCTGCCATGGGAGACCCTACCAGGAGCACCAGGCTCCAGACAACACAGCCCTTAGGTTCACAGGGACACACAAACCTCTACACCACGATAAGGGGATGGCTCCCTGAGAGGCTGTCTTAAAATAATAATGCATAACCCCCTATATGAATGCACAGAAATGGTTTGCATTACAGAATACTGTCAAATTGACCAGGGACATATTTGGGGTTTTAAAAACATTTCTGAAATGAAATTTTACTTCATAAACCATTAACATTGTCTTGATCTCAGTTCCAATCAATAGAGATAACATATATGTTTAATGATTGCAATCAGTCTCTACTAGAACTCATTTAACAATGGAAATGTGATTAGTTTTTTGTGGTGGAGGTGGACGTATGACAGAAGCGAACAGCTTCTCTGTGCTTAGATCATAATAATGTAACATTATCTATGTGTGTGTTTGAGTGTGTATGTATGGCTGTGTGTGTGTGTGTGTGTGTGGGCATGTGTCTCTGTGTATGTTAGTCAAACTGACACTTTTCGCAGTTTGAGTTTATCACCTGTTGCTCTGTCATTTCTATGAGGTTAACTTGTGGACCTGTAAAGCTCTATGAGATGACAGACTGTAATGCAAGGCTCTACACAAACATTGAATTGAATTTGCCGCAGAATGCTTAACTATTAGCAAATTTTACAATCTCTAAAATTATACGCAGACACATTCTATAAAATATGTGCTTTTATTGTGTTTGTCATACTCTTTTTTTAGACTCTGAGAAGTTTCTCAGATTAAATATATATATATCAGATTAATACGGCAGCCAGTGGATGAGACACTGCATTGTGGCGCTTCTAAAGTTATATGTATGAAACGTTAACCACACTTATTATAGCCACCTTTGGTAGAGACAGGTGCTGGTTTGTTTAAGCCAGCATCCTTTATAGCACTTGGCCAAAGATTTGTGGCAACCTAAGAAAAACAGTTAGAACAGATACAGACAGCTTTCATCTTAACTTATTTTAATATTTCATTCGTTGTAGAGTAACGTACTGTGTGTGTAAAACAGCAGCCGTGGATGAGAGACTGCGCTTATAACTTAGTACAATAACACTCTAACACCACTATTATTTTGTTACACGATTAATTCTGATAGTGAAGTGAGCCGCTGCACACACCAGACAGCTTGGTTATAACGTGACATGTTTAAGTTATGCCTGTTGAACAGGTGTATTGATAAGGTTTTAAATGCTTAGCAACGCATGCAGCGGTCCCTGGTACAAGTGAAATAAAACCTTTGAGTATAAAGCCAATACTTATACTTTTATACTACTCTTTTTAACAGGCATAAACATGTAGAAAAGCGATATTTCAATCTGCTCTTTCTACATGCAGTGGGCTGCAGCTCACTCAGCATTAATCCCCCATCAAATATAATAGTACCGCTCAAGTTTTATTTTACATATAGTGGCCCTTTGTCACTATGTGCACATATTGGTAGGGCTTGTACGCATGCCAGTGTATTGGCACAAACACAGCAAAATGTCCAAACATTTACGTTTCTTTCGTGCTGATTTATTACATACAGATGAAGCAGTAGACTGCTTTATCGATTGCTCACAATATACAATAACTCACAAATATTCTGCAGCGATGCACACCACAGCATGGTCAAAAAACATATGATCCACCAAAGTGCTCACCTGCCTCATTAACCCACCTGACAGAAAACCACAGGCACTCATGTACAAAACAGAAAATAAACAATCTGGCTCCTACAGTAGCTACATATAACGTTAGAAGCCCCACAATGCAGTCTCTCATCCACTGGCTGCCGTATTAAATGGCATTTGGACCTTGTAGCGTCCTTCATTCTTTCTAGTCTTCCAAACACAGTATTTTTCAGAGTTTGCTGCAGACATAGTTGCCTACACGGCATGCAACAGTGTCTGTGTTGATCCTGAAGTGATGTAGTTCAACAGGGAGTGTAAAACAAAACACTGGATATGTCATTTCTTGTAGATTTGCTTCTTTAATCTCATATATCTGCAACATTTTTCTCGAAATATTACCCCTCTCCCCCAGGTCCGTAATTTTTTAATGTTTTCAATACGCCGTCATAAATAACAGTACATACAAATGTGATCAAAATTGGAGAATTGCACGAGTGTATTTGGTATAGAAATATAGTGAAAGTACAGTATGTGTTGTATTTTGTGTAATGTGTGTTTGTGCCTTATGCTGATGTGTCAGAATGTTGGTCACCTCTTTCATCTATATTATTTGCTGCTCTGTGTGCAGCCTGAGCCGAGCCAGCTGGGGGAGAGCGGAGAGCAATAACTGTGAATGAGGGAAGCAATAACTCTGTTGGCTCCCTCATCAAATCAGAGAGGACTGATGCGGAATAATCAGCAATTGAAATCAGAGAGAGGAAAAAAGCTGAACTGACAAAATGGGAAATGTCACCATGAGAAGAGCAATAATAAAGGAATCAATGAGGTGCAGTTGCCGTAGCACTTCTCGGAGGCAATAAGGCAGATGGGGCAGAGCTGCGTTCAGACTGATTTCAGAGTCATGAGGGAAGACAGAGGAATAGAGAAAATTACACTTAGAATTTAGAAACCCTTGTTGAGCAGTCGTCTGGTGTACGTGGCCACACCGTGCAATTAATGTGTCAATAAATTAAACTGTAAAGTATTTAGATGTAACTTTAAAGTTTAGTTGAAAAGAATAACTTATTATTTTTCATATGCTGTAATCAGATTGATGTTTTAAACTTACAATTGAGTCTGGCAAGGTTACAAAGCTAACACACATAGTGGACATACATGGATTACTGAGCGAGCCTACCGGAAACATGTCACTCATGAAATGGAAAAACCCACAAAATGATCACAAAGAAATGCCAAATGACCACAAGTATACACAAAACAACCAAAAATGAACTCAAGGAGACAAAAAATGACTTTAGGAATGCAAAACGACCGCAGAGAGATCTTAATGACTGACAATATACAAAAAGTTTGCTAACTGTGAAAAACCTTAAGAATAGCTGGTGTGCTAATGCTCGGCGCTTGAGCAGCTGTAGTGAGACGTCAAGAGCAGTGCTGACCAAGCCTTGGAGGGGCAGGAAAGCACTGAGTTCCATCTGGTGTGACAGACAAAGCAGGAAAGTATCCAAGCTAGTAGCGCCCGACGAAAGAAGCTAAATAAGATCTGTCTGTGGACAGTTAAGCTAGCTAGCCCGAGATATGCTTTGAGTGAGAAGAGGTGTTTAAATGAGGTGGTGCCGGACACGTTTCAACAGCCAATAAGGATTGGCGTAATGAGATATATGCTTCTGAGGACTGCAACGAGGCGTGCTTCCAGTAGTGAGACATCGAAGAAAAATATTATGAAAGAAAACCTGCGTTTCACAATCACAGACAATGGGAGGAGACAGCCACAGCCTCATCCTACTGAGATAAGTTACATCTTTCAAAACACTGTCACTGTCCATCTGAACACCCTCCCTACCAGCTGGTGGAGTTACAGAAGAGATTAACTGTTTTTCTTTTGATTTGGAATTTCATTTTGATTTCTCAGGAGGAAGAACGGCTTGTCCATTAATTGCAGCTTTGACTACACCTGTCCACATCAGGTGTCCTTGAGCAAGACGTTGTTACTCCCAATAATAAGCCTTGCAGCATCACAGCTCAGTGTGTTTGCGTGAGCGTGGGTTGATGAATGAAAAGCAAATTGTGAAGCACATAATGGTATACAATAGCCACTTCATTCCAAACTTTCAAAAAAATATTGCTTTTATGTACATCTTGGTAGAGCATGAGAGGAGAAGGACTTTTCCTTTTGATGTGAATAAGTTGAATAATATACTAATAATAATTACTCTGGACAGCCCAGAGGTGGTTAAAGAACACAACAGAACACTTTGCGTTGTAGTCATTAATAGACATTAAGTGCAAAGCTAAAGTCAAATGATTTTGAAATGTTTGATAAAGCGCACAAAGCAAAAACATGTTTTTATTCATCAGTCTGTCTTTTCTTTATTAATTCTGAATTGAAAGCAGAATAGCTGAATATTTCCAACTACAAACTTTAGGTGTCCCACCTCTGTAGCACAGTTTGCTTTTTATTGTTTTTTTTTGTTTTTTTCAGTGCAGTTTGTTAAAAGCAAAGCCATGTATTTTCCTCAACTGTCACAGTCACGTTCATTGTTTCTTCTCTAAATTGTTATTTTTCCACCCATGACCTATTTTCTCTCTGCCAGCCACCCCCACACACACCTACACACACACAAGCACACACACACACACACACTCACACAAACAAATCTCTGAAATACACACGTCACAGAGGAGGGGAGCACATTCATTTTGAGACCAAGAACCAGAACTGCAGTCATATGCTGGCACTCCCACAAGCACAGGAGCAGGAATGTGTGACTTACAAAAACAACAGGGGACAAAACACTGTCTTTTTTTAGACACCTTTTATTGAAGTGTTTTGTACAATAGACAGGTGTCAAGTAGCAACAAACACACTCCTCTTTCGATATGAGGACACAACGAGAACAAACTATGGCTATGAAATGGAGGAGAAATATGTTAAAGCTGCACTACAGGTTGAAAAATGGATTTATTTGCATGAAAACGACAAACTAAAAACACAAACTGAGCTACATACAAACAGTGATTGCATTTTTGTTTTCAGCTTCTGGTCTTATTCCAAGTGTGCTCAGGTTTCCTGATGGAGTTGCCTTTATATCACCTGATTCAAAGCTCCTGGGTCAGAATCTCAACGGTTCAATACATAGTTCCTCCAGACTGCATGTCCAAGCGATTGGACAATTGACTGTTTACTATACTTTAATTTGTTTAAAAATACAGATGATTTGGCTCTCTCAAGAACAGATGACCCAGACAAGGCCCCCTTGTAGGCCAACATTTTTAACATTTCTCTTTTTTGTTAGAAAAATCAGCATTTTACCATTTACATTTATAACATTTATCACAAAATATTCTTAACACAGAAACAAACATCCACATTCCTGAGTGATATATGATATCAGTGCAATGAGGTATCAAAAAATTATTCAATAACGCCAAAAAATATCTCTTTGTATTGCATTTTTTCTCTGCTCCTACATTCCATAACATTTTTTCAAATTATATCTCTCAAAATGTTTTCTTCTGTAAAGTTCTGTCTTAATGAGAAAATTGTGGCCTCTCAATATTGGTGCATCCAATCTGCATGAGCTGAAAGAGTGTCTCATCAGTGTCAGTTGTTTTTCTTTTCTTTAGATGTGCTTCATCATTGAAAGTTGCTCTCGCAGATGTAAGTGCTCCCAAACATGCTGGCCATTGAGAGTGCAAAATCCCTGAGGATTGGAAATCGGGACTCTGGTAATAGTCTCCAGAAGGAAATCCCCCTCTCAATGCGGTTTACTTGAAAAAACGGGTCTGCCTGTAGTTCGCACAGTTCAAGCTGCAGCTCAGGGGGCTGCTCGCCGACAGCAGCAGAGAGTGGGTCAGAGAACAACGCGATGCGTGGCTGCATGGCATAGACATCTTGGAAGCGGCTCTTAGATTTCTGCTTTGTACTTGGGACGTGTTTGCTTGCATTCAGGAGCATCTTGGGGAAGTGTGCCAAATTCAGACGGATGGATTGAAAGCCTTCTTTAAACAGGGCTAGTTTAGCATTAAATGTGTTCATGTGTGCATATAGCTCCAACACAGTTAGGCCTCTTCCCTGCAAGTGAAAATTCAGGAGATCAAGATGTGATGTAAAGTCTGAAAGAAAGGCAATGTCACAGAGAAAATATATGTCCCTGAGTTGACTGCAATACGCACAGGTATTTCAAAGCGCAGCGGAAAAAAAAACTCTCCAAGCTTTTCATCCACCTCATTTCTGTGTGCATTTGTTATTCCCCATAAACGATGCTCACTTCATCCAAAAAGACTATAAAACTTCCGATGATTAAAAAGACCTGTTTCCTCCTCAAATGAGATTGGTGACTTTAGTTACTTAATCCATGACTTGGCTGACGTTCATTGACTTGGCACAAAGGGCCTTCTGCAATTTAAAATAACTTGGGTTCGGCAACATATAAAAAAATTTTATCTCAGAAAAATAAAAACATTTATAGCAAGGGCTGCCCCCAAAATTCAAAGCCACCAGTCAACGTATTGCTACTGAAGAAAGACAGGGATCCTACTTCATGTGTCAGCTACAGACCGGTCTCACTTTTAAACATAGATTGTAAGATCCTTGCTAAGGTCCTCACCCTCCGCCTCCAAAGTGTGATGTCATCGATAATTTCACAAGACCAGACAGGCTTCATATTAGGGAGACATCCATTCTTCAACACCAGAAGGCTGCTCAACATCATATTCTCACATGGATCGAACACTCCTAAAGTCATAGGGGCGCTAGATGCGGAGAAAGCCTATTTTATATTTTGGAGAAATTTGGCTTTGATTCTAATTTTATTTCTTTATTTCTCTGCATCTGTAAACACTAACGGCGTCTGTTCAGCATGTTTCCCTCTCAGGCGTGGGATCCGGCAGGGTTGCCCACTCTCAACCCTGTTGTTCAACATAGCCATTGAGCTGTTCGAGAATCCAGAATGAGTTTGAAGGCATCACTCGTTTTGGCCTGGTCCACAAACTCTCCTTATATGCCTGTGACCTTCTCTTATTTACTTCAAACCCCACAACCTCCCTCCCCCCAGTTAAATCAATCCTGAATCAGTTTGGACACCTATCGGGGTATAAATTGACTATTCAGAAAAGTGAGTTATTCTTTGTCAACAACTTGGCGAGATCACTCCCACAATCCATATTCCCCTTTAAAACAGCTGAGGAGGGGTTCAAGTATTTGGGTGTGTTTATCACCAGCTCCTTTAGGGACCTTTTTCAAAGGAACTTCCAGCCACGATTCTAATTATTTGCTTGTTATCAAGCAGCTGATGCTTGTCACAGTTTGATTATTGTTACTCAGGTGTGTTAGGGTAGGGAGAAACCTAAAACATGCAGGACAGTGGCTCTCCAGGACCGGAATTGCCTACCCCTGGCTTAGTACCATGGCTATGTGAATGTCCATTTCAATGATTAGATTTGATCCTGCTGAGTAGGTGGCACCATGCATGGCAGATTAGGAATGTGTGTGAATGGATGAGTGTTGCATGTAGTTTAAAGTGATTTGAGTGGTCAGATAAACTGGAAAGGTGCTTTATAAATACTAGTGACCATTTATTCAAGAGAATAAAGGAAAATTCTATGTGCCTCTGTTCTGTAATTCATTATTTTGTAGCCGCACCATAGACTGTGTAAAACATGGATGTAGTCTCACCAATAGTGAGTTAAAAAAAAAAATTCACACTTGTACAGTTGTCATGAATAGTGAAATTAATTATAAAAACCAAACCTGTGTTTTTTTACCAGGTGTAGGAAGAGAACTACATGTTTATTACAAATGAATTAATCACCTTAAGTATTAATTAGTCCTCATCAAAAGGGGCACCACCACAGATTATACAGTAAACGTTGACTATGGAAGGCCAGCCACCTCTAATAATTAAAAGAATGGTTTCCTAAAAAGATTTCTCATATGAATTAAATGTATCAATTAATTGTAGCAATCTCAAGCTGAAAACGCTTGGTCTAATAAAACAGTGACCTCAAGAATCTTTGCAAAACAGAATGAAGGATCGCAGACAACAACTTGGGTTTTGGGGTTTTCCTACAAAAATATGAAGGTATTTACATACATATACGCAATAGATTATGACATGAAATGACAGACATGAGAATAACACATAAAATGAATAGGCATGGCAAAGCTATGATATGGAAATGCAAATTCTAATCATGCCTTTTTGAAAAATAAAGTTTTATATCAAAGGGCCAGTGGTCACCAGATCTGCTCATTAAAATATACCAACTTACAAGTCATCTCACCAGACACTCAGCCTTGAAGAAGGAATCCAAGAAGAAGGTGTGTTTCACAGCTCCAACGTCATCTCACCATCTCAGCTTTGTAGAAGGGGGATCCAAGAGGAAGGTGGTGTGTTTCACAGCTCCAGAGTAGTCCTCCAGGCGTGCAGTACCCCTGATCTCTCCCGAGGTGCAGGTCTGGCAGAACCAGGTCGTCAGAGGATTTGTCAGAGGCCAAGGAGTGGATGGGCTGTCCAACAGCAGAAGAGACTATACAATGGACAAGATTAAACTAAAGAAGAGCAGGGGAGAGTAAAAGCAGGAGTGACAGAAGAGAATAAGTGAGGAGACAGCTGTCAGACCCAGGGCAGGAAAGAGGACTCAGATGCGGAGGTTTGCGGATCAACACTGAATTTATTAACTTGACGACTGGGACGTGGCACAGGGAAAGCCACAAACAAAAAATCACTCCGCACAGGAGGAACAAAACCAAAGTTGTCAGTAATAAACCAAAGTACCAAATAAAAGCGCTTCGCACAGGAGGAAAAAACAAGAGGCAAAGTTAACAAATAAATCTCAAAATAAGAACGCTCCTTACAGGAGGAATGAACAAATACAAAGTGAAAAAAATTATTAATTAAATAGACAACCTGGAGGAAAAAACAAAGTCACAAGATAATTAAAAAAGGGAAAACTTACTTGGACCAAAACAAGGAGTACAAAAACCTGAACAATGAAACAAAGATCTCAAGAGCATGAACAAGACTGTGGAACAAAACGCTGGATACATTCAATGCAGGGTACGAAATAATCTGGCACAGAACAGGGGAAAGACACGGACTTTATACACGAGGGAAGGGGAGCCACAGGTGGAAACGATCGGGAATCAGGGAATGACGTCAGACCGGTGACACAACAGGAAGGGCAAGTGACCTGGAACGAGAGAGTTATCTTTCAAAATAAAACTGGAAATTCACAAGACAAAAAACCCAAAGACAGGACAAACCTCACTGCAGAGTGACAACAGTTTGGGATTGCTATCTTTAATTCCACTGTCCAAGGTGTGGCCTGAGATAATAATATGCATTCATTGTCCCGCTTAAATTGGGAGAAACTCCCTCTTTTTTTGTCTCCAAGGAAAGAGCTAAGTTTTCACATGACTAAAGCAAATCAGACCAAATGTATGAATTTGAACAGTGAATAAGCACAGTAACACATAATGTTAGCTTTCTCTTAGTTAATAATCCTGTATAAATGTTGTCAATTACACAATAACATCAAATAATAACATATTCATATGTTAAAATAATCATTCTGTGATAGTAGTCTAAATATTTTGATAATGTGTTAGACTAATATCTTATATGATAATATGTAGTATGATCACATGGCACATGCATACAGACTGGGATAAATTTGAAAGATAATCCTTAGTCGATTTCTTAATGTCAGTACTATCATGTTTAATATCACCACAATTCTGTAACTTCTGCGTTTTTTTGTCGTAGAAATATCAGTCGTTTCAAACAACACACATTCCTTTACAGATTAATAAAATACACATTATAACAGTTTACACCTACTTTAATAGTTGTTTTTAGAACATATTAATAATGAGTCTCTGTCTCCTTCTTATCTCATCGGTTTAGAAGTCTTGTGAGTTTCTTCCTCTTGGAAGGTATGCAAGCTCAAAAAAGTGTCAAAGGTTTCTGTGAGAGGGGTTGTCCTTGAGCGCAATAAAACGTATATCTCCCTAAACCCTCAGTCATTAGCCTACACTGGATGCAGTCAACTACAGTACTGCAGGAGTATTTGACAGTCCTCACACAGCCCAGTACAAAAATGAAGGCAGTTACAGGTATAAGTTAGAAGGAAATCAAAATGAAGCCCAAATAGTTGACGCTGAAAACCAGTAAGTTTGGACATGGTGTTAAACTGGTATTGTCTTATAGAGAGTGTGCTGTTTCCTGTGGTTGACATTAAAGCAAACTTAAACTAACTAAACTCAGGCTACAGTACAAGCTGCACAAATTGGATAGTTAGTCAACAAAATCTTCAGCATAAAATACAGTTAGAGCTGATAGCTGATTCTTTTTTGTTTGTTTAAAGATTAGAATTTCATGCAGAACATTTCAGACCATGTTTCCACATCCTCTTCACTCTTAGTCTGCCTGAACCGGCTCCACCATGTGATTGTGGAGGTTTTTGGTGTCGGTGGTGGTGGTTTAAGGTTCACAGGATACTAATGGCTTCAGTGCTCATCTGAAGATACAGTGTTCCAGGAGAAACAGTAGAGGGAACCTACTTTGTTTGTGAGCACTAAAGGTGTTAATGTGTAAACATCCAGAAGGAAAGGAGCTATGTAAACACTATTCCAGAATTAGAGAGTTGGGCAGGGTTTACATACACCTTGAAGTTAAAATACTGATAGATGTCAGGGAGATAGTGGCTGCTTTTATATAATATGATACTGATAATCACATGGTGGCCATATGGAGCTTTAATACAATTAGACAAAGAGAAAGAGAATCACAACTCATGATCTGATATTTCAATATCCTTTGGCAGCCATTAATGTCCTTCCCATAATTTCTGTATCAAACAAACATGATCCTGCAACAAAATAACAAAACAGGGTTCCCACTTTTTTGTAAAGAACATTTATCAGGACTTGTCCAGGACAGTGTTATCTGTTTTGGGGGAGTTCTGATAGACTAGTAGTTCATGAGCTAAAAGAAAACTGGACAATGTTGACATCATTTTCCAAGACAACAAGATTTTCAAGGACATTTTACTTTTTCTCTCATTTCCCATGTCTTTTCCATGATTTAAAAAAATGGTCAGCTTTTTTCCAGGTTTTCCAGGCAATGTGGAAATCCCTGCAAACAAAAAGAAAACTGTATCATTCAGGGCAATAATTATCAAACATAGTCAAAAGTAATAGAAAAGTAATAAATAAAACATATACGGTATACTGTCTACACCTACATTTAAAAGACAAAAGAGTTTGGGCATTTCAATGTCCTGATCTCAAGGTGGACCAGGTCCAGAGCTGTGTCAGTTGAGGGTAATACCAGGATCATCACATGCTATTGGATAATGTGTAAATACAAGTTCCAAATTTAGCTTTGAACACACGAGGTCTGAATATTGGGATGTTTATTTTATTAAAGCAGAGGTATTTTAAAGTACTACTGAACTATGGAACTCATTAGAGTAAGGTGTCTTTACATTAATAGAATTCAAAAATTCGCTCACAGACAGAAATTCTTAATTGTTTCACACTGATCAGAAAGCATGTGAGAAGGCCTTGTAATGCCAAACATAACAGCTTATCCTTTAATGTAACATTACTTAAGTCATTGAGGATTTTGTTTTGAAATGCTTTAAAATGGGCAGCTTAGCTAGTAAGTTTCTGAAAATAATTCTCCATGGCGGGGGGATTACCCCCAGATTCAGGTAGGATCGCAGAGGGCATACATTGAAAATGCTCCCCCCAACCCCCCAATTTTAAATGTGTGATGACGGCCCTGCTTGACTCATTGGGACTAAACATATCAGTCCAAGGACACTTAAAGCATCCTTAGACACACACTCACGCACTGCTACTTCAGATGGGTGTGCGGAGAGTCAACTTCATCTGATTTAGTAGGTCATAGTCTTTCATGCTATTAGGGGATATAAGCAGGCTTACCCAGCAGTGGTGTTCATGTTGCAAATACATATTCTGATATGCCACTTGGTCAGGACAGAAGCAACTTATAAATAATATGTCATATTTTTTGTAGTCCAGCATGAAAACTGACCTAAATAAAAAAAGGCAAATCCACCTAGATTTATGTTGAAAATTAATCTGGTATCTTCATCCACTCCCTGCTGTTATTACCCAATTTGAAAATAATTATTACATCCATTATGAGAGGGGACAAACATGACATGGAAATATTTAGCAGCTCCACAGAGCATTGAAATGCTCTACAGTGATGACGGTGGCCATTTTACATTCCATGTTTCTCATCCATTTCCCTGACAACCCAGAGAGAGTGAGAGTGGCAGAAGGAGTTAGAGGATGAATGCTGTATGGCGGCTGAGCTATGTGTTCCAGGTAATGGGAAGGCCTTGGGAAAGTGTGCAATAAGAGGGACCGGGCTTATCTCCCAGCTAGACTGGCCTGTATACCATTAATTACCTGTTCCCTGTGCCTGCCTCAGCTCTGTCTGTGCACCATGTCCACCACTTTCACACCATCCTTCCTCTTTCCTATTCGCTTCAATGAGGCTTTGGATTATTACTGACACTTGGCAGTGTTCCACTCCAATAATCTTTGTGGCATTTTAACCAGCTATCAGAAGGGCCAATGGTGGTCAGTTGGTTGGTCAGTCAGAATGGTCAACCGGTCCCTCTACCTAAATGACAAAATAAGACTGAATAAATGCAACACATATAAACACTAAACTGCTTCGCTAGCTCAATCTTATTCTAACTCAGATATCTGCTAAAAAAAAAACAATTTTTCCATGGACAGATTTTGCTAGTACTAAAGCTAAACACTGTCACCACCATGTCACCGACACAGCTGATGATCCAAATGTTTCAATCACATAGAGCGCAGTAAAAAATAAGACTTAGTTAACCAAACACCTTATACATATGTTGAAATCTTCAGCAAGTAAAAGTTAAAGTCCCCAAACTGTTTTCAAAGATGAAAGCGGAGTGATATAGACTTGTGACAAGGAATTGTAATCATAGCCGTGATTTACAGGAATTATATCACGGCTAACAACCAGTCGGACTGCTTGAGTTGAGCCATCAGTATTTTTAGGTTTATTATAACAAATTTATAATGCCTCATGACTACTGATAAAAACACATACATTGCCTTGTTGTGCACATCAACAATTATACAACATTATAGATGTGACTAATGAATTATACATTTATAAGTGTATTCTGGATTCTCTGGACTAGTTATAAACTAGATATTAACTGATGGGGCTCATTATAACTAGATAGTCATCAATACACTCCAATAATCAGCTGTAGTAAGGACTCATAGTGTGCTATCATAGTCCATGCAGTATCCTAATTGGCTGTTTATAGTTATGTGACAGGACAGGATCTCCAGTCTTCACACCCTTACTTTTTGCCTTGCTACTTAAAAGACACACTTTTTCCTGTATCCGCACTGAGTGTTGGCACTGGACATAAACAATAAGGGTCCATCCTGAACATATTACCATGCGAGAAAACACCCCACCATCCACCCACATTGGTAAGTGGTGTTAGATGAGGTACGACTTTACCACGTTGTTAGACAGCGCTTTCCTTCAGTTTCCACAGAAGTTTCCCCTTTTTCTTTTGGACGCTCGGGATCATAAAGAGATCCTCTTGTCTCCGCAGTGAACGGTATTTCGTCGTTGCTGTCATAACCACTCTTTTTTTCTAGTATTTGTTTATTAGATAAACAGTCTGTCTCAAACAGCTGGTCTTTGGCATAATACATTATGTGGCACAGTAGTGCTTATGAGTAGGAATACATTGAGAAAATGTAGTGCCAAAGGGAAGGGTTGTCTGATGGCAAGGTAAAGCGGTGAAAATATTCTAAATATAGTGTACACTTAAACTGATATTGGTTTTTGTAGGTCAGCCTTTTTTAAGGTGACTAAAATACCTTTTGCAGCAACTGTTGCCCCTGTCCACAGGCATAGGGTTAGGGTTATTTTAAATGAATATAATACTCATGTGTGTGTGTATGTAAATGGACTTGTACTTATATACCGTTTTTCTAGTCTTCTGACTACTCAAGGCGCTTTCACACTCACCAATTCACACTGATGGCAGTGGATACCATCTAAACTAACCATTCACGCCACATTCACACAATTCGGGGTTCAGTGTCTTGCCCAAGAATTGGGGATAGAACCGCCGATTTCTCGAATGGAAGACGACCCGCTCTTCCTCTAAGCCACAGCCGTCACATTTATTTGTGTTTGTGTGTGTGTCCTCTGCCAGGTCTCCAACTCTAACTAGGATCAGATTGAAAGTCAAAACACTGTGTAGTCTGATCCTGGCATAAGAGGTTCTATTTGTGCTGTAAGGGTGTTCTCACACTGTGCTTCCGCACCGTCCAAAACCGGTTTTTCAGCTAAAGCCTTGTGCGTTTGAGCAGTGTGAGTGCACCCGCTCCGCGCATAACTGAGGACAGCGGGCCGTGTACGTGTAGAGAGGTGGGCTTTTGTAGAGCCCGTTTGCACATGTACAAGCACGAGCGTGCGCACGTGTACGAGCACGAGCACAAGCCCTACGGCGGTTCTGACGTCCTTTATGTGCGCCTGTTCGGACTTAGAAAATAGAAGACCATGCGCGGACATTTAACAACAACAACAATGGCGGCGAAAGGTTCACGTTGGTGTGATGCGGAGGTGGAGTGTTTACTGCAGATTTGGTCGGATGAAAATATTAAAAAAAAGTAGGACAAGATGCACAAAAACTCAGAGGTCTATGGAAAGATTTGTAAACAAAGCGATGCATCGCGATGACATCAATCAATGCGTGTGACGTGTTACGGCGTGATGATGTATGGACAGCAAGAAGCATTTGCGCGAGGCCCAGGCAGTGTGAGTACAAACAGGCGCGGGGGGAGAGGGAGGGGGGACAAGTACCCTAAAGCCCGGGGCGCGGTGCGGAAGGACAGTGTGAGTGCGCCCTAAGAGAGCAAGATCTCTCGGCAAATAATGTCCAGATTGTCCCTCCCCTTGGGAAGATTGCTAAAATTTAAGGGGCCATGATGTAGCGTTTTTCTGTAACCACAAAATATTCTTATCGTTTGGCGGATCATCCGCACGAATGCAGCATTATAGGAAGTTTTTTTCCGAAACCGGGTCACAGAGTGGATAAAAAAACACACACGTTGTTGTGGGAACAGCTAAAACGCAAAATTTTCCTACTGAATACCTGTGAAGTGCTGTTGCGTCAGATGAGATAGAGGAAGTGATGGGCCTCAGCGGCTGTGGAGTTTGATTACTCACAGTCAAAACTTTGCTTATCCTTAAAGATAAGTATTACAAAGGTCGCTCCTGTCTCCCATTCCTCTCAATATTGTAGCTTGTGCTAGCCTCTGAAAAATCACTGATGAGAGCGTGGAGAGGAAGAAAGACAAGCTCATCTGAAGTCAGGACAAGGCTTCCACACCACCTGCATATTTCAGGACATCAGGGAACGAGCTGCATGTCCTTTTCTCTACAGGGATCTGGATGTCCCTCAGTTAGCCCATCTTTCATATCAAATCTCATACGCAAACATTTACTTATGCCTCTGATAGTAAAAGGTTCGACTGTGGGTTAAACCTATGGTGCAGTTTGTGTATTTGAAGATAACTATCTTCCTGTTTTGTACAATTCAACAGGTTTCTTGCCAGTGGCAATGTAAAATAAAAAATGCGATGTGGAGGCCAGCAGGACTTCCAATTTCCCAGTTGCCACACGCTACTATCTTCTAAAGCATACCTGTCTGTAAAATTGTCCCTACAATTTGGGCAGAATTTTTGTGATGACTGGTGAGTTTTGAATGTATTTTTAATGTAAGATCATTAACCTACCGATCCCATACTTAACATTCTTAGGATGAAAGTAATTCCTTTGAAATAAATAATAAGGCTACAGGCAAAACATTGTTTTTTCATGGATAGGTCAATTTTGAGATTTTGGGCTATTTTGCTTTGGATAACATAACACCACTCAGCATTATTATTGTTTTCTCACTGTGAGTAGCAGCTGCTGCTGCTCCAGGTGACACTGCAGTTGCAGAAGTTAACATGAACGTTACAATGAACTACAGGAAATGAGTCACCTACGGTATAGAAAACGAGCCTGGTGCTATAGTAATGTTACATGGTAAGTGACAGTAGCATAACGTAACTGTAACAGCAGGGGATTGATGGTTTATTGACTGTATCTAGATCTAACTTCACTAACATTAGCATGGTGGATCAATGTATGTGGGAGAAGGGGAGATATTGAGTGTGTGTTTGTGTGTGTGTGTGTGTGTGTGTGTGTGCGTACAGTAGTACACATGTAATAAGAGATATGAGAACTCCTGGCCAGTCTTGTAGACTGAAAGTAAGGCCAGGACATTTTTTTAAATTTATTTGATTAGGACAATGCACATTAATTTACATATCGATGGAAAAGAAGGCGGCAATGGGCGTTAATCTGCCTGGTAACACATTATAACACTAAAAGCTGTGTGGGGGAAACTAGTGCATGTCCCTATATGGCTATCTAGAGAGAACAGATGTGTCTGTGTTTTCACCACAGGAAATTGTCAGTTAATGAGTGTGTGTGTGTGTGTCATAAAATGAGGAACTGAGCATTCCCCTGTTCTTTAGGGTCATCACCAGGTGAGTGTGAGTGAGCACGAGATCTATATCTTCCACAATTCCCCCTTTTGAGCTCTCAAAAGAGCTCAACATCAAGCGTTCCCAATTGCAGAAAATCATTGATAGCAAGCATGGATATAGCTCAGCCGTATGCTATAGTTCGGCCGTACATGGGTTTTAAGAAAAAGCGTTGGAATCACATCTGTAGTGGGTCTAGACATCGACAAGTCTAATATCCCGTACATAGTCACCATCTTCATTCTCCTGGTTTTCCTGTTCTTCAGCTAACAGTAGAGGCATGGTCATCATGACAGGAGCTTTACCTTCAATGGTGGTGGTGATTAGCCTAACCATCAAAGATCTGATACATGGTATACAACAGCATCCACAAGTTACCAGTATGGCCAGGAAAACAGCGATAGACAGAAACAATGACATAATCAATGTCTTTCATTTTCCAAATACTCTGGTGAACCATTCATCCAAGGGGTTATCCAATCCAGAATGTCCGTGCATAGTTTTAGAGAGGGTTCGCAATCCTTCTAAGGCCTTGGTCACTGAACCGTCTGGGGCAGTATTGTTGGGAATGAACGTGCAACACATGTCCCCAAACATTGCACACACACACCCTTTTTCGGCTAAAACCATGTCCAGGCCATCCTATTTTGAACTGCCATAAGTGAAGTCGGGGCTAATTGAGCTGAAAGACCTTCGACTGCGTCCCTGGTTAAATTGGTTAGTCGCAGGACATTGTAATGCACATAATTGATGCGATCGACATTTTTGTTGTGATCAGGAACACAGCGCTGATAAGGGGGATGTTTTCGAAACCTGCCGCTACTTGATCCGCTAATTTGTATCGGTTGGGGACCCCGCGTGGTACTCCAACTGCATCAATATACGTAGGATTGTTTAATGACGTATCAAATGAACCGGTGTGTCGTTTCTGGAGCACATGACGTCGTCGACGTTGTGTGAGTGCCTGTCTAGTGGTCTCGGTGGCAGACAGTCTCAAATGGTCGCCTATCAAAATGAGAGGTGTTCTCAGTCTTACCGTCGCGCATTTCCCAATGCTATGTGGGAGAAGACGGACATAGAGTCGGTTAGTGCCGCAATAGTAATACAATCCTGCCCGAGCCCCCGTGCCAATTTCACTTCCGTTTCTGATTTTTTTGCACCTAGAGGAGTCTATGGACCCATAGTCGCGTTTATCAGGCGTTTTGCTGTGAGTTAGATTACATCTTGGGGTATAGTCAGACCATTCGTAACATATGTACGTACCATTGTTCTTATTGTGCGTAAATGGACCTACTGTGGTTTTGTTAGATATCGGGGGAAACAGATGTCCCAGAGTGGAACAGCTGGTATCAATGCCGTTAGTCAAGCTCATCATGCAATTATAGCCTACTGTGTCGTTTGGAAAGAGTGGCGCTGGGACTGTTACTAAACTGGGGCGAGCAGATGCACATGCTACACAGTCCCCTTCACTCTGTTCTTGCGCTACCTGAGCTACCCAGGATACCCACAAGTTTTCTTCAGGGTACCCGGTAGCCATCCGTACTACATCTGCCGGTTTCAATAGAGAGTAGTCTATGACCTTAAAGGTAGATCTCAGGTCCGGTTTAGTCGCCGGGGCTGGAGCGGAAACAGTGGCTAATGCGGTGAGGTTTTGAGGACGAGCCGGGTGTAGGTTCAGTTTTAGTAGGCCCATAGGGTCCTTTCCTGTGATATCTAACCCTAATAAGAAATAGAAGGAGTTTTCAGTATAGTTCCAACAATGTCCACTTGGGCGGTTAGGATACGGATTGGCTGTTAATTGTAGGACACTCATTGTTAATGGGTTTGTTTGTGCACTAAAATCCCTCTGTATACGAAAGTACCCCGCCGTTTTTACCTTTCCCTCAGAGGTCGTAGTTTGCGGGTTAAAGTCTCGATTGGTGGCCTGCCAGACATGGTTCTAGCTAGGACACCAAACCTGGCTCCCTGGCCACCCCAGCTGGCAGAGATATACGTCATACCCTCTATGCGAAGTTGGCTTGCCTCCACAAGGAATTACGCTACACAGGTCAAATTGGAACGCCGAGGTTGAATTTAGGCTGTAATCTAACTAAATTCCCCCATATTTCTGTATGCACTTATCCTTTATTTGCGTTCCTCGTTTCTTACGAGAGAGCGGGCTAAGGGGTGTCACTGCCTTACTCTGTTCATGCTGACCTTCGCATAACCAAAAAATCAGGGGTACAATTATACATGTTAGAGCACCACACGATAATAACACTCCTCTATTACCAAATAGTAGCATGATTTAGCACTAAAACCTAGTGGTGCCTGTGAGTATTAGTTTTAGCAAACCTAAAGCAAAGGAAATAGCAAATATTACAGATAGAAAAATGAAGAAGTTCAGTTGACACGTTGTCATGGAGATGGTGGGTCCGGCGACGTCGTCTTCTTCGGGTGTTGGTTTTAACGAGCTCAGGTATACTACCTTCCCTCCAGTGCCACCAGGGATTATTCTGCCCCTTGTTGGTCGGTGGTCTTTTCTTCTGTACCAGCCGGTACAGTGCATGATGCTTTCAGGTCCTGATGCACCTCACTCAAGGAGCGTTGTGGTTCTGCCGCTGCCGCACACTGGCTCCAGTGGTACCAAGTGTCGCCTTTCCCCTTCAGTCGGACGGCGTGGGACGTTCGCTGCACCACCAGGTATGGACCTGTCCAGCGAGGTTCGGACCACTTCCGCTTGATGACCTTCAGCACCACCCAGTCTGTCTCCGGCATTGGCTGGGCCTCCGCATTGCCGAGTCGATCGGTCACCTTTTTGGTGAATGCTGAAACGACACTTTGCAATTCACAGAAATACTCTCTATTGGTTAGTGATTGGTCATCATTTTTCATACCAGGCAGCCTAGACTGTGGCCCTGGCAGAGCCCTTCCCGTTTGCAACTCAAAAGGCGTGAAACCTGTGCTCTGATTCACAGAGCTCCTAACAGACATCAAGGCTAATGGTAGGGCGTCAACCCAATTCATTTTGGTCTGTGCACAGATTTTGGCCAATTTTTTTTTTATAGTCTGATTCATTCTTTCCACTTTCCCTTGTGACTGGGGATGGTAAACTGTACCAAACTTGTGTTTCAAACCCAACATTGATTCAACCTTCTGCAAATCCTGATTCTTGAAATGTGTTCCGTTATCTGACCTGATTTTCTCCGGGAACCCATGTCTCGGGATGTACTGGTTTATCAAAAACTTAATTACCGTCTTACTGCCTTCTTCGCAGGCCATGCCTCTGGCCATCCTGTATATGCATCCACACACATCAACACATACCTATACCCTCTTACCATGGTAACCATATCTGTATAATCGATTATGATTTCTCTTCCGACTCTGGGTTCTAGAGGATATCGTCCAGGATGTGGTTTCACCGTGGGTCTGGCATTGTACTGTGTACATATTTTGCATGTGGTCACAAAGTGTTTGGCCATGTCTTTCAGATAAGGATGCCACCAATGTTCCACATTTCTCATCATCTGAGCCACACCCACATGTCCCACACCGTGTGCTTCAGCTAAAGCGGTCTGCCTACCGTCCGGTGGCAAAACGAGACGCCCATCCGGGCCTCTCCACAAACCATCCGTTTGTGTGGCCCCTCTAGCTTTCCAAATGGTTTTCTCCTGTGGAGACGCTGCTGCTTGTCCATTTTTGAGTGCACTCAGATCAGATAGCTCTTCTGCCTCATCAACTAACTCTTTCTTTGACTACACACTGCAAACATTAGAAGAGGTTAACTTTTAGGAAAAAGGAAAAATAAAAACAACGAAAAACATTAAAACAAAAACAATTCTATTCACACCGTATCATCAACTGCTATGGCATTGCCCTGTGAAAACTGAGTTTTTACAGTGAGCGTGAACTCTTTTAACTGTAAACAGGTAAAAGTGTTGGAGACAAAAGGTTAAGAACAAAAGGTTTTCCTGTAGGAGTGAGAATGCCACAGTTTTTCCCAGAGTCTGCAAGTTATGGACAATATTAAAGCATATTGTGACTCTGACACTGTATCATCTGTTGCGCCTAGAAAGAAAACCACAGATTAATACAAATAACTCTGTCGCCTTAGCAGACGAGTTATTTTGGCAGTTGTAGTTCAAAGGCAAACACAGAAAGAGCAGTTAGATGGATTCCTTGCAGAACCATCTATAAAGAAAAACAGAATCATCGTTAGACACTATGTATCAAACAATGCATCCCATGGTTTTGATCCACTGTTAAACATTCCCATCCAAGAATGGTTCTCCATGTTCAGCTGTAGGATCAAAGGCCCAAAAATGAAGACGGTACAGCACTTCAGGCTGACATAAAACATTAGTGTGACAATAAGTATCATGCAGAACATGCACACTTTGAAAATACAATAGGGTCAGATGATAGTGTTTGTTAATCGACATAAAACTATTGACATACATTTATCATGCAAAAATTAAAAGAAACAATCGATCAGGTTGGTCATTTTAAGTCGGTAGAGGCTGTTTGCCTCAGCAGTCACAGTCTAAAAAGTCAGTCATTGGCCAAGTTTCTTTATACAGGGTTTGGGAGATCTCCACAAAAATATAAAATAATCCATAAGTGCCAATAGAATTTAATCTATTTATTTATTTATTTTAAAAACCCATCCAGTTTCTATGGATGCAGTCAGGACCCACTTATTATCATTATTAATAATATTATCCCTATTATTATTGTTATATCTAATGCTTCAATTTGCAAAAACAAGACGTATGTTTCTGAAAACTTCACCATCACTATGGCAGTTTTTTAAACCAGGTTTTCCCAGAAAACTATACCATTAAATTCCAAAAATTGAAATACCATTGAGAGTGAAAGCAAAAAACCCAGAATAATGAGTCAGGATTTACAGTGATGCATCAATATTGCATTTTCTAAAATCAATCCCCAGAAACTCAAACCTGTGACATCTATGATGCCTCTTCAGGTAAAATGGGAGGTATATTTGAGACATTCCACAATTTGTTTTATAAGAAATAATCAGTGTCGCTTTCAATAACTTGAATTTTTTCTTATGTGAGCTAAAAAAGATTTTGTCTAATGATCAACTCTCACTGCAAAACCCTAATTTTCCCTATTGACACCAATACTTATTCTTAATAAATGTTCCTATATGTATATGCAAGTGTATGTATGTGTTGAACATTAACATCCTGTTCATTCTAAGTTCAACTAACGGTGTCATCTAGTGTGGATATTTTTATCTTTAATTTGTAATTTGTGATTTTCAAATGCTCTGACCTTCCTCCGCTGTCTGTATGGCCTGTTCATGGGGGAACCATGAAAAAACCCCAAGCAGAAACACGCAACCAGGACTTCTCTGGATCTTGTCCCAGTCTCCTTCTTTCTCTCCTTCTGCTGTTGTCTTGATGAGGCCATCTTTGTCCAGGATTCTGTGCCCCATTTTGCTGGTATAGCGAACCAAATGGCCGGTCGAATGTTGCCCATCAGAGTTCACACCTCTCCAGCGCCCACCTCCTTGCAATCTTTTAGTTCCTCTGGCTGCCATGTCCTGAACACAAGCTCTTCAGTGTTCAATTCAACTGAACATCTGGTGCCGTGGACATCCGTTTCCTTTTCTTCAGGCCAGTAGTCCAAAAATAAGTTGCTGTTTGGAGAGAGAACTTTTCTGGAGAAGCAATGCTAGCTTTTTCCTTGTTTCAGTCTGTTTTCCTCAGTCACTGGTTTTGTTGCAACTGACACATCAGATGCAGGTTCAGTCTCCCCTCCCCCTCATTGTCAGAGTCCTTCTGGGAATATGCATATGGGCTTGATGGAGGGGATGCATGGCTTGGAGACATTAGGAGGAGGCCCTGTCTTTTATCCCTAATCTCTGCTCCTCATCATTCATTCACTTCTCTTTCTGTCACACATACTTATTTCTTTAATTTCTTGTCTTTCTATAACTGAGTTTGCTTTCCTCCTATCTTTCCCTACTCGCTGTCCCTTTCTCTCTCATCACTTTACCCTCTTCACTACATTTGTACCTAAACATGTACCTAATAAAAGACGAAAAAAAAAAAAAAAAACCTCTTAGTCTAATAATGCCAAAATGGAAGCTCTCAACCACATTAACCCATTTTTCCCATTTTTCTATTGACTCACTGGGATGTGCTTTTACTTTCAATGGGCTTATTGTTCACTCAGACAGATTTCGCACATGCTGATCTTTCCATATGAATATGGTTAGATCTTTTCACACATACACTAACTTTGGATAATATTTCAGCCAGGTGGTTTGTACGACACCTTCTTTCCGAGCAACGCACCCTTTAATATCCAAACTGGATATTTAGACACTGAAATTAGTTACCACAAAGTTTATTTTTCTTACCACATTCATACGCCCATTTTATTGTAGTTGGGAATCCCTACACTCATGCAAATTATATTTGCATTTTAAAAATTTCTCCTCCTTTAAAGAATTGATTGATCATTCATTTTCTCCCTAAATGCCTATGTATTTTCCAAAACATTTCTCTCATTTGTTAGTCAGAAAACAGCAAGCCCGGTATTTAATTATTCCCGATGGAAATCCATATTTTAACTTTTAACTATCCGTGTATGCGTGAATAAGATATCCGACAACCAATACCACCTCTAACACGAATACTCCTAAAAATGGCGCCTAAGTATCTCGTCTGCCTTTTCTGTTCTTTATTCACTTTCACAATCCACACTAAATACTCCGGTGACGTATATGATGCAACCATGAATGAAGTTATAACACTTCGATGTTCTCGCCAACGGGGGTCAATGCCGGTAATGCCGTTCTAGTAAAGGAAGCTTCTACACAGACTCACGTCTGTGCGCCTTCACTCTCGGGGTTACCCCAGAATGTGCACCACATTTCCCGTTTCAGATAAAAACAGCGACAGAACTTTACCGCCCTCTGTTGTCCCACAGAAATGTGTATTCCCCAGAACCTGAGTCTGATGTCAAAGTGGATATACACACGAACTTCCCACACTTCTTTAAACACACATATGAGTCCCAGACTCGGCTTATAGCAAAATTGCGATGCCTCTGTGAGCTAAAAACTCACTTATAGAATTTGGGGTATCCTCAGTTCCCCGGGCCTCTAACCCAGTAACCTCATAGGTTTTGTCCGTATCCTCGTCAGAATAACGGTGGGGTCAACCACGACCCAGGACCATTCTCAGTTTACCATTCTCAGTTTTGCCATTATCTCAATTTAAATAGTTTACTCACTGTGGCGCACGCCAGACACAATGTTTTAGAATGCCCAATGTGCAGAGTTTTGATTAAACAGGTTCTGCTTACCTTTACTGATGTGCCGGCTTGTGTCTCACGCTGTTCCCTGTGAAGAAACCTTTTAGGTCGAATTTGCCTTCTCTTCCTTCCGATCCCGGACGAGCCCCCAAATTGTTGAGATCAACCTGCAGTTACCTCCCTGGGTCCGTTGATCGGAGGATAGAAGGAGAGATCTTGAGACGATGGCTTGCGATCATACCAATATCTTTATTGGAGCACTTTGCAAAGCGGAGACAAGTTCTGATACAACACACACTAGGTCATACATCAGAAGAGTCTGTTATTGTCTAGGGGTAGAGGCTTAAATAGCCTTCTGTCGATGGTAACGCCTTAAAGGAAAAGAAGGCGGCAATGGGCGTTAATCTGCCTGGTAACACATTATAACACTAAAAGCTGTGTGGGGGAAACTAGTGCATGTCCCTATATGGCTATCTAGAGAGAACAGATGTGTCTGTGTTTGTACCACAGGAAATTGTCAGTTAATGAGTGTGTGTGTGTGTGTGTGTGTGTGTGTGTGTGTGTGTGTGTGTGTGTGTGTGTGTGTGTGTGTGTGTGTGTGTGTGTGTGTCATAAAATGAGGAAGTGAGCATTCCCCTGTTCTTTAGGGTCATCACGAGGTGAGTGTGAGTGAGCACGAGATCTATATCTTCCACAAGTCCCAAGGCAGGTGACAAAGAGGTCTACCATGAGTGCAGGTGTGCCTTAAGAGTCTTTTTAAAGGTGGTGTAATAGTCACAGTTTCTGATATGAGCTGGTAATGTATTCCAAGACTGTTCCTCTGATGGAAACCACTGTTTAGCCAAATGTAGTCCTGCACTGTCGTACATCACAGTCTCCTCTGCTCAGTGCTCTGGTGTTTACTCTGGAATGTTTTTTCTTTATGAAGGTCTGTAATAGTGGAGGGGCTAGTCCATTCAAAACCTTAAAAATGAGGCAGATATCCAAAAACAACTGGTAGCTATCAAAGTCCAAGATTTTGTAATTAGTAATAATTTTACAATAATGGTAATGTATTGGTTTTTTGTCAGTGTTCTCTTGAAGAGACTTGATTGGTTTTGGAGAACTCTCTGATGTATGTGACAATGTTGTATAACAGTTAGACATATGAAGTATGATTGCATGCATATAGGTCTTTGCTGCCTGCATGTTCAGAAAAGGTATTTTATGTTTAAAGTTTGATAAATTAACTTTTATTGTATTTGTGACTTTTTAGCATGTTGCTTAGAGGTACGATTAGAATCAAAGATTACCCCAAGGTACTTAAAGTGTAAACACCCACCATGACTGATGGTTGCTGTCCCTCGGTTGGCTGTTGGGAGAAAAACATGCAGACTGTTTTCTTTGTACTCAAGTGTAGACAACAGTTTTGGAGCCAGTGGGACACTGGTACCATGGCTCCTGAGAGTATTGCAGCAGCTTCTTGGATTGTGTTGGCATGACAATATAAGACAGCGTCATCGGCATATTGCAGTTTTATATTTTTACAGACATTTGGTAAGTCATTGACATATAGGCTGAATAACACAGGGCCCAGTATTGATCCCTGTGGTACTCCAGCAGAACAATTGAGGTATGAATTGAATCATCAATTTGAACTGCCTGTTTTTGGTTTGACAAATATGATTTCATCCAGCAGAGGGCGCTGAAGTTGAAGTGAGTTAATTTAGCAGTAAGCACAGTGTGAATAATGGTGTCAAAAGCACGCTTTAGGTCAAGAAATACAGCAGCTACAAAGTCACCGTGATCCAACAAGTTCTGTTGAGTGAAATTTCCTAAATCCGAAGTGAATTGGATGAAGAGTGGCATGACCATTATTCAAGTTTTCTGTCAGTTTTGTGGTGACCCATTTCTCTGCTACCTTAGAAGTCATAGGTAGAATACTTATTGGTCAACAGTTATCTGATTTTGTCTTATCCCCAGCCTTCAAGACTGGGGTGACCCTAGCAGTCTTCCATGTTGATGGTACCATTTCCTGTTTTATGGATAGATTTACAAGATGTGCAATTTGAGTCTTTAAAAATTCACTAGTGAGACAAAATGCATCTCTTGCCTTTGAGGTGCTTAGGCATGACATAACTTTTATTACCTCAGGAACAGATATTTCTTCTATAATAAATATTGGTTTACTTGCATCAACAGGAATGTGAGGGATTTGTGAGCATTTAAAATGCTTTGTGAGTTGATCAACTGAGCCAATGAGAAATCTATTGAGATAATTCACAATATTGTCTAGATTGTCACTTAGCTCATCATTTACCTGGAGCTGTAGATCACTAGGATACTTAGATTGGTCCCGTCTCAATGACATTTTTAAATTGTTCCATATTAGCGTTCCATGACCCTTTTATGGTCTCAAAATAGAACTCTACTTCCACTTTACGGGTCATCCTTAAGACTTTGTTTCGTAGTGATGTAAAGATTTGTCGATATGTTGTGGTTCCCATTTTTTCAGATTGCTTTAGAGAGATATCTCTATCTTTCATCAATTTTATAATTTCATTGTTTCATAATTTCATCAACCAGGGTAGACCATTTCTATGTTAGATATATCTAAGATTTACCTTTTTTGTGAAATGCATTATAATCTCATTAACTTTTTAAATAAAATTATGTGAGCTAACCTCAATGTCATTATTTTCCAGAATATTGGACCAGTCTACATTTTTAATTTATTCATTCAGGAATTGCTGTTGGCTTTTATGTGTGAAATAGTATTGGTGACCTCTAGTTGATGCCTTTAGGTGCTTCCTCTTGACTTTCCTTGAGCACAGGATAAAATTGTGAACAGACAAGCCATATAATAGATTGAAAGTCTTCTCTCAGATTTATTAGTAAATATGAAATCAATTGTTGTATGGTAAGTATGGTGGATGGTAGTCCGACCTGGTGTGGCTGTAGCCCAGCTAGCAGTGATGGAATCCCAGCTAGCTGTGTTGGAACCCATCTAGCAGTGGTGAGAGGTGGTAGCCTGATTAGCTGTGATTGTAGTCCAATCTTCTTCGTTGTCACATGCTGGGGCAGTGGGCTGAAGGTCGCAGACCAACAGACTGAACAAACTGATCAGGAGGGCCGGTGATGTCATGGGGAGGAGCTGGACACCCTGACGACCGTGGCAAAGAGGAGGATGCTGTCCAGGCTCCGGTCTATCCTGGACAATGTCTCCCACCCTCTCTACCACACCCTGGCCCAGCAGAGGAGCACCTTCAGCAGGAGACTCCTCACAACCAGGTGCATCACAGAGCGCCACAGGAAATCTTTCCTGATTCCTGTGGTCATTAAACTATACAACGCATCCCTTGGAGAGTCTGTTGTCTCCTCTCGGTAATACAGACTCTTTTTTACAGTACTTTGCACGTTATTATAGTACTTTTGATCTGTATATATTACCATTGTAATTTTGATATTAAAATATCAATGATAAATGAAATGATAAAAAATCGTCTCCTCACCCTCCGTGGGTGCGCAGGTGGTTGACCCTCTCTCTAAGCTCGGATCTTCTACCAGAGGCCAGGGAGCTTGAGGGTACTGCGCGGTATCTTTGCTGTTCTGAGCACTGCACTTTTCTGGGCCGAGATGTCCGAGGTTGTTCAAGTAATCTGCTGTAACCACTCCTCCAGCTTGGGGGTCACTGCCCCTAGTGCTCCGATCACCACGGACACTACTGTCACCTTTGACTTCCAGGCTCTCTCCAGCTCCTCTCTGAGCCCTTGGTATTTTTCAAGTTTCTTGTATTTCTTTCAAGGGATGCTCCCATTACTTGGTACTGCCACATCCACCACCACGGCTTTCCTCTGTCCTTTATCCACCACCACGATATATATGGTTGGTTTGCAATTACCATCCTGTCAGTCTGTATCTGGAAGTCCCACAGCTCGCTCATTTCCCATTTGGATCTTGGGGTTTCCAGTCCATACTCTGCACAGATGTTTCTGTACACTATGCCAGCCACTTGGTTATGCCGTTCCATGTATGCTTTCCCTGCCAGCATCTTGCACCTTGTGTTGGATCGTTTCAGGTGCCTCTTTGCACAACCTGGTGCACAGGGCCTGCTCCTGTGCTTGTCCTCCCATGTTGGCTCGTCCTCCAGCACCTCCTCATTTGCTCGCCATTGTCTGAGACATTCACTGAGTACGTCAGCTGTGGGGGCCTTATCCTCACTAGTCCACGGCCTCCTTCCTCACTGATGCATACGGTCTCAGGGTGAACCGGCCATGCATGGTGAGGAGCTTCCAGGTCTTAACATATGTGGACTGTATCTTGTCCTTTGGCCACTTGATTATTCCCAAAGGGTATCAAATGACTGCTAGAGCGTAGCTGTTTATTGCCTGAGAGTTGTTATTGCCATTGAGCTAGCTTCTTAGGACTTGTCTTACTCAATGGAGGAATTTGGCAGTTGCCGCTTTCTTCATTGCCTGTTAAAGGTTGCCATTTGCCTGTGGTATTTCAAGGTACTTGTAACTGCTGCTTTTGTTCCTTCTGGGAGTGGGACCCCTTTGGTGTGGACTACCTCTGTGTCACCATCCTACTACATTTCTCAAGCCCGAATGACATCCCAATGTCATTGCTGTAGATCCTGGTGGTGTGGATCAGGGAATCAATGTCACATTCACTTTTAGCGTACAGCTTGATGTCATCCATGTAGAGGAGGTGACTGATCGTAGATCCATTCTTGAGGCGGTATTCATAGTGGATGAAAAAAACTTTTAAGAATGACAGAGGGGAAAAAAAGGTCGTTTTTGATCATGTGGATGTACCCTTAGTCCTCAGGTTTAATTTCAGTGCAATCAGCCCCAGCAAAAATGTTTCACAAAAATTGTTCACATTAAGTCATGTAGCTTTTATTGCCCTTTGTAAATCGGGAAATCCTTGTTTCTTTATCTATGTTTACTTTTAGAAACAGTTCTCATTCTGATGAGTCTACATATATCAATGTGGTAGACTTTTCAGTGTCATCCATAAAACTGTCATGTTAGCAGGATGAAAAATGATTTGTCAAAATAAATTGTTCCCATTTGGATTTGAGTGTTCATGTCACAGTGTGATAAATACGTGTTTCTAATCTGGAAAGCAGCAGTCTACATCAATAAACCCAGTCTGTGACTGGATCTTGTTCATTAAAAGAATAGCTTGTCATGAACTCAGATGCCACATCTGCTTAGTGTTGCTCACAAAGAAATTGACGATGACATGGCTGACAGAACATGACAAGACTTTTAGCTGCTCTTTCAAAGAGCCCTGATGTAATAACTTTTCCTTCTCATCAGTCCCGAGGTTAAATCTCTATTTGTATCTTTCTTTCGAAAGTGTACACATGCACCGTTCCAGGGATGAATAAATTACATTCTAGCCTGTGTAGTCTGTTCCTTTTTTCTCCTGTCTATGTTTTCAGTTAAAATAATATGTCTTCTTCACCAAATTATCTCAACTCTCAGTTCTGGTTCTCCTTTTTGGACCTCACCATTTACTCACTTAAGCATTCACAGCCAATCAGCCAATAATGTCAACTGAGTGTCTTTGTCAACCTGAGTGATACTTCACTTAAACTTTTACTGAATATAGCACAACCAATTCATCTCCTTCCCCAAGCTCTTCTTTGGTGCAGTCTGCTGAGTAATGTGAAGGACCATACCCATATTATGGCATGTTTTGTGCTCATGGGCTACAGATGAAGTGAATTTAAATTCTGACTAGGTAAAACTCTGTGTGAGGGAAACCTTGAAGGATTCAGGGCTGCCAGCAATGAGATATATCCTGAGTGGGAGTTAGTGTTGAGCTGTTTTCAAATGGTCTAAAAAGTTGTTTTGAACTTGTTTTATGTCATCTTAGTATAAAAATCAGGAACTTTGACTTGAAACTGTCTTGAAATCTATAATACTAAACAGCACATCTTGTACGTTTGTCAAAGATGTGCTACGTTTGTGTAGAATTTTGCACTCAGAGATGACATCAGTGCCTTTAAATTCTAGATCTAGCTCCATTCGATCACTGTACAGATGGTGTAATCGTGTCTAAAAGCTGGATTATTCTTCCTCCTTAAATTGTTGGAAACTCAACCGGAGATGGCTCTGTAGATGTTTTGAGAGTCCAAATATAGCTTACATGCATCTCCTCCAAAAATAGCTTATGAGTACACGAATAATTCTAACAGCAAACTCAGAAAGCATTTCTACAGAATGTGTGTGTTTTGAAATAATTTATGAAGGTGTTAATGCAGAAGAAAATTGAGATAATCTTCTTATTCCTTTTCTCTGTTTGTTTCTCTTGCATATGCTGTGACGCTTTCTTCAAAACAGGTAATAAGCTTTTTATATATTGTATGACTGAATGTGTTGAATGGAATAGTAAGCAGCCAGTTGCTGGTTTTTGTATTAAAGCTAACTGTTCATGCACCTTTTCAAAAATTAGCTCTGAAGACCACAAGAACTGTGATTGGTCATCTTGGGTTGCTTTGTGTTTTCTCTGATGTGGTCACTGTTAAAGATATGGGACTTGTTGCATTGCTTACATCTCTTACTCTATAAAATGATCCGCAAAATGACCTTGCACTAGATTCTTTAATTTCCATTGGATATGTTAAAGCTCTATTATCTGATGTTTTTTATGATTATTAGGGCCCAAGGACAGACAAAGTTGTCGGAGAGGAACTTATTGGAATTGCTCTTTATTATTTGTCTTTCTGTCTATCTTTTTCAGCAATTAAGTTCTATTTGAAATCTTTATCATTTTCAAAAACTCACCAAACTTCACAAATAACTGGTGTGGTGAAACTTTACGTATTTCATTGTTTTCAGAAATGGCCGTGGCAAATTGACTCGCTAGCGTCCCCAAGAAAACAGCCCAGACTTCCAGATTGACTAAAGTTTATGAAAATCAGAAGGCATATATAACTCATCCCTACATACAAAAAAAGCCTCTTGGAGGGATATGCTAAAGTCAACAAGTCCGCCATTTAGAATTTCATGGTCATTTTTCCACTTTTACACGTGTCGTACCTTAATATACTCCTCCTAGACAGTTAACCTAATCGATATCAAAATCAGTCAGTATCATCTAAAATGTATGATCAAATATTCGGCATATGCGTTTTAACTTTACCGTGTGAATGATGCAAGCTGCCAAAGTTATGCCTCTCGCCATGAAAACAGGAAGTTGTTGTAACTTCACCATACATTGTTCAATCTTTTTCAAATTTCTCTTGATTCATAAGAGTCCCGTCCTGAACACAACCCCATCTTAAGATTGACTCACAGTCATAGCGCCCCCTGCCTGTGACAGGAACTCATGTGTTTTTACATGTCTTAATACTTTAACAAACTCCTCCTAGAGATTTATCATGATCAAAGTCGCTGTAACTTGAGCATATATTGTCCAATCTGCACCAAATTTCTCATGCATGACAAGAGTAATGTCCTGAACACACCTACATGATAGCATCCCCTATTGGCAGGATGAAAAATGACAAACATCATCCTTATTAGGTGAATTTTTCATTGTGGTTTCTTAACTTCATGAACGGAAACATATGGCATGTTTTGTGCATGTTGCGTTATGGCATTGTAGCCATTCTGTGCTTCTCGTCATAAAAAAAGAAGTCGCTCTAAGATCAATATACATTGTCCAAACTATCAAATTTTCCAGCCATGACCAACAGCCACAGCACCACCTACTGGCAACAGAGAGTCCGCCTGATATGACAGATTTCATCCAATTTACAGTAAATTTGCAATGTGCATGCACATGATACGGAGCAACAGAAAGTGTGTTTAGTACACAATCTCTAGAGGCACACAGGGACGTGGGAAGCGCTGCAAGAGTTGCGATAGATAGCCCGCAGTCACATGAAGGCATTGCCGCACCCCTCGTTATCAGGCTGGCTCCCCGAAGTGCGGCAGGTGCGAAGGCCCATTCATTGCCACTTGCGGCTTTAATCTTAATTGTTTTGGGTCTTTTTTATTATGCCTCTGTGCAATGTTATGTTTTCTTGTTGTCTATCCATCCAAACTTCTGTCAAGCTTTCCGTGTGTCTGTCCAGTTTTTGTGAAGGTGATAACTCAGAAAGCCCTGGAGTAAATCTTTCATCAAATTTGACACAAATGTCTAATTTGCCTCAAGAGGAACTAATAAAATTTCGGTTCTTAAAGTTCTCTGGAATTGGATATGTCAGGAACAACTTGAGGAAACGTCTTTACTTTTGGCACAAATGTATCTAGGACTCACAGATGAACTGATTAGATTATGGTGGTCAGAGGTCAAGGTCACAGTAACCTCAAAAAATGCATTTGTGGCCATAACTCAAGAATTCCTATTTGTGTGCAAAAAGTCAAAGGTCAACTTTGGTCAATGTGATATCGTAATGTTTCATAACTCAGGGACAGAAGGGGAGACATTTGGGCATTTAGTTCAGATGCTATATTTGTGACACTTATCTTCAAACTGTGCTGATTATAGATATCTTAAGATGTGTGTGAAGCAGCCATGTTTCACCAAGAAATAAACCTGATACCTTTTATTAAATTCCTTCAAAGTCTCCACTATATACAGTATATTAAATAATTTTGGACAGTTCGGATGTAAACCACAAGTGGATTGGTTGGCAGAGGCATACAACTCCAAGGTGCAGGGTAGTATTTATACTATATAACTGTAGGTGCAACCGACACCCAAAGATGATTGTTCATTTTCTGGATTAACTCGAACTTTCAGTTTGATTAAAAGTAGGCCCAAAGCCTGCTGAAACAAAGACCTCAGCGACTAGGCCCAAAGCCTGGCTGCCTCTGCCTCTGAAACAAAGGTCTGCCATGCCGTCTCCACAACAGGTCACACCCAGTTGTGAATTCTCCAAGGGACCCCAAACTGTTCATTGGCTGAATTGACCCCCTGCCGATGACATCACCCTGGCCTATATAAAGTGAAGCACACAACCTCTTCTCTCTCTCTTCCTCCTGCTCTTCACTCAACTCGACGCGCTCCTGCGGATCCAGGAGACCAGCTGCCCGCTGTCCCCTCGGCCCTGGACCTGGCCTATGGCGTGGGATCACCAGCAAGAGTTTAACCAACCGGTTATCCTCAACTGAGTACAGCACAGAGCGATCTGTTTCCTCTTTTGCCTAAGAGCCACAATCAGACAAGAACTACCATGGAGCTTCCTTTCTTCACCCAGCCACTGGCATCAAGCAACGCAAAACATCTCCCATCTCATGGACTGGTAACTAATCACCAACTGGGCATTACTACATGTTATAGGACTTTATGAACAGCTAGAAACAATTGTAACTTTGTCATAAGAACCGAGAGATCAGGCTTTTGGTGCTTCATGTAACTTAAGTGTTCACACCTTCTCTGCAGGGGTCCGAGCCCCCCACCTCTTCTCCTTGTCTCTCTCTCACACACACACACACACACGCACACAAACATACGTTTGCTGTTAGCTTTAGTTAGTTTATTGTGTTTCGTTTGTTGCATTTATTAATCTGCTAATAATTGTTTGTGTTTACCATATGTCTGTTTATTTAATATTACACAAAGATGAATGAGCCAGCTTCTACTTAGAAAATAACTTTTAAATCCTTCAACTAATTAAACTATTACATTTATCTGTGTTTAACCCTTAATTAGTAGTTTAATATATTTAATGAGACTTTAATATTAGTTATCACTCCGTCTATGACGGTGGTGCCCCAAGGAACTCTGGTTTAACTAGAGTCATTTTTATTATTATCTTTGATAATTATTGGTGATAACTAATATTTCCTTGATTAACGATAAATTTATTGAGAATACTCAATCTCATAATCTGAACGTGAGTCAAGGCCCTACATTTGATTGATTCTCCGTGTGACCTTTTAATAAATTGAAGTTATTAATTTTTAGTAAATTTCTTTATTAATTTTCCTTATCAAATATTTCATTTGATAGTACCCAAAGTACCTACATAACTTATAGCTAGATCACAGGCACACTCTCGATTGGAAATAATTGCCTTACCTGTGCAGTGTAACACTTGTGCGTTTGGTGTGAAACCAGTTTGTTTACTGCAAGGTGTATGTCATGTTTGTGTTGCCTAGGTGCTACACAAGTCATTATTCTATCACGTTAAACCCTACAACCAACTACCAACTACACCGGAGATCAAAATTAAAGAACAAAGTAATAATTGATTAATTCTGAAATACTGTTCAAAATTTCACAGAATATCAGCTGTGGCTATACCACTGCTGTCCTAGCATGTTTTTTTTTTAAATAACCAAGGCACTTGAACAAAAACCTTTATTTTGTAAAAAAAAAAAAAAAAAAAAGCAGTGATCAAAATTAGAGAACAGTAACCATTGTGTTAGAAGAGAATATTTCAACAATGTTTTCTTCTATAGGATTCAAAAATGAATATGAAGTGTAGAGGCCACAGCTTTGAATGAATTTACCACATCTGCGCCCACAGGACATCACTAGTTTCTCACACTGCTCTGGTTTGATCTGCGTCCATTCTTCTTCACTCTCTTCCACAGTTCAGTAACTGAAGAGGGTTTCTTAGACATACTTATTTTGTTGAACTGGCAAGCAACTCCAGCTGCAGTTTTGAACCGATTCCCCATTGAGAGTCTTTGCATAATCCTCCCCTTTTATCCGTTTTGTGCACTTGGACTGTGGAACAGCAATTGTGAGGGACTTAAATAAATCTGTGTCCTTGTAAAGTTTCATATTCTTGAAAATTCAGACTGTGAACGCCCAACCTCTCTGATGGCTGAGAGGGTCATCCCTTTGGCATTCATCTGGACAACCTACTATCTCAGGGTTTCAGTCACCTTAGAGCAGCTCGCTATCTTGCAAAGTAATCAGGAGAGCTGCCAGATAAATAAATAAATTGTCACTAAGGGCGCACTCACACTGTCCGCCCGTACCGTGCCCCGGGCTTTAGGGTACTTGTCCCCCCCTCCCTTTCCCCCCCTGGCCAGCCCGTTTGTACTCACACTGCCTGGGCCTCGTGCAAATGCATCTTGCCTGTCCATACGCCATCACGCCGTAACACGTCACACGCATTGATTGACGTCACCGCGATGCGTCACTTTGTCTACAAATCTTTCCATAGACCTCGGAGTTCTTGTGCGTCCTGTCCGACTGTTTTTGAATATTTTCATCCGACCAAATCTGCAGTAAACACTCCACTTCTGCATCACACCAACGTGATCCTTCGCTACCATTGTTTTAAATGTCCGCGCATGGTCCGTCTTTTTTTTTATATATATGTACGAACAGGCGCACAAAAAATGACGTCATTGCGATGCGTCGCTTTGTTTACAAATCTCTCCAGAGTTTTTGTGCGTCTTGTCCGACTGTTTTTGAATATTTTCATCCGACCAAATCTGCAGTAAACATCCACCTCCGCATAACACCAACGTGAACCTTTTGCCACCATTGATGTTGTTGTTAAATGTCCGCGCATGCTCCGTATTTTTTTTTTCTTTCTATGTCCGAACAGCACGCTCGTGCTTGTACATGTGCAAACATGCTTTACAAAAGCCCACCTCTCTCAAACGAGCCGTGGATGGCCAGCTGGCCGCAGCTAGGCGCAGAGCGGTTGCACTCACACTGGTCAAACGAACTAGGCTTTACCCGTAAAACCTGTTTGGGCACGGTACGGAAGGACAGTGTGAGTGCGCCCTAAGTAACTTAACACTAATAACTATGAGGTATCTGGAAGTAGGGCTACAGCTATCAAATCTTTTTGTAATCTTTTTGTAATCGAGTATTCTACAATATATTATATCTGGGGTAGGCCTATTTGGCGGGGTAACCTAACGGGTGTGTGTGTGTGTGTGTGTTGAAGTCAATACACTTGCAAATTACCATGAATAAATTTACTTTTAATAAAATAATAATAACTACTAATTCAAAGTAGTGCATAAAATTCTACGTGACACATATGTTTACTCAAAGACAAATATATTTATTTATAAAATTAATTTGAGATAGATATTATCAGGGAGAGCGACTTGCTCTCTCCCTGTTTACCGTAACAACAAGCAACGCACAAAACGCGACGGACACATTTACTCAAACAATACTATAAAGACTGATCAGGTAGGTGATGTTATTTTAACATTAATGAAAAACTAAATATAGAAGCATTCACGAGGACAGCTAACGTTACGCATTCTCTTCCTGTTTCTCCGTAACTATGGCAACAGCCTTCGTTAAAGCAGAACAGCAGCGCTCAGTGAAGTGGCAGTAAAAAACGGGCTGCTTTAGGCTCAGATGCTGAATCATCGAGGTCTTGCTGTGGTGGTATAACAGTTCTAGTTAACAGTGGACACATTGCACCTTTTTAGCTTTTCTTTTTTAAGTGTGAAATGATCCCAAAGTTATTCTCTGCCTTTTCTGGATGTAGTGGTGTGCATCCACAAAAATGCTCCGTGTGGAACAATGATCTCTGCACTGAACAGGCCGCATAACAGAAAGGAAAGGAATTACACAAATCATTTTCAGCATTTTTATTATCGAGTTACATGAGTTACTCGAGTAATTGTTACAGCCCTATCTGAAAGTGTGCACTAATTTTGCTCACTGCTTTTTTCCCACAAACTAAAGGTTGAAGTGCCTTGGTTATTTAAAAAAAAAAACATTCTGGCACAGCAGTGGTATAGCCACAGCTGATATTCTATCAAATTCTGAACAATAAAAATACAGTATTACAGAATAATTCAAGTATTAATAATTTTTTCTATAATTTTGATGTACTACACCAGGTGAATATGACGTAACCAAACAACAGCTTGAAAACAAAGCATTGTTCCACCCTAAAGACATGTTTTGCGAATACCATTCAATTGTTGACCTTATCTCATAGGACTTTTGTTTACAGTATAGATAGTGGTTTTCTTGTATTGAGTCAGTTTTCCTCATTTAAATACAGAGGTTTGCGAGCACATCACACACACACACACACACACACACACACACACACACACACACACACACACACACATTTTTATAATGTGCCTTTGCATATTACTTACCCCAGATGTGACCAATTGTGCATTAGCTCAAGTCTTCTCTTTTCTCTCAAGTACCAACTTGAAAAAGGCTTTAATCTCGGTGTTTGTCACACTCGCTCTGTGCTTGAGCACGTGTGAACTCTCTCATTATTATCATGAGCCAGGCATTGTTAGCCATTCCGGCTGGGAAGGCCTCACTGGGAGTCTTGGCCTTCTTCGTGATCACTGTCTTGCTCACCTCATTAAGTTGCCACCTCCAACTCAATTATTCACACCATTTAGCACTTAGTCATTTTTCTATTTCATCTTTCTCTCTTTCTCTTGTTCTCACTCTATCCTCACCTTGCTTTTTTTTACCCTACTTTTGTACTTGTTTTCAGTCATCATTTCCAAGTTATTTCACTTACCACTAAACAATAAAAATATTGTATTTTCAGAAAGAACATCTTGCTCTTGTTCTGCTGTTTTACGTCCTCTTAAGTATTTCCCAATAACACCTGCCGTTAACTGCAGAAAGTGGCCTGCAGTGGACTTGTTACTCCTGTATGCTGTGTTTGTTTCTGGTTTACTGTAAATGTCCAAGGGAGCTTTCAAAACAGCAGTAACACTACAGCAATAGTTAGGCAAGGTGCTGCTTTGGTGCAGAGTCCAGGTTAATTTTGCAAAATCCAACACTGCCTCTTCTCCCCCTGCCGCTGAATCCCTCATCAGAGCTTCCATCTCCTGCTGACTCGACTACTGCAACTCCCTCCTCACTGGCATCTTCTCCCATTCCCTGCACAGACTTCAGATGGTCCAAAACTCTGCAGCCCGCCTCCTCACTCACACCCGATCCCGTGAACCCATCACTCCCGTTCTCCAGTCGCTCCCCATCAAACAATTCATCAATTTCAAAATACTCCTCATCTTCACCCATCTTCTCTCCTCACATTACCCCTCTCTACTCTCCACAGCATCCCACTCCCTCTCTCCCCGTCAGACCCACCTGAAGTCTCCAAATCCCCCGTCGCCACTATGCCCCTACTGTAACTGTCTCTGTACCTGCTCTGTTTCTGTCTGTACTGTTGTTATTATTATTATCATTATTATTTATGCCACGTTCATTATTGCTTCTGTTTACTGTTGTGCTGGCTCTGCTTGTTCTGCCCTCACTGGCATTACCCCTTTCTTGTTTTTTGTTTTTGTTATTGTAAGCGTCTTTGGGTCACTGAAAAGCGCTATATAAATGAAATTAATTATTATTATTATTATTACTATTGACGTGCCCTGTGATAGACTGGCGTCCTGTCCGAGGGTACCCCGCCTCACGCCCAATGTCAGCTGGGATCTGATTGATTTTACTCAATACCCTATCAGGTAGAAACAGTGGAGACACTGTATCCTGAAATGTCACTTTGTCACTTTATACCATCACTGCACCACTTTATTCAGTTGTACTGTCACTTACTTCAGTAAGAAATGCTGCTATACTACACTGTCACTTTATACACCACTACATCAGTTATTTTTGTGGTACTGTAACTTACTGCTGCTACACTTACACTGTCTCTTTATATCACCACTACATCACTTTATTTATTTATTAATGGTACTGTAACTATCTGCTGCAACATTTACTGTGCTTAGAACATGCTGCTACATTTCACTGTGTTTTACTGTAACTTACTTCAGTACGAAATGCTGCTACACTCCACTGTGCCATTCTGTCACTTAGTTATGTAGGAAATGCTGCTACATTTTTAACATTTTTAACACTTATAACTTATCGCTCCTTCTCACTTATTAGTTTGTACTTATTTCATTTCAATCTGCTGCTAAACTGCACAGCGCGTATTGTTGTATATTGTATATACCTACGCTTAACCACGATGTCTGTTGCACTCTATCACACTTCAGTTCATTGCTTGATTTATCTGATGTTAGCTTTATTTTGATTGATTTATGTTTATGCTTATTGTTACTCTGATCCCCTTCCACCTTTGTATTGAAACTGTTGAAAAATAATTTCCCTTGGGATAAATAAAGCTTCTTGAATCTTGAATCTTGAATCCTCAGTGAGGATGTGCATCTACCGATCAGAAGCAGGCTCCAGGGGACCAGGGCTAACAGGGTAAATGCACTGTGTGGGGATTCAGATAATGCAAGTCTTTGCAAATGCTTATGGGGATTAGTTTGACTTGAGTTTAGCTATTTAGGGAGCTGTTGTTAATTTCGAGCAGAGGGTTACCTTCCAGAGGAAAACTATTGATTAGATGTAGAAGGCTTTAATTTCTACAGCGTTTGACATCTACCAGGTTACTCTGCATGTCTGCTGGCTGCTCTGTCCCTATACAGCATCTCTGTAAGTTTCTTTTATCCAGCATCATTTGTGCATGGCCAAGAATGGTACTTACTGGGGGGTACCTACAAATGTGTCCACAGCCATGCAGTTTCTGAACCATAAGCCTCATTTCCATTGGACAAAAAAACACCCACTATCATCCGGCTTTTGCCTTAGAGGTAAAAGGTTGCAATCTGCATTCACTCCCAGCACAAACGACTCTGCAGTAGTCACCGGTATTGATTGGCTCCAGCTCACACACACTTTTTTCATGCAACATTTCAGCCACAATTTCCATCTATCTCTGCGCAAGCACTGCTCAACGTCGTTCAAAAAAGGTCGGCACTGTAAGATTATCACTGGTAGGGCTGTCACAAGAACCGAGACTTGGTCATTACTTCTTGTTTCTGAGATAAAAAATACTGATGATGCCTATTTTTGGGGGGCACCGGAAACGCAGAGGCACCGTAAGTTTCAGTGCTGTGACTCTTCCAGAGCTAATGCGGGCAGTGTAGTGAGTGTTCTATTCATACTTTCACTCAGAAGTAGGAGATCACGAAGAAGTGGAACTCGTTTGACATAACAAACCACATGAGAAAGTGAACTACAGCAATCGCTTCAGCCCGACTCTTTAATGAAAAAGGCACCAAGACTCGTGTATGGAAGTAATTGCATATGAGGCAGATGACCGTGGCGTTATCATCAAGAAGCCACGATGCAAAATATGCTAACATGGTCTTCAGACCAAGGGAGAAAGTGCTTCCATTTTATGGTTTAATGTAAGAACAAGTAATGTTCAAAACGTGACTGAAACATTTCCTCAAACAAAACTATAAAGGCGAATCATATAGGTGACGTTACGTTTACCATTGCAATGAAAAACTAAACAAGGAAGATTCACGAGGACAGCTACGGTCCAGCTACTAATTCAAGGAGATTTTTGATTCATACATATGAACCAAACATTTTAACGTTTTCTTTTTTTATCTGTCACACTGAAATACACGTTGCATGATGTTTGGATGCTTGTTGGAACATCTGTTGCATTAATGCCTTATGTCATGGCGTAGGTTTAATGTTAGCCTGAACCTCATAGTAATGCAGCCTCAGCTAATCAGTTAGTACATTTCAGTTGGTCATATCAACTAAATAATTTTGCAAATGTTTTCATGTTAATTTTTTCACATTAACTACCTGCCACCATCATGTCTGTAAAAATGGTTTCATCTACTGTTAGTAATTAGGTGTGTGCATGCATGTGTGCATCCATTCAGCTAACCTTTGCCAAAACAGCACAGTGTATTAAAAGTTAACATTAAACCGGCAAGCTTCTATTATAAAAATACAAAGGCTGACATTCTTTTGGTTTGGTGGCTCCAGCTGAAATTGTGGAAGCCATCACAGATATGTGGTCATTCAGATAACTGTGAGCATGGCAGACAGTGGGTGTTTTCTCACCAGTATGCAAATTATATGCAAATAATCCAGAAAAAACTCCCTCAAGCCCCTCCTCTCCTAACCAAAACAGTAACAGAAAGTTGAAACTGAAAACCCCTGATAGCGTAAATAAAACTGTCAATGAAAAAAGACAGACATCAAGAAAAAATGTGAAGATTGAAATTGGAAAAACCCATCATAATGCATAAAAATATCAAAGTGACAAAACATAACCTGCATATTTGTGACATTGAACATGACACACCAAGCCTTGAAGAGGCTTCATCAGTTAATTTACGCATCTGACCATGCTGGGACTGGTTCAAATGTCTGGTGTGGAGATCTAGTTATTTACTCCTCTTTTTAAACCATCTGTATTCATTGTTGTCCTCAAAGGAGTGGGCTTTCTCCTTGAGATGTAAGTGGAGTTATCAGAACCCTGCAACACAGAGCTGTTAACGTATCCACCAGCTCACAGGCCCAAGGGGAAGAACACAAGCACCTGAGAGGCGTCCTCACAACTTGTGGTTACCCCAGTTGGACCTTCGTGAAAACGGCAGCTGGTTCCAGAAAGAAAACCAAAGTGTTTGAAAAAGAAAATGAAAACAAGAGAAACAACGTAGTGATCCTGTATGTGGCTGTGGTATCAGAGAAACTCGGGAGGATCTTCAACAAACACTGCATCCCTGTGTATTTTAAACCCAGTAACGCAGTCAGGCAGAGACTAGTACATCCCAAGGACAGAATACCACACACCCACAAAAGCAATCTGGTTTATGCTGTCCAATGCAACAAGGAATGCAAAGATCTCTACATTGGAGAAACTAAACAACCACTGCATAAACGCACGGCCCAACACAGAAGAGCTAAATCCTCAGGCCTGGACTCTGCTGTCCACTTATATCTCAAGGAGAAAGCCCACTCCTTTGATGACAACAATGTCCACATCCTAGTCAAGTTTTAGTCGACTATAAGTCTGAGCATTTTAGTCTTATTTTAGTCAGAACTGTCCATGACTATTTTAGTCTAGTTTTAGTCGACTGAAACTTATGACATGTTAGTCTAGTTTTAGTCAAAGAAAATTGTATATTAGTCTCTTTTGTAATGCAATTATATTTAATCAATATAATAAAAATACCTAGTAGTATTGACAAAACCAACATTTTCTTTTAGTCAAACCCATGCAAAAAGCTTTTGTTTACATGCATCTACCGGTCTAGAATAAGTAATCCAATTTATGTTGATGACAAAGTCAGTTCACTGTGTCTGCTCTGTGAATAATAAAACTAGTGAAAGTATTTGGCCAACAAGGGGATGCTTAGTGCACTTAGTGAGTCAGTCAGGTAGGAACTAAAAACACACTTTACACTCTCTTACAAACATATATGCATACATACGCTAGTCACACAGACACACATGCTAGTCTCACACACACACACACACACACACACACGCACACACACACATACACACACGCTAGTCTCACACACACACACACACACACACACACACACACACACACACACGCTAGTCACACACACTTGTTCTCAGCTCCAGTGGCTAAGGTCTAAAGCTAGCATTAAAATCCAACACATTAACCGTAGCCTCATGAGTTGGCATGTCGCATGAGCTTTCTAAAACAGAAAGTATCGTTACGTTAATGTCTTGACTTACCTAAAGTTCATTATGGGATGCCCTGAGATGTCTCTTAAGATTTGTGGTGTTTTGTCCTGTGATTTTGTGGTCTCATTTATTTATATTTCTTTTTCCACAACACATTCCGTTTTCCTTTCCACGTCTATGTAATGAAAGTGTTTCTTCTTTTTCTCCCAAAGACGACCCCCGGCTGGTGTCACACTTTGTTCTCATTTTTCTTTAGTCATCGTTAACCCTAACCCACAGCAGCCACATCTTCTGAATCTAAATAATGCCGCGCGTGGGGATTGAGGAAGTGACGCGAGACTGGGAGAAAAACTGCAAAATAATAATAATAATAACGTGACTAAACAAGACGAAACAACGTTATTTCGTCTCGAAACGAAAATGAAGAGACATTTTAGCATAGTTTTTATTTTGTAAACCACATTTCGTCTCGTTTTTATTCGACAAAAACATTGCATTATATATTTAGTTATAGTTATCGTCACATGACCAGCATTTTCGTTTCGTCTCGTCTAGTTTTCTCACGTGATAAAGGTTCGTTGACGACAATATTTCGTCATCATTTTCGTTGACGAAAGCAACACTATTCATAAGACCTTTAGAGCAACACATACATGATGTAGATTCAGAACATCTCATCATTAACTCTATATCCGAAAGTACTTGTACTGTCTTATTCCCATCCCAAACCAACATGAGATTTTGTTGGATTATACATAATTTTTAAGTTCATCTTCACAATCAAGGCTGTCTGGATAAGGAGGAACCCAGTCTGGAATCGGATACAATTCAGGTTTGTCTGTGTCTGAAACAGATATAAAAATTGTAGCAACTTTAGCAGGTTACAATTATGACGATGACAATCATAACCAAAGTTATTCCACACTACCCCTTTGATAAGAGAAGCTCCACATGATCCCGTCCATGCTTGCATTCCCCTAAAAGGATTCCACCCATGATCTTCATGTAAGTCTTTAATTCCCCTTGCTGTTACTGACATTACATCCTGCACTGCTGAGGAAGCATCTGACACAAAAAAACAACATTCGTCTGCATAATTTTACATACCCTGGCTTGTGAGGCTAAAATCAGGTCCAAGGCCATTCTATTTTCTAGCACCATATGTCTAATTTCACTCATTTCATTTTGCATGGCAGAAAGAGTTATTGATGTTTTATTTATGTGTCTTTCTAATGCTGTGGAAAACATTTTCCTCTTGACTCCTATATATGCCGTTTGCTGGTATTATTAGGATTCTTGATCCTGGGGAAATAGCCTGTTTGGGATGTACATGAAATGGAGCGATAATCTTGTCAGTACAGCTACTCATGCCTATATAAAACCAACCTAGCGCATGTAGACGAATACAGTGGCTGACATTAGTCAAGGGATGAACAGGCTTCGTACAATTGTGACTAGTCCAAGATGAATGGGTTACAAAAAAAATAAATTCACTGAGATTTTATAATTTACTCACCTCAGAAGACTAAACTGATATTGTTCTGTGGAAAACTGGTCATCATTTCCTGCAGCGATGGTAAATGTGTGGTATTAGACTATGTTTGTGAAAGCTGCCTTTGGAAAAGTGGCAGTTTGGTCCCAAGGGCTTTGATGTGTGAATACAGTTGGCTTACCCCTGCATTTTGTGTTCAGATGTCATGTTATGTCAACTAAAAATCCAAGATCAGCCAGCCAAACAGGATCAGATAGTTCTGGCATCGGTTGTCCCTTTGTTGCCAAGAATTGTCCGATTTCCTCCCTAAGAGAGTGTGCTGCAGTGCAGACCCCTGACTGAGCCATCTTACGTCATTGTGATACACAACATCTCCGCATTCAGCCTGGATGTCAAGGAAAAACTGTTGAAACTGGCGGTGGCACAGGGCTTTGGAGCAGATATAGTTAATAGCCTTTATCACCGGTTTCATAGCATGATCATATTTTCGATGTTGGGCACAGACAACTTGTTGGTGAATAATACAGTGGAGTTTTATAGATTTGCCTCATTCTTCACTGACTGTGTTGCAGACTAGGGTTGATAATACACTTCGCTCGCCAGCCATAGCAGGTGCCCCATCCGTAATAATCCCAGTGACTTTATTCCACAGTCGTTTCATGTCAACTACGGCGGAACAAACAAAAACAAAAACATCTGTTCCTGTTCTTAAGGCTCTGAAGATCAAGTAGCACTTCACTCCACTCTTTAAAAAAAAAAAATAGTATTGAGCGGTGTCAGATACATCCGTGCTTTTGTCGCAGGCTAACGAAAAAAAGCCAAACTCCACTCCTTTTGCCTCTATCTGTCTCTTAATATCAGATGGAACATCTTCAATTCTCCGTACCACAGTGTTACGAGCCAGGCAAACACTGGCAAAATGTTCTCCACCATTTTTATGATGCAGTCTTTAATATATTCACCCTCAGTAAAAGGTTTGCAGTGCTTGGCAATCAGCGTTGCCACCGAGTAGCTCGCCTTTGTGGCATTTTCATTTGACTCACGGGCTCTTGTGAAAAAGTGCTGCTGTGCCGTTAAAACAGCTTCCATTTGTTTAAATTTTTCGCCACGTTCGTTCACAGTTAGCTTGTCGTAGTTAGCATGTTTCGTCTGGTGGTGCCTCTTGATATTGAATTCCTTGAAAACAGCCACAGTCTCTTAGCAAATTAGGCAGACACAGTTGTTTTATATTTCAGTGGAAAAAATACTCAGATTTCCACTTGTCCTGGAAGCGGCTGCCCTCGCTGTCAACTTTCCTTTTTCTAGTTACAGTCGCCATTTTAGAAATGAGCTGGAAAGGATCACACAGGGGTCACACATGGGGTCATGCAGCGAAAGCGCGGCCCCAGGTCTACTTGCCATCTTCTAGGGAAATATAAAATAGCTTCTTTGTACACGTGTATTTTATACTGTGGTCAACAGTGCTGGCAGTCCGCATATTATTGATTTTATGACAGAGGCTGTGGGCCTGTGGAAATTTCAACACATGCTGCAATTGGCCCCCTGGCCGGACTTTGGACATGCCTGGTCTAAACAGACCTTACCCAATTCGTCTCTTTAAGTCTTTTTTCGTGATTAAATGTTCTTACCGCGGACGGTGTGATTGGCGCGGTGTGTGATGGAGGAGTATAACAGTCTACACCGTTCCCTACAAGTTGATCAGATATAACAGGTCACCCCAATACACTCCAGTCTGTTCCTGTGAAGGGGATTGGGGTAAGCATAGGATCATTAGATAAAGAGGGCATGCATTGGCATATCCAACAATTTGTGGTGATTCTTTTTTTAGCAAATTCTGTCATGATTGTTAAAGCAATATTGTGATCTCCATAGAGTGGCATACATGTGGGGAGATCCTTTATTACCAGGCCTGCTCCACATGCAGGCTGCCAGTTCAGTTCGGTGGGCGGGTTCCGTGTTACAACTGGTAGGCTCCTCGGACCAGAATGGGTAAGCCCAGCTGCTATCATAGATTGGACTTAGAGTTACCAAACAGGTGTCCTTTGTGGGACATGAACATGTTGACAGAACATGTTGTGGTTCTACTGCTGACTAATGGCCGAAAAAAAATGGCTTACTAAGTCGTAGTGTATATGCTTTACACATATCTTTCTTGGGCATTTAAACCTGACTATCCCTGCCACCACCCCTACTTGCCTGCGGTATTGTGCTTGTCTATGAATGATCAGGGGATGTGAGTCAAGTGTTTTGGTAACGACGTTCTTACTAGAAAAACAGAAACAGCTTTGGGTAGTAAAATGCCGTCACATAGTCACTAGGAGTCCAGTTGGGTCTGGCTCCGCCCCGACCTCTATTTCTTGGTCTGGTGCTGGGGTCGTGGCACATGCATTGAACTGTGCATCTTCCATCCTTCTTTGTCGCCCCCGTTTCATTTGTTCTTCCTTGCTGTGTGACTCGTCCTAAGCATGTTCAGCGGCTGTAGGATATCGGCAAGTGGACAAGTCTTCCAAGTCACACAGGATTTCTGCACCATCTGAGCCAATTTAGTGTTCATTCTGCTTAAAAAATGTTCTTTCAGATGGACTTTGTAGGGCTGTAGAGGCTGTGTGCCCATAAGGTTAGGTCGAGTAAGGCCACTGTGGGTGTCGAAGGCTGATTTCAGGCGTGCCAGGAATGGACTGCAGGTCTCTTGTGGCCCTTGGCATCTCGGAAAAACAAGGGTAAAGGGGTTTAGTGTGGAATATTTTAGTAGTTTCATCTGGCTCCGGTTTATCAAATTTTTTTTAGATTGCAGTGAGTTAAATGCTTTTAATCTCTGTTTTTCCCTCTTCTCTTATCTTACCAAATTCTAAAAGCCTCCCAGTCCGCCTTGATTAACTCAACTCTGCCCTGCTCTTTTTCGGACAGGGTTGCATTCTGAGCTGCACAACTTATCTCCATTCTCCTCAGTTGAACCTTCAGTTGTTTCAATTGATTTTCACTTAAACTTCCGTTGGGAGGGAATCCCAACTCAACCCTTTTTGGGATCTGGTTTAAATTGCCAGGATAACTTTCTGACATGAATTTACACAAGGATGGAAAGACATCCGTGTCTGCCCTCATCTCCACTTTACTGTGACCGTTGCCCATCTCTAGTCCCCTGTACTAAACTGGATTGTGCACTAATAAATCACTAGGGATTTACCGGAAGCATAGAAACCCTGGAATAATAACTAAGGACTATGACATGTCCGTCAACAACTCTTCATAGTTGTGAGATATGATCGATCTTTACCCTTGGCTATGACTCTGCTTGTTTCTTTTAAAAATTAGATGTTTCTCACCGGGAATTTTGTTCGGTTCAGCTGGATCGGATCGGCAGTCCAGATCGGCGTCCATTCTAATCCTCATCGCCAATGTGTGGTGGAAATTTAATGAACACTTCCCTGGTGAGAAATAAACGTATAAGTCGACTGAGTTTTAAAATGATTTAATAAGAAACAGATTCAGTCAACAATTATACAGGCCAACAAATGGGCTGACAATCAAACAGACAGAGTCATGCAATACTATTTAGCTGAGTAGGGTCAGAGTCATCCAACAGGCTGGTTTCAGACTGGCTGTTTAACTCAGCCAGTCCATTTGGGTTTTCTCAGTTCAATTGAGACAAACATGTTTAAAGAGCAAAGGACAGTATTGATTCAGCAAAACAGGTTTAGAACAACAGGTTTACAATAACAAGAAAGCAAGGCTTATGAATATTGGAAATTTCTATCACATCAATATTCCGGGATTGTAAATTGTGAAATTTCTTTGTTTGTCTTTCTTTGGTCTTGTTGTGCTTTGGGGGTAGGTTCAAATAGTGAACATTGAAATTGGACAATGTTGAAAATCTTGGTTCATGTCCAATGACACCATTTTTTAAACATTAAATGGTGTTAAAGTTATTTATTTTGACAAATAGGTTTAGGAGAATATTTGGGAAAGATAGTGGCTATGATAAAACACCAATGGATGAATGACATGATGAATGAAATATACCTTGTCATGGTAATTATCACAGTCTTAGACAGACAGACAAACAGACGGAACGACCAACAGTGCTATCATCAGGCCTAGAGACTAGCAGAGTTAAAAAAGATCAGTGTCCATGTGTTGGGCCCCACCCCCTCCTTCTCTCTCCATCCATAACATGTAGCTGCCTCAACAAACTTTGAGATAGTTGCACTGCATTTGCTCTGGGATGCTCCTGACAGTTCTGTCTTCAGCAGACACCTCCTCTTTGCAAGCTGAATCTGAAGTAGACACACTGGAAACACTGCTACATTACTGGATCCAAACAGATGTTATAGGTGGGCACCACAAACACCAACACCCCCTCCCTTCTCTGTACACTACATAGATCCTAGGGGACATTTGTGCAGGGCTCTTGCAGTAAACACGCTTCATTACAAGGTCTTTTATTTTCAGGCGATGAAGATGCATCCAAATCAATTCCTCTTTTCCCTTTGATCTAGTGTGCCAGAGCTTGTATGCTGCACAAGCGCTGTACATTTTACAGTGGCGCTGGCTGAAGGCCCTTGAGAAATGAAGATGACTGTGTTGCAAAGATGATAGCACAATGTTCCTGTTATCAGTATGTGTTCTTGCAGTAGCAGAAATGCCCTTGCACTACTTTTTTTGTTTAATCTTTCCTAAGAAGATACAAGTAGTGTCTTTGGTAACCTTAGAACATTGAGGGGGTGATAGACCTGGGGAAAAAGAAAGCAAATAGTAGAATGTTTAAAAAAAATAATAATGCTGTTCTTAAGATGCTCATAGAGTGAGAGCACCTTACAGCCTGTACACACTGTCTTTGTCTGGTTTTGGGTGCCAGGAAGAGGGTGCAGGAGGGAGGACATGACGTGGACTGAGCTGGTTCATAATTTGGTCATCCAGACCGACCTCCTCTCTAACTACGTCACCTGACCTCTGATGCATCTGCTCTGAACATGTAATATTAATGTGGATGGTTTTACATTGGAGTCAGTTGAAAGCCAGCCTTGTGCCAAATACGTTAAATAGAAATGTTTCTGTGGTTTGCAGAAATGTAACATTTTTTTTATAGTGACTGGGCTAGTTTTATTTTATTTTTTTTACAGTCAGACAATGTTCTACCTATTTAATAGCTTTGTTAAAACAAATACAATTACCAAAAATCTTTGAAAACCTTAATTGCATGGGGCACACAGAGAATAGCGTTCTAATAAAAACAAAAGATAAAAAAACGGAAAGAAAACAATGGTTTGAAATTTGAAATTCAGGTTGACACAAAAGGTGGAAAATAATCATTACCAGAAGGCTTTCTTGCCTTTTCTGTCCTCATCTGACAATCCTTCGCCTGCCTTGGGGGTGGACGAGCTGCCCGCCATCGGTGCAGAGACAACAAATGTCACGTACAAATTCTGCCTGCCAATTCTCATCAGACTCCAATCTGCTGCCACTGCAACACCACCACCCCATCCCCCGCAACCCCCTATATTTTCACATAACCAACACACACATACACATACACACACAACCAAAACACACAGCCTGTCGGCATTCATAGGAATTATTGCGCTCAAATGTTCTTGTCACTTCCTCTGTCTTTCCAGGTGATTATCTAAATGTTACTAATAAAGTATTGTTCACGGAACGGATAAGGCGGAATTTGGAAATGCGTGAGTAGAGCGCCTGTATAGTCTTTGGATAGTTGATGCATCAGTCTCACTGTCACCAGTTAATTAAAAAAACAGTTAATCCGACACACTGGATATCTCTGCATTAAAAGCTAGTGTTTGGAAGCACTTCCACCCAACTCAAAGCCAATTAATAATTCAATCGCAACTTCTATTGCCAAGGATTTGCCTCTGCACTGCGCTCCCGTCTCAAAGATATTTTACTGACGCAGCTATCTACTCACTCTACAACGAGACCAAAACCGAAGTCATGGAATCACTATAGAAAGCTGGTTAACATGTAATGCTTTGACATCCTTTGTCACGGAATCTTATGTCACCATAACTGTACATTTTATCACAGATGCAGCTAGCACCTGAATGTGCTCCTAATGAGAGCCACACAGCTGCAAATATAGCTGAACTGTTTTGTATTCTCTACTATTAATTTGTCAATAAGGGCAGCTTTTTATGTTGTTCAGGATATGATTGAGTCTGTATTGGTTTACTACAAGTATGCCGCTACAGGCAGACTTTACTTTTTCTGTAAGTTATTTGCAATGCAGGGATATATGCTGGCAAATGTAACCTTCCAGATGTTTGTGTGTTTTTTATTACTCCCATGGCAGAGTGGTCTCAGGCGAGGGGCCGGACTAAGAATGGTTCACAAAGACTCAATGGAAAAATGAGAAAGAGGAAGAGAGACCCTCCCCAGAGGAAGTCCAGGGGCCCCGTCTGGGCCTGGCTCCAGACGGGGGCCTCGTTCTTGCCGGCGAGCGCCTGATGGGCGGGTTTGCCATGGAGCCTGGCCGGGCACAGCCCGAAAAAGTCACGTGGCACCTCCCTCCTCTCCATCCTGTGGGCCCACCACTCGCAGGAGGAACCACTTGGGTCAGGTGTGCTGCTGGCTCTGGGGACGTGGAATGTCACCTCTCTGTCGGGGAAGGAGCCTGAGCTTGTGCGGGAGGTGGAGCGCTACCAGTTAGATCTGGTGGGGCTTACCTCCACACACAGTCTCAGTTCTGGAACCGTACTCCTGGATAGGGGTTGGACCCTATTCTTCTCTGGAGTTGCCCAGGGTGTGAGGCGCCGGGCGGGTGTGGGGATACTCACAAACACCCGGCTGAGCGCCGCGGTGTTGGAGTTCATCCCGGTAGAAGGGTCGCCTCCTTACGCCTGCAGGTGGTAGGGGGAATCCGGCATATGCACCGAACAGAGTATTCAGCCTTCTTGGAGACCCTGAATGGAGTCCTGCATGGGGCTCCAGTAGGGGACTCCATAGTTCTGCTGGGAGACTTCAAAGCCCACGTGGGCAATGGTGGAGACACCTGGAGAGGCGTGATTGGGAGGAACGGCCTCCCTGATCTAAATCCGAGTGATCTGAGGCTGTATGTTTTGGACACTCGAGTGAAGAGAGGGGAAGAGCTGTCAACTGATCACCATCTGGTGATGAGTTGGGTCAAAGGATGGACAGACCAGATAAGCCCAAACGAGTAGTGCGGGTGAACTGGGAACATGTGGTGGAAGCCCTTGTCCGAGAGATCTTCAACTCACACCTCCGGCGGAGCTTTTCTGGCATCCCTATGGAGGTTGGGGGCATTGAACCAGAGTGGGCAATGTTCAAAGCTTCCATTGCTGAAGCCTCAAGGTCTTAGGTGCCTCAAGGGGCAGTAACCCTAGAACACCGTGGTGGATACTGGTGGTCAGGGAAGCTGAAAAAGGAGGCAGTTGCAAGGTACTGATAGGCCAGAAGGGCTGCAGCCTCTGCTGTGTCAGAGGCAAAGCAGCGGGTGTGGGAGGAGTTCGGAGAAGTCATGGAGAAGGATTTTAGGGTGGCACTAAGGTGCTTCTGGAAAACCATTCGACATCTCAGGAGGGGGAAACGGGGAACCGTCCAAGCTGTTTACAGTAAGGACGGGACGCTGGTGACCTCAATCGATGAGGTAATCGGGCGGGGCAAGGAGCACTTTTAGGAACACCTTAATCCGACTAACACGCCCTCTTTTGTAGAGGCAGAGCTGGAGGCTGAAGGGGAATCATTGTAAATATCCCTGGCGGACTACTGAGGTAGTCAAACAACTCCACAGTGGCAAAGCCCCAGGCATTGATGAGATCGTCCAGAAATGGTGAAAGCTTTGGGTTTGGAGGGGCTGTCTTGGTTGACACGTCTCTTCAACATTGCGTGGAAGTCTGGGACAGTGCCGAGGGAGTTACAGGGGTATCACACTACTCAGCCTCCCTGGTAAAGTATACTCCAAGTTGCTGGAAAGGAGGGTTCGTCCTATAGTTGAACCTCAGATTGAAGAGGAACAATGCGGATTCCGTCCTGGACGTGGAACAACGGACCAGCTCTTCACTCTCGCAATGATCCTGGAGGGGGCCTGGGAGTATGCCCATCCAGTCTACATGTGTTTTGTGGATCTGGAGAAGGCATATGACCGGGTCCCAGGGGTGCGCTTTGTCACCAATCCTGTTCGTGATTTTCATGGACAGGATATCGAGGCGTAGTCGTCGTGGAGAGGGGTTGCAGTTCGGTGGGCTGAGGATCTTGTCTCTGCTTTTTGCAGATGATGTGGTCCTCATGGCATCGTCGGTCTGTGACCTTCAGCACTCACTGGAACGGTTCGCAGCCGAGTGTGAAACGGCTGGGATGAGGATAAGCACCTTTAAATCTGAGACCATGTTTACGAGTGAGGGGACAATGGAGCGTGAGTTTGGCTGGAGAAGCGGAGCAGCGGGGGCAGTGTTGCAGTCGCTCTACCGCACCGTTGTGACGAAAAGAGAGCTGAGCCAAAAGGCAAAGCTCTGGATCTACCGATCAATCTTCGTTCCTACCCTCACCTATGGTCATGAAAGCTGGGTCATGACCGAAAGAACGAGGTCGCAGGTACAAGCGGCCGAAATGGGTTTACTCAGGAGGGTGGCTGGAGTCTCCCTTGTAGATAGGGTGAGAAGTCCCGCCATTGAGGAACTCGGAGAAGAGCCGCTGCTCCTTTGCGTTGGAAGGAGCCAGTTGAGGTGGTTTGGGCATCTAGTAAGGATGCCCCCTGGGCGCCTCTCTAGGGAGATGTTCCAGGCACGTCCAGCTGGGAGGAGGTGGTGGAGAGATTACATCTCCACATTGGCCTGGGAACGCCGCAGGATCCCCCAGTTAGAGCCGGTTAATGTGGCCCGGGAAAGGGAAGTTTGGGGTCCCCTGCTTAAGCTGCTGCCCCCGCAACCCGACCCCGGATGGGCGGTTGAAGATGAGATGAGATGTATTGGAAGTTAATTCATTGTGGATCATCCCCCAGCATCTGGTGAGCAAACTGGCCCCCCTTGGACTCAACACCCCCCTTTGTAACTGGCTGCTAGATTTCCTCACAGACAGGCCCCAGTCTGTGCGGGTCGGCAGAAACACCTCCAGCATCATCTCCCTCAGCACAGGCTCCCCCCAGGGCTGTGTCCTGAGCCCACTGCTCTTCACCCTGATGACCCATGACTGCCGTGCCAGGTTCAGCACGAACCACATCATTAAGTATGCGGACGACACGACAGTGGTGGGCCTCATCAGGGACAACGACGAACTGGCCTACAGAGAGGAGGTGAAACATCTGGTGGACTGGTGTGACATGAACAATTTAATCCCGAATGTCAACAAAACAAAAGAGATCGTCGTTGACTTCAGGAAAAAACAGCCCAGTCACACCCCCCTCCTCATCAACAACGCCGCAGTGGAGCGGGTCAGTAGCACCAGATTCCTGGGGGTGCAGATCACTGACACTTTGACCTGGTCCCTTCACACCTCTGCTCTCGTGAAGAGAGCACAGCAGCGTCTGCACTTTCTGTGTCGGATGAGAAGAGCATTCCTTCCCCCTCCCATTCTCACCACCTTCTACAAAGGGACAATAGAGAGCATTTTAACCAGCTGCATCTCTGTCTGGTCTGGGGCCTGCAACGCCTCAGACTGGAAACGTGTAGAAAGAGTGGTGAGAGCAGCGGAGGGTATCATCTGTACAGCTCTTCCTGCTATCCACGAGACTGCACGCAGACGCTGCCTGACCAGGGCAGAGTCCATCATCAAGGACCCCTCTCACCCCCATCATGTTCTGTTCTCCCTGCTGCCCTCTGGTAAGAGGTTCAGCAGAAGAGAGCAGAACATCCAGACTCCACAACAGCTTCATCCCCCACGCAATAAGACTTTTAAACTCCAAATAACCCCCCCCCCACACACACACACACACACACACACACACTCACTTGTCACTTTACTGGACACTGCCTCACTTTACTTGGACACTATGCACTACCTCATTCCATTCTGTTACTCTCTGTTTATATTCACTGTTCACTACACCGTTCACTGTTTATTTATTATTTATACTTAATATTCTGCTGCTAATACTCACTTCAAACAGCTGTCAACTCTGTCAACTTAGATGCTATATTATATTTTATATTATATTTTATTTTATATTTTATTTTATTTTATATTTTATTTTATTTTATATTTTATTTGTTGTAGATATGTCTATATCTTGCCTCCTTTTATATTTTATATTTACCTTTTATATTGTATATTTTTTGGTGGTTTCTGGAGCCTTGCAACGGAATTTCGTTTGTATACATGGAAATGTGTGTGAATGACAATAAAGTTTGTCTAAGTCTAAGTCTAAGTCTATTAATACTTTGCTAAAAAAAAGGACTAAGTAGTGACAGTGTGAAAAAAGTAATTTCTGGGAAATGATGCGTCAAGATGCATTGATAATCGTTTTATAGGCGCATCACAGCCCTCTAAATAGTAATTCAATAGAATTGTTAGGTGCCTAGAGATTCCCACCCCTACTCTTATCTTTATTTCTTTAGAAGTATGCTAAATTCTTGCCACCATAACTATAAGAAATGTGATAGCTGTAAGGGCCTTTTTGTGTCAGTTATTTTATGGTTACAGCTCTAAAATGCTAACTAGACAGTCACACAATGCAGTGTGTGAGCATGCATTGATGTGGCATCATGCATTATACTATGCGTAGGCGTCTCACCTGAAAATTCAACACATTGGTGTGCAATCCTTTGTAAGAGTAAATATGCACAGAATTTGTATATTATGTGGGTGGCAGATGATTGCTACAATACTGAGTCCTGGAATTTCTCTTTAAAAATGTGTGCATTCATGTGCATGTTATTATTGGACATCTGCACTAATCAGTTTTCTTCAGTGTCATATTAGTGAGAAATCTACTCCTCATCTTTAGGATTAGAGAAAACTAATTCTATGTTTCTATGTCTACATAACCCGGTTTCAAATTTCCTTTTTAAATGTGTGCATCTACATGACAAAGGCTTCAAGTTTACAGCAAGAGACAGCAACTCTCTTTTAAAAATTTGATTCATATGCTCCAATATAGTTTGACCAAATATGTCAATCCAGTATTCAGTAGCTGTTAGTGATATCCAGTGTGATGTTTGTACTCTCCACATGGGGGAAAATAAATAAAACTGTTCAATGTGACACTTGTTTTTTTCTTGTGAATAACTATATCATTTTACATCTTCAGGAACCTTTTCAGATATAGCATGGAAAATTACCCATTGGTTGTGACATGCGTTAGACATCTGCAACTATAGATGAGGTGTTGCAAATAGACATTGCTTTAGTTTAAGCTCAAAAGGTTGCTAAATCAGACCGTCACATAACCTCTAACATAACTTATCTGTGCTTTAGTTTCCAGGAGCAAATTCTGTAGGAAGAATAATTTAAATATGTTATTAATTAAAATCTGCCTTCAGCCTTTTGCAACTGTACAGATACATGATAAGTGTTAACTGTCTCCTTTTGTAAAATGTACATAAAAAATATAAATGTGTTAATGCAGGTATTCTGTCGTTGATTTACAGTTTTTTGATGTGTGTGGAATTATGTCATCACTGCTTGAAATATATATACCAAATATACCAAGAATAATAGTAACTAGACCTGCAAGCAGGTATCAATGGGGACTAAGTCACCTTGACCCGCAGAGGTGATGCAATTTGGACCAGCACGTCCATGGGCACGATGCAACAATGTTGCATCATGCATTTTTCAAACTTTTTTTTCAAACAGTTTAGGTATTTAAATTAGTAGATATTGTATTTGTACACGTCATGCACGCATTACTCAAGCCCCAGCTTGTTGCCGATTGACCTCAGATTTTGAACAGACCCTCAGTGTCTTACTACTTTTCCAGGTTTTGTGTTAATTGGAGAACTATTGCAAAGTAATGTAACACTTCTTGTTTTAACTACAATATACAGGAATTATTTCCTTTAATACTTCTACGTTGTTTGGATTATGAAAATAATTTTGATAACTTTTGATCTTAGGGGTAGAAAGATTTGTGCTGATGGTGCTCTTGGCCTAGGAATATATATTTATTTAGCAATTTTATGTAACAGGGCCAACAAATAGCCAATTAACCTCAAATTTTGCACAGAGCATCAAGTTATCATACCACCACCCATCCAAGTTTAATGACTAATTATTCTGAAGATATATAACACTTCCTGTTTTGACTACAACATACAGGAAGTTCTTCCTTTTTAATGTACACAGGTTTTGGACTTTTACAATTCTTTTGATAACTTTCCATCAAAATGATTGAAGGATAAGTCTTGCAATGTTTTGTGGTGATTGGACTTAGCCTAGGTGGAGTTTGAAATATTAGATTGAGCATTTTTTGCGATTTTGAGGCAAAAAAATAATTTGCGGAATTGGGCGTGGTCTTTATCACAAGATTCAGCACCTTTCAGAGAACATGTAAATGTAAGAAAGAATAGAAAGTAAGAAAGTTTTGTGTTGATCCGACATGTTGTAGGGAAGATACGCAGTTCCTCTTTTGACTGAAATCTACAGAAGTTGTTCCTTCATAATTTGCGCAAATTAAAGTTTATAAAAATATTTTTTAAAACTTTTGATCACGTCCATCCAAAGATTATGTGTAGCAAGTGGTGATCAAGGTGATCTGTCTCTCGTCCTATGAGGAGTTTGAAAAAGTAGAATTTGCATATGGAATGTAAGACTTTTGAATGTGTGACGTAAGATGTAAGAGTTAGGGCGCACTCACACTTCCCATCCGTACCGTGCCCCGTGCTTTAGGGTACTTGTCCCCCCCCCTCCCTCTCTCCCCGGGCCCCAGAACCGTTTGTACTCACACAACCTGGGCCTCGCGCTTTGTTTACAAATCTTTCCATAGACCTCAGAGTTTTTGTGCGTCTTGTCCAACTGTTTTTGAATATTTTCATCTGACCAAATCTGCAGTAAACACTCCACCTCTGCAACACACCAATTTGAACATTTCGCCGCAATTGTTTTAAATGTCCACGCATGGTCCGTCCTTCTTTTTTCTATGTCCGAACAGGCTCACATAAAATGACGTCAGAACCGCCGTAGGCCTCGTGCTCGTGCTCTTACACGTGTACACGCTCTCCCAAACGGGCCGTGGTCGGCAAGCGATAAAATATGTATGACTGTATATGACAGAAATGAGCAGATTAAAGATTAAATTATTGCACTTAAGTGGTGGATAATGTTATTGCACAAAAAAGAAGAAGAAGAAGATAAGACATAAGATGTCTAGTCCAGTTTATTGTCCAGCCACAGCCCGAGGTATTTGTATGAGTCTACAGCATTCACCTCAGCTCCCTCTAGCAGGACTGGTCGTGGTCTTGGTCTGTACCTCCCAAAATCAATGACCAGCTCCTTCGTCTTGGATGTGTTGAGCTGTAGGTGGTTAGTGTGGCACCAGAGACTAAAGTCCCCCACCAGACTCTGATACTCCTCCTCTCTGTCACCCCTGATACATCCCACGATGGCTGTCATCGGCGTACTTCTGTATGTGACACAGCTCCGAGTTATAGCAGAAGGGTGAATGGAAGAGGGGCCATCACTGTGCCCTGAGGGGCTCAGTGCTGCCGACCACAGTGTCAGACGTGGTGTCCTTCAGCCTGACATACTGTGGGCTGTCAGTGAGGTAGTCTCTGGCCCAGTCCACTAGATAGGGGCGACTCCTATTCAGTTTGTCCTGAATTATAGGGGGCTGGATGATATTGAAGGCACTGGAGAAGTCCAAGAAAAGAATCCTTGCTGTGCCGCTTCTCTTATCCAGATGGGAGTGGACTGGTGCAGCATGTAAAGGATGGCATCCTCCACACCAACATCTGGCTGGTACACAAACTGCAGGCTGTCAATTCAATTCAATTTTATTTATAGTGCCAAATCATAACAAAAGTTATGTCATGGGCGTGTTGTACCTGGGGTGTGAGGAGGCCGAGGAAAAGCCGCTCCAACGTCTTCATCAGGTGTGAAGTGAGTGCCACCAAGTCATTCAGCTCGCTTCTTGGGAACCGGAACGATGCAGGATGTCTTCCAGAGGGTAGGCACTCTAGAAGACTAGCTGCTTAGGTTGAAGATCCGTTGTAGTGGTTTCCCCAGTTCTGCAGCATAGGTCTTCAGTATTCACGGACACACTATATCCAGGCCTGCTGCTTTCCTGGGCCGGAGCTTCCTCAGCTGTCCTCTGACCTGGTCTGTGGTGATGTGAGGCGGGGATTGTGTTGAGGTGGAGGAGGAGGGGGCTGATGTTGTTGTGTCAGTGGGGGAGGTGTGTAGAGGGAAGAAGGAGAGATGGCTGCAGTGAGGGTGGGGGTAGGGGGGACAAGGGCTGGTTAAACCTGTTGAAGAAGTCATTCAGCTCGTTCGCTCTTTCCATTGTCCCCCCCTGTAGCTCTGGTCTTTGTGTTGTGACCTATGATGGTCCTCACACCTTCCCAGCCCTCCCTCATGTTGTTCTCCCTCAGCTTGTCCTCCACATTTCTCCTGTAGCTGTCCTTAGCTTCCCTCACACAATGTTTCAGCTCCTGCTGTACTGCCTTCATGGCCTCCCTGTCCCTGCTCCTGAAGGCAGCCTTCTTGTTGTTGTGGACAGCCTTAACTTCACGTGTTACCCATGGCTTGTTATTAGAGTAACGGCAGACAGTCTTGACAGGGGAGACCATGTCTGCACAGAAGTTCAGGTACTCAGTCAGACAATGTGTAATCCTCTCACCATGCGGGTCGATCAGCACGTCCCAGATTGTGGTGTTGTAACAGTCTCTAAGGACGTGCTCACACTGTCCTCCCGGACCACGACCCGGACTTTAGGGTACTTGTCCCCCCTCCCTCTCCCCCCCGCGCCCCAGCCCCGTTTGTACTCACACTGCCAGGGCCGGCCAATGCTTCTTGCTGTCCATACGCCATCACGCCGTAACACGTCACACGCATTGATCGCGTGTGTGTGGCTTTGTTTACAAATCTTTCCACAGACGTCGGAGTTTTTGTGCGTCTTGTCGACTGTTTTTGAATATTTTCATCCGACCAAATCTACAGTAAACACTCCACCTCCGCATCACATCAACATGAACCTTTCACTGCCATTGTTGTTGTTGTTAAATGTCCGCGCATGGTCCGTCCTTCTATTTACATGTCCGAACAGGTGGACATAACGCTACTGCCATAGGGCTCGTGCTCGTGCTCGTACACGTGCGCACGCTCGTGCTCGTACATGTGCAAACGGCTCCGCTAAAGCCCACCTCTTTCAAGCGGGCCGTGGACGGTCCGCTGGCCGCAGTTGAGCGCGGAGCGGGTGCACTCACATGGCTTAAAGGTACTAGACTTTAGCTGAAAAACCGGTTTTGGCCGCGGCCAAAAGGACAATGTGAGCAGACCCTTAGGGCACTTTCCATTTCAGGGGACCACCCCCTGATGGTGCGAGTTGTCACCAGCTGTTTTTGCACCAGTGGGGTATACAGTGGCTGTAGGTGAACCAGGTTGGGATCAGACTTCCCCAGTGGGGGGAGGGGAGTCACTCTGTTTGCATCCCTAACATTAGCATACAGGAGATCAATTGTTCAGTTGTTTCTGATGGGGCAGTCTACAACCTGGTGAAAAACAGCCAAAGTAGAATCCAAAGTCGCATGATTAAAGTCCCCAGAGATGATCATAAATGCCTCAGGGTGCTGTGTCTGCAGCCTTGCAGTGACTGAGTGGAACTTGTGCAATGAGCTACATTCCGCACTCTGAGTGCAAAAATAAATTGTGATTAATTGCAGGGTATTTTTGTCGCATTCTTTTTTCTGTAATTAATTAATCATTCATAATTGCCATGTTAAAGTCCTAGCCCTAATAAAAATAATTAAAAAAAAATCATAATAAAAATCTAAGGAAAAACAATAGGGTGACCCCCAGCCCCCTTGGGCTTGGACCCCTAATTAAAGCAGGGGCTGCTGCCGTTGTAGAACACTGAAGCTGCAATATGTGGGCTTGCTTGTTTTTTTCGTGTGTGTGTGCGCACATGTGTGCGCGTGTGTGTGTGTGTGCATGTGTGTGGCCAACGAAGGCTGACCCTAGCCTGTGTGTTCCTGACAGCAGCATAATGAAAGTGTTTGCTGTTCAGTTAACTGAGTCAAACTCTTTCTATGGGATCTCCAGCCAGGGTCACTCAGACACAGATAGTAGTCCATTTAACACCACTCTGACTCCAGCAGAGAGGGGTTATGGGCCACAGAGTGGAACATTCACCATGTTTTCAGTCAGAAAGGGCCATGTTAAAGAAACACTCCAACATTTTGGGAGATATGGTTGTATGCTGTCCGTACTCAGATCAGCCAACGCTGTTGAATGTGTTTACCATGAATGTCAGCATATAAGTGCATGTATATAAAAGACAAACTGTGCTGTCATAGTTTATATGAACTGTCAGACAGAATATTGTGCAAGGTTCATTCATTCATCTTCAACCGCTTATCCCGGGGTCGGGGTCGCGGGGGTGCTGGAGCCGATCCCAGCTGACATTGGGCGTGAGGCGGGGTACACCCTGGACAGGACGCCAGTCTATCACAGGGCACATAGAGACGTACAGAGACAGACAACCATTCACACCTAAGGGCAATTTTAGAGTCATCAATGAACCTAACACGTGCATGTCTTTGGACTGTGGGAGGAAACCGGAGTACCCGGAGATAACCCACGCTGACACGGGGAGAACATGCAAACTCCACACAGAGAGGCCCAATCTCTTGCCACACAATAAACTGTACTTAAAAAGACCTGCATGGTTACGTTTAAACTTTGTACTTTTGGCTCTCGAACCCATGACATGTAAATTACGTTGGAAAGACAGCTTGGAGAAGTGAAGGCTTGCATTAGCCCGGAGAATGGTCAAGGACAAGGATTTAAGGAGTAAGCCTCAAACTCTGCTTTGCCCCTTTGACTTTGTCCTGATCTTTGATGTCAAATGTTTAATTTTTTTGGACTCTTCACAGATGGCACTCTTTTATTTATCTACTTATGCTGGTAACCAAACAACACATATAACATGAAAATGTTGCATTTTATAATGACCAGAAATAATATAGTCTCATAAAAATGTCTGATTCATTTTTCTTTGTTTGCATAAAAAATTTAATATTTTTTTCAGGCCTGTGAATATTCTCAGTTGTCCAGGTCATCATTATCCCCATAGAAATTTAAGTCAAACAACTGGACTTTTTTCAGGTATATTAGGATTAGGTTTGCATGTGTGAAGATAAAAAGTGGCATTTACAAGACACAAGCCAAATCAGACAGTACACAAGTCAGACATGCACGTATGAACAGTGTGCATTACTAGCGAGTCCTGCCAGCAGGCTGGATGCTAACGTTAGCATGTCTGTGGACTCGTTAGATTAGTCTGCATACTAAGTGAATCATGATTTCAATGTGAATTTGTTCTCAGCATTGAAAGAAAAGGAAAATAACCCATATTTTCAATCTAAGACAGTATGTTTGATCATTAGTGCAAAGCACTGTTTAACATATTAACATATTTTTTAGCCTACCTCCAGCAGTGACTTATTGAATGTCACACCATGTCTCATTAATCTATAATAACTCTGAATCTTCAAATGTTCTCATCACAGTCCCATTAAAGACTCCAGATACTCTGCTAGTTCGGTTTGTCAGTGTGTCTATTAGTAAGTTACATTTATGGAACTGGTGTCACACATGTTGGAACAAATGTGTGTTTTCTTTAATAAGGAATTAAGATGAAGTAGAAGCGAATATCTGCTGTTGTAAATGTGTGGTTTTTTTTTACCTTCTGCAGGTGCATACACTACGGGTGTAACGATACACATATTTGTACCGAACTATCAAGGTACGGCCACCTCTGAGCGGGTGCAGAGGTGGATCGCGGTCCCTTATTGTGGCATACATAGTGTTAATATGGTAAATGTTCAGTCTTGTTTTGCATTGCTGAACTTAAAACTTAAAGTCGCAGTTCCCCCCGGACCGTTTAGTCTCTGGCTCGGCTCCCAGGTGCGCAGCATGGGTGCACAGTAGAAGCCAGAGAATGAGAGTCGAAGAGAGCAGCAGAGCAGACCGCGGCAGAAAGGGCCCCGCAACCCCACAAGCTGTGTGGATGCACTGCGTGCAGAACGACAACATGAAACCGGAGCTTGCAGACAGCCCCGTCATTCAAATCCAAGTGTGGGATAACTTCCCTTTCAGGTTAATTATGAACATGTACACACATTTAAAAAGGCAATGGGGAATCGATTCAACACTGCAGCTGGAGTTGGTCGTCGGTTCAGGGCAAGGATTTTTCTCTGCACAAACTGTCTCGTCTTTTAATACAATTCGGACTGAAAGCCCACTCTGCAGTCACCAAACCTCTTGTCAGCAGAAAAAATAAAAAGGTCAGGCTTGCCTTTGCTGAGGAGTATGTTGTGTGAACAGAGGAGAACTGGTCCAGAGTGACTTCAGGGATGAGAAAATGTTCAATTTATTTAGGACTGATGCAAATGTTTATGTGAACCTCCTTCACCAACATTTAATACCTTCACTGCAGTTGTCTCCCGATTAGCTGAAATGTTCATGCAAGACAATGTCCCCTATCACAATGCATAACAGGTTAAGCAGTTCCTTGAAGCTCTAAACCCCATAGAGAATCATTGGAAATCTTGGATAAATGGTTGAAACACTGTAGTTTGCTAAAAGTAACATTAATTGATAAATGGTTGAATACCTTAGCTAAAAGTAACATTAATTGATTTGTTGAAATAGTAAAAGTAATGGATAAATGGTTTGTACATTAAGCTTCACTTCAACTAATAGTAGTAGAAGTAGTAGTAGTGTTATGATAGCGGACCAAACCAACCAAAATACTGACTGTTCCACTTGTATATAATGTATGATGTTATCCATTTGGAGCATACATTGTGAATTGATGAAGCGGGTACGTTAGTTCATCTGAAGAGGCTGGTGGGGTACAGTCTGAATGTTTCAAGGTTAGAGAATGTGACTTATACAATCACATATCACATACAAACTCCAGCAGCTATGGAATTCCAATACATGTGCTGAAGAGGCTGAGCGGGTGAAGCAAACACACCATACAAGTAAAAAATATATATATATAAAATATTCATAAACACAGCAAATACTAAAGTATAAGCACAAAGGGAACACATACATTAAGCAGTAGAATAGGAAAAATATGAATGCCTTTAGATTGAATAATTGCTGGCTATGTATGATTGTGAGAATGACCACATTTACAGCTGGATGATACAGCAAAAAATGATCCACAGGCAAGGTTTGAGGTGGGTCACCAAGGCGTTTCTTTTTTTCATCGCTCTTGGCAAACAGTACAGGCACATCAGTGTCACCAACCTAAAGAACTCCAGGTTGCCAAAATGGCGCCTATTTATAGGGTGTCAACCCATTAACTTGGAAGAATCCATTCCCCGGGATCCCCTGCCTAAGACATGTTTAACCCACCTTTTTTTTTTTTTATTTCTGTATATACACACCACATCATCTGTGACCTATATACTGTACATCCTATTCTACGTCCACTAACAGAAAATACACCAATACACTTCATATTACCTCCACTAAATACAATGCACACAATAACCATCCCCACACCAATTTACACTTGGCTGCCCCCGGAACTATATAAGCGGCGTCCGTTGCCTGGGGAAGCCTTTTGCCTGCACACCCTGAAGTCAACAGACTGGTGAGCACGCAGCACTCTTGATTTATTCCCCACACACTTATGGAGCAACACAATACCCATTCTTAGCATCTCAATTAAGCAACCAACACATTTCATCTGCAAATTTAACCCTGTCCCTCTGCTCCAGGTTGAACTGCGCGGCCCACACAGCAAACCCCTAGACCCAACAAAGGACAACAAACATGGTCACCAACATTCAATACATATGGTAAACATTTCAATAGAAATGTACAAAAAGCAATGTGTTAAAATGCATTGTGCAAATCTGGTGGTGTTGCTCTTCTTAAAGTGTCAGTGCAATTATTAAAGTGCATCTGTAATCACACTCAGTCTAAAGCGTGTGGTGCCTTGTGTGCAAAACTGGTGACTATGTGCTCTTCGTCACAATGATGTTACATTACATTTGTCTTAGCTGATGCCTTTGTCCGAAGCAACCTCCAAAAAGTGCATTTAGCAATTAGGGTACAAACCAGAAGAGCAAGTTATTAAGTGCGGTAGCTTCAAATAAGCCGATCTAAAGAGTACTACATATACATGCTTTTTTTAAAATCATCTTCTTAGCCATGGTGCCGTCGAAAGAGATGCGTTTTTAGTCTGCAGCTGAAGATGTAGCCGATTTGCGATTTTGACATGGTGGGCTGGGGTCTAAGGTTTAATCATGTCCTGGATGTAAGCTGGGCCTGATCCCTTAGTAGCACGATACGCAAGTGCCAGTGTCTTGAAACAAATGCGAGCAGCGACAGGAAGCCAGTGAAGGGAGCGGAGGAGCGGTGTGGTATGAGAGAACTCATGTAAGTTGAAGACCAGTCAAGCCGCTGCGTTCTGGATGAGCTGCAGGAGTCGGATGCCGCAGGCAGACCAGCCAGGAGGGAGTTACAGTAGTCAAGGCGTGAGATGACAGCCTGGACCAGAAACTGTGCTGCCTTCTGGGTCAGAAGAGGACGTATCCTCCTGATGTTGTGCAACATTTATCTGTACAATCGGGTTGTTGCAGAAATGTTGGTGGTAAGGGAGAGTTGGTCACACCCAGGTTCCTTGAAGTCTCGGTGGGGGCTACCAGAGAGATGTCAAGGGTGATAGTAAGGTCTTGGGTGGGAGAGCCTTTTCCAGGAAGAAAAAGCAACTGTCATGTCTAGGTTGAGTTTCAGGTGTTGCGCGGACTTCAATTGTGAAATGTCAGACAGGCAGAGATCCGTTCTGCATTGAGTGTGTCGGACGGAGGGAAAGAGAGAGTAAGTTGGGTGTCATCAGCATAGCTGTCATAGGACCAGCCATGTGAGTCAATAACAGAACCAAGGGAGTTGGTGTACATAGAGAAGAGGAGGCCCCAGGACTGAACCTTGAGGGACCCCAGTAGTAAGATGATAGGGTTCCGACCCAGAGCCTCTCCAAGTTACCCAGTATGTGCGTTTTTTTAGGTAGGATATGAGCAGGGAGAGTGCAGAGCCTGACATACCTAATTGCTGAAGGGGGGAAACAAGGATATGGTGGTTAACTGTGTCAAATGCTGCAGACAGGTCCAAAAGGATGAGCACAGAGGGGAGAGAGGCTGCCCTAGTCATGTGAAATTGCTCAGTGCCAGCAAGAACGGACGTTTTGGTTGAGCCTTAAAACCACACTGGTTGAGTGAGGATCAATAAGGTTGTTCAGGTGAAGGTAGGAAGAGCGTTGGTAAAAAACAACACGCTCTTGTGTTTTGGAGAGAAATGGAAGAAGAGAGACAGGTCTGTAGTTTACTTCAGACTGGTCAAGGGTAGGTTTTATGAGTGGGTTAACTCTTGCCTCTTCAAGAGAGTCAGGGAAACAGCAGTGGATAAAGATGTGTTAATAAGATGGGTGAGAAAAGGAAGGTCAGGTGCAATAGATGGGGTCAAGGGAGTCAGACAACCATGGGGGATGGGAGGACTTACAGACCCACCTTAAAGTAAGTGGACAGAGTCGAGAGAGAAGTAGAGAGGAGAGTGTCTGTGGCAGAGTTGGATGAAGGAAGGGCTGAAAGAATAGATGAGGCCGAAGAGGAAGGAGAGAGGGATCAGATGTTGCGACAGACAGGTACTGTATCTGTTGATGGGAACGGGTTGTCAGAGTGGGAGAGAGTAGGATATGAATAAGTGGTCAGAGACATGAAGTGGAGTTACAGTGAGGTTGGAGGTAGAGCAGTTTCTGGTAAATATGAGATCAAGGAGATAACCAGCTTTGTGAGTAGGTGGAGAGGGAGTGAGAGAAAGATAAAAAGAGGAAAGTACCAGATATAAATCGGATGACTTCTCTGACTGGATGTTGAAGCCGCAGAGAAGAACAAGTTGAGGACCATTTTCTGGGATGTTTGAAAGGAGAACATCTAGTTCTTCAAGGAACTCTCCCAGTGGACCTGGTGGACGGTAGAGAATGACAATGTTTAATTGCAGCATGAAATTCAAATGAGAGTGCAGTAAAGCGTGACAGCGGGTAAGGAGAGAAACTCCATTTGGGGTTGATCAGCAGTCCTGTCCCGCCACCTCTGCCAGTGGGTCTGGGTGTGTCGGAGAAAGAGTAGGCAGTGGAGGATGTGTTGGCTGGTGTAATCCAAGTCTCAGTGAGAGCAAGGAAGTCAAGGCATCGCTTGGTAGCAAAGCCAGAGATGAACTCAGTCTTGCGGGTAGCTGACTGGCAGTTCCACAGGCCCCCAGTGACAAGGTGTTGGGTGTGTGTGGAGCGGGTGGGATTGATAAAGGTGGAAACATTACGGTATTGTTTTGAAAGAGCACAAGGCTTGTAATATCTACGAGATGACACATGAACAGGAATAGAGAAAATGCAAAAAAGGAGAGTAGCAATGCCAAGAAGATACTTAGCCTCCCACAAAGACTCCTGCGTAGACAATTGCCAGCTTTAAAAAAAAAAGAAGACTTGAAGCCGGTTTGCTACAGCTGGTCTGACCACCCCCCCAAAACTGCTAGCTCACTGTGAGTCACTGAGCAGGAGAAAGTCACTTTTACCAGGTGAGTTTACCACAAAAAGTATCTTAAATACTGTTTCAAAATTTTCAATTGTGACTAATGTTGATCAAATGTTACATGTTCCTGATATCAGACAGAATTGTCAACTAGTTACACTGTCCTAACATCTTCAGTCTGACATTGGCCGCACACTAGCTGAGGGGGGATTCGATACTCCCTAACATATCACAAGAGCCTTTCAGTCTTGCATGTGGTAATTCAGTCAGGTTTAGACGGTAGTCACTGTTTCACAGCTACAATAGTACTATACTATGACTATAGATTATATGGTAAGGACGGTGCCTATGATGTAAGAACAACTTTAACTAACTTGGTTGTGATTGGCCAGTGAGGGCTGTCTTTGTAAAAACACAGCTTAATAAAGTGCTGATGGCGCCGATTGTCTAATCGGAAGGTCCCCACAACGCTCACTGGCTCAGAAAATTGTGCATCAAAATGAAATTATTAGTTAAATCAAGCATCTGTAAGCTGTTCATGATTTATATGCCATAAGAGAGGTAGCGAGTTACTGCTCATAAGTCATTTACTGGTGTGCTGTGTACTTTCTTTCTTTCAGACAGAAATGAATGAAAACTAAGCTTGTCACATTTATAGTGCATTTTTAAAGACAGAAGGTACACGGGTCTTTGGCCTTGAATGTGGTTGGCTGAATGTCAGCCTGCCTGTCCTGTAATAGATGGAGCATCCATGTTCTGCCTCTTCTATTCCCACCTTCCCTATACCAGCACCTCCAGCCCTGGGCCTGGGACCCTGTCAGACATACCTGGTGCTAAAACACTCTTTATATTTCCTCACTCTGTCTGTACACTACTCTGCTCTTTCTCTTTCCTTCTAACTCTCTTTTCAGCCCATTTATCTCATTATGGTCTGGCTATCTCCAGTGGCGTTGAAAATGAAGTGTTAATCTCTCATCTCATCAATCTCAGCAGCCTAGAAGTGCCTGAGTCTCTCCCTGCAACACAAAATGATGACTGGCACTTTTACTTGTTTGGAGAAATAAGTGTGGGGGCTAAATTGAATTTTAATGGATCGCGCATACCCCCAGTGAAAGGTGCAATCCATTACTGAATGATTGTAATGTTATTTGTTGCCAGTGTTGATTTATTGTACGTATAGTGCGGATGGCCAAAGGTGGGCACGTTGGGGAAGGAAGCAGCGTGGTGTGTTGATGGGGATTTAACTACTGTACAGTAGAGAGAAGAGAGGAAATCCAACACCACAGTAGCTGTTCATTTACCTCCTTTTGAAGGGTACATGAAGTAGCTGTTAAAGTGTGAGGGATATAGACCTGGGTAACATGTAGTCACAGTGGAGGGAACAAGTGAAAATTGTTTCTCTCATTACATAATCTTCAGCTTGCTTGGCACCAGATCCAAGAGGAATTTGATTGGGTAGCTTATTCCCCCCACAGAATCTGGCAGGTGATGAATCATTAATGGCTGTGAGATAGAAGTAAGTTTGTAGAAGTTATTTAAAATGTTAGATATAATTGGTTTGTCTGCGATGCTAGGGCGGCATGTTCCAAAGACGGAGGGCCCGGACAGAAAAGAGTAATGCTTTAAAGAGGCATAAGTGCGTGTCCAGACCATAGACTGTATACAATAATTGGACAAACAGTAGCCACTGCATTGTTACCCACTGGTTTTTCTCGACCTCTGTTGTGAAACCTCAATTTTGGCAATTTGGCTGTTGCAGCCAGTGGAGTCGCTCCCGGAAAAATGCACGTTTAAGACACCTCATGATTGTCGTCACTTTTCAGACTTTAGTTCAGATAGATGGATAGACATAAAAATTATCCTCAATCATTTCAATGAGACAGCTGCAATGCAGTGTGACATAGCAAAAGGACAGGCACAGGGTCATCCAGAAAGAAAGTTGATCATCGCTCAACTTTTCCCCTGAACACAATGCACTATCCCCAAAATGCTCTGTATTGGTAAATATTCCCGGTAAATTACTTTACTGTCTATCAATCATACAGATGAAGTATAAAATCAGTGATTGTGTGTTAACTGAGTTGTCAAATCCTGTCTCATATTCTAAACTTTGTTTTGGCATCTGATTATTGCTTTAAACTCGTGAATTTATAACTTTGTAAGGTTTACCATAATCTTAAACAACACACCCACACTAGTGCTGTTCTGTTTTGCCCCATGTATCTCTTCACAATAAACCACACCAACATTGTTCCTAAGTTTTCAATCTGTTGAAAACTTTGAAAACTAAAAAAAAAGGAAATCCAACAGTTTAGAAACTTCACAGCACCAGGCTGTAAAGTTTATGGCGGACCTAACAGTATTCCTGTGTGTAGCTGTGGGTGAACAACTAACTGTGTTATTCTGATAATCTTCTTCAGGTGGAGGCTGGCACTCGGTTTAGCTAATCTGGCCCCAGCAGCTGGTGTGCTGGGGGAACAACAAATTAATTAGAGATCTCTGCAAGCACACAAACTTTGTTATTGGAGTCTCGGGTGTGTTAACCAGCTGGTGCATCCTATTGTCTATGCATCTTAACCCAGCTCAGGTTAGCCATCATGTAAGTCATTTCGTCTCTGTGGATCCGCCATCTGCCAGTGATAAAATATTCAGTCTGCAGAGGGGAGGTGCCCTGGGATGGAGTTAGCCAGATAGTCTAGACAATGATATGTTCTACGTAGTCATTTTATGCAGAAGCCCCTCGAAAGAGCCACATCCTGCTAAGAGAGTTAAGTCTCCAAAGCACAAGTGTCTTTATTAATTTTTTATTACGAAGTTTGGGAAATTGTCAGCATGACTCCCAAATCAGAACAACCTGCCTGAGGACCTGAAGTTATTATTCATTATTATTGTTTTTTTCTGCTTGAATTATTTTTTGTTTTGCATTCCATAGTCTTATATTTTATATTTCCATGCTCCATTTTAAACCTTCCTGCATGGCACGGTTCATTAATCAAATAGTTAGTTGACGGAATATTTAGGTTTATCTTGTTAATAATGTCAGACATAATACTGCGCATGTGCGAAAGGTGCACGCAGCCTGTTGCTGCTCCAGCCTTCGAGTTTGCTTTTTAAAACTTTCTTAACTGTTATTCTCTTTTTGTTGGCTCTGTTTCTTCACCCTAACTTCTGTGATGTTCTGCCCTCTACAATGAGGTTACTTTTGATTGTTTCCATGTATTTTTTCATGTTGTTTTTATCAATGCCACTTCCACCGGTACACGCTGGCATAGCCGCCAGACCAGCTGAGATTCCACCTGAACTCTGGAGAAAAACACACCGGGGATAGGGAGGTGGGAAGCAACGTCGGGGCCATAGATAAGGGTCGAGACAGGGCGGGCTTATGGAGAGGAGAAGATTTAAGCCGTGTCTCCCCTCTGTTGTTATGGGCAATGTACGGTCTCTCTACAACAAAATGGATGAACTGACGGTGCTAACGCAGAGCCACCCAGAGGACCTCGAGTGCAGTCTGTGTGTTTCACAGAGACATGGCTGCAGAGGGACATCACGGATCAGAACATCTCTGTGGATGGCTTCCACACCATTCCGGCTGACCAGGGCTGCATCGAGAGCAGTAAGAGGAAAGAAGGGGGGTTTGCCGTTCTAGTAAACAGCAGATGGTGTAATCCTGGTCAAATCACCATTAAAGAACAACCTCTTCTCTCCCTCCTCTGGGCAGGTCAGATCATAACCTGGTTCACCTCAAAACCTGCTATGTGCCTCTGGTGAAGAGGAAGCCTACGACCACAAGGACTGTGAGGAGGTGATCTGAGAAGGCTTATGAGACACTGCAGGGCTGCTTTGAAGTGACTGACTGGCCTGCACTTTGTGAGCCGCACTGTAAATATAATATTAAATATAGTCTTTGAATTTAAATTTCCAATTTTCTATATATAGTTATATGTGTTTATATAATTTTTAACTTATTTATGCTGTCTGCGTAATATTTGTTGTTTGTATATCTGAAGTTCTGTAACGAAAGATAGTTTCCCCCTGGCATTATTAAAGTATTTCTGATTCAGATTTTTCATGCAATAACATTTTGTTGGTTCTAGAGCTGCTTTTCCTTGTAATTGTTTTATTAATTTCAATTATTTTATTAATAATTTTGTATTGTTGGTTGAACAAAACAATCATTGTGAAGGTGTCATGTTGGGATGAGAACATATGACGACATTTCTCACTATTTCACGACTATTTAAGTTAATTGAGAAAATAATCAGCAGATTAATGCATAATAAAAACAGTCATTACTTACAAAAAAACACATCTCTACCAAAGACAACAGTAAAACCTTGCCTTTACATGAATGCATGAGTAACATTGAATATAATAGTCACAGTCTACATTGAGAATTTTAATGTTGAATACTTTGAGAACATTTACCTGATTACTGACTTTTCTTGAGAAACATTTTTAACACAGGACTTTTACTTGTAACTGAGTGTAAGAGCTGAGGTAAACATGGGTTAATATAAAAAAACTATGAATAAGAACTCTACAAAACAATTACATCAAGTCAAGTCAAGTCAAGTCAGTTTTATTGTCAAAAATTGCAATATGCATGACATACAAAATGCAAAAAATGAAATTACAATCCTCTCAGACCCAGTGCAATCGGCATATTAATAAAAAATAAAAATAGACTAAAGAATTAACAACTCCTTTTTATATATACAACATAATAAAAATAATAAAAATATACAAAGAGCAAAAAATGTAACATAGTCAGCTGTCGTGTTATCATGGCATCATCAGAACTACTGTAAATAGTGGAAAGTCCCAACCCAACCATGTGACAGAACACATTCAGCACACCGCAACGTTAGTTTTCACTTTTCTCTGAGACACCTTTATTAATCTGCGAATGTTACACACAACATATCTAATCTTCCCACAAATCTATGCCACTTGTAACCATTTGGATGTGACAAACGCTCACTTACCCAATCCAAACCTCCCATGAACTGTTTGCAAGGGGCTCCGGAGTGCATCACACCATAGTTGGACATGCTGAATAGTATTCCCATCTAGACAAATTGGCAATTTCCAGATGGCAATATGTCAGGCAGCATCTCAGCTGCCGGCTTTACACCAAATGATTTCTGAGATGGACAACTTTTATTAAATCCTAAATCAAACCTATTATCTCACTGTCACAATATCTACTCCATGGGTTTGAACCAATGACATTTTCAAATACAGCAGTCATGATAATTTGGCATTGACTGTTGAGTGCTATAGCAACAACTTTATGGCTATACATTTTTATAGTAAATTAGATGTATATGACCTACTGTTTGATTTTAAGTACACAGAGGCGTACCATCTTTTCCAACTCTTGAGAGCTAAGTCAGTGCTCTTCTTCTCTCTAGCCAGGGATCTTTTGAAGTGTTTTTGTTCCGGCACAAGAGCTTGGCTGTTACATTACCAGCCAATATCCGTCAGCTCACATGTGTAGCCCACTCTGTGTGCAAAAGGGCAACCATGATTTCGAGTGTGTACATTTTGGATGAGGTACATCAGGCACTGCATGTGAAAGCTGTGTTTTCCCCAAAGACTACGTAAGGAACCAAAAATCCATGCAGGCAGCTTACGGGCCATTTGAAGGGCCCGACTCCCTGCTCTCATTCATCACCTAACAATCTGCCACCTTCCTCGAGAACAAATCCGCACAGGGACCTCTCAGCACAGCTATGGTGTCCTCGATGTGTTTGTGTGGTAGATATGTGGGCTTTATTGATCAATTATACTGCTCCATAACTCCCAACTCCTTTTAGTATGTCAGTGTGTGTGGGTAAGGCACATCAGTCATACAACATACTTAGCTCTCGCTAAGACCCATGGTTAAGTGTTAGCATGGAGCTCCATAACTGCTTATTTACAGAAACATAAACAACAGAAACTAAATGTCATTTAGTTGCTTATTTTCATATTGTTTATGCTCTTATTTAGTATTAAACCAACAACCTCTGGTCAGAAGCTCACTTCTCTAACTTTAAGGCCCAACTGTCTTTCATAGCATATATATATATGTTTTTTTTAGTAATATCCATAATTAATTCTGTCTATGTGCAGTTATAGGAAGTAGTAAACTCAGTTCTGTGGCTACCTGGATTCTATTATTTTAAGATAATTTTTATTTCAGATGTATATTCTTCTGAAAGTGTTGTAGTTTAGCCAAGTGTTACAGATAAGATAAAACTTGTTTTATGGTATATATTCATATTGTTGATCTTCAAGACCGAAATGTCATCCTAATGAAAGAGAAATGCATATGGAGCCAAAGTGTGCAACTACTACTTTAAACTTTCTTGAATGTCATACTACTTAAAGACTTACTGAAATCTTAAGCTGAAACAACCATCTGAGAGGGCCTCATTAGAAACTGATGGTGAAAGGGCAGGCACTTTCAAAACATACCTGGCAGGTGATTGGATCAACCATTTGTCCATCAAACTCTTGTCGAAGTCAATCAGGGGGATGGGGAAAACATATTTTCTGTACTCCAACATGTTTCTGAAAACATTTTAGGCGAGAAATAGAAAGAATCATGATAAGTAGCCCTGGTAACGTTCCTCTGTCATTCATCGTCTAACCCTACCCTACATGAGATATTCCCGAGATCAGGCCGGCTGCAAATCTTCCAAGATGGCCGATTGGCCAGACGTACCTGCCGGGACAAATAAAACATGATCTTAGCAGATGAGTTTGGTTTCCAGGTTAGGGTATACGGTCATTTTAAATCCAATTACAGTGATGGATTTGGTTTGTTCTTTACTTTCTTAAATTATTATACACTCTTAGAAGGAGACAGTTAAATTAAGATGATGACACAATCCTCCAAACCTCAGCATAGTCCTTGCTAGTTTGAAAACACAACAAGTGATGATGGTAATCCTGATGAAAGCTTGAAAACTTGTCACAGGGGGATATGGTAGCTAAGGATGGAGGCTGGGGAGAAGCACAGCGGTAATAGGCAGGAAGGCTTAAGGATCTCTTATCCTCTACCTTAGCAGTCACACAGAGTACAAGCAGGGAGTCAACAGATCTACTTCAGCTGCTGATATGCCGCTGAGCTGGGATAGGCTTTGTGTGTGTGTGACAGGTCTTGGAAGTGGGGCTTTGCATGCTTGGTTACTTTGCATTATCATGATTACAGTTGTACGGATAATAATAGTAATAAAAGGTTTGGTGATCATTATGAAATATCTGTGTCATTAGATTTTGAAATTAAAAACCCACTGAATTTCCAAGCCAATGTATGCATTGAAATTGTGTATATCAGTGCTTTGACTCTGAATTTACCTCTTTATTGTTTAATGTCCACAAATGCAACGATTAAAAATGTCAACGTTAAAAAAATATAAAGCAGTCAGCAGCTAAGGGGGTCTCCCGCAGCTCCAGTTTGAGGTGTCAGTGTGTTTTCCTCATCTGTCGGCGAGAGACCCTCTCGTAGCAGCTTACTTCCAAGGTCCTGCTGATGAGTCAGAGCCAACACCAACTGTCTGCTCCTTGGGGCAGAGTTCAGTTTGACTGACTCTGACTTTAAACTTCACTTTGAATCTAAAACTAACCAGTGTAGCACGAGAGAATGGTGGACCATAGATCATTACGTTTATATATCCATAGTTTGTGGGGGAATTAGCCAACTAGCAGCCACTCTTGTCACTGCTCTCCTTGCTCGACCACATACACCTGATCTAGTATCTAGAATCGATTGCTCTTCCTTGGGTTCCCTGATGTCAACACTGAATTTTGCAGCTGAAATTGACCTGTTGATTTTTTTAACATTCAATTGCATGCATTGGTATTTTGGACATTTTAACATTGAATTTTGTAAGCGTTGAATTCTTTAACGTTGAATTTCTGAATATTGAAAAATAAAGACGTAAATTTTGAGGCAAAACATTCAGATACATAATTTCAATGCGTAAATATTCAGTGCTAGAAATTCAACGCCATTATAATTTTTTTTTTTAAATCTGATGAAACAGATTTACTTCCATAGATTCTTGACTGGATAGATCTCATAAAGACGCTGCACTAGGCCTGCAGGGTGGGGGTGTTGAGGAGGGTGAATGGGGTATGATGGAAGAGGGAGCAGGGAGGTAACCAAAACAAAGATATATTGACAAAAAAAGGAGGATGCCTGGAAACTAAACAAACTCTCTTTTAAGATCACTTACACAAATACCACAATTTTTTGTAAACAGTGAATATAGCAGTAGACACAAACTAAACAATAAACATAGCTCTGTCCAAGTTGACGCCCACGTAAAGGATTTGTTTACTGTAATTTCAGACATAGACTGTAGATAAAGATCAACAATGTGTCTCCCTCCCTCTGTACAAAGGAGCAGCCAAAATATCCCTGGGCGCCACCATCTTGTAATTTTGCAACCAGCAAAAAATAATGAAATAATTTACAGAAATTGTTTTTTTTATCACAAAAATGCATTTCACAAAGACAAAAATTAACTTAAAAAAAAGAACAAATAAAGATTTTGGTTCACTTCACTTTTATCTACTTGTTCCCTTATTGCGCCTTTCAGACTAAAAGCGGTTTGAGCTCATCACGGAGCATGGGGATTGTGACGCAGCACACGTCAATGAAAATAATGAGTTTCAGAGTGCTGTTTTTTATAAATCTTATCATGCACTGGGTTATTTTATCATTTATATAGTGATGTTGCTTAAGCTAACTGAGCACTCTGTCATCATGTGTCACCGACACATCTGATGATCCAAACATTTCAATAAAAGAGAGACACTTTATAAATACATTGAAATCTTCTGGGAATACAATTGTAACATTCACGATTTGTTTATCATATTTGCAGGTAATTGTTTTACTTTTGAAATGAGGAAAAAGAATCAGATTTATTAATTTATAAAATGTCGATTTCCAGTGTTCTTAGGCCTATAAATATTTATTTTCTTCATATAATATATTTAAGAACTGTGACATTCTTCTTAACTAAACGTGAATACAGTAGCCTATAGTATAAGTCTCCTACAAAACAGGCAAGTGGAAAGGTCTGAGGGAGCTGAGGCGGCAGAAGAATAACACACAGTCTGCTTTGTGTGATGACTTAAGACTGTTATCTTACAGCTTATAACAATTTTTATAAAACTTTGTGCACAATTTACTGTTATGTATCAAATAATCTGAAAACATTTACATATTGTACTGCATTTGTAGGCTGTAGAGAATGTGTTGGAATATTATGTGAGCATTTAGTTGGATATATGTGTGTGTGTGCATTCATATCATTAGAATGCAAACAGTATATGACAAACTTAATATTACTCTTCAGGTTACAGCATACATTAACATATTAATAAGGGAAACAGTTTTTCTTCATATTACTAAAAATTCTTGCTTTAACATACATATACAATCTTAAATGTAGAGATTAGGTTTAACACAATTAATACGTATTCATTACTATTTGCCCAATTAATGATTCAAAGAGTACGGAAGCCCTGAAAGGCAAGGTGATTTTTATTTTTCCGGGCATCGTTGATCAAAAAAGTGTATCTCCTTCGTACGAGATATGTATGAGATTGATTAAGGCAATACTTTTTTTAAAAGCTCACTATCATTTGATCTCTCAAAATGTTAAATTTGTCATATACTGTTTGCGTTCTAATGATAAACTTTGAGGCTTCATTAGTCTTTTTTTTAAACCTGTGCCGTGACGCAGGCGCGTCTCTAGATCGTGAAAACATCCGGGGCTGTAGCCCAGAAGAAGGGGATTCCCTTTGCAGATGGGTTTTTTTTTTTAATTTTTGAAATTTGGCTGATGAACATGCAATTGTGACGTAGTTTGGGAATTAAAGGAAAGACCTATGGTCATGGGTGACTCCTGTCGGGGCAGGCCATACAGATTCTCTATTTATTTAAAAAAAATGATGGGTTGAAATCGGGCTCGGGCTCATAATTACTGTTAATGTGTTGGGCCGGGCCGGGCTCGGGTACGGTGGGGCTTGATTTTTTGGGCCTGATCTAAGCTCTAGTAGACACTTCCAAAGGCTCTACATATCTTGCTGCATGCAGCGATCTTTTTACTAATAGGGAAATCACCAAAACCATGTCAGTTTAGGAATTATTTGTAAAAGGAAGTCTTTAATGCAACTTGTTTGTGTGCAACTCAGTGTCATGATAATTGTTCTGTCCTGTAATTTAATGAAAAGTTACATGCAAACTAGTTGCATTAAAATAAAAAAATAAAAACTATATGAATTTGTTTAGTCTAGTTTTATATAGTATGCATTACATAACTACCTGTTGGATGCTTAGACAACAAAATTAAGAAATAAAATAAACCAAGGAAAAGAAGAAGGCTTGTGGATATTTAAAATGCTAGAGGCTCCACTGTTGCAAATATGTTTCTTGTTTATCACCGACCAACTGTCTGTAGCTACAGTTCAGCATTTACATCTTACATCACAAGTGGTTGTGTGAAGCCTTTATGACACAGGATGTTTAAAATTAACACTGGCACCAGTTTTTTTTTATTTTTTGTTGCATTAATTCATCATTATGATGTAAATGTTAATTGCGCAATGTAATGGCTGTAACATAATGATCACTCTGCCTTGTATCCGCGAACTGAGATCAGGGTTTCTGGTTCAAATTGTGATTCTTATGGTTGTTAAAGAAGTATTCAGGTATTTGGTAATGTTATACATGTTGCTAACAGTAATGTTAGATGAGTTATGATATTATGTTATGTGATATACAGTACAAATAACTTGCATTAGATCTACTTCATATAAAAATCAATGGACAGAAAATATTGTCTGTAAGCAAATGCACTGTGTCCTGTGTTGTTGGTAATGTTAGCTCCCTATCCCGTTGCCTTTGTGTTTGAGCTGGGTATTTACATACAACCTCACGATACAATATGTGTTACGATTCAGAGGCAACAAAATGACACATATTGCACTTGGGCTGGTGAGTCCCGCCCTTGTAATACGGCTTCCTGTGGACCCCATGGGAAATTGGTGTCTATTGAAGTGGAACAATTATATTCTGGTCCCAGTCATTATCTGTCCTACACATATGATGGTTGGCAGTTTATGGCGAGGTTGTTCAGTGATAGGCTCTGAAAAAGGCCTTATGAGAATATTTCATGTCACCTATGTGACGTCACGTCATCACGTTTTTCCTCCACTTTTCAACTATGAGTGCTGCTGCTGCGTCTTCTGCCAAGATTGAGATCAAGATGCCAGTGTATTTTTTGCCAGAATGTCCACATTTGTACCAAATTTGGTGATGATTGCTTGAAATTTGTAAATTTGTAGGAGGACTACAAAAAAATGATTCTATTCAAAAGGGTGGAAAAACGATTTAGACACAAATGGCCGTGATTATATGGATATATTTGTGTGGATGGTTTGTAAGTTTGTTGTTATATCACCACCATCTGGACAAATTGCACCACATTCGACACAAGCTTATCAGATTCACAGTTCTGGAGATATGTGAATTATACAAAGACACCCCCCCTCCAAAACACACACACACAAATAAATAAAGCAGAGATTCTCTCAGAAAAATATAACCTGTCCTGGCAAGAAACAGTGAGAAGATTGTGTGTCAATATAATGAACATAGACACAGTTAATATTTTCCCTATTTGGCTCCTATCAATAATCTCAAAAACATAGTTTTAAGATAATGATTGACACGTTGTTGCTGAAGAGAACATAACTAAACATACTATTTAAAATACTTTTACTGAATTTTTAATTTGACATCTCCCTTTTTACACACACACACATATTGTATATTTATATATATATATATTCAGAAAGGCCCTTCTATTATTCTTTTCCTCTCTCACTGGTTGTCATGATGACTGTAACATTGCTGATGCGGTCCAAGTTGTTTAACAAGTTTGTCTGTTAGCGATCTTTTCTTAAACAGATGTACAGTCAGTGGATTACTTTTGATTTTTGAGAAATCTGGTCATCATGAGGAATAAGCAGATGTGATAATTATACTCAGATTAACTAAATTAAATAAATACATCTATTGTAGTCTTATCCATGGAATAAATATGACTTAATAACAAAGATCTGACAACAACCTTGATAATGGTTTTCAACATCATTAAGACAAATAAACTGCATTAAAAAATTCAGTCTGAAAAACCAAAACAGGCCATAACGTGGTTGTGATTTGAAGCAGAGGAGCAGAAGACCAGCTTTGGATCCATCTTATTGACAATTTACCCCAAAGCTCTGACACTGACCTTCATCTTAAGTTTGCTTTTTCACCTTGAAAAGGAACTGTGGACAAACAGTTTGGAGTTGAGTGCCTAAAGCCAGAAATAGGCTGGTCAGTCAGCGCAACACATCTACTCTGACAATGATTATTGAATTTAAAGTGCCTCCGAGTCTTACCACGCAACCATTTATCACAAACTTTTCCAACAAAACTCATCCCACACTCATTTGCAGTGAGTTGTGTCGAGGTGAAAGCCAGTGAGAGGGAGGCGTACAGCAGCGTGGGTGCAGCTCCTCAGCAGCCATGTATTCATCTAGTGTGTGTTCATGATAGCCTGACTGCTGGGCATCTGAGATATCTTGCTTGCATGTTGTCTTATATTTACAGAGGTTTCACATTCATCCTAATTTCACAGAATCGGCACATTATTTTTTTTTCATAGCTTGTCGTCATCTACATCAGTCCCTCAGTATTGATTTAAATTCAGATTAAGACAGAGTGGCACATGAGATGAACCACCCCTGTATTTTAGTGATGATAAACAATGTTTGAAGAAAAGAAAACTGAACTCTCCTGCAGCTTACAAATGTTTGCATTTCAAGGTGTTTGTTTTACTGTATTGTTTTGCTGGGATAAATACGTCTAATTATTGGATGTGGATTGTCTCAGTGATTAAAAACAATGGTGCACTTAAAGAGCATATTAAACCCCCTGGTACAATTGTCACTATATCTGCAATCACCATTGATTGTCGCAACTAATTTGCTCAATTTTCTGCATTTACCTCATGGTCAAGTGCAGAGCGCTTCTGTTGAAGATTTTCTTCAGCTGTATTATTTTCACTTCACATAAAAGTCAGCATCCAGAATGGTGAGTGTCATTAGTTGTCTTGGTTTATTTTACCCTGCTCGACCTTATCTTTTTATTCATGTTCATGGAGAGATTTGATCTAAACTGCTGCAGACAGTAGGTTCTCGAGTCTTGCAGGATGCCTAATTGAAGTAGCTACATGGACCGCCAACACCCTCAGATGTTTGTTTTCTGCTTCTTTTATTCGAGCCTCATAATAAAGAAAAACATTAACTCTCACTCCCTATGAATTTCTGTGGAGACATTCCCTCTCTTAGGCCCTGTTTACACGACATAGCTTGCAGGTGAAAATAAAAAATATATATTTTAGTGCCTTTCATTTAGACGGTGACAGCGTTTTTGGGGCTTAAAAACGCAAAAAAAAGCGAAACCACCTCCAGAGTTGAAATCTTAAAAACGCTCCACCGTGTTTCTGTGTAAAGGGTAAAAATGCAAATGGGGGCTTTGATCTGCTCACGCTGGCTCACGTCACGTACGTGTTTACCAAGCCCCCACCACAGCGACTTCCTGGTTGATCCAATACAGAATCGCCACAAACTGCAGTTCGCTGTGTCCACTAGGAACAGTTTGCACAATAGAGCAGTTTCTCATTGACCAGCATCATTAAACCTGCTTAAGGACTTTTTTTTACAAAAAACATTCTAGTCTGTATGTTTAAGTCATATCTCCAACACTTAGGGGGTTGAATATTTTTGTACCAGGCTGAATCTTTTTTGATTGGAGGTTAAAGTTTATGAATAATTAGGGTTGTGGCCTCTTGAGTGACAGCTAGCCGCTGGCCCTCACTTCTCCTCAGAGGCTAGTTGTCAGGATTAGCATGCTAACTCCGTCATCTCGACCTAGACTGCGGTCATTTGTGTGGTGGGGTTTCCATAAGTGACAAGATGGTTTGCTCTTCGATCGACTGTACAGATAGTTTAGGAACACACCGTGTTAATGCTAGCTTCGTTATGCTAATTAAATAGCCGCACTTGCACTATGACTTGTGGTACAGCCTGATATCTATGGCACATACACCAGATGTTAAGCTGGAGCAGGGGGAGGATTCGGGTCGGTGTTTTACAGTCTATGTGCATGGTACTGTGTTGAATATCAGTTAAAATCATAGATCATAAATGCTGGCTGCCTGCACTTCACTCCCGGAGCCGGTGTAGTCTCTGCTAGAGATACGGGACTCCCACTCCCATTTATCTAGCAACGTGTTCCGTAAGCCTAGCTCCTGGGCGGTGGAGCTTATGTGAGCTAATGTGGCTAATTCTGTAAACGTCACCCATTGGACATATATCCCTCCCCACAACGTCACATCAATGCCCTTTTTTGGTAAGAGGAAAACAGGCCGAGTCAAAGTCTGACAAGATGGCGGCTCCCAGAGGCGAAAATGATTGGATCAAGTTGAGAGAACAGACCTGGGTGGAGAGGCTACGTCCATTTGGTATACACTCTATGTTGTCTATCTAACATCCATGTGCAGAGTACAGGTAAACAACAACAAACATGTGGGACTGTTTCCATCAGTGGGACATTCAAGTGTTCTGGGTGGGAGCCGAGGCGGTGGGAGGCTGCAGACCATGCTGCAGATCCCTGTCACACTATATAGCGTCCTGCTTCTCTGCAATTATTAACTAAAGTGTTCATAAATGTCCTCTACAGCCTGACAGGTAATGATAGTTATCATATGATTTTTTACCCTGAAATTACTCCAATGTGGCACAAAATTGCTACTGCTTCAAGGCGCTTTCACACCTGATTCCAGTCCACTTCCTTAGTGTGCACCAGATGCGAAAATTAATATAATATAATAATATAATATATATATATATATATATATATATATATATATATATATATATATATAATTTATATATGTATGATTATTTCAGCTGGTCTGGTTCTTTCACACCTATTGATTTGATCTGGTCTGAATCAGTTGATAACGTGCTGAATTCCACCAAAATGTAGCTGAACTTCGGCTCAATAAAGGTTTGGGACCAAAAAGTTAATAAAAGCACTTCACTCACTGGTCAGATGTGTCTGCTGCGGGCACATTAACGTGGATCCTGAACTGCTCTCTGATTGGTCAGAATTGCCATGCTGGCAAACGCTGAGAATGTAAACATAGTGACAGCAGACAACCGCGCCCACCCAAAGTAATGTTACAATGGAGAGAGAGTTCTTGTGTGTTGTTGCCAGCTGTGAGCATATGTACTCATCTGACCATATGTCTTTGAAGGACCGCACCTCCTCACTACTCCAGGTTTGTTCCGTGGTGACTCATGCTGGCGTGTTGTTGTTGTGTGGTGACAGGGGAGGTCTTAATCATTACGTAAATCATGTAGCTGCCTACAGGAGCTGGGTTGGTCCAAAAATGTGCAGTGCTTTCTGCAGTTAGTGCAGACCCAGGTCCGACCACGTTCTCACCACAAACGTACCGCAAAAAAACAAACCACACCAGAGTTTCTTTGGAAGCTGACCGAGACCACCTCTTCTACTAGGTCTCCATCTGCTTATTTGGTCCACCAAGTAAGATTGCTGCATTCCCACCTGCACAAACGAACTGTAGCAAATGAGGGAATGCACTCAAGATCGATTATACTGAATTAAATAAGGCTGGTGTGAAAGCACTTAAGAGTACTGGCACCTTGTCAGTACTTGTATAAATATACATACAGTAGTAATTGTCCACTGCTGGAATCATAAAGCATAAATATTCTTACAGAATTGTATGAATGCTGGTTGTCATCAACATCCTGAGGAAAAAATTTATTAAATTATTCATCAAAGCACATTGAAGTCACATGAGTAATTCATCACTTCAACCTTTAAAGTCCTGTGTAACCCAGGCAGGCTGTCCTCATTAGCTGGTTGTACATATACTGTACCTATGAAAAGTAATACACTGTATGTCATATCCACATATTTATTTATTACTATGGAAATTATGTCTGTAGCAAAGAATTAAATCAGGTGTCGTAGTACAAGAGCGCCAAATTCTGCATAGAGAGGAGGATTTTGGAGTGGTCCCAAAACAAACGACTTTCACCTAGGGGACAGATATGTATGTCCTGGAGGCCAAACCACAACCTTAAACCACCAGCTTAAACTGAAGGCAAAGTTAAACTGAAGAAAAGAGTAAAATCATGAATTTGTTGTTATTCATGCTTGGATCAGTGTGTCCTCTCCGTCCTTCACAAAGCGTCATGTGGAGAGATGATAGAGGTGGGAAGTGCCCATTGTCTGGTATGAGTGTGACTTTCTTTACTTGTTTTTGCTTGTGTGTCTGTGATGGTGGGCTGGAGGTGAACACAGTTGTCATGAGTGGAAGGAGCATTTTTTTTTCAATCTCTTCACACTCAGTTGGACAGTCAGATGGGATTAATGGTTGGTCTTGTGCAGAGGGATGGGTTCAGTGGGACATAGGACAAGGTGTGAAATCACTTCTCTGTGGCCCAGTGACAGAGCTCAGAGGGCTGGCTTCTGGTAAACATGCCATAATTATCAGATTCATTCTAATTATGTACAGGTTTTATTTTACCTTTATTTTTAACTTTTTATTGAAACATCTTTTTTCTCCATTTTAAGGACATGGCTTCTGGTTTTATGTCCTGGAGATTACTGGTTTGACAGTTTATCCTGGAAAACCTTGAGGACCTGGAAAGCTTTAATGGGAAATTTATGTAAAAAAATCATGATCAGATTTTTAGTTACATAAATTGTTATCCAGTATGTGTCACAAGTAGGGTTGCAAAGGGGTGGAAAAGTTCTGGTAAATTTCCAGAAACTTTCCATGGGAAATCGAGCTGGGGGAGTTTGGAAATTATACCTCAAACACATAAATCAAATATATTTACCTCATCATATCATCAAAACTTACTACACTTCATAATACACAGACTCAAAAAGGTGCCTTCATTAGTCCAGGGTTCTAGAAATCATCTGTGATTATGCTAAAATATATTTTCCCCAACTGTATTTAAAATCCCTGTTAAGGGCCAACCTTTACTTTGTCAGTTTATTCTTGTTCATCCCAATAAGTTCCTCTTAATTCCCATGGAAATTTACCAACTTTAAAAATTCTTGTAATTTTGCAGCCCTAGTCAAAGCACAAACACTGTATAATAGTGTGCAGAAAGAAATAGTCCTAAAACGTGAGAAGTGAGTTTGCAATTTTCTCTTACGTATTTAATGTAGAACAAAACATAAAAAATTTCTTAAGTAAACTTTGCGCTTTGCATTTGCATTTAAGCTTAAAAAATCATAAATGTGGTGTTCATTTGTAAAGATTATCTTGCTGAACAAAATGTGTAAGTATCATAAACTTTTGTTTGCCACAGAGCTTAATAGTTGTAGAAAAAATTTACTTTTGGAACTCGAGTGATGCAAACTTCCGGGTCAGCCTACATAAATATTTCATCCCTGCATCACTCAACACCTAAAGAGATAACGTCCTGCAAAAATTGTAGTGCTGCACATAACAATTGAAATGGGAAAACGTTTGATACTGTAGAAATTCCCTGCACATGTGGATTTCCATTTCTAAATCCCTGTCTCTCTACCGGTGGCTATCAAATAAAAACATAAAAGGACATAAAAAGCCACAGGAAGACATATTGGATCAAAACTTCTTTGATAAAAATAAAGGAACTCTTATTCCAAAGTGTGGATACCTTTCCAATTTTTTTTGTTTTTCTTTTGTAACCAGCACCTATCCCACTTATAGAGATACTTAACCCATCATATTTCAGATCTGTGTCATGGCAATGAGATCATTTAGTTTAGATGAACAGTGTCTGGCTTGTCTCTTTGGTAGAAGTCCCTGTGGAACGGATCATTGGAGATATGCCATAATCCACCGGATCGTTCGATTGAATTTGGCAGAACGTAATGATGGGAAGCAACACGTTAAGCATCATTAGGTGTATTTCAGCAGGTCTCCAATGCTCCGTTCTGCGGGGACTTCTACCACAGAGACAAGCCAGCTACCGTTTGTGACGCCGACCTAAATTAAAATGGGTACAGTATCTCTTCAAGTGTCCTTGTCTAAAATGAATGTTGATACCATCAGACATGTTTCTCGACCCTATGTGACCTGTCTGATTTTATAATACTAGCATAAATCAGCATGTGTATAGCCTCCTTATAATGGATGTGTGTGTGTGTGTTTGTGTGTGAGAGAGAGAGAGAGAGAGAGAGAGAGAGAGAGAGAGAGAGAGAGACACACAGACAGAGACAGAGAGAGAGACAGAGAGAGAGAGAGACATTGGACAGCTTTGAAATTAAATGTGACAGCGGCTTCAACCAGACTTACTGACTGCCCATGGAAAACCCCAGTGGCCTCCTGTCAACACACTCTCTCTTCCTCTCTATATGTCTCTGCAATGTTGTCTCACTCAGCCTTAATTAGATGTAGTAAAACTCTGTTTATGTGTTTGTGGACTGAGTGCCATTTCAGTTTCTTCAGACTGCATTGTTCCACCCATACGGTATGTGCGCCCACTCTGGCCAGTTTCCTCCCATCGGTCACAAAGTGGAATGGATGGCACTTGTGTTCAAGGTGATAGCAGTCAGCACTCACGGGAGCCTATATCAAACACCCACATCCACTGAGGCTGTTTGCTTCCTGAAGTCAATTAATCATTCATTTTTTCCCCCCACTTTCCTATTTTCAGTATTCATACGCTTGACATATTTTCTTCAGGCTTTATCATTTGGCCTGACTTCATAACATTTTCACACTCATCATTCATTTATTTGTACTTTTTGGTTGGCTTATTATAATTGTCAGTTGTTGTTTTTTTGTCAGCTGTTTCATACAACAACAATGCATTTCCCCCTGGCATAACATCCAGACAAACAAGTTATAAATAATAAAAAAATAAAATCCCAGTGATTCAAGAAAAACATAGGACTGATAAAGAGTTCCACGCCATTTTTGCCTTATAAAGGTCTAGCATATAAACGTTGTTGATAAATGTGTCTTCGCAACACACAGTGACAGGGAGGTTGTTTAAAACTTCTGGAAGTATGTTCGTCATTATATTTAATGAGGCTGTAGGTGTGGAAATGGTTAATTCTGATTGGTTCATGGGAAGTTCATGAATAATTTCTGATCATGTGTCGAGGACTGATCCTCAAAGCCTTGCGATTTTTTTGCCCCCACGGTGGGTGTGTTGTTATTTTTTTGACACTTATGTGGCACTGATCATGCCTTATTATGGCCGGCAGGCACACTTCCCTAGGTCCTCTCTTGTGTTGATGATGGAGCGCAATAATTGGCCACACTGAGTGATAACCGATCTCAGAGGAGATAATGAGGCAGCCATTTTGAGCGGAATGCTGACAGTTTGAGCAGTTACACAATTAACTGCTGCACTGGGCAGATCACTGGGTAGGGGAGAGCCGGTTAATTTGAAACACAGGACGAATGAAACACAGCGATTTCCTGGAAAACCGTGTAAGTCTGACACGTCAAATTTGGTCAGTACGTTCAGCACGCAAGACTGACCAACCCCATGAATTATCATGTAATAGCATCATACCGTTCAAAAGTTATCCCCTCGAACCTGTTTTTGAATGAGGTAAGTTAAATCTTTCGTGCAGTGTTTTTTTTTGTAATAAACGGTTGTGTTTTTTGTTTCATGCCATAATAATATGACTGTACAACAGAGGCACTAGTACTTAAACATGTATTTAAGTGTGCAGTGTCAAGAGTTTTGAAGTCAAGAGGCAAGAAAGGTTTAAGTGTCAGTGGTCGCTGTTCCGACAGCACCATCATGCGTAATTACGGTCACATTGCATGATAAAAAAAATAATAATAATAAATGAATTAATAAACATATTACTATATGTATTGCAATGAATGACAACTGCTTTGAATAACATTTTAAATGAACAAAACATGTTCACATATGACTTACATGAACAGATTAATCACCAAAGAGAGAAAAAATGTATGTTGCACGGAAACAAGAGTAAGGTCAATAGTTTCTGTTTAAATTATGCTGTTTCATTCGTCCAGCATATCTGTTTCAAATGTTCCGACTAGGTGGGGCGTTTAAAACAAATGTCAACTAACATTCAAAGTTAAGAAAACAGCATGATCATCCAACTTATGTATTAAATTACACTTGTAACTAAGAGAATACACATGTGAAACGTTAATCACATGATACAATTATTTGTATATGTAAAGTTATCTTTGAAAAAGACGTTTAACTGAAAAGTGTTTCAATCGACCCAGCGCTCCTCTACATTTATTAGCTGGCTGATTCCAAAGTATGCATTCATGAAAATGAATCACAAACTGATTACTGATTACTGATTGGAAATTAAGAGCACAAAATTAATTTCGGTAATTTACTCATCTGTTAGAGCCGAGGACTGAAGCATCAGAAAGATAAAGAGATATAGAATAGATATAGATATAAAAAACAAACATCATTTTTGGTCCCAGATAGTTATGAATGACATAAGCTCACACAGTGCTGTGGTTGAATGGATTCAGGAATAAAGCATTCAGACATATATCTTGTAATAATGTAAGGTAATGGGATGACTCTAGGTAATGTTGTTCAGGGAGCTTAATGCCCCTGCACACAGTACAGAACCTCCCCTGCTCCAGCTGTGCTGCGTCTTACTCCCCCCTCTGTTATGTCCACAGTGTAACCGGAGGAGCTTTAATGGTGATTTTCAGTGATTGATGTCAGTCCAGTGCAGACCATTATTTGTGATTATCGCAGTGTGTCCCAACCACCAACCTCCATCCAGACAGATAAGCTCCTGCTTCTATTGTCAAGTGTTTAGGCACCGCCTCGTTCAATTACACATGATGCATACATTACACCTCACTGCTTCTCTGATAAATACTGAATTTCCAAATAGGTGAACAAAAAACTGATTTTAGCTGGATGGCAGTGTATTTTGGCATTATTCACATGGTGGTGAACCTACGTGTTGAAAATTGGGCACAAAATTCGGAGAAGAAGAAGAACATGATGGTGATGGTGATGATTTGTTCCATGAACAAAGGGGGAAAAAAAGAAGGACATACATATAGCAAAACATTACAATCACTGGAGCAACAATCTCATCAATGGGTTTTTATGATAGCTTACAAAATATGGCGTTATATTTAACACTGTGAAACAGCAACCGCTACATGACTGTGACAGTAAAGTTTAGGCATCAAAACGACTTGGGGGTGATTAGAAACAAAGTTGTGGTTTGGCTTAGTACTTCTGGGACATGAACACTGGTCCCCCGGGTGAAAGTCGTGTTTTGGTACCCATCTACCACCATCAGTAGCAACATGAGGGACTAAAGCCTTAAAGGTTGATTATGGAGAATGAGCAGAACACAACCATCTAGTGTCTCAAGATCATAGTCGCAGCAACAAAAAATATTTCTAGCAGTCGGGTTGTCAGTGAGTTCGTTGAGTGTGTCAAGCGATCAGCCTGCTCTATATCAAGTGATGAATCATACAGGATAACGATGAATTTTGACTGATCAATTAATTTAACAACAGTGTTTAATGTTAGTCAGTCTTAAAATGGAAGTCTTTCTTTGAGTGGTGAGCAATCCATTAGCTAGCTCTCAACTCAAAATGATTCTTTGTTTCTGTAGCAACAACAGACAACCCTGGCAACCCGCAATGTCCAACACTTTTGGCTGGTACAATGGAAACAGAACATGAAAGAAAGTCATTGTCAAGCCTGTCAAACATTTTTTGAAAATATTAATTCAGACTAAATATATATTTTTTTTGGAAAAGCAGTACTTTCATTCTGTACAAATGCCCCATGGGTGTATTATTATTTTTTTAAAATATAGCTTTTAATAAAGATTCTACATATTCAACCTCTAAGACCAGAAACAAAGGATTCAGGCACATATTATGAACCTAAATCACACCCCCAACTGTATGATAACAACAAAAACAAAAAACATTCACTCTGTGGTTTCTGTGACATGAGGAATACTTTCTAAATGCTGATGTTTAAAAATATAAAAAATAGGAAAATACACAGAGCTGCCAGAGCTGTAGCCCATCCTAGTGAAAAGGTAATCATTAAAAGCATTAAATACTAAATAAGCAGGGTAGATCATGTCTGAACACCACAGTCACACACTCATCTTCAATTGCTTATCTGGGATCGGCTCTCAGGGGGCAGCAGCTCTAGCAGCAGACCCCAAACTTCCCTTTCCCGGGCCACATTAACCAGCTCTAACTGGGGGTTCCTGAGGGGCTCCTAGGCAAGTGTAGCGATATCTCTCTACCTGGTCCTGGGTCTTCCCTGAGGCTTCCTCCAAGCTGGACGTGCCTGGAACACCTCCCTAGGGAGGCGCCCAGGGAGCATCTTTACCAGATGCCTGAACTACCTCAACTGGCTCCTTTCAACGCAAAGGAGCAGCGGCTCTACTCCGAGTTCCTCACGGATGGCTGAACTTCTCAGCCTATCTCTAAGGGAGACCCAGCCACCCTCTTGAGAAAACCCATTTTGGCCGCTTGTTCCCAGCGACCTCATTCTTCCGGTCATGACCCAGCTTTCATGACCATGGGTGAGTGTAGGAACGAAGATTGACCAGTAGATTGAGAGCTTTGCCTTCCGGCTCAGTTCTCTTTTCGTCACAACGGTACGGTAGAGCAACAGCAAAACCGCCTACGCTGCTCCAATTCTCCGGCCCAACTCAAGCTCCATCGTCCCCTCACTCGTGAACATGATCACGAGGTACTTAAACTCCTTCACTTGGGGTAGGACTCATTCCCTACCCGGATTAAGCAACCCACCGGTTTCCTGCTGAGAGCAAGGGCCTCAGATTTAGAAGTGCTGATCCTCATCCCAGCCGTTTCACACTCAGCTGCGAACCTATCCAGTGAGTGCTGAAGTGCACTGACTGACGATGCCATCAGGACCACATCATCTGCAAAAAACAGAGATGAGTCTCTCAGCCCACCAAAATGGAACCCTCCATCATGACTATGCCTCGATGTCCTGTCCATGACAAACAGGATTGGTGACAAAGCGCAACCCTGGTGGAGGCCAGCCCCCACTGGGAATGACTCCGACTTACTGCCGGGGATCCAAACACAGCTCTTACTTTGAGTGTACAGGGATTGGATGGCCCTCAGAAGTGACCCCCCTCACCCCATTCTCCCGCAGCACCTCCCACAGTATCCTGTCATAGGCCTTCTCCAGATCCACAAAGCACATGTAGACCGGATGGGCATACTCCCAGGCCCCCTCCAGGATCCTTGCAAGAGTGCAGAGCTGGTCAGTTGTTCCACGTCCAGGACGGAATCCGCATTGCTCCTCTTCAATCTGAGGTTCAACTATAGGACAAACCCTCCTTTCCAGCACCTTGGAATAGACTTAACCAGGGAGGCTGAGTAGTGTGATACCCCTGTAATTGGCACACCCTCAGATGTTTAAACAGGGGAACCACCACATCTGTCTGCTACTCCCTTGGCACTGTCCCAGACTTTGATGCAATGTTGAAGAGACGTGTCAACCAAGACAGCCCCTCCCAACCCAAAGCTTTCAGCATTTCTAGATGAATCTCATCAATCCCTGGGGCTTTGACACTGTGGAGTTGTTTGACTACCTCAGTGACTTCTGCCAGAGATAATGACGTTGATTCCCCACTAGCCTCCAGCTCTGCCTCTACAAAAGAGGGCATGTTAGTTGGATTAAGGAGTTCCTCAAAGTGCTCCTTCCATCGCCCGATTGCCTCACCAGTTGAGGCCACTAGAGTCCCATCCTTAATGTAAACAGCTTGGACAGTTCCCCATTTCCCCCTCCTAAGGTGCCGAATGCCGCCTGAAAGTCCTTCTCCATGCCTTCCCCGAACTTCTCGTGCACCTGCTGCTTTGCCTCTGTGCAAGTTAATCTCAGTTGAATAGTATATCCTTCACTGTGACGTCTGCTCTGTTATCCAGTTCTTCTTTAATTAATTTTGGTGCCGACGACAAATGTCAAACCTGCTTCTACCTGTGCGTCAGCAACACACTGATAACAGGTGTTGATAAAAATGTGAACGCTTTAATGGGCAGACTCAATCACTCATATATTTAAATGAAAATGTCAAAGATCTTCACTGTCAGAATTTTGCTTTAGGTTCATTAATGTTAAATGTAACAACACCAACCAAATCTCTGCTTCATCATGTTCCTTTGGTCTGAGAGGCATTATTGATGGGAACAAAGTCTGCCGCAAGCCTGGGTGACACATCAACATGCCTCCACTTCCTGAATCACAGTATCTAGCCATCAATATTCACCTTGCTCCATCAGTTTCACTTAAGAAAACCATCAGAGCAACACAGCGGAGTGTATTATGGAGGTGTGTGTGATCAAATCAGAAACAGAGGTTCAACCAAACAAGGGTCATTCTGACTTTTCCTCCCAGACTAGACAGGTTTAAAGGGTAGTTCTGCTATTTTGAAGTGTGGTTGTATGATGTTCTTCTCCTCAGTCAGTGTGTCACCTACAACAGACAACAGTAACCAGTTTGGAGAAGCTGACATGAGTACTAACATAGAAGCTGCTGTGGACGGGGGCAGCAGCCAAACTGATTTTTAGAAAACATGCACACCTGTTTCAGTTTAAACACACATTATATTTTGAATATTTTCTCCCATCTCCATATCCAAACTGATGGCGTGCTAACTGTCATCTACTGTAGGTAATACAGTTTCCCTCAAATTTTGTCAGTTTTGTTTTTCCCTAGATTTTGTTAAACAAAATTGAGAAACAATTTTTATGATGTAGCATTTGTCAGTCAAACTCGTATGAGCCATCTGGGACCATCCAGATGGATAATGTCATTCAAGCAAATCACATGAAACCTGACACACTTAAATGTTTATATGCATTTAATGTAATATGTATTTATCAAAAAGTGGTGATTTGGCTTGGACCGAGTATCATTATAGATATCGTGCATTATTATCATTTTAATCTTTTACTCTAAGAGGATGCAACAAACACTAATTCTCAAAACTGAAGGCTACAACATATCAAAAAGCAAACTCGAGCTAAAACATAACTGTGATGACCAGTTTACTATCTGAATGATGTAGGTATGACATCATCAGTGTTGAAACCTGGGTTCATCGGGTGTTTCGGACACCCTCGCCCAGGGGACCCAACTGAGGTATGACAAAAAGATTCAAAGAGGACTTGGTTTGACCACTCCTGGTCAAATGTCCTAATATTCTTTATGTGACAGAAACATCACTTCTTCCCAGTCAGAATGGAGCTTCACAATTTTATTTTCATGTTATTGGTCATAATCAAATCAATCAATAAAATATCCTTTCATACAAGTTAGTGCAGTTTAAAGTCCTTCACAGATCTCTTACCCAGTGGCGGCTGCTGATCTTTCAAGGAGGAGAAACAAATTTTTTCCGGCCTACATCAATAATGTTTTGTTTATTTATATGTAAATTCTACCCTTCGTTCCTTTAAAAAAAAAAGGATCTGCGACTTTGTCGTACCAACTAGGCGTCTTTTCCAGGGACTTGACCAGTGTCTTTTCAATGGCCTTTTCATGGCCTCAACCGCCTTGACCCGGCTGGAGTTGCTGCGCCAGACTACTGTGAAGTGTGACCTCCTGTGAGTGTGAGTGATGGTGACGGTGGAGAAGCTCCGCAGCTGCCGCTGCTCGTTGGGGAAAGAAACCGCAGAGTGACAGAACAGAGTCGCACACACACATACACAACACAACGCTAGTCGTTTTTAACAAAGACAAAGTCACTGGGTATCGGTAAAGTCTCCAGATCAGTTCAGAACAACGAAATGAAAAACTTGGAAAATGCTCTAGTCGATGTGTATTCTTCAAGATCGCTGATTCGCTCATTTAGCTGCCAATCAAAAAAGGATTCCGCCTCAGACTGCTCATCCAATCATCATGCAGAAGCCGAGCGTCCTGGCCAGCCCACTGCCCCATAGACGCTGAGCGTCCAATGGGCGGCACAAAGCCCAGCATTTAATGACTGCTCCTTAGGGGACCCGTCCGTCAAACTGCTAAAGTTTAGAAGTTGCCGTCCCTGATGAGGCCGCCCACAGATGTGAGGTTGACCAGCTGGTCCTCTGGTGTGGCCAGAACAGTCTGGAGATAAACCCACTCAAGACTGTGGAGATGACGGTAGACTTTAGGAGGAACCCCCCCACCTTACCCCCCCCCCTCACCATCCTCAACAGCACTGTGTCTACTGTGGATTCCTTTAAGTTCCTGGTAACCGCAATCACCCGGCATCTCAAGTGGAAGTCCCATGTAGACTCAGTCAGGAAAAAGGCCCAGTAGAGGTTGTACTTCCTGTGACAGCTGAAGAAGTTCAGCCTGCCTCAGGAGCTGCTCATCATCTTTTACACCTCCATCATCCAGTCTGTCTTGTGCACATCAATAACTTTCTGGTTTGGATCGGCCACCAAACAGCACATGAAAAGACTGCCTTTGACAGTCACTTCTGCAAAAAAAATCATCAGGGGCCGATGAACTTCCTCCCTCTGGTAGGCGTTACAGAGCTCTGTATGCCAAGACCACCAGACACAAAAACAGTTTCTTTCCCCAGGCCGTCTCCCTGATCTTCCCATAATCCCTCTGCCATTGCATGCCCATTTGCATATATATATATATATATATATATATATATATATATATATACATATATATATATATATATATATATATATATATATATATATATATATACATATCTTTCATCTTGTCTTCTTTGGTAAATACTTTTATTTTTATTTTGTATTTTTCCTTGCTTTTTGTACTTTTGTGTATTGTGTACACACAGGAGAGAAATTCCTTGTATGTTTGCACATACATGGCGAATAAAGCTGATTCTGATTCTGATGAATCCCATGAGTGTCTAGTTTCGCAGTGGAACAACCCGCTCTATGCTTCCCCATTGAGTTGTCAGTAGAAGCTGAGCGTCCAACTGTGTAAAGCGCTGTGGATGAATGAGAAGGAAGTTGTGCCGGTTACCTGTGATGAGTAGCTGATTCTGAACTAAAGATGAAGGCTTTCTAAAGTGTATTTAGTCAATCAAATGTACACAAAGCAGTACATATTTCACCACTTTTTTTTTTTGGTAACATTTTTGGGGAAGCTGCGCTTCTCTTGCAGCCAGGATAAGACAGAAAAGGTGTTTGCCATTAAAACCATAAAAAAACGAAACAAACTATTAATAATTAACATTTAGATACCATGCAATAATTTAACTTCAATTATGAAGAAGCAATAGAAAATATTTAAAAGCTATAATACATTAATAGAAATAAATTGGAAAAATAGAAATTATATTAAGGAACTAGATAAAAAGAAGTAATAAAAAAAACTAATAAAAACATAGACAATAAAATAGATATAAAAGGTATAATAATGAAAATGGAGAATAAGAGATCAAAGCTGCATTTAGTAGAAACTAGATGAAATACATAAGAAGACAAAACAAGGACAAGTAAAATGTATGAGATATAATCCATAGAAATGTAAAATAATAAAAAAAACAATATAAATAAGAGTAAAATTACAATATCAATACATTCAAAAAAGTTAATAAAATAAAACAATTATGTATATAAACCATTCTTAAACAACATAGCATGCTGAAATAGTTTTCAGAAGAAAAAAATTCAAGCTTCGCCACCGTACACAAATGATCCAAGAATAGAAGCACTATAGTAATAATAGCAAATATGCCAATGTGTCATTTAGAAACACACAATTATTCACCACTGACAGGACGGATTGCTCTCTACAGACCACTACAAACGGTGTGATGGCAGTCCAGTAGAACACAATGAGAAGCAGGCAACAAAGGAAGTGCTTGTTCTCTCATCTGAGTTTTCTGTTGCTTTTGTGCAACTTCCATCACAGATTGTCAGCAATTCTCAGGAGAGAAGGAAAGCACACTCTTCATCACCATCTTTGTAAATATACCTGGCTGCCGCTTCTGACCTGTGAGAGAGTTTGAGGCTTTTCCCTCAATTAAGAGCCATTTCTGAAGCAGACGCTGTGCCCGGAGACCTCACTCACTTCTCACTGAAAAGCCTGCCGTGATTCCAATTGGCAGCATAAACAACCCCAAGACTATACGGGCTGTACGCCTAAAGATCACAATTATGGGCTGCAAGCCGCTGAAGACTGCAGCTTTTTTTTACACAAAGAAAAAAAAACATCTCTGGGAGATATCTGCTTGTCAGGAGAAATCTGATTAACTAGAGACTAACAATGAAATCAAGGTGGGACTACTGAGACGAAGGACAGGAGCGAGGCGGGGGGAGGAGAGCAGAGAGTGATCTTTCATGGTGATTCACATTCTTTCTAGGAAAAAGAGATGCGTTCTTGTCATATGTCCATTAGAGACAGACGTGGGAGTAGATTTTCACTCCTTAGCCGCTCTTGGGAATAAAAAAATTCCGCCCGTTCCCCTTACAAAATAAAAGAATGACCCCGATTCCTTCCAGGTTCTGGAAAAGATCTCAACACTAACTCCCACTCCCGCACACTCCCGTTTTTGCAAAGTGCGTTGTCAGTATATGTCATTACGGTGGTAGATGATTGGTTGCATACAAAAACAAGGATAGCTCCATGGCAACAACCAGGAAGAAGGAACAGACGGGAGAGAAGTAGAACAAGTGTTCCCACTCCCGCCCACTTTACTCCTGTTCCCTCCGATTATGGGACCAATAGTTAAAGCCACTTCCGAATCATGGGAGTCCCGCAGGAGTACCGTGACCCATGGGACTTGTGTGGGAATTGTTCATCTCTTATGTCCATCTCCTATAATCTATAAACCTGCTCGCACTAGAAAAGGTGTCCTCGAGCGTGGAGACAACTAAAAAGAGAGCTAGGGAAAGTGGTGTGCTGTGTCTTCACCATGAGGCAGGAAGCTTGCTCTCAGCAGACTCTCAGAGATCTCCTCTCCCTGCACTGATTCCATCAGGATAAGGGAGTAAATGGCAGAAAGCAGTGCATTGAGGAATTGGCGTGTGTTGAGGATGCCTGGATTCGCCAGAGAAGAACCAATCCAGTGAGGCAGGGGTAATAGTTGTAATCACTGGACGCAGTCAGCAAAAGACTCTACATAAGCTTTCTCTGCTTTCAAATCCTCACTTGGAGTGAAAACAGTGTTGTCCTATAGCTGCCAGACACATGAAGAGACTGATCTACTGAAGAGACTGTACTGACTTGAGAACAATTTTTTTAAATTTGCATAAAATAATTATGGCTTCCTTTTTCATGACAGGATGATGGTAGAAATGCTGCTTGTAATCAGGTTGTCTTCATCCACTGCTCGTATATATACCTACAGCAATTAGGAACATATGTCTGGAGCAGAGAAGGAGATTAGGAAAGAGAACCAAAATCCATCTAGGAATACAATTCTAGCAACTAGTTGCGGCCCGAAACTGCTTTCGGTCCTGTACCAAAAGAATTGGATATAGTGGAACCATTAAAAATGACAGAACAAGCACTTTTGTATTGCACTTGGTCAGCCTCAACAACATCAAGACCAGTCTTGCTTCTTCTGGACAATAAAATTAATAACATTCTATTAATGCATGCAGCCAGTGCAGGAGCACGATGGAAACTTCAAGAGGGAATCAGATTTCTAGGTTCAGTGCCCTTTTGTGAGTTTGCCTATTCAGCACACAGCTTCTTGACCCTTAGCCAAGTGTGTGATTGAGGTTTGCGCCCAAGCAGTCAAGCTATTCTCATCTTTCCCTTCCTCCTTTACCTTTGCACTCCCTCGTACTGCTGCTTTCAGCAGAAATTAACTGTACTAAGACAATGACTAATCACTTCACAGTTTTCCTTCTGCTGCATTTGCCAGCCAGGCTGTGACTGTCTGGATACATAGGTAATGCTAGACTTATACAAAAGCCAGACAACCTCAATCAACAGCCGACCCCGGGGCAAGGACAGAGATGTAGGAGAGGGGAAGGAGAACAGGATGTAGCCTAATTCAATGAAGTAGACATTGCCCGGTGCTCACAACACGCCAGGGCATGAGTAATCATAGACAAATTTATTTTAGAGTCCAGGAGCCCAGTATTGCTTTCAGTTAAGGTCAGAGTTTAGAGTGAGTGAGGTGCATATAGTGGGAGCTAGTGTTGGTGGGCGAAGGAGGGAGACATAGAGAAAGAGAGATTTAGACAGAACTTGGATCAGTTTCTGTTGACAGCGCCAATTTGTAGCAGAGGTCTTCTTAAGGCTTTTAATGCAGCTGCAGTTGTTCACTATGAAATACATACTGATCCATCTGCAAGAGGATGACTGTTGTTGTTTTCCAACTAATGGGAAACAAGTACATTATAGGATGCTGCTGATGGAGTGGCTTCAAAAAGATGTTGAAATAAAAACAATGGAAGGGCTTTCCAATCCAAGCTGATTACAGTGCTGCTCAAAACCTGCAGAGAAAGTTGGGGAAAGTCATGAAAGGTGACTGTAGTCAAACTAATTCATCATAGATGCATTATTAATCTGAGAAAATGTTTATGTAATCACTGGCATCATAGTCCTAAAGACAAACTGAACAATTGTATCACACTCCACAGCCCCCAACCCACTCCCACTCTGGTTGTGTGTTCCTATGGAGGGTAGTGTCATTCCAAACCAATTAGTGGGGAGTGGAAGTGGATTATAGAGCCCTCTAACAGTGAGTCTGCATCAGTGCAGCCTTACACACCCCACTCCTTCACTGTGAAGCAATTATTTGTGTCTGGAAGGAATGCCATACCTAAATGCTACAAATGTGAGTTTGGTGTGGTTATTTCCAAAGAATAGTAATAAGATGCTTTACCTCAAAACATACATTGATGGACTTTTTTCGTACACACTCAGCAAATTATGCCGGGCAAACACGGCATGACACTCAAGCCAATTTTGCTCCCCTGCTGATACTCGTCAGCAAAGCTCAGATGTTTTGATGGTTCTATGAAATATCTTGCCAGATTTTCCTGTTGTGTGAGGTTTGTGTTGTGTGATATCCTGTTCTGAGTGGTGAATACCAACGACGCAATCACATCAGAAAGAACGATAGCATACTAACAACATACTGTTATAATATATTTACCGTTTGTCAGTGGTTATTGAATTTGAATCTTATAAGCATGCCCTCATATACTCGCCAACTGTAATGTTTGGCATTTACCCACCTCCAGCAAACAGTTTCAGAATCAGAATCAGAAATACTTTAATAATCCCAGGGGGAAATTATTTATTTATTTTTGTTACAAAACTCCAGATATACATACAATAAATATTATACAGACAACATATATTAGAAAAACTCAAATTTAAATTTACATAAATTAATACTTACAGAAATTAATATTTACAGTAGGGAAATATATACAAGATCAAAAATACCAGACTAATGCGCAAAAGAACAGATTGTCTATGGTTGAGTCTAAATCACAGAAAGGAGGTGACAGACTCTCCAAGGGATGCATTGTATAGTTTAATGACCACAGGCAGGAAAGATTTCCTGAGGCACTCTGTGGTGCATCTGGGTGCGGAGAGTCTTCTGCTGAAGGTGCTCCTCTGCTGGGCCAGTGTGTCGTAGAGAGGGTGGGAGACATTGTCCAGGATAGACCGGAGCCTGGACAGCATCCTCCTCTCTGCCACGGTCGTCAGGGTGTCCAGCTCCTCCCCCACGGCATTACCGGCTCTCCTGATCAGTTTGTTCAGTCTGTTGGTGTCGACTTTGGCCCTTTTTGTAGACAGCTTCTGTGTTTCCAGTTCAACTTACTATTGAAGTACACCTCCAGGTACTTTTACTCCTCTACAGTGTCCACAGGGACCCCCTGGATGGAGACAGAGGTCACAGGTGTTTTTACCCTCCTCAGATCCACTACGAGCTCCTTTGTTTTAGTCATGTTGAGCTGCAGATGATTCAGCTCACTCCAAGTGACAAAGTTGCCCACAACAATCATGTATTCACTTTCATCCCCCTTTCCAATGCAGCCAACTGCTGCTGAGTCATCAGAAAAGTTGTAGTCTTCCTCTTCACCAGAGGAAGAAAGGAGGGTTTGAGGTGAATTAGGTTATGATCTGACCTGCCCAGAGGGGGGAGAGAAGAGGAGATGTATGCATCCTTAATGTTAGCATACATCCGTTCCAGAGTCCTCTCCTCTCTGGTAGGACAACTCAAGTACTTTTGGAAGGTCGCCAGAACTCTATCCAAGGTTACGTGGTAAAATTCTCCCGACATGATGATGAGGGCACTGGGGTGTTGAGTCTGGAGTCTGGAAATGGTGATGTGTATGATGTTGCAGGCAGATGTGGGGTTTTCAGAGGGAGGGAACAACAGTGGTGACATGTGGGGTCTCTCTAGGCAGACAGTATGGATGGAGTCCAACAGCCAGCAGTTCAACATCCAGGCTACTGAGTTGTTCTTTAATGGGGATATTACCAGGATTACACCATCTGCTGTTTACTAGAACGGCAAGCCCCATTCTACTAAAAAAAAAAAGAAGATAATGAATATGCTTCAATAAAAACATACTTAAGATTCCTGTGAAGTCTTCTAGTTGTCGTCAGACATACATATTTATGAATATTGTACACTTGGACTGATATTCATGATGTTGCAGTGAGACAATAAAAGTGAGTGGGATGTGAGAGATGGAATTCATGCATGCATTCCTAAAAAAATGCAATATAAACAAGAGAGGCATACACCTCCACCAACGCTGGACAATTTCCCAGCAGTGCTTTTCTCTATCAGTATATAAAACAGCTCTGTTGGTAGGAAGCTTTTCAAGTTGCTGTTGGATTTGATTTCCTGACAAAATGCCATTAGACTTTCTTACAACATAGCAATGGACTACATTTCTGCACTTCTGCCATTGAGGAGGTCCCAAATGCCAGACTTGTCCAGAAGCTTGGGAGTACAATTTTAGGCTACATCCACAATATACGCAACAAGGCATTTTTTTTTTTGCTGTGTTTCCATCTCTCATCCACATTATTCTGGCATTTCCAAGCCCCTAAAATGAAGACGTTTGGAAACACTGCGGAGCCTTGTGGGGGAAATCTGAAAATGAAGGGTCCAATACAGAAAACGAATTGCCCAACAAAACCCACCAAAATATCAACTCAAACTACAGGCTTCAAAACATCCCTTTAATCTAAGTTCATGCAAGAGCATAGAACTCATTTTTATTTAGAATGAAACCAAGACGATTTCTACATACGTTTTGTCACTGAAACCTTGAGGACTGACCCCTCCTTTATTCAAATGTATTGGCAGATTCAAAGGTTAATGGAGTGTAGCATGCATGTCAGAACATGTTTTTCAGCAAAAGAAGAATAGGAAAATAAAAATAAAAAAACAACCAGCTACTTAGTGGCCCTTGTGGTGCATTCCACTGTTCTGTGTCTGTGTTTTAGGGTTTTCTCTCAGCATGTTGTGACTGTTGCTGAATGCAGAGATGATGTCTGCGGCGAAGTAGAGAAGAATGTCAGCAGTGTTTAGAATTTATTTAAATATATAAGATGTTGCAAATGGCAGCAAGGGACCCATCATAGCCTCATAATAATAATAACATTTTGAAATTATATCTGAACCACATAAATTAAAATGTTTTGCTTTTCAATAGCTGCCTGTTTGGGGCTCATGATGTTTATTCTGTGAGCCACATTTAATTGCAATTCAGATGACTTGGCAATGCACACTGTCAGCTGTTTTTCACAGGACATGAGATGGTTCTGAAATGTCATTTTCCTCTGTTGTATACTTCTGAAGCCTACTCAGTTTCACAGTGTATCCTTCTGTTGACCCTGTTGCATGTCTTGTCCTCCCCAGGTATATATGGGCCAGATGAAGGCTGGACATCAGCCTACCCAGAATGCAGAGAGAGAAACCAGTCCCCAATAAACATTGTGGACCAGGATACCAAAGTATCCACAGAGTATCAAGAACTGACACTGGAGGGCTTTGATTCTGAATCCTCTAATAAGACATCAATGAAGAACACCGGCAAAACAGGTAAACAGTAAAGATAGCAAAGCCTCCTGCTGCAGATTGGAGCTGGAGGAAAGCTTCTCAACTTATGTGGGCTAAAGTATTATTTAGAAATACATCTTAATGTTATTAATTGAATTTCAAAACATTGCAAATTGAAAACTTTAACAGTGCAAAACTCTGACAAAGGAAACACATTAATGACTCATTATAACTATAGATGGGACCGATCCGATCTAGTCTGCTTCTCTAATCAGAACTCCTCACAACTGTCTTCAGCAGACACATCACAGTCACTGTGGCAAACTTTTAAAGAGTGGTGGTACCGTCATAATTTATAATTTTATAGCTACTACAATGTTTTGCTATATCATGCATAATTTATTGCACGAGCACGACCATCGGTACAAACATTTATCTGCCCTGTGGCATGGAGCCCTCCAAAATTAAGTCCCCAGGCGGACATTTCTCAATGGATGTCTACACAACACCTGGAACTCAACCTAGACAAGACATAGTTGCTTTTTCTTCCTGGAAAAGGCTCTCCCACCCAATACCTTGCTATCACCCTTGACAGCTCTGTGGTAGCCCCCACCCAGACTTCAGGAACCTGGGTGTAACACTTAACGACCAACTCTCCCTTACCGCCAACATTTCTGCGACATCCTGATTGTGCAGATACATGCTGCACTACATCAGGAGGATACGTCCTCTTCTGACCCAGAGGGCAGCACAGTTTCTGGTCCAGGCTCTTGTCATCTCACGCCTTGACTACTGCAACTCCCTCCTGGCTGGTCTGCCTGCCTGTGCCATCTGACCCGTGCAGCTCATCCAGAATGCAGCGGCTCAACTGGTCTTCAACCTACCTAAGTTCTGTCATACTACACCGCTCCTCCGCTCCCTTCACTGGCTTCCTGTCGCTGCTCGCATTCGTTTCAAAAGACTTGCACTTGCCTATCGTGCTACAAAGGGATCAGACCCAGCTTACATCCAGGACATGATTAAACCTTACATCCCAGCCCACCATTTCAAAATCGCAAATTGGCTTGCCGCTTCCTCACTGAGAGGAACACAGAGTCACTTGACTAAGTGACGACTGTTTGCTGTCATGGCTCCAAAATGGTGGAACGAGCTCTCCATCGACATTCGGAAGGCAGAAAATCTACACATCTTCCGCCGCAGGCTAAAAACACATCTCTTTCGACTGCACCATGGCTAAGAAGATAATAAAAAAATAATTAATATAATAAATAAAATAAATAAATAAAAGACAAGCACTTATATGTAGCACTCTATAGATCAGCTTATTTGACACTACCACACTTACTTAATAACTTGATAACTTCCATAGATCCATCCATCTTCAACTGCTTGTCCCTATCAGGGTCGCCAGTTGACATTGGGCATGAGGCGGGGCACACCCTGGACAGGAGGCCAGTCTAATTGGTGAATGTACTTATTGGAAGTCGCTTTGGACAAATGCGTCAGCTAATTAAAATGTAATGTAATGGGAATATTTTAGTCACATTTGGTGAGTGGCTGCCGCTGGTTTACAGCTCTGGTCAGAAGACGGTGGACTTGGGCCACATGAAATGTTTGCTGACATTCGTACCATTGTTTTCTTCTTTACTGAGGGATTATTGTTAACATCCAAGGTGCTTACTTTCTTTTTCCTTATAGAAAGTAGTTCATACGATCTATTGGCTTGTTCACAACCTGTCTTATTGTTGCACTGCCCATTACTCCATCATTGTAACACAGACTAGAGCTCAGTAATTACTTTGAGCACAATGTTGTCATAACTGATACAAATGATGGTCAAAACTCTGCGAAAAAGACCTATGGTGTAAAAAAGAATTATCCATTATTTGAATCATGTTACACTTATCACTAAACATCCCATCTACCAAAGTTAAGGATGTAATATATAGTCACACACCCCAAAATAGTAGTCATATTCTATAATGTCTGTAACCATGTAATACTGTGACAGACCAGTTTTAAGAGAATGAAAAGCTTGTGACACCTCGAATAATCCCAGCTCATATTGGCAGGTGTCTGCATGTTAGACATCTGTTGCATCACTTCCCCACACATGATTATAAAACAAGACAGGTGCAATATGTAGCAAGTCATTTATGATTAAAATTACACTTTTCATTATCATTCAGACATGCTGCATCTACATTAGTACAAGTGCGACGGCAGGTGTCACTGCATGTAGGATTCAACACCGGGCTATCTGCTTTCGGCTCTTTTGGCATCTCGAGGATCCTCCATGTCAGCCACAGTATTTTTCACAATTCCAGCTTGTCACTAAGATGGATGATCCTTTACCCACAGTGGAGAAATGGAGTTGAAAGGCTTTTGAGAGGCAGAGGCCACAGGTGGTTGGCATTGCTGTTGACAGCACTTTGAGTGCTGCCCAGACAGCTGTGCGTTTAGCAGAGTAACGCTTTACATCCCATCCTTTGCTCAATCGAGGATGTGTGAGTCGCATGCGATGACACATTTGAATAAATTGCCAAATTCTCTTTAGTTTCACTAAGAAGAGTATGACGTGTAAAACCAAAGCCTGTACTATTAGCCTAATGACAAACAAAACAAATAGAAAGGTCAGATCCTTTAAAAGACACCATATCTCAACAGAAAATACACCCATTCTGAATGTTATCACTACACTGAACGGATGTTATTAGGGTTTATCAGCCTCATAGAAGAAGTACATCGAGCAGTAGCTTCAGAAGGCTGTTATCATCTAAGCAAAGATTAAGATGAGATCATGCAGTCACAGCGAAAATGCAAGTCCTCCTATTTATGTGAATGGGGGTAGTGCGTTCAGGCTACAGCGGTGGACGCCACAGAGGAGTGCTAAAAAACAAAAAAAAACTGCAGTGGGCTGCGGTGCAAAGTTTAGACAGACTTACAGTCTGTTTGAAGCGGAGTGAGAGTTCCGTACAGTCAACAGTAAACATTACTGCCTCTATCACTGACACAAGAAAGTTTTAAAAAACTAAGAGGGAAAAAAAACTAAACACAAGCACTGCAACAAATTCCAGCTCAGTCTCTCAGTCCCTCAGTCACTTTCTCGGTTTCTCAGAGAAATGAAGCTGCAATCAAGTGCAGTCGGAATGATCTGACAGAAAACAATAGCCTAATTGAAAGGGTGTGTAAATGCAGCCTAAGTGTGGCAGGTATCTTGGTCAGGACCCCTGGGTTTCACTTAGTTTTGGGAGTCATGTAGTGAATTTAAACAAAACTTACTTGGTTAGGTTTTGGCAACATCAAATGGCCAATAGTGATGGTTTAGGCCCTATTTACACGACAACGCTCACGGGTAAAAACCACAAAATATCTTATCAGATGTGCCTTTCACTTAGGTGACAGCGTTTTTAAGCCCTAAAAACGATAAGGTAAAACACAAAAGTGTGCTCTGATCTGCTCACATCACGTACGTGTTTATGTAACATCCATGTGCAGAGTACAGGTAAACAACAACAATCATGTGGGACTGTTTCCATCAGTGGGACATTCAAGTGTCCTGGGTCGGAGCTGAGGCGATGGGAGGCTGCAGACCATGCTGCAGATCCATGTCACACTGTAAGGCATCCTGCTTCTCCGCTGTTAGGGAGAGAAGGAGGAGGAAGTTTCTACGCATGCACAAGCTCTGGGTGTTGTTGTGTGGCAGTGCTTCAACAGCACCACCTAGCCACCTGACGTGCATACTACATCCAATTTCACACACTTTTGCGTCACCGTATACACGTAGATTACCCCCCAAAGACGCTTGTCTAAACGCGGAATAAAACTGAGAACACAACACCAATTTTGCGCTTCCTTTCAAGATCGTCTTCGTTTAGGGCCTTAGGGCCCAACCAACGGACACATCACCCAACATTCCCATCCCTACATCTTGTACAAAAATTCATGACATAAATGTCTGGTTAGCGCAACAGTTCAACATTGTAGTATTGCACTTGCTTTCTGAAAGAGTTGGATAAGAAGACTGATATCACTCTCATATCTGTCTGTTAAATAAAGGAGCTGGAGATGGAGCCAATTCAGTTGTCTGTCCCCTGACCATGGTCGCTTACACAGACCACTAGTTACTACCATTAGGGGCACTGAAGTCAATGGTCCGGACCAGACAGTGAGTGATCTCTGGAGTCGTGTTAGAAACGCTGAACAAATGTCAGAGATCATAAATATACTCCATTACTGATTATGCCAATAATCAGTAATATATTGCAGTTTGTGTGGTTATACGATGTGAGTATTCTGCCCATTACAGATGAGTAGGATATGCTGAGTTTTGAATAAAATGCATTAGTCACTTATTAAATAAGGAATTCATTACGAAAGATGGCAACAAATGTTTTGAAAGGGCCCTTAGTTCTTTATTTGAATGAAATATTTGAATACATATTCATGAAGTGTTTTGCTACTGCTTTTATTTAAACATTTAACATTTGTGAACTTTGGCTTCTTCGAAGAAAAAGGTGTCCACTAAGACATAGTTTTGGCATCTGTCAGGTATCAAATTGGCACTGTCAAATTATTTCCAACCCAACCCGAGCAGAATGCTTGGTCCTCTTTAAAAATTGACTATCACCAGGATATCATAAGAAGCCCATTAGGGTGCTTAATCATCAACTGAAGTTTAAATCTTACAATTACATGTTATATATTTATTGGCCATATAGTGTTTAGGGATATTTGGGTTTGTCATAATTTAACCAGCACCAAGATTATTTCTCTGCCCAGATCATCCAACATCTGCAGATGCTTGTTTGATTAACATGGCTTACACTGTCAGGGTGATTTCTTGGGGGTCTGATATTCCCACATTGTCATATACAGGTTATTTGAATATGCCAAATTTTGTGGTAAAACACCCCATAATGGCTGATGTTTATTAAGCCTTGCGTATAACAGTGTCATTTATCGTTGCAGCTAGAGCGTTAATTACACTGTTATCCACTTAGGCAAATGTCAACTAACTGTCAAAACAGCTACAATACACAGAGGAAATGGCAAGAGAAATAAAAAATGATGGCTAGTGCAGCTGTTTATGAGGTCCTGGGTTTTCAGTGTGCTGCCTTCAGTGTCGTCCTCTTCCCTCAATGAAGAAAAACTTTAGGTTATTTACATAACCCCGATTCTCTTTCATAATATTTTGTTCGATGTCTCACTATGGGATGCACGCCTCACTGCAGCCCTCAGAAGCATTTATCTCATTATGCCAATCCTGATTGGCTGGTGAAAGGTGTTTGTCTGCCACAGGTAGTCCCAGCTACCTTAAATAGCTCATGCGGAACCACCTCATTCAAAATAAGCACCTCTTCTCACTCGCCCAAGCAAGAAGGGTTGTCTGGTGAGACATCTCACTCATATTACTCAGAGAACCGGGGTTATGTAAATAATAATAATAATAATAATAACAATAAGTTCTCTTTCATAATATTTCGTTCGATGTCTCACTATGGGAAATGGTTGGTCCTGTATTGCCAGACAGGCTTATCTAGCGTCCACCAACCCACAGGGAAAGGCACTCTGTTCCAATTAGGACAGCAACATAGAAACGGACAAAAGTGAGAGGCGTGGACCAGCTCGCTGCAGCCCAAATGTCCTTAACAGAAACTCTCCTGAATAAGGCCCAGAACGCGGCCAAGCCCCGAGTCGAGTGTGCCCGCAGGCCCGCAGGTGGCTTCAGACCCCGACTCGTATAGGCCAAAGCAATTGCCTCCACGACCCAGTGGGACAGGCCCTGCTTTGTGATAGGTTTCCCCTTATGAGGATTAGCCCAGGAGACAAACAGCTGATCGCTCCTCCTGAAACCCTTAGTCCTGTCCTTGTAAGTGCGCACTGCACAGACTGGACATCCCTCCTGGTGAGGCAGCAAAAGCCACAAGGTCAATAGGAGAACAGGAGCCCACCACCTTAGGTACAAAAGCCAGGTTGGGCTTCAAAATTATCCTCACATCCCCGGGAAAAGCTGAGTGCATGACGGATGCACCGAAAGCGCATGGATGTCACTAACCCGTTTAGCCAAAGCCAGATCCAACAACACCGTCTTGAGATATGTGTTGGGTCCTGAGTTAGCACAGCTCAGCTTGGTAAGCTGTGATCAGCGAGAGGAAGTTGAACGCTCTGGCAGAGAGCGCCGCTGCCTTGTACGCCTTCTCAGTCAGGGCTGACTGGGTCGGACTTGGCAGGCTGGGGCTCCGGGAGGACACTGCTGACAGCTGGGGGTGAAGGTGCGCTGCAATGAGTGGCTTCATCGGAGGCATATGGAGCAGACCCAGGCTCTACATCGCCTCACAGTCGAGGGACGAGGCCCCGGCTGCTTAGGGGCGGTCTCTCCATGAGCGCGCCACCTCCTCCAGCAGCTCAGGGAAGACGGGGAGAAGTTGCTTCGTCGCGCTTTTGTCCAAGGGCCATTTCTTCTCCTCCTGGCGTGACCGGTTGGTCTCAGCTACGACAGCAGGCCATGGGATGCCCAGCCCGGCAGCAGCGCATTTGCACACATCGAGCATGTCCGAGCTGGGAGAGGGAGAAGCTGGTGTGCTACTCTCATCTCCGTCCCGAGAGGCGACAGCTCGGGCCGGAGTGATGAAGATGTCGTCCTCTTCTTCATCCTCTGCTATGAGGAGTTCCAATGCGCCATCGTCATCTTACCCATAGTCCAATTCCAATTCTATTTAAGATAGCTGGGACTACCTGTGGCGGACAGACACCTTTCACCAGCCAATCAGGATTGGCGTAATGAGATAAATGCTTCTGAGGGCTGCAGCGAGGCGTGCATCCCATAGTGAGACATCGAACAAAATATTATGAAAGAGAACTCTTTGATGCTATTGCAGCATCTAAGCCAGTGCTTCTCAACTATTTTCTAAACCCGTTTTAGATGACCTCATTGTCTTTTCAGAGACCCTTGGAGAGCATGAAGAGAGACTCATGAAGGTGTTATATCGTCTCAGAGACTATGGGTTGGAATTGTCTCCAGAGAAGTGTTTTTTAAGTCATCTGTAAAATACCTTGGCCAGGTGGTTGATGTCCAAGGAGTCCAAACTGACCCAGAAGAAATTTTTGCTTTCAGAGTTCTGTGAACAGAGAGGAGCTGAAGCGTTTCCTGGGCTTTTCAGGATATTATAGACGCTTTGTGCAGGGCTATTCTAAGTTCGCCAAACCACTCAACTCTTTGACTGCCAGGTACTATCCACCCAAAAAAAGAGAGGCAATGTCTACAAAAGAGACAGGCTTTGTAAATCCTCAAGCCCCATTCAATGCAGAGTGGACGCTTGAATGTGAATCTGCTTTCAGAACGCTGATTGACAAGCTTACGTCTGCCCAATTTTTGCTTTTGCAGATTCTAGGCTCCCATATGTATTACATCCAGATGGTTGCTGCGAGAGGTTGGGAGCTGCTCTTTATCAGGAGCAAGAGGAAAAGCTTCCTGTAATAGCCTACGCTAGCAGAGGCTTATCAATGAGCCAGAGAAATTACCCAACTCACATGATTTCCTCTACATCACTGATTTCACTGTTCTGACAGATAATAATCCGCTCACCTATGCCCTTTCCTCTACTAAGCTTGACGTCGCTGGACACCGCTGGTTAGCAGGCCTTTCAACCTTCAGATTTAACATTAAGTATCGAGCAGGACACACTAACGGTGATGCTGACGGTTGCAGGCTACACCTCATGAGGATGAGGATTTCCTGCAGGAGAGGATAAATGAAATGGCAAGGCTGATTTTAGAGGGGGAGAAACACGAGATCCCAGCTGCTGTAATATCCGCAGTATGTCAGCATCACTCTGTTCCCTCGCCACAACTACCTGTTCTTGCAGAGTCTTTTGCAGTAGATGCTTCCTCGACCCCAGATCTGTTTGCTGGCCAATCCCAAACCACCTCACCTGGGATGACAGAAGAGAGTTGGCTTAGAGCAAAGAGTAAGGACCCATAGATTGAGGAAGTAACTAAATTGGTGGAAAGTGCACAGCAGCCCCGCTTTCAGACCCTGAGCACTGAGCAGCCTGAGGTCAAGATGCTACTCAGAGAGTCGAACAAGCTTGAGCTCAGGGAAAGAATTCTTTACAGACGGTGCCTTGATTGAGGAGACATGATCCATCAGCTTGTGTTGCCTGAGCAGCAAAGAGACAGAGCCCTGCAAGGCTTACATGATGAAGTTGATGACATGACCATTTTGGTCATTACCAACCATTTCACAAAGTTTGCAGTGGCTGTCCCAATAAAAGATCACAAGGCTAGGACTGTTGCCTGGGCTCTGTGGGAGAATTTCCTGGTCCCCTACAGCTTCCCCAGTCGCCTTCATAGTGATCAGGGAAGAGACTTTGAATCACACACCATCAAAGAGCTGTGTTTGTTGATTGGAGCAGAAAAGGTGGGTACTACACTGTATCACCCACAGAGAAATCCTGTTGAGGGCTTTAACAGCACCCTGTATGTCAGAACTTGCGCCAGCGTCCCCGGGATAGCTACACTATGGCTCCAGAAAACTCTAAAAAGACTGGAGAATGAAACAAACTATGATTTAATGCTAAAGTCAGAGCTGCTGCATTGGTTGAAGGAGACCGGGTCCTAATCAGAAATGTCAGCATTCGAGGGGAACAAAAATTGGTAGACAAGTAGGAGAAACCCATCCATGTTGTTATGAAGCGAATTGATGGTCCACATTGTACCCTTCACAGAGACCTGCTATTGCCTTGTGGGTTTCTGCCTGTTGAGGAAACTCCAGAGCAGGGGCCACAGCTAGACAAAGCAAACAAAAATAATTTGAGAATCAGTAGAGAAAGAGATTGACGGATGGAAAATGATAATTCGGGATGAGATTTGGCAGATGAAGATGAAAAATACCTCTTTGAAGAAGTTTAGTTGCATGCATGGACTCATGCAGTTAAGAGAGGGAGGCTGTAACACAGGTAGTAAATCCTCCAGGCTGTTACCCTATTATTTGAAAATTAAGCTGTATTTCATGTTTTGTTTTGTTAAATTTAGGTTTTTTTAAAGAAATGAAAAAACATTTCATTTCAAGGTGGCAGCAGAGGCACATCAGTACGCTCTATTTAGGTTTGAAAGAAATGTTACATGTCATCTATCTCACATATATGATCTTTGTTTAGTTTTTTTGCTCACCTGCTGCCAGGTCCCTGTGGATGTTAGTGAAATACCATAGCTTTGAGCATGATAAACCCAAGTCAGAGGGGTGATAATTGAAACAGAACTTAAACCTTGACAAACAGGAGACGACTGAGAAGCTGTTGCCTCTGTTGACTCTTTCTTGACTTGGACTTAACTTGACCTGCTCTTGGACTTAACTTGGACTCATTCCGTTCCATTAATTTACCTGACGCTTTTATCCAAAGCATTTAACCATGCAGATACTAGACTAGACTCGATTCACTTGGTCTTGTGTATGTCTACAACACAACTTTGATCATCAACAACAGACACTGATTTTCTGTCTTCTGTTTCTTCGAGGGGAATGTTTGCATATATGTTAAAAAAAGATGTTCCGTGATGTGTAACTCTTTCTGGCTCTATCTCTGTTTTTCTCTGTCCCTCTGTCTTTCTTTCAGTGGCCATTATGTTGAAGGATGATTACTTTGTACGGGGAGCAGGCCTTCCAGGGAGGTTTAAGGCAGAAAAAGTGGAGTTTCATTGGGGTCCCAACAACGGATCTGAAGGCTCTGAACACAGCATTAATGGCCATCGCTTCCCTGTGGAGGTAAGCACAATATACCAAGCCTCGACATGACAAGGAATGAACGATATTTGAGAGATGAGTTACATTATTGTGATATGGGTGTAGATAAGGGTGAAGATTTTTGTAGAGACCTCAGCAATAGGTTTTTAAAGGAAGCTCTAGTAATCTGCAGTTTGAATAACTAGTTACTCATGCATAAAATTCAGATTTGCACAAAGGCGGATGAATGCAAACGCAAACATACCCACATAAATATCAATTTTTAGAGCTCAATAACCTTACTGAAACAATATCCGTCTAAAGTGCCGTGTGTGCGTTTGTGTTGCTTTATTAATCTCTGGTTGTGTAATAGGGAATGCCTTTAGTTTGGGTTGACAGACAAGTCACTTATCTAGCCATCTATCACCATGACCAGTTCATGTCTCAGAGGCAACAGGGGGTGGTGAAGTGGTGAGCTGAGCTAAGTGCTCTGTGAGCAGGGCTGGGGATAAGTATCTTCTGCTACATAGCTTGGCTGTCACTTTGGAGATTAGGGGCACCTCATCACCTAGCCTGGTTTGAGATTGCAAAATATTTTGAAAAAATGTAATTAAGAGTTATGTTTGTTCATGTATACATGTAGAGTTTTTTTTTTTTTTTTAAACTTTGCCTTCACATTTAGTTATCACCATCAGTTTGCCATTTTGAGTTTGGCTTGATGAGACCTCTTGTCTGCTGGTTGAGTGTACCCTCTGAGCTCTGTTTCATGTTTATGTGAAACCTTTATTTTTTTTTAGCAATTTCTATTCAGTTACAGCACTCAGCCGAATCAAATATCAAAAACTCCTAATAACAGGACCACATTACATACTTTGTCCTAATGAGGATGGAACACAAAAACATGCTAAAGAAATAAGCTTTTGTTGGCCATAATATTTGAAGTCAGTGCAGTTCAGTACTGTCAGATTCATATAAATGAGTATACATTAGGCTATGGAAGTCAGGGTGGGAAAGTGTTTGTTTTCACAAACTTCATGTCTGCTAATAAGTGTTGACATTATTGATACACTAACCACCATTTTTCCTTGACTTTGACCAAGTGGGTTTACATGCCATTCATTCATTCATTGAACGGTATTTTAAGCATCCCTGCTCCAAAATTATAATCAGCTTAGCAGCAGCTTTAGTTAACTCATAGAGGATCATGTTTTTTGTAGGGCTGCCCCCGGCCAATGATTTTCTTGGTCAACCAGTAGTCAAGTAAAGCCTCAGCAACTGAAAAACACAATTTAACATAATCCATGCGCTACAAGTCTGGCGCCTGTTACTGACACCGGCAAATTATTTCAGATTCTAATCCTGAATGTGTCAATGTGAGAATCAGCAAGGAGACGGTCGGAATATGGGCAGGTAGCTAGGCTAACGTTACTTACATGTTTTAAGGTGGTAGGTCATGTTTTTCTTGCAAAGTTTGCATGTGACCTTCTTGGGGTCATCCTTATTCTTTTCAAAGTGATCCCATATTTTAGACATCTTTCCCGACATGATTGGCTATTAATTATTAACTGTCTAACCGCAATGTAAAGCCAAGGGAGCTGCCATGTTAAAAAAAAAAGAAAAACACTGAAAGAGAGTGTGCGTCATGACTTCTTATATGTGGCCCTTTAAATTAAAAGCCCTCCGGCCTTCATCAATTTTGGTCTGCTAATGATTTTTTTGCTTGACCATTGATTGGTCGACTATTTGGGGGCAACCCTAGTTTTTTTGTATGTTGTAGTAATTCTAACAAATAATTTAGTTGCCATTGAGTTAAGTAGTGATGTGACATTCATGAATGAAATTGTTCTTTTAAACAGCTCTTTGGCATGAATGAAGGGAACCGAGTCGTACTTGAAAGTAGTTATTTGAATCATTGTGCCCAAATGTCACCACCTACCCTAGATCCACAAGTGCTTTGTGTCATTTCTGCCTCCTCCTCTGGCTGTGACAATGACAACAGCAGCAGCAGCAGCGGGCTGCAGGATGCACAGACAGCTGTTACATTGGAAAGTACACCAAACACATTTTTGTCTCGCATACATAATGTCTGATAGATATTCACAGAAAAATAGTAACCCCTGCCCCTTTGCAAAAGGTATAAAAAAAATGAGCAGACTCTTTTGAACAGCTCCCAGAAAGGAAAGGAGACAAGCAAGGTATTCTCATCCACGGGTTTGTAGGATAGCTTACGAAAGGTTTCACACAAAAATTTGTATGAAATCTTACGAAACAGCGAAATGGAGTTTCCCACGAGACGACAATGGGCCAGAGGCGACCACAACATTTGCTTTTGGTGTTGTTTAGGTTTAGGCATAAAACCTACCGTTACATGACCTGTTTTAGTCTCAAATAGGTGACTGTTAGGGTTAGGCATGGAAACGGCTTGGTTAGGATTATAAAAAAAAAAAAAAAAAATAGTACCTTCCGCACCGGGCCAAAACCGTTTTTTCGGCTAAAGCCTAGTGCGTTTGATGAGCACGAGAGAGCGCACGTGTACGAACATGAGCACGAGGCCTACGACGGTTCTGACGTAATTTATGTGCGCCTGTTCGGACATAGAAAATAGAAGGAGGGACCATGTGCCGACATTTAACAACAACAACAACAATGGCAGCGAAAGGTTCTCGTTGGTGTGATGCGGAGGTGGAGTGTTTACTGCAGATTTGGTCGGATGAAAATATTCAAAAACAGTCGGACAGGACGCACAAAAACTCCGAGGTCTATGGAAAGATTTGTAAACAAAGTGACGCATCGCGATGACGTCAATCAATACGTGTGATGTGTTACGGGGTGATGACGTATGGACAGCAAGAAGCATTTGCGCGAGGCGCAGGCAATGTGAGTACAAACGGGCCTGGGGCGCTGGGGGAGAGGGAGGGGGGACAAGTATCCTAAAGCCCGGGGCGCGGTGCGGAAGCACAGTGTGAGTGCGCTCTAAATGGCCTTGGCCCAGCTGGAGCTGCTGCACCAGGCTACTGTGAAGTGTGACCGCCTGTGAGTGTGAGCGATCGTGACGATTCACGATAGCCATCAAACCTCTTGCAGCATCACTGCGCTATTCGCCTGAGATTTGCGGCATATTAAGGAATGGAAAGGAAAACAAGTTATCGTTATATGCTGATGATTTATTATTATATATCACTGATCCCCAGAATATTTTACCACATATAATGACACCAGTAAATCGTTTTACCAAGCTCTCCGGGTATAAGATTAAAGAGTGAACTTTTCCCTGTCAACTCTGCCGCACAATCACTCTCTTTAACTCCTACCCTTTTATGGTGTCTACTGATAAATTCAGTAGAATTCGTTCCTGGGTATGCGCGCACTAAGATGGCCCTTGACAGATGGTCTATACTTCCTATCTCATTACCTGGCAGAATTAACCTAATAAAAATGAAAGTTTTACCCAAATTCTTATACCTGTTCCAAACTATACCGATCTTTATCAACAAATCTTTCTTCTCACATCTCAATAAGATTATCTCTGACTTCATTTGGAATAAGAAACCACCTTGTATCTGTGAGGAATTTTTGCAAAGACCCAAATCTGTGGGCGGGATGGCTTTACCCCATTTCTAACTTTACTATTGGGTGTGTAACCTGAGAGCCTTGGCTTATTGGCTTCAAACCCATACTTACAATGAAGCCCCTGCCTTGGTCCAAATGGAGGCTGATGCAAGCCTGCCATTATCCCTCCCAGCTTTGTTGTCCTTCCAGCATCTACTGGCCCCCTAGTCTATCAGTCTCTGCGTATAAGGGCTCCGGTGCGAAAACACTTCGGCTGGCAGGCTGGCTCACTCTGTGCCCCAATCGTGGAAAACCATCAATTTCCCCCCTCACTTAAATATGAATCTTTCTTAGTCTGGCACACGAAAGGTTTTATCAAATTTAAAAATCTGTACATAGCAGCTCCTTTTGCCTCATTTGACTAGCTCAGAGCTAAATTGAATTTACCAAAATCACATTTTTTAAGATTCCTACAGGTCCCGGGAATTGGATATTAAGCAGTCCCTGAACAACAGCCCATGGATACTTTGTTTCCAAAAGCTCCATCTAACAAAGACATAATATCAGCTATACATATGAAACTCTCATCCCTGCAGTTGGCATCTCTTGATGCATTGAGAGAAGCATGGCAGGCTGATCTGAATTTACAAATTACAGATACTGAATTGTCTGATATATTTAGAATAGATAGAATACACTCCTTATCAATATGTGCCAGACATGTTCTACTTCAATTCAAAGTCGCACACAGACTGCACTTGTCTAAAGCCAGACTTACAAAGATGTACCCAGCATTGGATAATTTGTGTAATAAAAGCAATTTTTCACCTGCAATGTTAGTTCACACATTTTGGTCTTGTCAGAGACTCTCAGGTTACTGGTCTTCTATATTCGATGGCCTATCCAAGATATTTAAAAGGCCAATAAACTCGAACCCTCTCACGGCCATATTTCGTATTCAATGTGAGGCTGACCATCTGTCTAGGGCAAAATCCGGAGGGGTTGGAATAAGAAAAAAAAGTTTGTTCTTGCATTTCTGTATATATGCTTCACATTTTCAATTGTGAAAACCAATACATAAAGTGGGGAAAAAAAGAAACAAATGAAATACACAAAAAATAATTGGAAAAACACAAATTACTGTGCATTACTTTTTGTTGTTATGTGCTCCCAGCTCCCATTAAAGTGCAATAAGTCCCATCCAATAGAGTCAAGTAAACTTTTCAAAACTTAGATCAACTGTTCATTGACTGAAAAAATCTGGATTTGCCATGTTTTGCCAATTGATTTTAAGTTGATGAAGTAACCTATCTATAAATGACACTTCATAAACATGTTAGTATATATGTTAGCCTCATACACACGTTTATCTCTAGGTATGTTGAAGGTATCATGCCCTTTCAAATAATTTCTTTAAAACAGTGAGGAAACTCTTTGAAAAAGCTTGAATAAAGGTAGAGTATAGGTTAAATACAAATATGACACAGGTGGCATTACCCAAAAACAAATGAATGGGTCTTGACTGTGAAGACCAGGCCTTACCTCTCAAATGATGACATTAAGGGCGCACTCACACTGTCCATCCGTACAGTTGCCCGTGCTTTAGGGTACTTGTCCGCCCCCCAAGGCCCGGGCCCGTTTGTACTCACACTACCTGGGCCTCGGCGCAAATGCTTCTTGCCTGCCTATAAGTCATCAAGCCGTAACACGTCACACGCATTGATTGACGTCATCGCTATGCGTCGCTTTGTTTAGAAGCAACGCAGAAAACATGGTAACATTTTTTTTGTGCGTCTTGTCCAACTGTTTTTGAATATTTTCATCTGACCAAATCTGCAGTAAACACTCCACCTCCGCATCACACCAACGTGAACCTTTCGCCACCATTGTTTTAAATGTCAGCGCGTGGTCCGTCCTTTTTTTCTATGTCGAAACAGTCGCACATAAAATGACGTCAGAACCACCGTAGGCCTTGTGCTCATAAACATGCCAAGTGTATGTGTGTGTGTCTTTCTGAGAGCGTGAGTGTATTTGCATCTTGTTTATGTGAAACTGTCAGTCTCTTGGATGCTGAAATGTCAGCCATCTCTATTTGGACTTCTCCTAGAGCACTGCCTCTTTGCTGTGACAGATGAATATGTATTGTTTGACATTTGGTAGATCAGCTTGCTGATAGTTCACCTTGATATTGTAATCTTCTCCTTCCACTCCAAACTCTATTTTCCCTCTCAAACCTTTCCACTAAGTTGCATTAAGGTGCCTTTGTGTCAATGGTTGAGATAGCCCTGTATAGAAATTACGATTTGTCCTCACTACTTAGATTAGGATCAATCCTTAGTGAAGTGCAAATGCATCTACAATGCATGTGAAAGCACAGAGCAGAATTCGTAATTCAGACAATTTCTCTTGATTTTATTTTGGTAGTTTTATCATCTGTTTAAAATGAGACTGCACTAAATGAATATCTGAAATGTCTTTACTTTTATATTTATTGAGCATCTTTCTCACTGAGACCCAAGTAGCAAAACACGAGGAGGCCGAGAGTCCCTACCACTGTAGTGAAACAACAATATGGCCATGAGTAGTTGGAAAGCCGGGGTAGAAGTACTGCAGTTGATGAGTTGATGAGAGGCAGGTGTGAAGACTAGTTGGAGTGAGGAGCTGATTGCAGTTGGCAACAGCTGAGCCAGGTGGGAGAGCCGAGCCCATGCCAGACACACAAACATGACAACAGAGAGACAGGCAGGAGACACTGGAAACACAAGGGAGTGCCAACAAATCCAGGAACCCACTAGGAAACGTTGGGGGCTCCAGCCCGGCTACGACATTCACATGAGAACTTTACATTATTATCTTTACATAAAGGATAATACGCAAGAAATGTGGTCAGAGTAACAGCTCTACGGTGCATCAGTTCTCTCAGTGTGGCCTCTGCTGCTGGTACATACAACCAGCAGTGAAATAACTCCTGTAGGTGAGGAATTTGTTACATAATTACAGTGATGCACGGTACACACGTGAGTGTCCTGTATTTGTTTGATCCATCCACCACCCTTAGACTTTGTCACCCTTAAATGTCAAAAACAGCCATGGATTGATTTACTGTTGATGAAAGTCTGGTGTGTTTCATCCAGATGCGTGAAATGATGAGGGCTGTGACAAGATGACGGCATTTGACACCATGGAAATGTGAATGGCCTGAATCTGCAATAAATTATTGTTCAAGTCTATTCAAACATGTTAAAAAGGTACAAACACTAACTTCTCTTCTCTTACTCCCAATTCTGTATTAGGACTGCTGGTGCTACAGTTGAAAGTATTGCATAAAACAATTCAAAGCTTGAACCCAGTTGTTGAATCAGTTGTGGTAGAATGTCTTTCTTTTTTTTCAATTGAACTGAATTCAGTGTTGGTGTGATGTGGTTTCCACTGCTGATTTGAATGCAGAAGCTGAAATTTAGAAGGAAATCATGGCAGACAACATACACTCCCCAGCCACTTTATTAGGCATACCTGGTGCTTAATAAAGTGTCAGTGTGGTCTTCTGCTGCTGTTACCTATCTGCTAGAAAGAAGGTCATGTTGTGTGTTCACAGATGCTCTCCTGCATTCCTCGTTTGTAACCAGTGGTTATTTGAGTTACTGTTGTCTTTCTATCAGCTCCAACCAATCTGGCCACTCTCCTCTGACCTCGGGCATCAACAAGGCATTTGTGCCCACAGAACTGCCGCTCACTGGATATTTTCTCTTTTTGGTACCATTCTCTGTAATCCCCAGGAGATGGTTATGCGTGAAAATCCCAGTAGATCAGCAGTTCCTGAAATACTCAGAAAAGCCCGTCTGGCACCAACAACGGTGCCACGTTCAAAGTCGGCTGCCATGTCATTGGCTGATTAGAAATTTGCGTTAACGAGCAGTTGGACAGGTGCACCTTATAAAGTGGCCGGTGAGTGTATAAATAGACTCAGGCCTTTACAATAAGTTAAGACAACAAACATTTTCTTATTTCTCATTAGTTTTTGTCTCCAGTGGATGGTTCCTACTGTCTTTGTTGGACTTCTGACTTTTCATCTAGTGCTTATATAAGTTAAAGCTTTTAATTATTCCACAATATTGAAACATCCACTTGATGGATTGACACTGAATTCATGGTTCCCAGATGATGTATAGACATGAGGATCCTCTTCCTCTAGTGCCTCCAGCAGGTTGACATTTTTGGCTCTGAATAAAATGCACTAAAAATTATTGGATGGATTGCCATGAAATCTAATGGAGATTTTCATGGTCTGAGATTCCTAAATGTAATAACTTTGTTGACATCATGACTTTTTAGCTAGCACTTTCATGAGGCAACAAAAGGAGTGAGTAATAACTTGCACGTTATGCACCACCATCACTTTATTATTCACTTTATTATTAAGCTTATAGTTATATATTATATTTATACTCTATTACTGCACTATAGTTCTGTTACGTCTGCTCATTACACACATGTATCATGTCTGACCTCATCTGGATCTGATCACTGTCCACTTATATCTTCTCTGCACTACAGTTCTGTTCATACCTGTTTTAACAGTCTACTGCGTGTTTACATCTTATACACCCGTTCACATGTCTGCTTACATCTGATACACACATGTCTTTCTACATCTCACGCCGACGATGTTCTCTGTATCTAACCTGTACTAACACACTAACATCCTGACACTTATCCTACCTGTACTAACACACTAACATCCTGACACTTACTCTTCTTTTACACTTTAGTCTTGTGTTAGGTTAAAATGTTTTTTGTATAATTGCACTGTCGTGATTTGCTGCTCTGTGTGCCTTGAATTGCCCCCCGGGGACAAATAAAGTTTTTTTGAATTGAATTGAATTGAATTGAATTGAATTTGAATTGAATTGAATTGAATTGTTAATGGTGGTCATAATGTATGGTATGTACGACCCAAGCCATTTGGTCCAAGTCTCAATTAAGTCATTTTTTTCTTGGGCAAGTCAAGTTAACTCTTGAGTCCTTAGTTAAGGCCAGTCAAGGCCCAAGTCAAGTCACTTTTATCCCCCCAAGATACTGCTGTCTTACCTGCAGTGCATGACTAATAAGTTACCATGGAGATTTATTCAGTGCCGCTAGCCTGCTCCAGGCCAGGCTGACAGCCAGGTTTGATTCATCCTGGTGCTGTATCTCTTCAGTCAGCAGTCACTCAGGTCATAAACTAACGTGTGTTTTACAGTTATTAGAGTAGAATAGAATTACTTTAATTTTTGCTGCTGTAACAAATTATTTTGTAACAGCAGTAGTGGGTCAGCAAATAAAACACGTTGTACATAACAAACATATAATCCAATATATACATAGTGTATATATACAGTGCGCTATAAACAATAATATATACAACAAAAAGTTAGAGAGACCAGAGTTCTCTGTGAGGCAGAGGTGAGAGAGGTATTATATAAAGTGATAGATTGTGGCAGGAAAGATTTCCTGTATCTATTGCTACGACAGCGAAGCTGAAGAAGCCTTTTGGAGAAGGTGCTCCACTGTCTGACCAGTGTGAGTTGGCGAGGCTGGAGAGGATTATCCATGATGGATAACAGTTTTTTCAGTGTCCTCTCCACCACAGCCTCCAGAGTGTCCTGTTTGCAGCCAATCACAGAGCCTTCCTGATGAGTTTGTTGAGTCTGTTTGTGTCGCTGCCTCCAATGCTGCTTCCCCAACAAACCACAGCAAAGAAAAGTACACTGGCCACCACAGACTGATAAAAGATATCCAACATCTTGCTGCACACGTTGAAGGATCTCAGCTTCCTCACGAAGTATAGTCTTCTCATCCCCTTCTTGTAAACAGCTTCAGTGTTAGATCTCCAATCGAGTCTGATGTTTGATGGTAACACCCAGGTACTTGTAATCCTCCACCGCCTCCACATCCTCTCCCAGAATGCACAGAGGTTGGAAAGCGGTCTTCCTCTTCTTCCTGAAATCTATCACCTCTCTCTGGTCTTGCTGATGTTCAGCCGCAGGTGATTCTGTTCAGTCCACTTCACAAAGTTGTCTACCAGTGCCCTTTACTCCCCCTCCTGCCCCTCACTTATACACCCAACAACAGCCCAGTCGTCAGAAAACTTTTGCAGGTGACACGACCCGGTGTTGGACTGAAAGTCAGCTTCTCCCCCAGTAGCAGTGGCTGAATGGTGTTAAACGCACTATAGAAATCAAAGAATGTGATTCTCACAGTACCTCCTCCACCATCCAGGTGCAGCAGGTAGATGATAGCGTCATCAAATCCCAAGTGGGGCTGGTAAGCAAATTGCAGAGGATCTAGAAGGACTCTCACCTGCGGCCTCAGGTTGGCCAAAACCAGTCTCTTCAGCACCTTCATGACATAAGATGTGAGGGCCACTGGTCGATAGTCATTGAGGTCTGATGGTGTCGACTTTTTGGAACAGGAACCAGGCTTGAAGTCTTCCAAAGCACTGGTATTCTTTCCTGACCAAGGCTCAGATTGTAGAGGTGTTGTAGGACAGGAGACAGCTGGCTGGCACATGTCTTCAGGATCCTTGGGCTGATACTGTCGGGCCTGCAGCTTTCTGCTGGTGGAGTCTCTCCAGCTGTCTCCTAACCTGGCCTGCAGTCACAGTCATGCGGGGGAGGCTGCTGATGTCTTCAGTGGAGGACGAGGAGGTGGAAGAGGTGGAGGAGGAGAAGAGGTGCTGCACAGGAGAGCTCACAGCAGGGGAGTGAGGGGGGAGGGGAGGAAGCATTTGGGGCAGTGAGGGTGTGTGGGGGTCTGGAGGTGTCATGGAGACGAAAGAAGGCTCTGAGCTGAACCAATACTACAGGTACATGTTCCCTGTACTGTTATTATTTTAACACTGGGAGCATTATTTTTTTATTGATCCATGTGATAGTCATTGTCACTGTTATATTGTGTTTCTGAAGACTGCTGTTAACATGGTTGTGAGTGGTTTGATGGAGATAGTATTGCTGTTGTTGAGATGATAAGAAATGGCTGATCAAGTTCTGAAGGTGTTATTAATAATTATTATTACATAATTGCACAATCCTCCCAAATTATAGTACCAGTTCACTGGACCAATATTAAAATGGTGTTCTGTACATTCATAAAACAACAGGGAGAGGATACTTCAGTGTTTTTTACCTTTTTGTTAGCTGGGACACAGCTGCTGTAATGAAGTAGCAGAATGTGTGAGTAACCTAAAAATATACATTTATTGTCAAGTTTATTGTCAAAATGAACATGGCCATTACATATATTCTGGCAATGTGGATCAGTGGTTGCAACTAGGGTGGGGCACTATTAAAAAATTACTCTAATGACGATACTGCTTTAAAGTTATACTCTGTAAGATTTCCATCTATTTAATTGCCTTTTAAGTTAACATCTATCAAAGAGTGAGTTAAAACAATGGTTACTGATCATATGACCCACTTATCAGGGACGGATCTACAGGGGGGCAGCCGCCCCCCCTACTGGAGAGCCTTGTCCCCCAGCTGCCCCCCTAACATTCGTGTTATTAAAACTTTACTTGTAAAAACAACCGCCTCTATGTCCACAAGCTTTTCAAAGCATTGAACAAACAATAAATGGTCCAAAAGTGAATAATTGTGAATATAATCTTAGGCCCCTGACCCACTCAGCTACAGCCCTGCATCAAAGGTGCAGAGCTGCGTTCACGGTCTGGCTCATACAGCGAGTCTGTTGCAGTGGAAAGAGTGGAGCGACTGAGCTGCCCTCGACCATCTGCAGGTGAAGTTAGTTTCCCTGCTCAAGTTTAAACACACCAGTTTGACTTAAAGTTACATTTGTAATGAATGTCATGTTTGCTAAAGGTGATTCAGCATTAGCAAAAACAGTGTGTGCGTTATTTAGCCAAATGTGAAATCACTTGCTTGTGATTTGTAAAGAGCATATTTCCCTTTGATCAGTTTTGGTTTTAGTAAAGACAAAAACAGTTTCTTACAAAATATTAAAACCTGTCTGTTTGAATCCATAATGTTTACAGATTGTCGCCGTTTCGCAAGCTTTACGTCACAACCTACTACACAGTGTTAGCTAGGAAATCAATCATTTGGATTTGATGAGCTAATCAGTGCTATAAAACCACTTACTGTCACATATCACAGCAATGACGCTGCACAAATGAAACCAGGTGACATCCTTTACTGTCAAACTGGGAAAATAACAAATACAATAGCATTAATTAACAGGTGTGTGTGTGTGTGTGTGTGTGTGTGTGTGTGTGTGTGTGTGTGTGTGTGTGTGTGTGTGTGTGTGTGTGTGTGTGTGTGTGTGTGTGTGTGTGTGTGTGTGTGTGTGTGTGTGTGTGTGTGTGTGTGTGTGTGTGTGTGTGTGTGTGTGTGTGTGTGTGTGTGCAATGCTCGTGTGAGCAATGCTCACAGGGTGTTGTGACGCGTCTAGTGCAGCATGCCAGGTAGACGTTGCATGTAGAGATGCATGTGACTTCCCTCCCTTAGTCCCTGCCGCTGGCCAACCCAGTCCTGGGTAAAGGAAGCCGAGTGCGTAAGTCTTCTCAGGTCAGTACATAGCCTCTCCTTCAACAAGACCCCTGCTGTGCCTCCTCGTGGCCACACACGGTAACTGGTGTCCTGCTGCTCCAGGCTGAACCAGCAGGGGATCTGGGAGCAGCAGTGGGCCCCAGAGATGCGGTGTGCAGGTCCACCATGCAGTGGATACGCCCTGGCACCCATCAACCACTGACCCAGCTATGGGCAAATAGCCCCACTGCCTTATGGGATAGTCTTTTGAGACAAAGGCTAAGGGAGCAGACCCTAACAGAAAAGCGTGTGCTGGCAGGTGCGCAACAGAAGGGTCAATAAAGACCTCGGACGACCCTCAGCCTGTCTAGGGGAGCAAACCCCGAGGACAAACCTGCACCTGGGGACAGGCACAGGCGGAGTCCGACTGACCGGACCACCGGCAGCCCCCTGCAGCTCCTGCCAGACGAAGGTCGTCATGGGTTCTCTCATGCCACTGGAGGTTAATCTGGTAGGAGTGAAGCTGGTGGGAGTGAGGTCTGTGCACCCTCACCCTCACCTTAATCCTCACCTACGCGCAAGCTTTCTTGTCCCACCCCCCCCCCCCCCTTCCCCCTCCCTATCCCCTCCCCCAAAAAAAGTCCTGTGGCGTTGTGGAATGGTGGTGGGTACAGGCCAAGGATGTGGCTGGGAGTGTCTAGCCAAACCATGCACGCAGGCGGCAATGGAGTGATGGTCGTTAGGACTGTGGGATGGAGCAGCGCATCCTTTCGGCAGCTTCCATTGCGACTGAGCAGCCCCGCACTGCTCACCCCTGAGATGGGGAAGGACCTAGAAAAGGTGGTCCAAAAACTGCCTGCTCTCCATACTCCGGACGGTAAACCGCTACCGTCGGAGCATCCCCCCTCGCGGTCGAAAAATTAAAGTAAAACATATGCTAAAAATAGCATCATGGAATGTGCGCACACTACTTGACCTGACTGCAACTCCTGACAGGCCCCACCGCAGGACAGCACTGGTGGCCCTGGAGCTTGCGAGATACAACATCGACATTGCAGCTCTCAGTGAGACCAGACTACATGGAGAGGAGTCACTGTCAGAGGTTGGTGCTGGGTACACCTTCTTCTGGAGGGGGGTCCCCGAAGGCACTCGACGTAACCATGGAGTCGGCTTTGCTGTGAAGACCAAACTGCTGCAGCGCATTCCGGAATCCCCCATCGGCATCAATGAAAGGCTGATGACGTGGCGCATTCCCCTGGCAAAGGAACGCTCCGCCACCCTCATCAGTGCATATGCACCAACTCTTGATGCCGATCACAACACCAAAGAGGATTTCTACCGAGCTCTTGATGCCATCCTACAGAAAACCCCGGCTACGGACAGGCTCATACTCATGGGAGATTTCAATGCTAGAGTGGGCACAGAGCACCTGGTATGGAATAAGGTTCTTGGCCAGCATGGTGTGGGGAAAATGAACCACAATGGGCTCAGACTCCTCTCCCTCTGTGCAGAGCACCAGCTGGTCATCACCAACACCATCTTCCAGATGAAGAACAAGCTCAAGACCACCTGGCAACACCCCCGCTCAAAACATTGGCATCTCCTTGACTACGTGATTGTCCGTCAAAAGGACAGAAGAGATGTCCTCATCACCCGTGTCATGCGTGGAGCCGAGTGCTCGACTGACCACCTCATGGTCAGATCCAAACTCCTCATGAGCATTCAACCCCGTGGCCCGAGGGCAGCTCCACACAAGAGACTCAACTGCACAGCTCTCAACAGCCCCACCACCACAGACAATCTGCGACGGCTCCTTGCTGAAAACCTCAACAACATCCCGGAGGAATCAGCCGACTGGCCAGCCCTGCGCCAGGCTATTCACAGCTCAGCCTTAGAGGCGCTCGGCCAGTCAAGGAAACGTCACCAGGACTGGTTTGACTGTAACTCAGCTGAGATACAGTCACTCCTAAAAAACAAGCATGAGGCCCACAAAGCTCTCCTGTCCTGCCCTGGATCTCCCACCCTCAAATCCACCTTCGCTGCAGCAAAAACAGCAGTCCAGCGAGCCCTCCGGACTATGGAGGACACCTGGTGGGTGCAAAAGGCGCAAGAGATCCAAAATCTGGCAGACTGCTACAACACCCAAGGCTTTTATGATGCCATAAAAGCCTTGTACGGCCCCAGGAAGCGGGTGATGGCCCCGGTTCGATCAACTGATGGGTCCATGCTTTTCAAGGACCGGCACCAGATTCTTGCCCGTTGGGCAAATCACTTTGAGGATCTCCTCAACCACACCAACCCAGTCGACCTACATATCCTGGATAATCTCCCAGACCTGCCATCAACCACACACCTGGACACCCCACCACTCTACTCGGAAATCCAGCAAGCCATTGCAGGGCTGAAGAACAACAAAAGCGCTGGACCCGATGGAATCCCTGCAGAGGTGTTCAAACACGGAGGATACATCCTCACACGTCGCCTGCACCTCCTAATCCACAACATCTGGGAACATGGGACAATCCCACAGGACTGGAAGGATGCAAACATTGTACTAATTTATAAAAAGAAAGGAGACAGAGCAGTATGCGGCAACAGCCGTGGAATATCTCTCCTCTCCATCGCAGGGAAGGTCCTGACCAAGGTCATGCTCAGAAGACTGGTTGAGCACATATCAGAAGCTGTGCTCCCAGAAACACAGTGTGGCTTCCGGAAGACCAGATCAACATCAGACATGGTATTTGTCTTGAGACTGCTGTTGGAGAAGAGCAGGGAACACCACAAAGACCTCTACATAGCCTTCATCGACCTCAGCAAAGCCTTCGACACCGTCAACCGTGAGTTGCTCTGGCAACATCTCACCAAACTTGGGGTTCCACCCAGGTTCCTCAGCATCCTAAAACAGCTGCACGATGGGATGCAAGCCAGAGTGCTCACAGGAGAACTCCAGTCAGAGTCCTTCAAGGTGAACGTTGGGGTAAAGCAAGGCTGTGTCTTGGCTCCGGTGCTCTTCAACATCCTCCTCTCTGCCGTAACCTGCCTCTTCCACCGGGTCATGGGAAAAGAAGACGGTGTCCATGTGGAATACCGCCTTGACGGAAGCCTCTTTAACATCCGCAGGCTCCAGGCCCACACCAAGACAACAACCCGCCAAATCTGTGAGCTTCAGTATGCTGATGACTGTGCCATCATAGCTCACAGCCCAGACTCTATGCAACATGCCCTCAACACAATATCCAGTCTGTACCAATCCTTTGGCCTACAGGTTAACACTCAAAAGACCGAGGTCATGTCCCATCTCACCACTCCCGCCCCCACACCCCCCAGTTTTCACATACACGGTGTCCCACTTAAAACAGTGGATCACTTCACCTACCTTGGGTCCACGCTGTCCTCATGCTGCTCCCTTGACAAAGAAATACACACCCGGATCAATAAAGCCTCATCTTCATTTGGACGCCTGCGCAGCAGGGTTTTTGAAAACCGCAACCTGAAGGTCAGCACCAAGGTTGCTGTGTATAATGCTGTTTGTCTCTCCACTCTGCTCTACGGGGCAGAGTCATGGACCCCATACCGTCAGCACATCACCAACCTAGAGGCCTTCCACATCCGCTGCCTACAGAAGGTCCAGGGTCTGTCCTGGGAGGATCGAACGCCCCATACAGACATCCTCCACAACACTGGCTCTGTTTGTATGGAAGCAGCTGTGGCCAAAAGACACCTGCGCTGGATAGGGCACATTATACGCATGCCTGAACACCGCCTGCCCCGCCAAGTCCTCTATAGCCAACTATTGGGCGCAAAGCGCTCCGCTGGAGGGCAAAAGCGGCGCTTTACTGACTACACCAGGGACATCCTTAAGCGAGCGAATATCCCCCTCACTCAGCTTGAAAAGCTGGCCACCAACAGATCTGCCTGGCAGGGAACCTGTGCCACGGCAGTGTCTCAGATACACAAAACAAACCAAGACAGAAGATCTGAGAGGCGCACCCAGCGACACCAGCGGGCGGCTGGTGTTCCCCTGGCATCTGGGTTCCCGTGTTCCATCTGCGGGCGAGTGTGCGGCTCAAGGATCGGATTCTTCGCCCACGAGAAGTGGCACCAGCGGCAACGTCGCTGACCCTCCACAGCCCCCCCACCCACCCTTCCCCAACCCAATCCCTGGAGCAAGCGTCATCTTCGGAAACGATGGACAGCTAAGAAGAAGTGTGTGTGTGTGTGTGTGTGTGTGTGTGTGTGTGTGTGTGTGTGTGTGTGTGCGATAAATTGTTACTGATTTTATATTTGTTATTTTATACTTATTAGCTATGGCCCTACAGTGTAACGTAATATAAGGATAACCAGAACTTTTCACATATTTCAGGCAAGAGTAGCTGGAGAGAGCAGAACAATGAAAAGGTTTTTTAGTATGAAAAGTGCACAGCAGGAAGAGAAGGAGGGAAATGAAGGAGACGGTAGAAGGTCAACTGGAGAGAACAGGAGGGTCAGAGCAGGGGAAGGCCAGAAAATGGCTATTCTAACTGGAAGAAGGCCACTTCAGTGGGTTCAGTGTACACGCCAAATCAGACTCACATGTGAATGCCATGACTGCATGGAATGAGTACAAAAGAATGGACGATCAAAATACATCTGTCTTGGGAAAATGGGAGAGGAAAATAAAAAACAAGTAAATCCAACGTACAAAACAGCCTTAAGCTAAGCTAGCTTTTTTTAAATTAGTTTTGATACTATTTTGATAGTACTTTTTATTTTATATTTTCATTTTGTTATTAATACTTTAACTTTTTAAGATATGCACAGTTAGGTTTAGTTTAAACACTGGGCTTGTTCTTGTTCTGTCCACAGTAAACACACTGAGCACTGGTTTAACATTAACGTAAATCACGTCGAACAGACTTCATGGAGAACAGCGAGGGCAAAACAGCCTCACCTATCTGTTTTATGTAATATTCTCCCTCTAGCTCCACTAAAAACACTGGCCCTCATTTATCAATCTTGCGTGAAAACGGGCGCAAATCTGAGTGGTCAGGAGGACACACGTGTGATTTATGAAACATTCGTATCTGACCAATCTCAGCGTACGAATGAGCGGGCCTTGATAAATGCGGCGGCTGAATTCGATCGTCATTAACATGTTACGCACATAAATATTCCTGGTTTGGAGGCCTCACCCACTGAGGTCAAACAGGGAGAGAAGAAACACTGGTATGAAAAGAAACTTTTCCGACACAGAGATCGGCATCCTGACATCCGAGATGGAGCAAAATAAAGATGTGCTTTTGGCAGTCTTAAGAGTGGAATAAAAGGGGGCAGTCAACCCGAAGCAGCGCTCTACTGTGTGCGTGTGTGTGCTCCTGCTCTGTAGTGGGGTTTGCCAGCGGGGTTATTAGGTATTCCGTTAGAGGATAACCTTTGTCATAAGAACCATACCAAAATGTTAATCATCTGATACCTTGTTTGATTTAATGCGGGTAGCCACTTACCGAGGAGATGACTTAGGCTCTGCACTACGCCTTCCTGCAGCCGCGCGTCAACACAGCTGTTTTGAAATATAAAAGAATCGTGTGTGCCCCCCTGGCCACCACGTCTAAAAGCGATAGCTTGGCATCACAAATCACCTGTACATTTACAGAGTGGTAGTTTTTGCAATTGATGAATGCGTAATCATTCATGGATGGTGCCTTCAGATGCACATGAGTACAATCAATTGCTCCAACCACAATTTTAATTTTTTTAATTTGTTTTAAGAATCTGTTTTGATCTGTTCTTAATATGTGACTGCTTATGCTTAATGACAGCTGAGGTTTGTTAATTATTTTCAGCCAGATTTTGCTGTGCTGCCCCGCAAATACACAGGCTCAAATTTGCGTACACGATCTCAGACCTGACATGAGATTTGATCGTAGCTCCCGCTCATGTCCAAATTGATAAATGCCGAAGTTTGCGTGGAAATGGTTGTACGCCATTTTTCTGCCATACGTTCGTTTGATAAATGAGGGCCACTGTGAGCATGTTAGCGTGTTGTTCACTACCGAGCTTATTTGTAACTAGTAGGCTACCTACAACATTATCTTCACTTCTTCTGTTCAACTAACATTTAGTCTAGATAACAGACACTTAACTGTCCTGCAGTTAATACAGATGTAAACTAACTGCAGACAGCCCTCGTTCATGGAGCAGTGCACCGCTGTAGACTGAATATGAAGAGAGAGACTTTGAAAAAAAATGTGTAACTGCCGTTGTATCTCTCCCTTGTTGCCACTGTCTTTTATAGCTGTTCTATTTTCCTTTCTCCTTATAGAATCCTAATGTTTTCCAAACTTTAGATTTTAGATTTGATGGTGTGCTGCTAACAAGAACAACAACAATATAGCAAAGGTCCACAAGAGTGTAGCAGACTCCGCTCGGAGGAGTGGAGACACTGTACAGAAGCAGCAAAGCTTCATTCAACAGATTCATAACTTCATAATCGGGCCAGTTCATGCTACATTTTGACCCGACCATGAGTCCATGTATCGAAGTAGTCGCATGTTTAACGTTAAAATCGTTTGTTTAGATTCGTAACACTGAATCTTTACATCTCTTATAATTAGACATCGTTCTGTTATCATGGACACTGAGGGCCATGTTGAATGATATCGCCCAAGCCTAGTTGTAATTGTTATTAATGGTAAATGACCTGGGTAACAATTTCCACTGCTCACTTTGAGACAAAGTGTACAACTGGATGATGTTATCATGACAGTTTAATTTCTCTTTATAGGCTACTTACAGTCGGTCAGCTATTGCTTTTGTCGCTGTTTATTATAACAGCCATGTTTCCTTTTTTATACAAATGTTTTACCTGATAGTAAGCTCCCGTTAGAACACACGTTTAAAAAAAACAAAAAACACCAATCCTTGAACCATTTCCTTTTCTTTCTATTTCCTATCTTTCCATTTTCCCTACTTTATTTTTTAATTTACTTTTTAATTATTTTCTTATTCTTTCTATTGTTATCTTTGTTTAACTTTCCTTACATTTTTTCTATTTTTTTATTTTCCTTTGTTTCATACCCTTTCCTGTCCTTTTTCGCTCCGCCCAGTGCCTCTCAGCAGCATACTGTGCAATGGGCGGTGGGGAGGAGGAGTAATCTTCAGCTTTCGGAGTGCTCCACATGAATGATGTATGATTTACAAGCCTTATCATTTAGTAATTGTAGCTTAATAGGGCCCTTGAATAGCATGATGAAGTAGGGACCTGCTACTCCCCTACCTGCTGTTTAAAACAGTAATGCCCTGGTTTATATGCCAGGCACAGCATTGCCAGGCAGCACAGCATGTCTTTAGCTCAAGTGTGTCCCTCATCCTGTGTGTGTATATGCACACCCCTGTGTCATGTACGTTCTCATTCCACTGATGTGTGCTTTGTATCGCAAGTCAAACATGAATTCACCCACAGGTGTTCTCATCCAGCAGGTTGTGTGGTTGATTTCTCAATTGACAAGTGAAGGTCAAGGTCAGCTGACAATAGAAAACCACACTTATACACACGTTTGGAACCTAGAAGGAAATTAATTGTAGACTTAATTTAGTCTGCCTAAATACTTCACATACAGTATATATTGCAGTCAGTGGTGGCTGCTGGTCTTTCAAGAGGGGGGGGGGGTTATTTTTCCAGCCTACATCATAAATGTGTTTGTTTATTTTTATGTAAATTCTACCCTTCATTCCTTTTCAAGAAAAGGATTTGTGACCTTGTCGTACCGACTAGGCGTCTTTTCCAGGGACTTGACCAGTGTCCTCTCAATAGCAGCAGAGCTAGAATGCTTAAACGGCCTTGGCCCAGCTGGAGCTGCTGCGCCAGGCTACTGTGAATTGTGACCGCCTGTGAGTGTGAGTGATCGTGACGGGGGGAGAAGCTCCACAGCTGCCGCTGCTCGTTGGGGAAAGAAACCGCAGAGTGACAGAACAGAGTCGCTAAACAAAACGCTAGTCGTTTTTAACAAAGAAAAAATCGCTGGGGATTGGTAAAGTCACCGGATCAGTTCAGAACAACAAAATGAAAAACTTGTCATCATGTTTGAGCATCCAGGTAAACAGTCTTTGTGGACAGCAAATCGGGAAATGCATTGACTGAAATGCAATCATAGAACTAATTGGATATCAACTGATGAGGCTTAAACTTTTCATTCACTTTTTGTTATAATTTATGTGTTGTTTGTAGAGGCGCTGCCTCCCAACTCCAACTCCATTCTTGCATCTCAAGTTGCTAATTGGACTGTAAACAATGACCGCCGCTTGGAAGAGGAAGTCTTGGCCTGGATATCACCAGAAGGACCAAAATATTCAGTTATTAGAAAAATTGCACAGTAAGCAGTTGTGGCTGGCCCATAGAGGGCGCTAGGGCGCCGCCCCTCCCGCACTGCATTGAAATTAATTAATTATTTAATAGATTTTATTTCTTCATAATTTTCATCCTATGATTATGGTAATGATAATGATAATTGTGTGGTCAATAAGTAGCTTATAATGCATTTTCTGCAATAAAAGTAACTAAAAGCAACGACTGCATTGAAATATTTATCTTATCTCTGCCCATGGGTGCCGAGCTGAGCCGAGCTGCTTCTGAGGCAAGTAAAGCTGGAAAATCTGTTTGAGAAAAGATCACTAACAGACAAAGTTGTTAAACAACTTGGACTGCATCAGCGCAATGTTACAGTCGTCATGACAACCAGTGAGAGAGGAAAAGAATACGATTGACCGTTTAACAACCACACCTTTTCCAAATCATAAGGACAGATCATGCCTAGTTAAATACTGGAGCAAATTACCTAAAGGACCTTTCTGAATATATATATATATATATATGTATGTATGTCTGTGTGTGTGTGTGGTAGATGTCAAATTGAAAATTCAGTAAAATTATTTGCAAAATTAGATATAGAAACAACTTAGAGAAAAAGTAAGTTTAGTTATGTTCTCTTCAGCAACATGTCAATCATTACCTTAAATCTATGTTTTTGAGATTATTGATAGGAACCAAAAAGGGAAAATATGAACTGTGTCTATGTTAATTATATTGACAGACAATCTTCTCACGGTTTCTTGCCAGGACAGGTTATATTTTTCACTTCTTTTTTTTTACAGATTAAACAAATTAGATAAAACTCTTAATTAGGGGACTTTGGTACTTATGGGTTGATTTTGTTACCCTCAGACAGGGCTGTTTCCAGTCTTTGTGCTAAGCTATGCTTATTGGCTGCTGGTAGTAGCCTTATATAAAACATACAGATGAGAGTGGTATCAATCAAGTCAAAATTATTTTGTGTTTGTTCAAAAGTGTAAATTAACTCATACAGTATATCTCTTTTTATATATACTACTGTATAGGTTTTGTGCATTTACAGTTTTGTGAATTCAAAGGAAAATTAAGTTTAGGCAAAGCAACTAGGTGGTTATGTTTGAAAAAACAACAACATTGTGGTTTGGTTTGAAGTAAAGATGTTTTTACGTAAATTAACATGTATGTAAATTACGTAATAAACGTAAATAACCAAAATCAACAGTTGTTTCTCACATGACATAAACACCGGTCTTCTTGGTCAAAGTCATGTATTTCTTTGACACATCCACTGAGATTCGGATTTTTGGTAACATCTACATGGAAAGTAATCAAAATCCTACTTTAGAATGGTGTTCACTTTAAGGATATCATCCGTTTCACCATAAAGATGAATCCAATTGTGAAATCTGGAACCATTCACCTGCAGACTGACACTGAGATTTATTAAAATGTCAGCCTCTGTGTTTTACCAAACTGTTGCATCTGTCTAAGGGTACCTACCACTATGGTGCGTCCTATGTCCATCCCCTCAGAGCAGGTGAGAGTGCTATCAGGGCTAGCTGGCCCAGGCACTAAGCTATCCATTCTGTCTGACTGCCTCTTACCAAGGCTCGTTTTTAACTCCACCCCCTACCAAGCCCCAGACATGATAAACGAGGAGCGAAAGATGAAAAGATGGAAGAGGAAGGGATGAGTGTGTGTGTGTGGCTCCAGAACTTGCTCTGCCAGCTTTTACCCACCTGCCTAGATAAGAGAGGCACTGTAAATTAACACGTGATAGGGGGGATGAGAGCACGGGCGGTGTGTGTCCGTGGATTGGGGGGTTTTGTGCACTCATTCACACATATACACACGCACACTTCCTCTCTTTGCTTTGCCGCAGGTATCACAGATAAAGATGTGTCATTGATGAATGGGATTTTATTTCCCATCAACCTTTGCTGTGTGGGAAATGGAAAGCGCATCCCAGCCCCTAAATCATCAGATGAATAATGATAACACTGGGTAGCAGTTTTCATTTTGTCGCACTATTTGTCTGCAAAGTGCCATATGCAAAATGTTTGTTTCTTTCAGTGCTTATAGTGTATGTGTGTTTTTCTTTTCACTTTGCAGCTTAAAATGCATACTGTGCTTCCACAAACTGTGGTGCAGATGTTTAAACTGGTGTTTGTACCTTGTTTAATCACACCAGAGTGCAGTGAGCTCCCAATTCACCCACTGCCAACACAGAGGCAGAATTACCAAGAGGATAAAATGCAATGGTACATCCCCTTCTTTTACTTGCAATATGAGAATTACAACACCTTTCTGAAACATAATAATACAAAATAAAAATAATTCATAACCCTTTATTCTTGTTACCACTGGTTTCCCTGCTGTCATTCCCTGACCGTGAGTTCCGAGAAACAGCACCGTTACTCACTTGAATTAATAAACTGACAACATAAACTTTTATTTGGCATATATTAGTCCAACAAAAAAAAACACACTTCAGTGAGCTGGCACTTTCTGAGGTTTTTACAACTATTTTGACAATACATGACTGCTCATTACATCAGATAAAATCACAGCAACAAAGGCATGTACAAAGATGTGGGCTGCTCCATAAGGAGATAAATACAGGGAAACAGTCAAATACAGCTATTACTTTCTCACTAGCAGCTCATATATGATAATACACCAGTATGCCTAAAACTTATCATGCTGCCATTAAGTATTTTCATTAATTACAAATGTTCCCACAAACCATCTGATACACAGTATAAGGCCATTTTCACACATGCCTTGTTTAGATCTGTTAAATTAAACCCTGGAGTGTTTAACACCTTAGTGCAATTTGTTCAGGCAGGTGTGAACACAGCAATTGCAATTGGGTGCAGACCAAAACATCTAGACCAAGACCACCTCCTCAATGTGGTTGCAAAACCAACTCTGGTATGCTTAATTTGTGGTGAGAATGCGATCTGACCCAACTACCAGATTTACTCTGCAAGTTTGAGTTAAATGGCTTCTGCAGTCAGGTCTGCTTTGCGTTGTGGGTAGTGTGACCTTGGATTTATTGCTCTGCTGCTATTTGTATGGACTTCAAGGAGACAGATCAGATGGAGCACTGGACTGGTTTTATCTTTGCAACATGGGACAAATACACAACCAGTGTGCTGTTAATAAATCTGTGAAGTCTGTTCCTACCCGAACCACAGCATAACATCATTTACTTCTGAACAGTGATCGTATAGTGGTAAAAATTCTTAGAAAAACACACTTACACATAAATAAAATACAAAAACATAAAGGTCTGAAAAATCAAAACTAAATTCACATGCCAAAGCTCAGTTTTGCATCCACATATTAACACCACATAACAACATTGCATATTAAACAGTACAAATAAACATACCTGCAACATGGGACAAATACACAACCAGTGTGCCGTTAATGAATCTGTGAAGTCTGTTCCAGCTCGAACTATAAAAGAGGAGTTCCGTATTAGTACACACAGGTCATGTACACCTTGTTCTGCTAGCTTAAACACTCTTCACACACACACACACACACACACACACACACACACACACACACACACACACACACACACACACACACACACACACACACACACACACCTTACTGCAATTCTTCAGAAAGCTATAAAACTACAGGTTTTATAAGACTTTCGCTAGACAAGCATGTCACACATTAAATGCCGATCGAGTTTACACATCATATGAACCATGGTTTGCATTTATAAATGAATTTATGTCCGAGTGAAAAGAATGGCATCTTACCCACAACATAACATAATTTACTTCTGTACGCTAAACAAAATGCCCTGCATAAGTGTAACACAAACTTCCGCCGTGGACCTTCAAGATAAAACACACAAACGTTTCAAACTCTTGACGAGCAGAGCACATGTGGTAACATCGCCCATGAAGCAGTGCCTGGAAAATGATTTAAGTGAAATTAGCTGGTTTGACCATAATGTTATGAGAAATGGCTAGCTTCACCATAGTCACATATATGCACTAGTCCAGGGGCCTCATTTTTAAAAGTCGCATACACACAGAAAAGGGAGCATGCCACTTTCTAAGCAAACTTAGGGATTTATAAAAAGCAAACTTGGTGGGAGGATGTGCGGTCCTCCACGTACACTTTGACCCAGCCGTACACAAACAAGAGAAGAATATTAGAAAAGATTCAGGACTTAAATTTTCCCAATTCAGATAATATGATGTCATTTAAAGAAATTTAGCATAAGTATAACATAGATAAACAATATTTGTTTACATTTCTCCAACTCAGCTTTTATCAGGACAAGTCAAAATGTGTTTATAACCAAACCCTTAACATCCAGCTTGGAAAAATTAATGTCTAAGGACAGTGTAAGAAAAGCTGCTATTTCAGAGCTGTATGATGTATTGATGTCTAACTCATCAGCAAATTCAGATTGTAAAAAAAAAACGTATGCAGTAAAGACCTGGAAAAAGAGATCACTCCAGAGAACTGGGAATCAATATGCTCAAAGGCTCACTCCCAATCAGTCAATACCAGGTTGAGACTGTTACAGTATAAATGGAACATGAGAACTTATATCACACCAGCTAAATTAAATAAATATAATAGTAATATTCCTGACCTATGTACAAAATGTATGAAGGAAAAGGGGACGCTATTCCACTGTGTGTGGCAATGCAGTAAGATCAAAGCTTTTTGGAAAAGAAATGAGAAAATAAAAAGGCAATAGAAAAGATTCTCTCAAAAGGACTTTCAATAAGACCAGTTTTCTTTCTTTGAGGAATTAAAAAAAAAATCACAAATACACCAAGGGTGAACAAGTAATATTAGATATGTGCAAAACAAAATCAATTGCATTGCTTCTGAAGAAGTCCAGCAGAGTGTCACATACTGGGTCAGGCAAATGTTAATAACTTTATAATATATATAGAAAGAGGGAAGGACTTTTTGAGAAGGTTTGGTTCATTGTTTGATTTATTTGATGTTAGCTTATTGTCACTCTGATCCTTTCCTACCTTTGTATTGAAACTGTTGCACAATAATTTCCCTTGGGATAAATAAAGCTTCTTGAATCTTGAATGGTGTAAAACAAATCGAAATATTGCCTCTCATCAATCATATGAAGCCATTCATACAATTAATACACAAACAGCTGTTTGATTGATTCTCTCTGAAGTGGAAAAAAATAACAAGATGTATGATCATTCAAATGTAGATACATTTGAAAAAACTGCATAACTCATGAATATGTTCTGTAATTATTAAACCATACTTGCATGTTATGGAGTTTATCCTCATAAATAATACGGTGAACAGGACAAATAATGTTTACACACTGATGCTGTTTTCCATTCCTCCGTCTGGCAGATAGAGCACAGTTTTAATACTGTTATCATACATCACAATGTTTAATACGGTATTTATTTTTATGGCTTTAGTTTGCTTTATTTTTGTTTACAATTCGTTTGTTTTTAAAATTAGACTAGATGAATCCCTATACCGGTAGCTTTTTAGATCAATCTAATCTAATGGACAGATATAAAAAGGCATGCCATCACAAATGACACACACACTGATTTACTGACAAATGAGGACAAGTGACTTATGAGCCGGTTCGGACTGTCATGTACTGTTCTCATGGTTTGTTTGGATCTCTGGGAACAGGGAAATAAAAAGGCGAAAGTTGCACCAATGTCCAGTTTCTTAAATGTAATTGGTGCTGTTGACTGCACTCATGTTGCTATAAGAGCACCGAGTGAGAATGAAAATACTTTCCTTAATCTCTTTTTCATTTCAGCCACGGTCCGACCTTCTGACACTGCATTATCTGTGTCCCCAACATGTTGCCACTATATGGCCGTTTTGGCATTAGTAATGCCCACACTGTGCCCTTCAAACAACATCAACTTTTTTTTTCATTTTCCTCTCTGTTTGTCATGATGTCAGTGTGAATGAATATTAATTTGGGACTCTTAATTGACCATTTATAGGCATGTATTGGCGTGACATGAAGCCGCAAAAGCTGTGCCACATTTAGAGTTGATTGCAATTTATAAAGGGAAACGAGCGTAGGACGTGCGTGTGCACTGTTTTATAAATCCCAATATTTTTATATGCATACACGTCCTATGTTTTGTCCGTATGCCACCTTGTGAATCCTACACATAGTTTTATAAATGAGGTCCCAGGACACAGGGCTACCTTCCCGTATTTGCTTTCTTGCTCCTGTCCCAGACACATCTGACCAATAAGCGGAGTGAATTCTCACGTGGTTTGTAGTGATGCATTTTAGTTCAGTTGGAATTTTCTGTGTGAAAAGAAACCAATAGGAAAACGCTCTGAGTAACTCTTCAACTGATTCAGACCAGAGTAAGTCCCCAAGTCTTTGACCTTGAGTCTAATAGATCTAGTAGGCACTCAATCTAAACTGTCATTGTAATCCCGAGGGATACTGGGCATCTCTCAGTATCCCCTGGAATACTCTCCGGATAGGAATACTCCATATTCATACTCTAATATTGATGGACCCTATCTGTCCCTGTTCAACATTGATCCAATGAAGCTATTGGTTTCTAGATTGATGGAGCTGGCAATTCAACATGAGAAACAAAAAACTAAAGTACCAGCACAAACTGCAGAGTTTAGAAAATGTATTGTCCAGTGGCTAATGGCCACAAATCGCTGATCATTATCAGGAGCAATGAGCTCCTGCAGACTTTGTGCTGCAAACACTTTCCGTACCTGTTACTTATCACTGGCTTTATTCTGGCCCCAGTCTGAGCCTCATGTAGTTACTGTATTTACATGTGAGCCTTTTACATTGAGGTAGCATTCCTTTTAGGTACCATTCCTATTGAACATTTCTTTAGTCTTTGACCTGTGCCTGCAGTAAATGTTATTGGTATTATGTTATTGATTTTTGTTATTGAGTTTTATTTAAGTCTAAGGCCATAAGACAACATTTAAAAACAGAAAAATCATGTCATGCTTTCCCTCCATGGTGCCTCGAGTGCTGTGAGACTGGACATGGTGGCCTGTGATCGATCCTTCCCCTGGGAGACTGACACATCTGAGGTTTTATGAGGAAACAGACACCAGAATACACTGTTTGGAGTGTACAGTTAAGTCAAATTTCGAGTGTGTGTATTTAGTGACTCATAAAGAAAAATTTCTACCCTGGTGGACAATTAAGAATTTTACAAAAAAACTGATTACTGTTACCTGGTGTTTAGGATGAAGACACCAGGGGTTCGTTTCACAAAGCAGGTTTAGTGAGTCTGCTAACCCTGAAATGAGGGAAACTCTGAGTTTTCCGTTTCACAAAGGGAGGTAACTCAAACCAGAGAAAGAGGGGTAACTCTAGCCTGTTTCACAGAGAGAGGTAACTTAAACTCTCGGTCAGTTACCATGGTAACATGCTCTCTGAACCTGATCGGGATGGGTCGGGTCGGGACCAGGTTCTTCTCAGCAAAACTCAAGTTTCTCTCCGTCTCCGCCCTCTTTCAGCCACACACAGTATTTGATTTCCTCATTCATTCAGTCAGCAGGCGAGGAGTTTTGGCGTAGTATAGTTCTGCTATATTTCCGTCTGTTTTCTGAGAAAATCATTGCAAAAATCATTCAGTAGGCCTACATTAGAAGTTACATTAGATGGTGACTATTTCCACTAACATGGCATGTCCTTTTGATAATGATCCCGTGGATGAAGGTGCAGCATTACTGCGCAGCGAATTAAATATTCATCGGGAGATGATTATCAGACCGCACATAGATGTTCTTGTTCTTGCATTTCCAGACAATTATCTTTTTGAGCGGTACCGTTTCACGTCACAGTCCATCATTTACATACACAACCTCATCCATCCTTACATTTCCAACATTACCAACCAAAGTCATGCTCTCACAATCCAGCAGATACTGTGTGTTGTGCTGCGTTTTTTTGCAAACGGGAGTTTTTTTATACAACATATAAAACAGCCACTTAAGGTAATATTTACTTTACAATGTAAAACATGCTCAAAATGAGGCGACACCATGAGATTGTCCTGAGGTTTTACCTGTTTGAACTATGCTTTTATGTGTCATCTTTAGCTGCTGCCAAGTGCGCTTCTCCCCTGTGGGAATGCACCTAAATGAAATAAATTAATAGTCTACCACTCATGCAGTTTTCCCTGTGATATTACTGTGATTGCAAAGGACTACATTTAAACTTATGCATTGACCCGAGCAGCAATGTTGTCCCATGCGTCTCCCTCTCTTTTGCTGCTGCAGTGGTGGTACACTTTCTGCGAAAAACATGCTCAAACTCACCGTATGAGCGCATTAATATTTCCAATTCCAGTGGTAGCGTAGAGCCCTCTCCTTCCCCATTGCCATGGTGACTCGTCGAATCAGGGCTCCATTGATGCTGTCTTTTTATACTTGTGGTGCACGCGCTTAACTCCAGGTCAAACTACTCCGAGTTGATCAAACTAACGCAAATGAGCTGTTCTGGAACCGGAAACTCAGAGTTTCCTATCTCAGAGTAGATCAACACAGAGTTAGGGGTTAGACTCAGAGTTTGTTAAACCTGCTTTGTGAAACGGACCCCAGGTGAAAGACTGGCGAGTGAGCTTTTGAAGAATAAACTTTGTAGAATAAAAAGACAAATCAAAAGAGAAGTTTGATATTTCTATCAAACGTCTCCTTTGATTTGTCTTTCTTGATTAAATATTGATGACAAATCAATATATTTTGGAGGCTTTGAAGTTGTCACTTTACTTCACTGTTGGAATTTTTCTGTTTTGTTTTGTATTGTTGTCATGCTCAGCACAGATGGTCTTTATTTACATGCTTATACTAATGTAGGTGGGAGATATGTGCGTTAGAATTAAGAGATAGAATGCTGAATCAGAAATATAAGGTAATTACTTTAAAAGTTAATGTTCTGCAAAATCCTATCAAGTGAATCACTAAGATACTCTTAATCACTAAGAGAAAAACAACATATTATTTTCTGGCAGGAGACTCACCGTAGTGACAAAGAACATGAGAAGTTTAAATGCTTGGGCTTTCAAAATGCATACTACTCAGACTATAAACATGGGGAAAAAAAGAGGATTTGTAATATTAATCTCTAACAAAGTTGTATTCCAAATCTCAAAAGAGATATCGAGGGGGGATACGTTCAAGTGAAAGGTCACATCGACCATAAGCAGGTAACACTTTTAAATGTGTATAGACCCCTAGGTAATATAAAACATTTATCAAGAAAATATTTGATTTGATTGCTGAAAAGGCTGAGGGGGTCCTTATTTGTGGTGGAGATTGGAACATACAGTTACAACCGTCTCTTGACTCCACCAATGTAACGAAAATAATGAATTCTCAGACAGACACTGTTAAGAAACTTCTCACTGAAGCAGGTTTGATGGATGTTTGGAGGGAATTAAACCCAACAGCAAGACAATTTACTTTTTTCTCCCATCCACATAATGTTCATTCAAGAATTGACTACTTTTTTACATTTAATTCAGAAAGACACAGAATCGTAAAGTGTCAGATAGGGTTCAAAGACATCTCAGATCACGCAGGTGTATATCTATCCCTAAATTTGGATACTGAAATTAAAAATAAAACATGCAAGCTTAACACAAGCCTGTTAAACGATCCCTTATGCAAGCAATTCATTTGTAAGGAATTTAAAGAATATCTAGAACAAAATTATACTACTGAAGTGTCCCCAGGTACCTTATGGCAGTAATAAGAGGAAAACTAATAATGTTTGTCAATTAAAACGAGGGAGAAACAGAAGCAAATAAAATACTTATTACAGGAACTAAAAAACCTAGAAATGAAACATGGAACTTAATGATCCCAAATTATTAGATCAGATAAAACTCATTAAACAAAACTCAAACAAGCTATATGATATTCATGAGGAGATGAAGGCAAAGTTCATCAAACAAAGGTACTATGATAATGGACCGAGAGCTAAAAAACAGCCTGAGTAGGGGCACGAGGCAGGGCTGCCCACTTTCATTGAACCAATGGTTGCTAATAGCTCTTTACATGTAATGTCTGCCCCTAAGGTATCACGGTCCGCTTGACTAAGTGACGGGAGATCACATTTATCTAGAAAGGTCTGCATTGCTCCTCCTATAGAATTAACCTATACAATCTTGTTAAGTGTAAATTTAAGAGTTGATAAGTTCTAGTTGTTGTGCCTTGTTACGCTTCTTGAGCGAGTATTGAAAATAAATAATGTGCCCTCTCAAGTAAGCCTTAAAGGCTTACCATAACAGTTTAGGAGATGTGTTTTCATTGCCGTTAGTTACAAAAAATAACTTAATGTTTACACCTTTTATCGGTGATGAGTTGATAATTGGATCTCCAATTTCTCTGAGCAGGTGCATTCTCGCAGAGCTGTACTGAAAATGATATCGGGCCGTGATCAGAAATAATAATATTGTGGTATTTTGCATTGTATGAAAATGGCATTAGTGTATCATCAACCAAGAAAAAGTCTATCCTGTTATAGCTATTATGTAATTTAGAGTAAAAGGAATATTCTTTACCTGTAGCATTAGAAACTCGTCACACATCCAAAAACATTAATATTCTTAATATAAGATCTCAGAAGATTAGAGGCCTTGGAAGGTTCCACCGTCTGTGAAGAAGACCTATCCAAATGGTTGTCCAAAACTAAATTGAAATCTCAACCAATTATTAGATTTGTACTGGAGATATTTGGAATCAGATTTAAAAGTTTTTTTGAAGATTCCGGATTGTCATTATTTGGTCCGTATATATTTAATAACGTTACTGGGGTAGAATGAAATTCCCCCACAACCATGACATATCTGCTGTCCTTATCAGCTATCGTAGACCCCCCCCCCCCCCCCCCCTTCGATTAAGTCTTAACTGAAAAGTTGGAGTGGTAGATATGTTGTATGCACCTACACCTTAGCCTAGCATGCAAGTTGTTCTTCAGGTGGGTTTCCTGTAGGAAAATGACATCCACCTGCAAGGATTTGAGGTGAGCGAGCACTTTGCCTCTTTTAACGGGCTCATTAACGCCATTAACATTACACGAGCAGAACGTTATGCCATCCCTCCTGTTGTTATTATTATGCATTATGTAGGGTGGTTGCAGGCATCCATCCTTAGACTCTCTCTGAATATGTGTTACTATGATTTAAATGACACTCCATCCGCCCTCCCACCCCTTCCCGACCAAGACACAGAGAAACCCTCCAGACCTACAGTTGAAACATTTCCAACAAGACCCATTCAGTTACAAAAGGGATTAAGCATCCCCCATTAACAGCATTGAAAAGATTTGTAAACTTCCACTCATAGCAGACCTCATTGAAACAAACAAAAAACACAAAATGCCAGGGTTAACACTTATTCATAAACAATCATTTTCTCCATCCTTTTTTCCCCCAATCTCTTTTTCTTTCTTTTTTTCCATATACACTGTAAGACCCATGACTTCCTAAGAATAAAGGTTTACCACCTTGTTAATCTTAGGGGTGTCTCCTCGTCAAAGTGACTTAAAGCCATGCTGCCTCTGCTGTGCAATAATGTCCAAGGAAATAATGTAACTCTTCAAAAATTAAATTGTTCCAGCTACCAAATGACATGTATATTCTTGCAGACTTGCAGGCAGAAGAAAATAAGTAAAGTAAATAGAAATTTTAAAATAAAAATAGTTCACATTATAATAGTGCGGGGGGAACTGAAATCCAGGCCTATAGCAGCTAGAAATACTAATATTGATTATAATATCAAGCCATCAATGTGTACCTAATACTCTTAAATTCAATGACCATTCTGTCAGAGTAAAATTGTGGCAATGGCTCTGGCTATGTTATTAGTATGTAATTGTCCATAGGTGTTCTTTCTTTGTTTGTTTTTTATTACCTCTTTTCGTTCAGCTCCAGTCTTTACCAGAAGTGAATGGGCCATGTCATTAGTAGTGCAGCTCAGGTAATACGACCAAAGTGGCGTTCAGCATACAGACGGGCCTCTGTAGGGTCTGTGAATGTGGTCTCTTCACCATTATGTGTCACTCTCAACTTGGCTGGGTACAGAACAAATTTCCCTCCAGGCTGGTTCTCACAACAACTTCCAACTACAGTGGGTGGAAAGGCTCTGGAGACTTGGATTTGCCGCCCTAGATATGTGAGACTTTGGGATTTCATGACTTTTTGCAGGATGCTCTCCAGGGTGTGTCAATAGTGTAGGAGAGTAAGCCTACTTTTGTTATGGCTAGAATATAGTAGTCACTGAATTAATTATGAATTAACACGACTCGTTAAAATTTAGGATTTAATTTACTTCGAAGTAAGGGCACCACACCAAATTAAGACAGGATGTTTATTAAACTGTGGTGAAGGTCTAATACCTTAAGTAATTCATTGTTAAATTTTATCAGTCTCGTCTTGAACGCGTTAATTGGTACCACAGCCTTATCAGTGACCAACACTTTCTGCACAGAACGGAAGACTCTCACAACGACTTAAGGTTATAAACATTTATTTGACTACATAACAAGGAGAATACAGGATAGTGCGACATTGAATAGACAAGTGGAAAAGGTTAAATGTGGATATAAGAAGCTTGAGGCTCAAGGGGGCTTGTTTATAATATCACTGGCGGATACAAAAACTTGCTCTAATTAGCCTGCCAACAGAACTCGGATCAGAATCTAACTGTCACCAACGTTTAACCAAGAGTTGCATTAAAAGGCCAACCTTACTTTGCCGTTGATGTTACAGTCGCCCTGGCGTCTTAAAGTACCGATGCAGGTTTCCGTGGGTCCGCTCCCCGGTGTTTGGTGGACCTCGGCTCGGTTTGTAGACTGGGTCAGCTGCGCGGTTGGACTGGCGGGTCTCGTCGGGTCCCGTCGTGGCCTGGATTTGGTACTTCAGGTGGCTTGCCTCTGGAGGTGATTTGTGGGTTGACAAAAGTTCTGATCGGTTCTGTGGTGCTGGAGTCGCGAGTTCGATGCAATTTTCCGGCCGGACAAAAAGGCAAAGACAGCACGAGGGGATGACTATACTTATAAAAGATTACAAAAAAAACGTGTCGTAGAAAACTTAAAAAGTCAAGCGATAAAAATAGATTAATAAACGAAAATACTTTAGTAAAGAACAAAATATAAAGTAACGTCTCTTGCTAACTTTGGGTTAACAAAGGAACGAACAGCAGGAGGGGGGTGGTCAGAGGTGCGAAACGCAGAGAGAGAGGTGAAGAGAAGAGAGCAGATGCAGAAGAGTGCAAGAGGGTACAAGAGAGTTTTTAAGAGAGAGAGATTTGGACACCTCTGTTTGTTCCTTTATCCCACAGTTGAAAGAAGAGGTGGGGTCTGACTTAACCCATCCCTTTGGCTCTGAGCGAATCAACTGCTTTTTACGCCGGAATTCTAATTCTGAGATTAAACTATCTTTGGTTGATTTTCCATTATTGAGCGTTCTGATATCCAATTTAACCAAAATCTTTAGGCAAACACTTTTAACAGATACAAATACTACACATCATCAGACTCTCCTGGATATAGTGACAGGCCTATTATTAAAACACAAATTATTTCAGGAACTAGACAGAGACTTTGCACTTCTGAAACCACATTAACATAATCACAACAAGATACAAATAATGCATATACTGTTACACACTTGCAAGAATGTCTTTGAACAGCCAGTTGCGATGAAACATCAAACTTTAACTGTTTTTCCAAACATCTACACAAAGTTCTGTTGCTTAGATTTTATTAATGAAAGTCCATCTGCATCCCAGAGACAGCTCCTCCAGTTCGATGTGCGGTCAGATTTGACGTCGATTCAGGTTAAAAGGGGGTCCTGAGACCTGGAGCTCTAGGTTTTTATTACCCCAGGAGGGTTCGAGATTGTAAAACACCTTATCCCCTATTGACACCAGTATAAAAATGTCTTCATCTACGACTGTCTTCCTGTGACGCTGAGCAGACCAACCAGACTCAAATAATTCCTTACACATCACTTCCCCTGGAGGTCCTACAATAGTGCACCCTTAGAATCAGGTGCCGAGGTGGCTCGTTGTCCCCGGAACGCTGTCTCAGGGCTCTGTGGTCTCGGTCATTATCTTTTCTTTTTTATCCAGCTGTAAAACCTCCATAAGCAACTGTGCCATGATATCCCTGGCTGTCTGGCCCTTTTCTTTCCCTTCCTTGACACCCGCAATCCTCAAATTCTGATGCTTGGATCGTCCCTCCAGTTCCAAACACTTTTCTGACAGTTGTTCAACTTGGCTCTGTAGCTGCTTTACTGTAGCTTCGAGGTTCACAACAGTATCAGGAGTAGCATTAGCTTCTAAACTTTGCAGCCTACCACTTTGGGAGGCTATTCTGCTATTTAACACAACAAATGTGGTGTCGCTTTTTGCAACTGTCCAATGAGAAAGGAGGCTTGTCTTTGCCTAACATAGAGAATTACTACAAATCTGCACAGCTCAGATACCTGATCTATTTGTGCAATCCATGTTATAATGCTAAATGAAAAAATCTAGTATCAAGCCAATTGGACACTCCCCTTCAGACCTTGCTTGGAGACAGAAATCTATACCTACTGCATAAACAAAACCCAATTTATTAGACAAAAAAGCCCTAAACATTTTGTTTGCAGAATGTCATAAAAACAAACTGGAAAATGATATCAAAAAATGACGATGGGTGGTACATGATAAAGATTTTAAGCCAACCCAGATGGATAGGCGTTTCAAACAGTGGGTGTTGAAAGGTATCACATCATACTGTCTTATTTCTGATAAAGGGAGACTAAACTGTTTTCTAAAACTTAAAAATAACTATGCCTCAGAAAATCAAGACCTTAAGTTAGAGCTCATTTTAACTGTGATATAAGAACAACAGAGGAAGGCAGTTCTGATTTAGTTAATGCTTTGATTGATGCATACAAATCGAAACTAAACCGGAAATTGATTAACCGAATCTACTCTTGTTTACAGTCACTCAATGGCTTTCCCACTCTTCATGTTAAATCCAAGTGGGAAAATGAAGCAAAAATAACCATTTCAGAAGATGATTGGTTAAACGTTTGTGAAACTCAAATGAGCACTTCCCTCATTGGAGGGAATTTCCGTGAAAGAATATAATTTGTTTTTTTTATTACTCCCAAAATCAAACAACATCAGAAAGGTCACTCAAGTTATGGAGGGTGCTGGAGGGAGTGTGTAATCATTTCCATGTCTTCTGGGACTGTCCGGTTATACAAGCTATTGGCGACATGTAGTGCAAGAAATAAAATAAGTACTAGGCTTTGAGATTGAACACGATTTTTGCACAATTTATCTTGGTAATATCTCCCCTACAGTCAACGTCACTGATAAATATTTGATTAAAATAATGTTGGTAGCCAGTAAAAAAGCAATTACGAGAAGATGGCTTTCAAAAGAGTCCCCATTGAAAGAGGAGTGGATTGCAATTGTGAAAGAAATATATGACATGGAAAAACTGATCTGGAATAAGTGGCCACTCATTACAACAGGACACAGATACTAATATGTCTGATTCTGTTTTGTTTTTGTATGAGTGAAGTGCTTCCGCCCTGTTCTGATATGAAGGAAAGACTGTGGGCAGATAGAACAAAAAGGACTGAAACGTCTTTAAATCCTGAACGCAGCCCTCTCTTAAAATGTATATCATTATGATCGATCTTCCCCTTGCGCGTTTTATTTTCTCCATCCTTTTTTTCCCCAATCTCTTTTTCATTCTTTTTTCCATATACACTGTAATACCCATGACTTCCTAGGAATAAAGTTAAAAAAAATACAATGGAGCTCAGAGATCAGGGTGGACTTGCGAGGCTAAACCAGTACAATTTTACAATACAAATTTAGATGCTACGGGTCACAGTTACACATGTGAAGCGCCAGTAAAGCTTTTCACTGCCAGTGATGGCAGCTGTGCTGATTAAATACCTCTTACCCAACATATACACCGATATCAATGGATCTGTGGTGAGCAAATATCAGCCCAGCTGATGCATAGTTTGGGCTTTAGTTTTCAGTTTTTGAAGAAACAGCCAATATAGTTGTATTGGAGAGTAAGGTAGGATAGGACATATCGTTATAGTGTGATTCGTTGGAAAACCTTTGAAACTTTTGCTTTTGAGCAAATCTGTGGCTTTTTTGTGTTACTGCAACACACTCATTACTAAAAAAGACTCAGATCTACTGATAATAACATATAAGGCACAGGCTGGAGCTAACCACAGCATGTCTTAGTCGTGTATTTTTATGAATGAAGTGCCTGTACAGTGGGCATTAATGAGTTTGTGCATATGAAAGGAAAGGTAAGTCAGCTGTCTGCAGTGATGCAGCAGCACGTCAGTGACAGGAGAGGAGGGAGGTAGGAGAGGAGGGATATTGAATGGATGGATGCAGGGACTGTGCTTTTACACTAAAATGCAGACAGACAGAGCTGATGGAAAACAGCATTTGTTCGCTTCACCTGTAGCACAACACAAGTGTAACTGGATGTTGCATCCTAACATGGAGGTGCTCTCTACATAACCATATTATGGTGATGGAGTTGGCATTTTCTGTGCTGTTGATCTTATTAGTAATGGAATCCTTTGAGTTTTTCATTTTTTATTGTTATATTCAGCCTCTCTGCCTTTGTGCTGTTCTGTGCTCCCCTCATTTATTGCCGTTCCTTTCTTATTCTCCCATTCCTTTTTGTTCTCTTTCTCAGTCAGCTACATTCCATTAAACCTTCAAAGATAACTGATGACTGCCAGGCTGTTTTTTTTTCTTCAATATTTATTTATTTATTATTTATGGCTGGCGTTCCCTCTGGATAGGGAAGACATGCCATTCCTAACATAATGTTATATTTCCCAGTGCCTGTCCTCAGTGACACAAAAAAGCCTGATGCTACCTAAAGGGCAAATACTGTATATGCTGTCCCAGTTGCTGAGAAGGTTCCATACCATGTTTAATAATCTGGCTTGCTGAAAGGAGCGGTCCCACCTTTTTTTGTTTTTGCTTTTTCTTTTTAGTGGGCAAACACTGTTCCCCCCACCCCAACTTGCTTTCATGAAAAAGTAATACTCATGAAATTGAAAAAGCTAGAGAAGACTTACAGGACAATTTATCATGTGTTGCATTTAAATTAGGTTTCTAAGATAGATTGTGTGAGGTCACAAAACACTGTAATCATATCTCATAACACAGATTGTTCAGCCCTCTCCGTGCGTCTTGAACCTGTTTTGTATAACATCCGCGGTGGCGGGGATGAAAGGTAGTCTCTGTGTCACATCAGTGGCCGGCAACGCTGCATTGCATGACCTTTTTTGATGGACGCCCTTTCTCCAGCTGCGAGAGGGGACAGGGAATTCAAAAACCCATAGCATGGCTCAGATCGAGACAGAGGCTGCAGCAACCCTTCTTCCTGATGTCCTCACTCTCTCCTCTCAGCAAGAATGTGCGCTCCATGCGGCGCATTCTTTTGTATGCTTTCACACAAAGCCTTGCTTATGTCACCTTAGATATGTCCCTCAGGGGGGATCATAGGCTGCTGTGCCCGGTCTCAAAGCTCTCCCTGCAGTCGTTGCAGCATCTCCAGCCCATGAGTACCTCTTGCTTTACATTTTCATCCTGAGGCAACAGAGCTGTCCCATAAGACACTTGAAGGTGGATGAAAAGTATGGAGTTCTGAGAGGTTTCCGCCAGGACATGTTTTTGAAACATTGTCTTATGGTTGGAAACAGAGGAGAGACTTGCATGACATTTCCTGTGGGAAGAGGTCTGCCTCAGATATGTTCAGAAATACTTTCTCATGCTACTGCTGTGCCTCTGACTGCTGAGCGTGTGGCATGGCTGGGATAAACACATTTTGCAACTTCCAGTTGCTCTATAAACTTTAAGATGTGTACATTTGAAGAGTGCTGAAACTGTCATGAACGGTTCAGGTATAACACAAAAAGGTGGACCCAATGCAGACACAGACAAAAAGTAAAGTTACAAAACAAACGTTTAATATAAAAGCTGTGAACTACTGGTTTGATGCACAATTCCACTTATTCTGTTCACTCGGTTTATAATGTTACTAGATTGTTGCACTACGCCACTTATTTATTCTGTTTACTATGTTACTCCGGTCTGTTGCACTACTCCACTTACTTATTTATTCTGTTATTATGTTCACACCGGACTTATTCTGTTACTATGTTCTTACTGGTCCACTTTATTCTGTTAGTTATGTTAATTTATGGTATTAATGCACTACGCCACTTTATTCTGTCTATCAGGTCTTATATTGTATCCATCACAGCACTATGGTCACTTTATTTTTTCAGTATTCATCTGTTACACAGAGCTAGCATATATTTAGACGGCTGTTTTCCTGCCATGCACCACTATCACTTTATTATTTAGCTTATAGTTATATATTATATTTATACTCTATTACTGCACTATAGTTCTGTTTACATCTGCTCATTACACACATGTATCATGTCTGACCTCATCTGAATCCGATCACTGTCCACTTATATCTTTTCTGCACTACAGTTCTGTTTATACCTGTTTTAACAGTCTACTGCATGTTTACATCATATACACCCGTTCAAATGTCTGCTTACATCTGATACACGCATGTCTTTCTACATCTCACGCCGACGATGTTATCCGTATCTAACCTGTACTAACACACTAACATCCTGACACTTATTCTACCTGTACTAACACACTAACATCCTGACACTTACTCTTCTCTTACACTTTATTCTTGTGTTAGGTTAAAATGTTTTTGTATAATTGCACTGTCGTTATTTGCTGCTCTGTGTGCCCTGAATTGCCCCCCGGGGACAAATAAAGTTTTTTGAATTGAATTGAATTGAATAATAAACGAACAAACGCAAAAACACTACAGAGAATACAAATACAAAGACTAACTAAACAAACACGGAAATAACAGGAACAGGAAGACGAGGGAAGATCAGGGAGACGGACGGGAACACGGGAACTACGGAGAAAAACAGAAAACAAACACGATTAATCAACTTACTACGGGGAGCGTGAAAACCACAACGAGAAAGGGGATGCCAGTCCGGGGGGAATAGTTTTACCAATACAGGGTCAACGACGGTCCGGCGCTGCATGCCTGTCAGCTTCAGGTATTTAAGGAGGTGGGGTAATCAGCATAACAGGCTGCAGCTTGGGGGGAACGCCTACTAGACCTACACAGAGACGAGGGAGAGAAACATACAGGGAAAAACAGACAGGGGGAGACAAACTCACACATAACGGAAGAGAGGAGGGTACTGACCGAACCAGATCTTGACAGAAACTATTCATTGATTAATGAATCAGTTTATTTAGAGAAAATGACTTAATGACATTTATTGTCCATTTGCCAAGTCAGTACCAAGCTCCTGAGTTTCCTGTACTAAATCATAAGGCAGGTATTTATGGAATTAGAAATATGTGGATCAGTGCAAAACAGTTGGCTGTGCATAAAAAATATGCACCAGCGTTGGCTATAGCGGGAGATAAATCGAATCAAATTTATTTGAAGAATAACAGCAGTTGACCAAAGTGCTGTGCAATCAAATATAGATAGAAGCAAAGTAAAAACACAATGAATGAAACCAATCAACTCTCATGCTGAACTAAAATCTAAGGGATAAAAGTATGTTTTAAGGAGGGATTTAAAAACAGGCAGTGCCAGCCTAACAGAGAGACAACTCATTCCAGAGTTTGGGTGCCACAATTGAAAAAAAATGATCCCCTCAACAATATCTGAGATAAAGTAACAATGGAAAAAATAAATTTGAAGTGAAATGGACGAAAAGAATCCACACACTATATACGACCCAAAGCCTTTCCTCAGACATCATCTGCTGCGGCGGTACCTGATGAGCTGCTGTGCTTGCTGCCCTGGTCTCTGCTGATGCCTCTGTGCCTCCCTTTTTAAAAAAAAAAAAAAAAGCTTCAGCATTGACCCTGCTAATCCAAGACAAGCAGACAAGAAATCCATCATAAGCAGGATTTAAGACACATTTTCAACTTAATGATACACTATACAGGGTTATAATAAACCGTATTAATAATGTATCCCAGTTTCCTCTTGAGTGCTTTTATGTTGAAGGGGACATATTGGAAGTGTTGCCGCTGCGAGTGTGTCTGACTGAAGAAATAATCCGCCGCGGTCTGTAGCGCAGCAAGCAAGAGTTTTGAGAGAGCACAAGTGAAACTGGGCTTATTATTGCATGTCTCAAATCTAACTTTGCTCCTTCACTAATGTGGCAAAAATATAACGCCATAGACGTGACATTGACGTGATGACAATGAACACATCACAGTACTTATGACTCAAGTCCACACAGGAAAGACTGGAGGGTTGACATTTGGATTCAGCGTAAAAAGAGTAGAACTCAGAGCCATATAGCGTCATATCATTGGGGTACAACACAAACTAAGTAAAACGTTGTCTGCAGTTAGCTGGTGCATTATCAAAATATATGATGATTGATACAGCTGCCATCCATCTGAGAGTACCCAAAAAGTTATGTCAGGCTGAGTGCACCCAAAGAGCACATGGGCAAAAACCATTTTACCGTTTAGCTCATGTGCATGTTTTTCAAAGAAATCTTTCACCACATACATAGGTAAATATATCCAAAATGATTGTCTTTTCTGACAATCAGTTCACTGCTGCACCATATATGTGTGTCTTTTCAATTTCCTGGCCATCTAGGCCCAGAGAGACAGTTTGTAAAGACTGAAGGGTCAGTGCCACAGGGTGTACCTTAAGTGACTGATCTTCCTAATCACCTTCAGTTTCGCCATCGGTAACCTCAGGGCTTGAATGGTTGGAGAGAGGACAAGTTAGACAGCAGAGTGAAATGAAGTCAGGCCGCTGTGCATCCATCCCCGTCACTCCTCTCGTAATGCCACTCAATATTTGAGAAATTTCTGCAGCACGGGAATTCATTTATATGTAAAACACAAAAGCCCAGACTACAAACACTATGAGCAGCCTCGAAAGTCCCATAGGTTTTATGCAATTGACCAGTGTATTGAAAACTATGAACTTGGTAACATGAGAGATAGTCTGTGATGTGATTGGAGTTAACAAGGCAGCACTGTGCTTCCCTCTAGGGATACTTGTCATGATAGCTTCAAAAACGGGCTTCAGGGCGAGATTTTCAGCGTGTGATTTTCACAATAATCCGACACAAAATGAGAGCGAGGACTTTTGTTAAAAACTCAAACTTGTTTATTAACAAATAAAACCATTGGGACCGCTGACTGGAAATGACAGAATTCTTCATATGAAGCCAAAGCTATCTCTGCCTTGTTTACAAGACTTTTTGACATCCTCTTGACACTGTTTCTGTTATCCTCAACGTTTGATACCCTTGGCTGAATTTCTAAATTTTGTAACTGAATGGTCTTAGGTAAATCTGAATTCACCAAGCCGCTTTACAATGATATTTTAGACTGGTATTAAGTATTAGGCCAGCCTTACAGTAATTTTGCCGCTAGATTAGATAGTTTAGCTTAGATAGCTAGATTATATATATATTTTAAGCCTAAAAACTAGCCCCTCTGTCCCTAGGCTAATAGCGGATTAGGGGGGGCATAAGTGTCGGTTGGGAATTAGAGGGCTGCTCACCCTGCATGTTGTTATTGGCTGGGGATTAAAACCCCACGTGGGGTCAAAGACTTTTTGCCTACACCCAGAAATGTAAACACACAATCAAGGCAGAGGGCATGGTCTCTGACACCCTCACACACACTTCTAGTGGGTCATAAGTGATGGTTGAGAGGCTTTTGTATTAGTTTATACATTGCTTTTTTAAATACTACATAGTATACCTTTAAATGAAATAAAAGTGCATTGTGTCCATTTGCTTACATGTGCTGAATAGAGGGTTGAACACATTTTGTCTTTGATAAAACGATTTATATTTAATCTCCAAAATATATATCTGAAACTCATGTCCCATTCAATTTTAAAGTGTGTGTTTGTGTGTGTGTGTGTGTTTGCGTCTTTTCAAAGACATGACTGACGCAGGCTTTATTCTCTGAGTTCCTGCATGAGGAAAGTCATTTAAAGTGATAGATAATAGAATCTTGTAACATTGTAGAATTAATTCATGTACATTTAGATTTCAGGTAGGTTGTTAGCTTTAAATCAGTCCTCACCTACCTCAGAAACCACTTAGAACATCTATAATAATGATACATTAAGGCGTCAGCAGTGCCGGCCGCCTTATTCATCACTGCAGCCTGTTTATGGTGAAAGTCTGTCTCCTGTGCTTACCTTCCCACATATTAATGCTTCATTGAGTACATTACACTACATCACAACTGTGTGTGATGATATCACACACACATACGCATGCACACATGCACACACACACACACACATACACACTGCATTAATCTCATCCACTGCTGCCATTTTTCTCTTGCTACTTTTTATGGATATATCTTGGTAATTAACAACCTGAAGTTAATTTATACTGGAACACAAACATCACAGCTAAATTCCACAAAATCCTATTTGGACCAAGTTGTAACCTCCAGGCCTGAGACATGATGCCAACACAGTAGTGTCAAATCTGCAGTTCATCGAGTGGCCATTTGAGGCTGGCTCCAAAACAGAGCAAATCCCCATAGAGCCCCATGTTGAAATGCTCAACTTTAAAGCAGAAATAAACATGTAGCTTGGTACAAAACACGGTTTGGGTTTTTATAGCCAATTTTTTTGTGCAAATATCAGTGAGAGCCTTCCTACGCAGAGCCTTCCACTTTGAGCTTAATTTTGGCTCTTCAGAAACATATGGGTGACATCACACAGACTACATCCATATTTTAGGGAGTCAGTGTGTTTGAAGAGCTTGTGATTGTCTGGCATTGTGGGATGTTGTTCCAGACATGAGTATTCCTGTTCACTCTGGGTGTAGAGGAAGTATTTTTGACCAAGACCTTGACCTACCCATCAGCTTTCCTCCAGCTCTGATTACAGGTTGTAGCTCATTCTATGACAGGCCTAAAACTGGCTGGGTTGTGATGTCTTTTGGCCTCGTGTGAAGATGTTAAAGTAGAAAAGTGAACCCTGCATGCCTTGGGAGCGACAGGGGGTTCCCTTCTCCTTTATAAAGTGTTTTCCTTGGAAGAAATAAATATGTTGTTTGGTGTTGAGGTGACTTGCCTGCATGCTCAACAGAATGTCTGACTCTCCCTCTCCCACTCAGACTTTTGAACTTCAGGAAGGGAAAGGTGCTGTTACAGGCCCCCTGAGGCTAATCACCGAGAGAGAGGCCCGCTTCCTCCTCCTCTCCCTCTTCACTCCTCCAAGTGCACCATGTACCATACTATTGCTTTTTCTCTTTGCCTTTCTTTAGTTATTTCTGCCTCCTGTTATTGATATTTTTCAGTATCCTGGCAGATCATAGGAATCACAAGGACATGAGAGCAGAGAAAAAGAGCGCTTAAATATTTGACTTATTATAGAACCAGTAGGGAATATTGATATACAAGGACACTCAGTTCAAAGACACTCCAAAGACAAACATGAGCACTAACTGACTCCCACCATTACAACATGATAGAGTTCACTAGTAGGAGTCAATTATAGATCTAGGCCCCATAAATGTCTCCCTGTGGCTGGATTAATGAGTAGCGCAGCAGAGTGATTGAAGACTGTTACATATTTGATGACACATTAATCCAGAACAACTTCTGAAACAAGTCCTTCCTTTTCAGCTTGTGCTGTGGCTCTGTATGTGACCAGCACTGAACAAAGCTGAGTTATGAAGTTGTTACAACAGGTAATTAATCACTTTCAGTGCTATAGAACTGTCATCTTTTTGCTTGTGTTGTATTTGTCAGAATGGGATTAGAAGAGTGATATATAGTAGAGGTTTACGTTAGCGCACTAGTATTTATTGTGCCTATAATTATTTAATTGGTGTTAGACACAGCGACTGTATTGGAAAATGTGTACCAGGTAAGGTGGTACATAGTTGCGGAATATCATTAAGCAACACAAAGGATTTATTTTGTATCTGTAACCTATCCATCTAACCATATAACCATTACGATATAACCATAAGTCTTGGCCCAGCATTCTGCCAAATCAGGCACAATTGGTTCACAGCTAAAGGTGGGCCCACGCATTATTATTTGGAGGCAAATTATAATTTGGTTTGATTTGGGCCTAATGACTATTGGACCAAGTGGGAGTCACTTATTTCAATTTGGGCTAGTTGTTGTTGAATAATGCTAATTGGATACCCTTGGACATAACATTACAGTTCATGTAATTCATCAGTGTTTAGTGCTGAGTCACAAACAAACTGATGACAAACAAACAAAAAATCTTTATCTAGCAGCCATATATGGACCCAACTTCATCTGTAAAAGCGACAAAAAATGTGTGATCATTACAGTTATCTGCTAATATAACAGCCTCCCTTCTGGCTTTCAACCAGATTTTGGAATGTGGCTGCAGGGATTTTTTCCCATTCACAAGAATTCCCACAAGAGCATTAGTGAGGTCCATTACTGACGTTGGGTCATAGGGTCTGACTTGCATTCGGCTTTCCAGCCAAGTGCTTCCACTGAACACATTAAACACACATGAACCATGTCTTTATGGTCCTGGCTTTGTGCAGGTCCAACATCATCATACCTAAACAACAGAATAGGGTGATTGTCAAGAGTCCAAAAACAACATATATAAGACTGTTCTATTAATCGTTGAGGCACGTCTGCATGATGGCGGTTTAAAACATGTGATCATGGTGATCATGTAAATGAGCAGTGACACAGGTTTTGAATGAAGATAGCATGTCTCAGTTGTATTGGCACTTGATGGTGCTTGCCTTTTACATTGCCATTGGATGATAGTCTTGTTTTGATTTTGCTATGATTTTTATATGAAGCTTATACTGAGTGACAATCAAACCCATGTTTTTTTGATACTATGGATACTACAAAAAGTCTAAATTGTTTAGAGGGTTTGTGAATCTGTGAAGATGTGGGTAGAAACAAATTAGGTTGAGAAGGCATGAAGATGAAGAATGATTAAATTTGAAAATACTCCTATATGCATGGCTGGATTGATGTCCTTGCAGGTTGGTTTTATGGCCTGCAACTTTACTCTTTTGGTTTACACTCACAGCTCTCATCAGCCTCATTTCCAGCAGTAACCGGCAGCTGTTTTCAGCTAAAAAGCTTTTCACTACGTGCCTAGTACCAGCAAGGCAAGCCAATGTTCAAATGATTTGCATGTTATATGGACTAAATATCTCAAAGCTGTGTGATGTTTAGCTTGTATGTGAGTTTTTACCCAGTGCTTTGTTAAATGCATTGAAACTAGAGATTGTCACAGGCCTGCTCTACAGGATGAGACCACAAGATGAGCTACAAATGCTGGAGAAACTTTGATATGATTTGCCCAAATGGAGCTTGGAGCTGCAATCCGAATATCACCAGGCACATTTTTGATGAAAACATTTCTGAATGTCAAATCACAGTTACATCAACTTCTGTTTCATTAGTGCAGTTAGCTAAAGTTTAGACAAGCAGAGGCGCTACAAACAATAAAACGAACAAAACGGTTCTTATCCTGCTGGTTGTTCTCAGCCCTGTGTCCTGGAAATGCTACACATTAAACTGTCCCAGCTTAATACTGAAACCCACAGTCTGCTGCTTATCTGCCACCTAATTTCAGATGTAGAGTAAGGGCATTTATGAAGCTGTTAGTATACCACATGGCATCACACAGCACATGTCACATGAAAACCTTTCTTCTTGACAATAGCAGTAAATAAGGAATGGACTGAAAGAGTCTTAATTTCTACATTCCTACAGTATCTCATGATAACTAGTCACTTGCATCTTGGTTGGGAAACAGTTTTCTATTTAAGTGAGGTTTTTGTGTAGGCTCCTCAGCTAAAGCCATTCTGTTTCTAGAAAAACCAAAATACTTTTAGAGCATCTATCAGCTTTTGAAAGTCATTCCACTTATTCCTTTTCTGAGGGCATAGCCACAACAGCTAATGGCCAGGGTTTTCCAGGTACAGTGCATTGCTTGTGAGATCTTCTGGCTTCCCAAATTAGAAATTTTGCCTGAGAAGTTACTAGTTACTAGTTATAGTATCAAGGTCCAGTTGAGGTAACTATACATTCCTGAAAACCCACATTATGCATTTAAGGCTTAAATTAATGATCTTGAAGATTTTCACTGAACTAATGTCTGTTAAGTCACCAGCGATCGCCGAATGAGATAACAAAATGGTGATGGGGTCTACGACACACTGATGAAAGCCCATTTGCAGTATAACAGACTGGGTGGCTATTGTGTCCCAGCAGTGGTTGGTCTGCCAGAAAGGGAAGGCGGAGCTAATGTAACAGACTGCCACAGATGGCTTAATATTGTATCATATCATCAACAGAGTAAAATGCAATCTTTTGTCCACTTTGTCATCATTGTCAGATTTTAATGTGAGAAAGAACCCATCACCAAAATAAGCACCACTACTGCTTTTTGAACTATTCTAATTGTTTTTACCGCCATTCATAAGCATAATCCTCCATATTGACTTGAATTAATACCCGTTCAAGAGAATGTGTTGTTCCAGTTGAGCTGTCTGCTATAAATTTACCAAACAGGCTCTATATCAGCCTGCTTGACAACTGTTTACTTTGTGAGGAGATCAAATAGCGATGCACAGGGCTCTTTATGTGAGGATTAGCAAGCTGGAGAAAATGCGAGACGAGTGATATTGGCAGTGTTGATCTTGGCAAGAAAAATACCCCAGAATTGCTTTTGGCATCAAGGACGCTGTTCCTAGATATTCCAATTAATGTAACTACATGTGCTTATGAACACAGTTTACATGCACACACAGGCACAATGTGTTTTTCACATCAACATTTTCTGTGTGCCTATGTGCGTCATGCATCCATATCACCTTGACAACAAATGTTGCTTGTCTGTTTGACCATAGTGTGTGTGTGCGTGTGTGCGTGTGTGTGCGTGTGTGTGTGTGTGTGTGTGTGTGTGTGTGTGTGTGTGTGTGTGTGTGTGTGTGTGTGTGTTCTCATTGTTTTTCACTGAGCAACACACATCATCCAAGTCCATTTCACATTGTTATTGGCTTCAGGCTGCAACATGTTTCTCTTCAACATAAAGAGCAGCAGACAATTCAATTTTTTAGTTTGGGGTGCTATAAAGTCTATATCATTACATCTTACTAAATGCTGCACTCATGGTGTTCATATTTATTTAAATGGCCAAGAGGATTTATATTTAACAGTTAACACCAACTTTTAAATACATTTAACCAGATAATCTCATTGACTAAACTTGAGCACCAATGTCAAAGCAACCACGGAAACTAATCAACAAAGAAATAATGCATGAGAACTGCAAGAAAAGAGAGAGGGAGTGAGACAGTGTATGGGTTTATAATCAGGCTATTATAGTTTAGAATAATGCAGGATAGTGAGGATACAATATAAGGAGAAAGAAGTTTGGGGTCCCCTGCTAGAACTGCTGCCCCCGCGACCTGATCCCCGATAAGCTGTTGAAGATGAGTGAGTGAGGATACAGCCATTTCATACAGGAGTGAAACTCCGGTATGCACCCTCCCTTCATTATACCACCTTTTTTTTTTAATTTAACCTTTATTAAACCAGACAAAAACCCCATTGAGATCAGGTTCCCGACCTGGCCAAGAAGGCAGCAGAATACATCACAGCAGCATTTCATGATAAAGTGAGTTTACGACTTTTCACTTCCGGCTTTCTTACAGCGCATACGCTTTCCTCTCTGCTCTCAATTCTGTGCTGATATTCATGCTTTCCTCTAAGATAAATTACGAGCAGCGGCTACTGGATCCGTATAAATCACTGGGACTATACACTTTTTGTGGATAGCAGACTACTGCCATAAAAAATATTTTTGCGACCTTAGTACTGCTCAACCTTGGCCTACCCATAGCCAAAAACCTGCAGTGGGACGGAGCCAAAGCTAATTAGCAGCAAGTTGCCTCCCTTCTCTGAAGACGACTGCCAGAAACTTCTCCAGAAGATTGCAGTACTGGAAACCAAAATCCACAGGTTAGAAGTGAATGTGGAAGTGAATGGACAATGTGGGAACAATACAACTTTACCATGGCCCCAAAACAGTGGATAAGAAAATGCTAACACACGGCTAGTTAGCACTACGAAGAAACAGGAGGACTGTTTACAAGGTAATAAATCCACAAGCTATTGATGGAAGTCTCTTGGTGCTAAGCCTAAGAGTAAATCATCTCCCTGGGGAATACGTGGGAGACTAAGGGCCTCTCACACTGTCCATCCGTACTGTGCCCAAGCATGTTTCACGGCTTAAGTCTAGTTCGTTTGACCAGTGTGAGTGCAACACTTGACGGCCACGGCCTGTTTGGGAGAGGTGGGCTTTTGTAAAGCACGTTTGCACATGTACGAGCATGAGCGTGCACACGTGTACGAGCATGAGCACGAGGCCTACAGCGGCTCTGATGTCATTTAATGTGCACCTGTTCGAACATAGAAAAAAGAAGGATCACGCAAAAGGTTCACTTTGGTGTGATGCAGAGGTTGAGTGTTACTGCAGATTTGGTCAGATGAAAATATTCAAAAAAAGTTGGACAATCCATTATGTGGCCAAAATACCGTGCGCTTTTGTTAACAAAGCGACGCATCACGATGACGTCAATCAATGCAATGTGTTACAGCACGATGACGTATAGGCAGGAAAGAAGCATTCGTGCCAAGGCCCAGGAAGTGTGTGTACAAACGGGCCTGGGCCATGGGGGGAGAGGGAGGGGGGGATAAGTACCCTAAAGCACGGGGCACAGTACGGATGCACGGTGTGAGTGTGCCCTAACAGGCAGAGCCCAGTGCATTGAGTTTTGTGATGCGACCGGCTGGCCTGCTCTACCATCCCGGCATAGTGCTTCATCAACCCCTGCTCCTAGCAGGACAGAGCCCCGGACAGCTGCCAAAGGGAGGAATTATAACAAACCTCCCCAACAACAACGTGTACAACTGGAGAACAGATTTTCTCCACTGCTGCAGGATCCTGGATCCCCATCTGACGACTTGGATCACTGTTCATCTGCTCACAACAAGGTAAAAGCAAAAAGAAACTCAGAAATGCCACAGAGAAAGCTAATGCCTGGGCCTGAAACTCTGATTGTGGGTGACTCTGCCTTGAACAATATGAGAAACTTAGGCAGTAAGAACGCAAAAGTTCTTTGTTTTCCTACGGACATGGTATCAGACATGAATGAAAAACTCATGGATATCGTGAAGGAGCACCAAACGGTGAAACGCATTATATTGCACATAGGGTCAAATGATGTTGTGAAACAGCAGTCTGAAGCACTGAAGCAAGACTTTATTGATCTGATAAACACAGTCAGCTGTCTGAACATTAAGTGTCCATCAGTGGGCCTCGCCGCCCATTAGAAAAGCAGCAGAGAAATTCTCAAGACTTCTGAGTCTTAACACATGGCTTTCAGCTGCATGTGTCGTCCACTCAGTTCTTTCAATTGACAACTTCAACTTTTTTTGGGACTGCAGACACCAGACAAGCAACAAAACAACTTCATGTTTATGAACAGCTGTTTTGATGTCTTCCAGTCAGGTTTTAGACCACACTACAGCAGCGAGACGACTCTTGTTAAGGTCTTCAATGACATCCATTCAAACACGGACAATGGTAAAATTTCAGGCTTAGTATTATTGGTTCTCAGTGCTGGATTTGACACAGTCGATCACAACATATTACTGGACCGTCTGGGAAACTGGGTGGGACTTTCTGGCACAGCATTAAAATGGTTTGAATCCTACTTGAAGGACAGGGACTACTTTGTATCTATAGGTAAATACAAATCTGAGCAGGTAAAAATTACCCGTGGAGTTCCCCAAGGCTCCATTCTGGGGCCTCTTCTGTTTAATATCTGCATGCTGCCACTGGCTCAGATCATGAAAAACAACAATATATGTTACCACAGCTATGCAGACAACACACAAATCTACATAACTATATCACCGGGCGACTGTAGTCCGATACAAGCACTGAGCAGATGCATCAAGCAAATCAATGATTGGATGGAGCAGAATTTTCTCCAATTAAACAAACAAAAAACTGAAATTATTGTTTTTGGAGCCAAAGAAGAACGATTAAGAGTAAGCACCCAACTTCAAACAATAATGCTAAAAACCACGAACCAAGCCAGAAACTTAGGTGTAATCATAAACTCAGACCTAAACTTCAACAGCCACATTAAAACAATTACAACGTCAGCCTACTATCCCCTAAAGTATATATCAAAGATTAAAGGACTTACGTGTCAGCAGGACTTGGAAAAACTTGTCCATGCATTTATCTTCAGCAGGCTCGACTACTGTAGGAGTGTAACTGTCTTTACAGGTCTCCCTCAAAAGTCCATCAGACAGCTGCAGTTAATTCAGAACGCTGCTGCTCACTCGAGTCCTCACTGAGACCAAAAAAGTTGATCATACCACTCCAGTCCTCTGATCTGTACACTGGCTTCCTGTCTGTCAAAGAATTGATTTCAAAATACTTCTGTTGGTTTACAAAGCACTGGATGGTTTAGGACCAATATACATTTCACATCTTCTGCTCAGCTATGAACCATCCTGACCTCTCAGATCCTCTGAGACAGGTCTGTTTTGTGTCTCCGGAGTCAGGACTAAACATTGAGAGGCAGTGTTCAGTTTTGATGTTCCACAAATCTGGAACTTCCAGATAACTGCAGATCTGCTGCAGCTCTTAGTTCTTTTAAATCAAGACTTTTCTATTTGCCGCTGCTTTTCAGTAAACTGCACTGTAACTTCTGTAACTGTAACCATCTTATCTGTTTTAAAAATGACCTATTATGCATTTTAAATCTTTTATATGTTTTAAATGACCATTTATGTATTTTAAATTTATATTTTTTATTTGTTATATCTCCCAATGCATTTAATGTTTTATGGGTAAGCACTTTGAATTGCCTTGTTGTTGAATTGTGCTATACAAATAAACTTGCCTTGCCTTACAAACAATAAGTTAAAAGAGTGAACAATTTACAATGGGCAAAATGATTTAAAGATAAAGTTCAGAATCTAGACCATAGAGTACAAATCAGAAACACAGGCACTGCCCAACTGTCTCGTGTACTTTGTCTTTTAGCATTGAGCCAAAGGCTTCAAGCTAAGTGAAAAATAATTTACAAGTAATTTTGGAAACAGTTCCATGCTGTGGGAGCAGCGAACTAAATGCTTTTTTACCGAACTCAGTGCGGACACGAGGCACAGACAATTTATAGAGATCACAAGAGCGCAAGGCATAGTTTTGGTTCTTTGAAGATATGAACATAAGTAAGAAGGCTCCAAACTAAGAAGAGCTTTATAAATAAGCTTAAACCAGTGTATATGCCTGTGCACCTTCAAAGATGGCCAATCTGAATTAGTGTACAGGTCACAATGATGAGTTAAGCATCTACAACCAGTCAAAAATCTCAAGGCCAGTGATCCATGGTGTCCAATGACTGTAAACATTTGGCAGTGATGCCCATATACAACACATATCCATAATCCAACAGAGGAAGAAAGGTTGATGAAACAAGGAGTCTGAGAGAATAGCAGGATTTATTCATGTAATAAAATCCCAACTTCACTTTAAATTTAGAGGCCAAATTTGTAATGTAAGATTTAAAAGATAGATGACACTCAAGAATAAATCCCAAGAACTTTGTAGCTTTTGACAAGCTTGATTACATTTCATTGAGAAAGTTAAAATCAGTGGGACATTTGTTGTTTCTCCACTCAAATCAAAGTGAGTTTACTATTTCGGTTTGATGGTAAAAAAAAAAGCAAAAAACTAAAAAAAACACATCCCAAAACAACAATAAATGTATCGAATAACAAGTATTGTGGGTATCAAAGCCTGATATATATTCTTATTTTGTGCCATAGAGCTCCATATTTGTACCAAAAACTATTTAAACCCATCAGTGAGCCACACTGTTGCAAAGGGTGACATTACTCCTTTTGAAAATAGGAGATAGACCAGACAATAACACAACAATCAATAATTTGAAGAAGTAGAACTGATAATTACGGTGTTTTATTAACAGATTTTCTTGCAAACATAACAAAAGGTTCTCAAAATGTGGAGGAGGATGGGACAAGCAGGTCACATCAAAGAAATTAAATCACTTTAACAAAACTAGGCCTGACTAATGTCTACCTCTGAAATCTATACACAAACTAAAGACCGTCCACTTCATATGTCTGGACAAAATGGAACTATGTGTAGGAAAAATGTATGCCAACTCACCAACCCAAAATACTCCTACAAACCTTGTTGTTATATTTCGAACATGTTTTCAAACAGTGCAACTGCAGCTCAGGCAGCCGAGAAAATCGGAGGGGGGGAGCTCCTCAGGTGTGCTCCTTTTTTGGAGGGCCCTGAATAATGATCGGCCAGCTCAAAACCTGAGGGAACCAATGAGCAGCATGACCAGGCTGCAAAGGTGGAAACCAAAAATCTTTGTAGCACCTGAAAAGCCCACACCAACACCCACCCCCACACACACACACACACACACACGCACGCACACACAATTCTGTTAGTGTTTGTGTAAAAGATGAGGAAGAGGTCAGCTTTTATGATTTGGACTTCATGGTCCATGGTTTGAGAGTTCACCCTCAAATTAAATTTGTCATTATCGGTTTACCATTGTGCCTGAGCTTGTTTGTGATTACTAAACAAAAGACATGGTAAAAAAATATGACTGTTTTAACTCTATATTAGAAATAACTTCCATCCAAGGGCTTTCAGTTTGATGAGGTAGAGAGCACCTGAAAAGAAAGAGGAGGGGAAGAGAAAGAAAAGTAGGGTGGAAGAAAAACTCACAACAGCAACTTTGATCTGCCACAACACATGAAACATAAATTTGGCAGATTGGTCTGGTTTCCAGGCTTAGATCCCACAGTAGTTTTGATACATTGTGCTCACTAACCAGCAGTCGTAGTTCACCCATTTCTGTTTACTACTACATCACCAGCTGCATGTAAATCAGGAATTCCTGCCCTTCTATTGGGCACTTTCATCAGTTTAAAATGTTATTAACACCAGGCTTCTTAACATGAAGGTGCTTCTCCCAACAGTAGAATATTTTAATTCAGCAATAAGTTGCAAAGGATAGTGGGTCAAGTATCTGTGAAATGCAAGTATACACATTATCAGAAACAATAATAAGAACCTGTTTTGCTCTGCAGAAAGTGTTGAAACATACACTTAAAACTACATACAGTGCAGTGCTTCCACACCAGCCTTATTTAATTCAGTATAATCAATCTTGAGTGCATTCCTTTATTTGCTAAAGTTCGTTGCAGGTGGGAATGCAGCACTCGTACGCAGGTGCACACCAGAAGTGGACCAAATAAGCAGATGGAGACCTAGTAGAAGAGGTGGTCTCGGTCAGCTTCCAAATAAACTCTGGTGCGGTTCGGTTTGTGGTGAGAACATGATCGGACCTAGGTCCGCACTAACTGCAGAGAGCACTGCACATTTTTGGACCAACCCAGCTCCTGTAGACAGCTACGTGATTTACGTAATGATTAAGTACCTCCCCCTACCCCGACCTAACTCAGTGTTTCTGTCTCTCACAGATGCAGGTCTACATGTACAACTCAGATGACTTTGACAGCCTCAGTGCAGCTCTGAGGGAGAAGAGGATCATTGCAGCCATGGCCGTGTTTTTTCAGGTAGGACCCCCACACACACACACACACACAATTCTGTTAGTGTTTGTTTACTCAATAAAAGACGAGGAAGAGGTCAGCTTTTATGATGTGGACTTCATGGTCCATGGTTTGAGAGTTCACCCTCAAATTAAATTTGTCATTATTGGTTTACCATTGTGCCTGAGCTTGTTTGTGATAACTAAACAAAAGACATGGTAAAAAAATACGACTGTTTTAACTCTATATTAGAAATAATCTCCATCCAAGCGCTTCTGGTTTGATGAGGTAGAGAGCAGAGGTGCGAGCGTGGAGCTCCAGCTGAACTTTTCATTTACTTTTAACGTCTACCAATTTAACAGTGTTTCTCCTAGGACTGACTCCCACATTACTCAATTTTTATGTGGGAAAGAGTGCTGCGACGTAATGAGCACCGCAAATTCTAATCTTCAATCGTTTGTAACAACTTGACCAGCTAGCATTTCAGCTAAGGTAGTTAGAATGGCAGCTGCCGCTCCAACGCTTCTAGACCCAGGTGACAGAAGCACTGACAGCGGAGGCCACCCCGACCAAGTCACCAAGATCGACCTTGAGGCTTTATTTAGCAAACAACGTGATAGCTTCAAAGGCTGACGTGACTATCCTGATTCAACAATCGACTGAATCCCTAAAGCAGTCAGTCGATTCATTAGGTCAGCAGGTGACATCATTAAAAAACCATCTCACTAAAACTGAAGTTCTGGTGGAAGTTCACAGGTATGGAAGCTGTTGTCAAGACCTTGCAGTCAAAAGCCATAGTGCTCCTGGATCATGTGGTAGACATTAAATAACTGTCAAGGCGCTCTAACTTGCGGATTATCAACGGAGCCGAAGGATGCGAGAAAGACCAGGACCCGACGAAGTTGGTTTCCAACATGCTGATGGCATTGACGGGTCCAGATGTTTTTTTAGCAGCCCTCCCGAGAAAGAGAGAGCTCACCACTCCCTCGGTCCCAGATCAGGTGAAGCCGGTGCCGGGAAACTGAGAGCCTTCATCGACAAATTCCTCCGCTTCCAAGAGAAAGAAAAAGTCCTCAGATGGGCCAAACAACACTAGATGGATTACGGCTCCGAGCTGAGAGTGTTTCTAGATATCAGCGCTGCTCTGGCTAAAAGCCAGTCAGCGTTCAACACCATCTAGAACTCTCTTTACCTGAAAGGAATAATATTCTGCCGATTGCACCCTGCCTGTCTCCAGGTCTCGTTACGTAATAAGAACTTGTTCTTTGCTTGTTGTAAAAAATCCTTGGCTTTTTGTCACATTGTGAACTTATTGAGGATGTGGGCTATATCTAGACCCAGTGCACGGTGAAGTTTGGATGTTTATTAACAATCAGGTATGACACAGATAGACCAGAAAGACATTGTACATTGATGTATATCCAAGCTTTTAATCACCTGAATAACGTGGTGTGGCACTGGCACTAATGTATGTATATCAGTCAGCTCTGTCATTGCAAAAAAAAAATAATATATATATATATATATATATATATATATATATATATATATATATATCATCTTCATCTTCAACCGCTTATTCAGGGTTGGGTCACGGGGGCAGCAGCTTTAGCAGGGGACCCCAAACTTCCTTTTCCCGGGCCACATTAACCAGCTCTAACTGGGGGATCCCGAGGCGTTCCCGGGCCAGTGTGGAGACATAATCTCTCCACCTGGTCCTGGGTCTTCCCCGAGGCCTCCTCCAAGCTGGACGTGCCTTACTAGATGCCCAAACCACCTCAACTGGCTCCTTTCAACGCAAAGGAGCAGCGGCTCTACTCCGAGTTCCTCACGGATGGCTGAACTTCTCACCCTATCTCTAAGGGAGACTCCAGCCACCCTCCTGAGAAAACCCATTTTGGCCGCTTGTACCCGCGACCTTGTTCTTTCGGCCATGACCCAGCTTTCATGACCATAGGTGAGGGTAGGAACAAAGATTGACCGGTAGATCGAGAGCTTTGCCTTCCGGCTCAGCTCTCTTTTCATCACAACGGTGCGGTAGAGCGACTGCAACACTGCCCCCGCTGCTCAAACTCACGCTCCATCGTCCCTGAAGTACTTGAACTCCTTTACTTGGGGTAAGGACTCATTCCCTACCTGGAGTAAGCAATCCACCAGTTTCCTGCTGAGAGCCATGGCCTCAGATTTAGAGGTGCTGATCCTCATTCCAGCCATTTCACACTCGGCTGCGAACCGATCCAGTGAGTGCTGAAGGTCACTGACCGACGATGTCATCAGGACCACATCATCTGCAAAAAGCAGAGACGAGATCCTCAGCCCACCGAACTGACACCCCTCCCCACCATGACTACGTCCGATATCCTGTCCATGAAAATCACGAACAGGATTGGTGACAAAGCGCACCCCTGGCGGAGGCCATCCCACCGGTAACAAATCCATCCTACTGCCAAGGATCCCGACACAGCTCTCGCTTTGGGTGTACAGAGATTGGATGGCCCACAGAAGTGACCCCCTCACCACATACTCCTGCGGCACCTCCCACAGTATCTCCAGAGGGACCTGGTCATATGCCTTCTCCAGATCCACAAAACACATGTAGACTGGATGGACATACTCCCAGGCCCCCTCCAGGATCCTTGCGAGAGTGAAGAGCTGGTCCGTTGTTCCACGTCCAGGATGGAATCCACATTGTTTCTCTTCGATCTGAGGTTCGACTATAGGACGAACCCACCTTTCCCGCATCTTTAAGTCGACTTTACCAAGGAGGCTGAGTAGTGTGATACCCCTGTAATTGGCACACACCCTCTGGTCCCCCTTTTTAAACAGAGGAACCACCACCACAGTCTGCCACTCCCTTGGCACTGTCCCAGACTTCCATGCAATGTTGACGGGACTCGTCAACCAAGACAGCCCCTCCACACCCAAAGCTTTCAGCATTTCTGGACGAATCTCATCAATCCCTGGGGCTTTGCCACTGTGGAGTTGTTTGTCAATATCGCTGGCGGAAGTCACTGAGTTAGTCAATGATTCCCCTTCAGCCTCCAGCTCTGCCTCTACAACAGAGGGCGTGTTAGTCGGATTAAGGAGTTCCTCATAGTGCTCCTTCCACCGCCCGACTACCTCATCGGCTGAGGTCACCAGCGTCCCGTCCTTACTGTAATCAGCTTGGACAGTTCCCCGTTTCCCCCTCCTGAGATGTCGAATGCTTTTCCAGAAGCACCTTGGTGCCGCCCGAATGTCCTTCTCCATGACTTCTCCGAACTCCTCCCACACCCGCTGCTTTGCCTCTGACGCAGCAGAGGCTGCAGCCCTTCTGGCCTGTCGGAACCTTGCAACTGCCTCCAGAGTCTTCTGGGATAACATATCTCGGAAGAGATTCCCTGACCACCGGTGTCCACCACGGTGTACGAGGGTTTCCGCCCCCTGAGGCACCTAAGACCTTGAGGCCACAGCTCACAACTCATCACCAGATGGTGATCAGTTGACAGCTCTGCCCCTCTCTTCACTCAAGTGTCCAAAACATACGACCTCAGATCAGATGATACGATCACAAAATCGATCATCGACATTTGGCCTAGGGTGCTCTGGTACCACGTGCACTTACGAGCATCCTCTGTTCGAACAGAGAGAGAGAGAGAGAGAGAAAGAAAACGAGAAGATATATATATATATATATATATATATATATATATATATATATGTATATAGGAGGAGAAACAAGAAAATAAATAAATATCTATATATATATATTTATTTTCTTGTTTCTCCTCAGAGTTATTATTAGACTACTAGATTATTAGAAAAAATTAAACTTTTTTATTGTAAGGTAACATTTTTCGTTTCTTTTTTTAACTTGTTTGATATGGACAAGATGTAATTCCAGGGGGCTATTTAGGTTATTCTTTTGTAACTGATATGGGTATACTGCCCCCCAGCTTTATCCTTTTATTTTGCGCCTCTTGAACATTGTAGACACATTTGCAGATACAGGAGCTCTATCTGCTTGGCAAGTGTTTAGTTCACAGATTTATGTCACATGGAAGTAACAGAGTTTACGGAGTCTCGCTGCTACTTCTCGTTGTTAGGACAAGCTTAGAGAGCTTTAGATGTGTTCCATGTTCTAAGGCACATGTGTCAAACTGATCCAGTAAAGGGCCGCTGTGGCTGCAGGTTTTCATTCCAACCAAGCAAGAACAAACCTGACTCGAATTATTCAATCACCTGAATCGCCTTCACACAGTTGGATTTGTTGGACTAGGTGTGTTCTTGCTTTGTTGGAATGGAAACCTGCAGCCACAGCGGCCCTTTACTGGATCAGTTTGACACCCCTGTTCTAAGGGTTTTGATTTTGGGGAACTGGGGTGGTATAGTTAAAATCGCACAGCCAAAAATAGAAATAAAAGCAAATCTGTAGGATCTATGTCCCTCTGCAAAGCAGTGTTTCTTTCTACTATGTACTCACAAGTTTGATTATGGCTAATACTACCAAAAAGGATTATCTTGTCTGAGATGTGTCAGATGGAATGTAAAAGGGATCAATGGCCCAGTACAAAGGGGTAGAGTATTTTCCCACTTAAAGCATCTTAAGACAGCAATTACTTTCTTACAGGAGACGTAATTGATCACTAAGGATTACTATAGGTCAAAGGCTTCATGGGTTGGCCAAAGTTTCCACTCCAATTTTAGCAGCAAAGCAAGGGGCACAGCAATTTTGACACATAAGAAAATACAGTTTTGCTCAACAAATGTTAAAGCTGACCACCAAGACCAGTTTGTCATAGTCTCAGGCTGCCTTATTAATGTACCTGTTGTTGAGATGAGACATTAGTTAGGAATGTAATCTCACTTTTACCAGACATAACTTCCCACCACTCAATCTTAGGGGGCGATCTTAGTCGTACGACAAACCCTTTGTTAGACAAATCCTGCCCGCGACAGGATTTTCCTTCTAAAATGGCCAAATAAATGTTATTGTTTTTGGATAAACTAGGAGGTGTGGATCCATGACATTTTCTCTATCCTGATAAAAAACTATTTTCTTTTTACTCTCAGGTCAATAAAACATTCTCAAGAATCGATTACTTTTACATTGATAATTATTTTCTCTGTGCTGTCAATAACATAGAATATGCAACAATAGTGATATCTGACAATGCTGCATTGCTACTTGACCTTTCGTTTACAAAAGACACCCACCCCCTCCCTCATGAAGGCTGAATTGCACATTGCTAAATAATGATGACTTTTGCCAAACAATTTCTAAGTAATTGATGACTTTCTTATTACCAACAAGTCTAATTTCATATCCCCAGCTCTACTGTGGGAGACGTTAAAAGTGGTAGTCCGAGGAGGGATTAGATCTTATTCTGCAATACTAAATAAACTCAAAAAAACAAAACAGGAAGAACTTATGGAAAACATAACATAATTAGACAGGAAACTATCAAGCTCTTCATCCCCTGCAATTGACAAGGAGACGTTGTCGTCTCCACCCTTAAAATTTGGTCCCAATTTAGATGTACTTTTGGACTCAAAGTATTGTCTAACAATTGCCCCATACATAACAATCATCTCTTCCTCCCTCCAAGCATTGTGAATGCATTTTCGCTATGGCAGAGTTCAGGCCTTGTCAGACTAAGTGATCTCTATACTAATAATATCTTCGCTAGCTTCAGTGAATTGTTTGAAAAATTCAACCTTCCAAAGTCTCACCTATTTCGATTATTCCTGGTTCGTAATTTTGTTAAATCAAAAAGCACCTGTTTCCCCAATACCCCACCTAACTGAGTAATAGACTCAATCGTATATATTCCCACAAATCAGAAAGGCCTTATTTCAAAAATGTACAACTTAAAATCCCATCTCAGAGAGTCATCTCTTGATAAAATCAGGAAGGTTTGTGAACAAGAACTTGGCAGGGTTATTGATGACGGTGACTGGGACTCAGCATTAATTCAAGTATATAACAGTACATCTTGCTCCAGGCTTAACCTGATACAATTTAAGGATGTACATCATATCTATTTTACCTATTCCAAACTTTCCAAGAGTTATTCTAATATCAAAGATACATGCAATACGGACCAGACACAGGCTGCAGAAGCTGGCTTTGGGGACGTGGAATGTCACATCTCTGACGGGGAAGGAGCCAGAGCTTGTGCGGGAGGTGGAGCGCTACCAGTTAGATGGCTTACCTCCACACACTTTCTGGAACTAATTCTGGAACCGTACTCCATGATAGGGGTTGGACCCTATTCTTTTCTGGAGTTCCCCAGGGTGTGAGGCGCTGGGCGGGTGTGGGGATAATCACAAACCCCTGGCTGAGCGCCACAGTGTTGGAGTTCACCCCGGTGGACGAGAGGGTCGCCTCCTTACGCCTGCGGGTGGTAGGGGGGAAAACTCTGATTGTTGTTTGTGCATATGCACCGAACAGCAGTTCAGAGTATTCAGCCTTCTTGGAGACCCTGAATGGAGTCCTACATTGGGCTCCAGTAAGGGACTCTATAGTTCTGGGAGACTTCAACGCCCACGTGGGCAATGATGGAGACACCCGGAGAGGCGTGATTGGGAGGAACGGCCTCCCTGATCTAAATCCGAGTGGTCGTCAGTCATTAGACTTCTGTGCTAGTCACGGTTTGTCTATAACTAACACCATGTTCGAACACAAGGGTGCTCATAAGTGTACGTGGTACCAGAGCACCCTAGGCCAAAGGTCGATGATCGATTTTGTGATTGTATCATCTGATCTGAGGCCGTATGTTTTGGAAACTCGAGTGAAGAGAGGGGCAGAGCTGTCAACTAATCACCATCTGGTGATGAGTTGGTTCAGAGGATGGGGGAAGATTCTGGACAGACCAGTTAAGCCCAAATGAGTAGTGCAGGTGAACTTGGAACTTCTGGAGGAGGCCCCAGAACCTCTGGCGGAGCTTTTCTGGCATCCCTGTGGAGGTTGGGGGCATTGAACCGGGGTGGGTAATGTTCAAAGCTTCCATTGCTGAAGCTGCAGCGGTGAGCTGTGGTAGGTGCCTCAAGGGGGGGTTACCCTCGAACACTGTGGTGGACACCATTGGTCAGGGAAGCTGTCCGACTGAAGAAGGAGGTATTCCAGAATATGTTATTCCAGAAGTCTCCGGAGGCAGTTGCAGGGTACTGACAAGCCAGAAGGGCTGCAGCCTCTGCTGTGTCAGAGGCAAAGCAGCGGGTGTGGGAGGAGTTCGGAGAAGTCATGGAGAAGGACTTTCGGGCGGCACCAAGGTGCTTCTGGAAAACCATTCGACATCTCAGGAGGGGGAAACGAGGAACCGTCCAAGGTGTTTACAGTAAGGACGGGACGCTGGTGACCTCAGCCGATGAGGTAGTCGGGCGGTGGAAGGAGCACTTTGAGGAACTCCTTAATCTGACTCTTTTGTAGAGGCAGAGCTGGAGGCTGAAGGGGAATCATTGTCAATAACCCTGGCGGAAGTTACTGAGGTAGTCAAACAACTCCACAGTGGCAAAGCCCCAGGGATTGATGAGATTCGTCCAGAAATGCTGAAAGCTTTGGGTTTGGAGGGGCTGTCTGTGTTGACACATCTCTTCAACATTGCATGGAAGTCTGGGACAGTGCCAAGGGAGTGGCAGACTGGGGTGGTGGTTCCTCTGTTTTAAAAGGGCAACCAGAGGGTGTGTGCCAATTGATACCTTTGATTTAACATGGATAATATGGGATTTCAATTGTTCATCAATCAAAAAACCTAAAAACTTAAATACATGGGTCCTTTCAATCTCCACACCTTTTACTGACAATGCTACATCAATGTCCTTATTTGTACAACTAAAAATCATAAATTTAGGCTTACTAATATTTAAGGACAGTCTATTTGCATTGAACCATCTCATAATATTCCCAAACTCATGCTCTACCACGTGTAACACCTCTTTTATATTTTTGCCAGCATAAAATAAAGTAGTGTCATCCGCAAACAAAATACATAATAGTAGACTGGAAACATTCACAATGTCATTGACATAAAGAAGGAAAAGTACTGGGCCTAGTACCGATCCTTGGGGTACACCACAAGTTATTTGACAACTTTTAGATTTTCTATTATTGATTTCAACAAACTGCTTTCTTTCATTTAAATTGCTTGTGATCCACTGATGAGCCACTCCTCTTTTACCATATTTATATAGTTTTCTCAATAATATTCCATGATCTAAAGTATCGAATGCTTTTTGCAGGTCAACAAAAATACTAACAAAAACTTGCTTCTCATCCATAGTGTTATAAATTCCCTTAAGAGTATGCAAATACAGGTTAATAAGATGTTCATTTGTTGATTATAATCTGACTTAAGTGTTTGAATATTTAGTCAGGCATCTTTAAGTTAGCCCGTTATTGGGTCAGGCTGTATATGGGACAGCTATGTTGTGAGGGTTGGGTCCTTACCAGTGATCGTGTGTTTACAGGTGTGTACGCAACTAGCGGCATAACTTTTTGCTCTATATAAAATAAGTGAAACTCCGACGGTGTCCCTCGTATTCTCTTACCGGAATAAGCACACGGGTGAAGAGTTCCCAGCATTATAGTGTCAAACACTCAAAGATATTCAATATTGGTCCTTCGAGCCGGATTCTTCACTCGTGACGGCGAAATGGACACTCGGATAACAATGGCCGTAGATAGCGGCGGACTCGGAGCGAGACAGCGACAGCCTCCGGCGTACCTACAGAGCTATCAGGTTAGCCTGCCACAGCCCCCCACTCATCACAGTGCCTACGCCAGAGACCGAAGTGGAAGCGTCGGCGTGCAGCAGCTGCAGTCACTCAGCATACAGACCGAGTCTGTGCGCATGGCGGACCAGCCGCACGGAGCGCACGCTTTCCCCTATCGTCTCTCATCGCTAGGAGCGGCAGACACAGTGGGTGAATGGAATATAACAAATCAAAGCAGAGACTTGCCCAGCCAACTAACAGGCCATATGAGCCCAGAGCAGAGCTATAAAGGAAGCCATGGTGCTCCTGTCTTACAGCCATCAGCTAATGTCAATGTTAGCATCCCACCATATCAGTCACCCTGGTCAGACTTTCAAGTAGTTAGCAGCACCCCTCTGCTACAGCCATCCAACCTTCAGCTTGGATCATATAGACAGCTTCAGCATGAGCCACAACTGTCGTCGCTGCAACATAACATCTCCACAGCATTACAGCTACAAACAACAAGGACTCCTACACCAGGTAGTAGACAGAATAACTACACAATGACTCAGTCTCTGCCATCGACTGTGACATCTGTATGGGCACCGCCTCCCCCCACTACGCTTAATATGACTATGTTCCAGCCTACTCCTCAAGTAACACAAGCAGTGAGTTATGCAAGCCCACAGATACCAGCTACATCTAGCTACCATTCTAACCCGCCTTATACACCGATGGTTAACAATATACAAGGCAGAGTGCCCCCAGCTTCACAGCTTCAATACCTGCCCATGCAGACAACACCAGTAAATCCAGTACCAGTGCAGTGACACGCTCCACTCATGTCTGCACAACCAGTGTATAGACCACTCCAGATAGCAACAGCACCACATTCTGTACCGCATTCACCTGCTACAGCTGCCACTCAGACAGTTTTCAATCCACAACCATACAGCCCAGACTTTCCTCTGGGGACAGTCTGTCAGCCTCCAGCGCCCATCTCCACACAGCCAATATACCAGTCACCTTCACCGGAGCTGAACCAATGTCTGCAACAGTATCAGTCTCCATATGCCCCCTCTACTCAGCCAGCTTATCAACTGGTGTCTGCCCCACAGGGTTCCATCCTGCAAGAGCCTACATCAGCTCTACAGGCTCAGTACAGCCCCCAGTTCCAGTATACACCACAGCAGGTGCCATACACCGCCCAGTTCCCCAGACAGCCAGTTCCAGTACCTGAACTGCCCAAGCTGGTACATGACAGTGAGAGAGAGTTTGCTGACCTAAAAATGGCCCTGGACCATCTGCTCAATCCACACACTGAGCTTTCTGAACATTACAAATACCGCATGCTTATGGAACATTTGGTCCTGGACGAAGCTAAGCTAATAGCTCAGTCATGCAGGCATTATGTGCAACCCTACACTGCCGCCATCAAAGCTTTGCAGAGGCAGTATGGGCAGCCTCATCAGTTGGCACAAAGTGAAATTGCAGCCATTCTGAACTCCCCTGATCTTAAGTCAGGAGACCCAAAAGCCTTCCAGAGCTTCACCCTCAACGTTGATCTGCTAGTGGGAATGCTTACTTCATTGGAGGGGCCAAACGGGATGGAAGTGATGTCTACTGGCCATGTTGACCGGCTGCTTAGCAAACTCCCCAGACATATGAGGGACAACTTCGTGGAGCATCTACAGGTCCAAGGGCGCCTCAGCACCAGCAGCCTTAACCCATACAACCTCAGAGACCTGGCAGAGTGGCTCAAGGTAAACGCAGAGGCTCAGAGACTGTCCGCAAAAATGGCACAGCGTCACCGAGCAGAAGGAGCACAGCCTGCCAAGAGAGACAGACCCGTCCCTGTTTCCCGACCTCGGACTCAGCCCGTCTCTGTGTACCACGGCGCTGACCAGCCCGGATCAACCAGGATGCCCCAGCCAGCAACTAAGCAGCAAAGGTTTAAAATGATGTGTCTTTTCTGCAAGAGTACAGAGCACTATTTGTCACAGTGTCCAGACATTATTCAACGCTCAACACAGGAGATTGAGAAGTGGATAGCAGATGGAAAACGCTGTCGCAACTGTGGCCGCACTAATCACGACCAAGAGAGCTGCACTTTAAAGAAACCATGCAGTGAATGTCAAGAGGTTCACCTGAGAGTGCTGCATGATGTCGCCAGGCCAGGCCCCCGTGTCTACCTTATCACTCCAAAAGACTGCACCTCAGCCACTAACTCTATGCAAGGAGGGAGAGTATTCCTCAAGGTGGTGCCAATCATCCTCAGTCATGGGACCAAATCACTGCAGACCTACGCAATCCTGGACGATGGGGCGGAGCGCACCATAATACTGCCAGCTGCAGTTCGTGACCTGGGGCTCAGAGGCAGAGCAGAGTCCCTCACCCTGCGGACTGTTCGTCAGGATGTTGTCCACCTCACTGGAGCATCAGTTGACTTTCATGTAGCATCTCCAGCAATGCCATCAAAACAGTACTTGGTCGAGAGAGCCTACACAGCGCGTCGACTTACCCTGACCGAGCAGTCCTACCCAATAGCAGCGCTGCAGAGACGCTACCGGCACCTGAGAGGGTTACAACTGCAGAACTTTAATAAGGTGCAACCACTGCTGCTTATTGGTGCAGATTACACCCACCTGATCACTGCCACAGAACCTGTCAGATTTGGTCCAAAGGGAGGGCCTGTAGCCATCCATACAGCACTTGGTTGGACCCTCCAGGGTCCAGATGGTTCACAATCCCCTGCTGCTTCATGCTACTACACTGCCTTCACACCAACGCCAGATGACATCTACCACCATGTTGAGCGCCTCTGGCAGCTTGATGTGCTTCCATTCCGTAGTGAGCGGTTAGCAGTGCGGTCCCGCCTGGACCAGGAGGCAGTGGGCATCCTGGAAGCACGCACCAGGAGAGTAAAGGTTGGTGACACTCATCGCTATGCTACACCTCTGCTCCGGGTGAAGGGCGCACCGCCACTAAAAGCAGATGTTGAAGCAGTTATGCCAAAGCTACGCAGCACAGAGAGACGACTACTTAAAGACCCTGTTAAAGCAAAAGTGTTTGAAGCAGAAATCCAAAAGCTTATAGATGGTGGGTGCGTCAAAAAGCTCCAAGAGGAAGAGGCAAAGAGCTCCAGTGAGTCATGGTTCATTCCTCATCACCTCGTTCATCACAACGGAAAATATCGCCTGGCTTTCGACTGCTCCTTTAATCACGTGGTCTCTCCCTCAACGAGCAGCGGCTTGGCTACAAGCCAAAGCCTCCAGAGAGTGAGACCCCCACTATGCGCTACATATATAAGGTGCTCGCCCGCCAGTATGATCCACTTGGACTTATTATCCCATACACAACTCGGGCCAAGATCCTGGTCCAGAGATTGTGGGTAAAGAAGAGGAGTTGGGACGATCCAAACCTCCCTCCTGACATTCTCCAGGCCTGGTCCAGCTGGGAGAGAGAGCTCCCCAAGCTGGCCAGCATCTCCATCCCTCGGACTTATGCACCGTTACCGTTTGCCACTAACACCACCAAGTACACTCTCCACGTCTTCTGTGACTCCTCTGAGCAAGCATACGGTTCAGTGGCGTACCTCACCACAACAAGTGATGACACAGTCCATGTTTCATTTGTCATGGCAAGGTCTAGAGTGGCTCCAAAACGGCAGCAGTCAATGCCACGGTTGGAGCTTTGTGCAGCGCTGACAGGAGCCCAGCTGTCCTCCCTCATCCACAAAGAGCTCACCTTGTGTATTTCCCAGACTTTTTTATGGACTGACTCCACGACAGTTCTTACCTGGCTGACATCTCAATCGTGCAGGTTCAAGGTCTTCGTGGGAACACCGGTTTCTGAGATCCAGGAGTTGACTGCTTCACACACCTGGAGGTACGTGGATACAGCTAACAATCCAGCCGACGATCTCACACGTGGCAAGACTTTAGCTGAGCTGGCAGCACCAAGTCGTTGGATCCAGGGATCAGCATTCCTTCGACGTCCGCCGGATGAATGGCCATCACGTCCTACTACCGCAGGACCAGAGGACAGTAGTGAGTTAAATCAGAGTGTTTTCTGTGGCCTCACGCTGACAAACTCACCACTGAAGATACCAGACATCGACCAGTTCAGCAGCTGGACAGAGCTGGTCAAGGCTGCTCAGCAGTCTCTTCATGGGGCGGCGACTGACCCTGCTTCACCTCTGTGTGACTTTCAAGACACAGAAGTCCATCTGCTAAGGAGCAGCCAAGCAGACTGTTTCTCTGAGGCAATCTGATGCCTCACAGCTGGCAAACCAGTGCCCACCAGCAGTAAGCTGAGTATGCTTGCACCAGAGTTAGACCCGGAGATGGGTCTTATACGTGTTGGGGGACGATTGCGCCGCATTGACAGTTGCAACTCTACTGACATTCACCCGATACTGTTGGATCCACACCATGCAGTTACCCAACTCCTTATTAAAGAGACAGATGCCCAACTACATCACCCTGGACCCGATAGGGTGTTTGCGGAGATGAGGCGTCGTTACTGGATTCTGCGGGGAAGGCAGGCTATTAAGAAGTATCAAAGAGCCTGTGCTGGTTGCATGAAGTGGAGAGGGAAGCCAGTAGTGCCGAGGATGGCAGATCTGCCCTCTGCTCGTCTGCGGCTGCTCAAGCCTCCATTCTTCTCCACAGGTGTTGACTGCTTCGGGCCGTACATGGTCAAGGCCGGGAGGCGAAGTGAAAAGCGCTGGGGGATCATTTTTAAATGTCTGACCACACGATGCGTACATCTGGATCTGCTCACCAGCCTCGACACAGATGCTTTCCTCCTAGCACTGAGACGGTTCATCGCACGGAGAGGTACCCCCTTTGAGGTGCTCTCAGACCAAGGGACTAATTTCAGAGGGGCAGATAAGGAGCTTAAAGAGGCCTTTGCAGCAATGGAATCACAGCTGCAAGAGAGACTTGCAGAAAAAAGGATTAAGTTCTGTTTCAACCCACCTGCATCTCCCCACTTTGGTGGCGTCTGGGAGTGTGAGATTCGATCGGTCAAGAAATCTTTGCAAGTGGTCATAGGGGCACAAGTGCTCCAAGAGGAGGTTCTGCTCACACTCCTCATCGAGGTGGAAGGGATCCTTAATGCCAAGCCTTTAGGATATGTTTCCTCAGATGTGGCCGATCCAGATCCAGTGACTCCGAGCATGTTGTTGATGGGGCGGCAGGATGCCTCTCTCCCACAAGTCACCTATGCTCTCGACACCCTCACCAGGAGGCGCTGGCGTCATTGCCAGATGATGGCGGACCACTTCTGGACGCAGTTCATCAGGAACTACCTGCCCGCTCTCCAAACACGCCAGAGATGGCGAGAACCCACAGATCATCTAATCATGGACACAGTTGTGATGATTGTTGATCCTCAGCTTCCACGTGCTCACTGGCCAATTGGAAAGGTGGTAAAGTTGAATGCAAGTGATGATGGATGCATCAGAACAGCTGAGGTCAGTGTTGGCAACAAGACTTACCTGAGACCCGTGGCTCGGCTGGTCCAGTTATCGGCTCTTCCAGAGGACAATTCTAGTTAAAGGACTCTCGTTGTGGGAATTTATGTTTGTTTCAAAATAGCCATGCTATTTAGGGGGCGGCTGTTATAAATTCCCTTAAGAGTATGCAAATACAGGTTAATAAGATGTTCATTTGTTGATTATAATCTGACTTAAGTGTTTGAATATTTAGTCAGGCATCTTTAAGTTAGCCCGTTATTGGGTCAGGCTGTATATGGGACAGCTATGTTGTGAGGGTTGGGTCCTTACCAGTGATCGTGTGTTTACAGGTGTGTACGCAACTAGCGGCATAACTTTTTGCTCTATATAAAATAAGTGAAACTCCGACGGTGTCCCTCGTATTCTCTTACCGGAATAAGCACACGGGTGAAGAGTTCCCAGCATTATAGTGTCAAACACTCAAAGATATTCAATACATAGCATTGGTTATTTCTTCTACCATTTCCAAAATTGCGGTTGCAGTTGAGTGACCAGTGCGTAAACCATATTGACTACTGTTTAATGTTTTATTTCTGTCCATAAAATTTTTCAGTCTCAACACAAATAGTTTTTCTAAAATCTTAGATAACTGAGGTAATAGGGATATGGGTCTGTAATTGGAGACATCATTTTTATTTCCTTTTTTAAAAAGTGGAACCACTTTAGCTATTTTCATGTGGTCTGGAATTGTTCCTGTTGTAAAGGATAGATTGCAGATATATGTGAAAGGCTCAGCGATAACATCTATAATTCGTTTTATCAGTGACATATTCATACCTGCATAATCATTTCAATTTATTCCCAATTGACAAAATTTTGCTTACTTGGACACTCTAAAGGAAAATGCTGTTTACACTATCAGGAATAATTCCACCATCAATGGTTTCATCTGGGATGTGTTGCAATAAATTCGAGCCAATATTTTCTAAATAATTATTGAATTTGTTAGCTATTTCCTCTGTTGCATAATTGTCCATATTATTCTTGGTGATGAACCCCCCCCATGTGTTTTTTGTATTGCCTTTACTTTAATCTATTAAACTGGTGTAGTAATTGTTTTTGGTGTCTTATAATTGATACAAGTTTATTTTTATATCTTTTATACCGGCTCTCTGCGTCTTCGGTTCTTTTTTTAAGAAACATCCTGTACAGATAATTTTTTTTCTTACAAGCATTTCTCAACCTTGTCATCCAAGGGTTATTTAATGATTTTTTTTACACTCTGAGCATAGATTTTGATGAGTTTGCAGTTTTTTTCATATAACTTCATTAGTGTGGTCATGAAAGCATTATAGGCATTATTTAAGTCGTTTGAATATACTTGCTCCCAGTTTTGTTTCTTAAGGTCTTCTATTAATGCCTCGATAGCTTTAATGGACCTATCCCTTAAGATGACTGGAGAATGATCTTGCACAGTATTTATACATATACTACCACAGATGGAAATATACAGGGAGATGATCGCTCACATCTGTCATGAAAATACCATTAATTATATCGCTGTGCATGTTTGTGTATATGTTGTCGATGATCGTAGCACTATGGGAAGTGATCCTGGTTGGTTGGGATATCATTGGACATAAACCTGCAGTTTCCATGTAGTTCTTGAAGTCAGTGGATGTATTATTACCTAGATATATATTGAAATCACCACATACGATTACTGATTTGTTCTTTAGATCCTCAAACATTTCTATAATTTTTTCTGTGAACAAGTCAATGAAGTTGATGCCTTGTTCAGAATTGGCTATTTTTGGAGTATTGTCAGACCATCAGATAATTAGGAAAACGGTTAAGGATAGTATCTCCTTTGCTTCTGTAGGTACTCTAGGTTAATTGGATCAAAAGTGTGACTATCAAATGAAATATTTGATCAAGAAAATTAATGAAAAAAAAATACTAAAAATTAATAACTTTAATTTATTAAAAACTTCAAACGGAGAACCAATTAAATGTAGGGCCTTGACTCACGTTTAGATTGAGATTGAGTATTCTCAACAAATTTATCATTACTCAAGTAAATATTAGCTATCACCAATAATTATCAAAGATAATAATAAAAATTACACTAGTTGCACCACCATCCTAGACAGAGTGACAACTAATATAAAAGTCTCATTAAATATATTAAACTGCTAAATTAAGGGTTGAACACGGATAATGTAATAGTTTAATCAGTTGAAGGATTTAAAAGTTATTTTCTTAGTAGAGGCTGGCTCATTCATCTTTGTGTAATATTAAATAAACATACATATTGTAAACACAAACATTTATCAACAAATTAATAAATGCAACAAGCAAAACACAATAAACTAACTAAAGCTAACAGCATATGTGTGTGTGTGTGTGTGTGTGTGTGTGTGTGTGTGTGTGTGTGTGTGTGTGTGTGTGTGTGTGTGTGTGTGTGTGTGTGTGTGTGAATGAGACAAAGAGGGGTGGTGTGGCTTGGACCCCTGCAAAAATGTTGTGAACATTTAAGTCACACAAAAGGCTGAAGATCTCAGGAGTTCATATTCAGGTTATGACAAAGTTAAAGTTCTATCTAGCCGTTCATACAGTCTTATAACATGTAGTAATGCCCAGTTGGTGATTAGTTACCAGTCCATGAGATGGGAAAGATAAGTTGCGTTGCTTCGATGCCAGTGGCTGGTCCTTGTGAAGGAAGCTGGTTGAAGAAAAGATTCTTGTCCGGGTTGTTGCTCTTAAACAAAAAAGGATTCAGATCGCTCTTTGTTCTGCTCAGTTGGGTTGGTAACCGGTTGGTTAACCTGGCTGATGATCCTACTCCATACAGGTCATGTTCAGGGCCTAAGGACAGAGGACAGCTGGTCCCTGGGTCCAGTGAGAGTGAGTCGAGTCGAGGAGATTTGAAGACAGAGAGTCGAAGACAGAGGGTGATCAGGAGGTGTCCTACAGTTTTATAGACTCAATGGTGATGTCATCACAAGAGGTCAGGTCAGCCAATGGACTGACAGTTTTGGGATCCCTTGGAGAGTTCACACCTGGGTGTGAACGGTTGAGGGAGAGTTGCATGGCAGGCCTTTGTGTCTGACCATGCGCTCAGGGACAAAGGCTACCAGGCTTTTGGGCCTAGTCTTTTCCTTTGTTTGATCAGGCTGAGGCCTTCTCATTATCAAAATGAAAGTTCATCTTATTCCAGAAATGAACAATCATCTTTGGGATGCCGGTTGCACCTACACTTCTTTACTAGCACATAGAAGAATTTTGTTGGAATGGAAGTCACCAGCTGCCCCCAAAGCATCCCTGTGGCTTCAAGCCTCCGACTGTACTTAGACTTGGAGAAAATTAAATACAATCTGAGGGTGACACCTGGAAAATTTGATCTGGTTTGGGGCTGCATGATTAGTTACATAGCCAAATTAAAGACACTGCCAGACAAATGAAATGGTTTCCTCTGACAATCGACTTTTGACTATATTTCTTATTCCACCCTGCCTTATTTCAATCCATTAAAATGCTACTTCTCCGTTTTGTTTTTTAATTTTTCTATGTACTTATACTGTATATTTTCTAGTCTGTTTATGGTTAGAAGGAAGGACGTGTTATCGCTGATCTGTAACAAATTATGTAGGACTGGGAGGGAATAAGTGGTTGTAGTTGTTTTTGGAAAAGGGAAAAAAGTCCTTTTTTTCATTTTATGTACTTTTGCCTTTCTAATTAATTTAAAAAAGTATGTATAAAAAAAGAAACAATCTCCATCCATATTAAAAGGTGTGACCATTCATGTACACTAGTGCTGGTATGCAGGAAGCAGATTGTCTAACATTACTCTGAGGTTGAAAGCAAAAATATATAAATTGAAATTACAAAATACACTTCCGAGGAAGAACAGCAATGGTGAAAAGTAAGAACAGAGATTAATTTGTTTGGACTGACGACACTGAAAACAAATACAGTGACATATCAGAGCAGTACTGTGATCATTTCCCAATTGCCGGAGGAAGCCATGGCAAAGGGAAAGGAGCAACACAATAAAGATGAAATGACAAAAAGTCTGTGAGCCTACATAACTGATAAGACTGGCTGTTAAACCAAAACGGGCCCATCTGTTTTTTCAGCGTCTCTATTTTAGCGGATCAGAACCACTGAAGTAGTGTGGTTATGTGCGAAAATGTAGCAAAAGATACGTGTTTTAAATGAAAACATAGTTGTGTGGAGGGAGCCTAAGTGTAGAGGAAGGCTGAGGATTAGGTTAAAGGTCAGGTTCGGCTTGGAGGTCGTATTGTACGGCTTATCTCTCTCGTTGTGATGGTGTTTGAGTATAAGCGGTAAAACCTGTAGATCAAGATTAAAGTCCACTAATAACGTCCTCTCAGGTCTGTTGAGTGGGCCTGTGGGTGGAATGGGATCATTGTCAGCTATATCACTCTCAATTGGCAGGAATAGAAAATTAATTTAAGGCCATCGATTACCTAAGTGAGCTTTTACTTGGACCATTAACCCCCAGTTAATATTTCCCTCTCATTTCGGTCCCTCTCACTCTGTCTGACAACTCTCTCTTCCTTTTTCTCTTTCTGTCCCAATAAAGTTAAAGCAAGCAACTTCTGTAACAGATTGGTATGAATTCTTATGTATTTATTTGGTTTGTTTTCCTCACTACCAGTGGTGGGAACGGTGTTACTTTTTTCAGTAACAAGTAATCTAATTGATTACTCTTCCCATCGTTATAACACCGTTACCGTTACTGCCAAAGTATGCTGGCTAGATCTCTAAGCTGAACGGCAATGACTGTTCTTTCTTGGCAAGGGGGGAGGAGACAACCACATAAATGATGATGATTGGCTGAAGTAGAGTAAAATGTCCTGGTAAGCCAATCAGAGTTAGAGTTGGGAGGGTGTTGTTGGCACAAAATCGAAAGCATGCATGTTTGCACAACAACAAAAGTGTCTCTTCTTCTCAGTTGTTGGTGTATTTCCGAATTACAGCACCACATACATAACCTGACTTCGCCAGATGGATTGATTTGCATAATTTGCATTTGCTCTGCATATCCATCTGGGACCTCTCAGTTGAAGGCCAAATCAACCAATCAGATCAACAAAGTTTATGAAATACTAACAGAGCGTTGATGCAAAATAAACGACAAGTCGGTAAATTATATTTGCCGTTTGTGTAAGGTGAATTTATGGATAAAAGGCACAATATCAGGTGCCCGGTCCATATTCAAACAGAAGGATCCAAGAGAAAAAAGTGTTAGTGAGTGAGTGGCTGTGCTCATCTCATCCGCGGAAGCCGCCATGTTCTTTACATTGAACAGTCGTTTCTGGTTAAGTCACACTTAAATCCACCTCAAAACCAACACTGATTGGTTCGGTCGCTTAGGCAAACAAATTTTCTCCGCCACACATTACAAGAGTGATCTGTGAGTAAAATACAATGCAGCTCTCACAAGACCATCCTGACCTGGCATGTGTTCTACAGCATTTTGAGTCAGTTCCAGTGGTTTCAAAGGGGTGGAGGGGGGGCCAAATTATAAATTACATATAAATTACATATTTGAGCATTTTAAAATGTACTTGAAAGTAACGCATGTTCACTTTCCCTAGTAACTAGTTACTTTTATAATTTGTAACTCAGTAACTGATTCAGTTACTTTTTCGGAGAAGTAACTAGTGACTGAACTAATTTTTTATGGTAACTTGTCCAACACGACTCCTTACATCTTACCCCTGTTTCTCTTCACACCTGTTCCTACTGTTTTCCCCACACAACCAAGTCATAGTGCTTTATAATCACTGTCACTGTAATTTGCTCTGTCCTGTATTGTAGGGAAAAATCTATTTTGACTACTAATGCAAAAGATAGCGATATTATTTCTAATTTATTTTCAAATTAGACCAAAATGGAAACCAACAAAAAAGATGCTAGACGCTCTTGCAGAGAACAAAACTAATTGTTCAGAGCCTTAAAGGCAGCCCTTGGATGGGTATGTACAATGTTTGAACAGTGTATGATGATTTGGGGGCCTAAAATATATAGTTTTTCCTGAGCATCATGTGAACTGAATTTGATTTAATTGTATCAACCCGTTCACTCAAATAATGAGTTCTATTAAGCCTATAATCAATAGATTAATGCAAACAATATAACTATTTTTCTTCAACTGTTTTTTTTAATGTTTCAAAAAAAGATTATGTGATCACTTTTTTTTTTGAGGGTGTTGATGGTCAGTGGGGTCACCTAAAGACATAATTCCCTGGAGGACCATGTGTCACCAAAAAATAAGTAAGCCGTTTGAATGGATACATTTGCAGTAATAACAACATACAGTTGAGGCAAATGCAGAAATTGCTTACCTTAAAGCAGCTGGAACAAACCGAAGGAAAAAGCCTACTTTATTTTGAAAGGCAGTCAAAAATGCTGCCTTTACTGAATAGGTGACTCCAGTTGTCGTCCAGTGCAGGAGTCATTCTATTTACACTTTTAGTTCTCTTTCCCTCCACCACCCTCTTATTCATGATATGGCAGTATGCACATATTTCCTCTGAACCTGATGATATTGTGCAGTCAAAGATTGAGTTGAACCCCTGCCCTCAATAACTTGGCTCACGTCGATAGATCCCGACAGGTTGTGCTTGTGTGTTTGTTCCTATGCAAAGAGGAGTGTTTGTGTGGGCGCTGGCATCGGAAGTGCATTTTTCTTTATTCATCCAGATGCCCCGCTCACATGCTTCAGTTTATCATCTTTGGGGTGGCAAAGTTTAGTTCAGTTTAGTATAGTTTAGTTAAAACCAGTTTATTAGAGAGCTAGTGGAAGTTGGTGTAAAATTGCATATTTGTTTGGGTTGGTCACGGCAGTCCTCCATGTCCTCCTCCATGTCCTACATGTTCCAACAGGAGTGTGTTCCTATGATTGAAATAAAGACATATATCTGGTGCACAGATTTATTGCAAGCTCATGTGCAAATCACCGTTAGCACCATATTGATTCACAGTGACATAATGTTACTTAAAGCTTCTGAGCCATCAACAGGGCCCTTTATAGATGGAAAAGTCCTGTCTTTTAACATTAGCATTAGTGAGGGAAAATCTATTTTTCCAAACAAAGCAAACAGCTTTGGCAAACAAGCAAACAGCTTCCTACGCTAGGCTTCATACGCTAGGCTGTTGTCAAGCTCAACATCCTCTTCCGAATTCTGGAATTTGCACCGTGGGTTGGAAAGAAACGCATTTTCAATTCCTGTGTCTGGCCCATATTGCAGAATTGACAAAAAAGTTGACAATCCATTGTAGTTTTGACGGGGAGTCATTGCAGAGATCTAAGAACAACTGTAATGTGCTCATACTTTTAAGTTCAGGTTATAACATGTGCAGCCACAGTTTGAACTAAATGTAATTGCTGCACAGCTGATTTTTGGAGGCTGGTGAATAGGCCACTAGAAAAGTCTAGTCTGCTTGTTATAGTTGGGTTATTTTTTAGTCATGGTTCTCACAGGTCCTTGAAATCCTTAACATTTGTGAATTTGGGGGGAAAAAGTTCAAGGGCATGAACATCTTTGAAAATGGGCCTAAATACCCATGGGTCATTAAAAGTGTTTGAATTTATATATATTCTGCAAGACTAGAAATTAAAGTTCTTTTGATTTTTTTTTTTTTACTTGACGCTAGTTAACAGTGTTGGTTCAGCTGTCTGCTTGTGTGCCTCGCACAGTTGTGTCATTGTTTCATGCGTCAGCCAATTCCACTGTTGTCAGATGATTGAATGGGTTCATTATTGTTTATTATCATCAATTGTAATGGTAAGCTGGTTCACCCTTCAGGGTACGCTATGATGACGTGATGTTGGTAGGAACTGACTGACTTTTTAAATTAACTTTCTTATATTATTTTAATATTTTAACCCAAACCACAACCTAAACCTAAGTACATTGTTTTGTTAAAACCTAACCACATAGATTTATAGTATGCTTAACCCTAACCATGTAACGTTCATTTTGTTTGAATTCACAAAACGGCTCCCAGAATGCTAACAAAATCTATAACCATTACCATGTGACTAGATTATAATGGCCTTCTGAACCTACAGTACTGGTAGGTGTAGCAGACCCCATATAACCCATACCTGTGAGGACAATGAGCACTGATTGGCCATTTCATGGAGTGATAACATCTGAGACTGGTTCATGTGTCAGCCCGCTAGCTCACATTATAAAAATTCAGTGTTGTAACAGTAGTTAACCCTGTCCTTGAATCTGTGGTAATTCGCCCTGGAAGTCCTTGAAAAGTGATTGAATTTGATGTCTAAGAAGGTGTGAGAATTGTGCTCTTTTCTATTCTTTCTTCATTTCTGAAATTAACTGAACAGTTAAAATTCTGATTCTTAGAATAACGCTCTTTTATTTGTTGGAGCCTCACTATAAAAATCTAACCCAAACCCTCTTTTCACATCACAGCCCCACACCTACTTGTATTCTCATTAAAAATGCGAAGCTCCAGGCGATACTCATTAAAAAAAAAAGATGACCTGTGCAGTCGTCCCCCCACTTCCCCGGTGTTTTGAATGGAAGCATCCAGGGAGGACTGGCAGGAAGGGATGGTCCTGAGAGATTAGCTGAGATAGAAATTTTAATTGATTTACAATTTTTCATGGAACTGCTTGAACTGTTTTGAGTCTGTCAGTAGCCAACATTCCTGTTGATTTGCAGCAAAAACTGTGGAATCACTTATTATAATGAGAAGTTTGAGAGGATTCTCTAGTTATTTCTTAGATACTTTACTTACTTTAGATTTCGTCACAGTTTTCTCATTTCAGTGTTTTGTTTAGGTTGACTAATGCATGATGTTTTCTGAAATTTTATTTAATTTGCAGCATTCTCATCATTCATAAACTACAATGTCTGGCTTCAATTGTTTTGCCTGTTCCACTGCTTAGATAACACTATCTATCCCCTTTTTTATATATATATATACTTTATATATATATATGTATATTTAATTTGTTTTTTATTATTATTTTTCTTTACAAACTGAACAGAGCACACATTGAAAAAGCGGTTTTCACATTCATGTGTGCCGTTCAATACAGAGTGTATGTATATAAAAAAATAAATAGCCAAAAGAAAACATTTAGAATTTAAAGAGTCGTACAGCATTATGAGTCAGTCTTGGCCCTTTATATACAATAGTAGAGGGTCCCACATCTTATCATAGTATATCAGTTTATCACTGTTGTGATATCTGATCTTTTAAAGGCTTAGTACATTCCCTATTTCCCTTCCAACCAATGGAACTGGTTTCCATTTATTCTTAAAGGCTTTAGAGAAGCCTTGGAAAATATCAGTCCAGTAAGACGATAACTTTGTACAAGACCAAAGAGAATGATCATCTGTTACAAAGTGTGGATATCAATGGGTCAAACTTATGTATCTTGGTCCTGCAATAGTAAAAACGGTGTAGTGTTTTAAACTGTATCAAGTTTTGTTGGACAATAACTAATCATTCACTTATATTTGCCAGACATTGTTCCCAGAGCCCCTCGCCTGTCTCCTAATTAACTCGCTGGCCCATGCCTGTCTTTGAGAATATGAATCTTTAGGCAGAATTTGATAGAAATATGAGACCGCCCCTTTAAAGAGGGGTTCAAATCTGTTTAATAAATTTAGAGTTTAATGGCAGGGTTTGTTGTGTGGTCGCTTTTTTAATATTGTTTTTCTCACAAAAATTAAAATATACATTAACATGAATCGAACATATTATCAGCAGAAAGATAAATCGGCATCAATTAACCCTTTTATGGTATTCGGGTATATATAGTATTTTTTTTTTTTACCTGTAACTCCTTATTTTATGTGATAAACGTACAAACAAAAAATAATAATAAAGTAAAAATAAAGACAACACATGCTACTATACCCCACACAATTACATCCTAATGATCTTCAGGTCAGTTTGACTCACATACACAGAGACGCAGACACATGCCCGTACACAAACACAATCAAACACACAGAGACATACATACACGCAGATAATGTTCAGTTATTATAATACTCTACCTCCACCACAAAAAAACATTTCCATTGTTAATTGAGTTCTAGTGGAGACTGATTGCAATCATTAAACACATATGTTATCTCTATTGATTGGAACTGAGATCAAGACAATATGTATGTTAATGTACTCAAAGCAATTTCAGTCAAAAGCAACTGGACTTGGTTATTTGTCTAGGAAGACGTTTCACCTCTCATCCATGAGGCTTCTTCAGTTCATGTACACATCTGACCAGGCTGGGACTGGTCCAACTAACTGGTGTGGAGATCCAGGTATTTAACCTCTCACAAGGCCGATGATGTCACTGTAACCCTTTGTGCTCCAAGTGCCAACGGCTGTCATTAGAGTGACAGTTGTAGGTAGGAAGTAGGTTTCGACTTTGTTAGTGCTCTATTGGGTCAAAACGACAGTCGTTGGAGTCACAGGAGGCCATTTGTGAACAGTTATTCTTTGAGGTTAGATGTTGAATCTCCTAGGAAGGGATGAAAGGGCAGTATTTTAAATTGGAGATAAGTGGTGTCTCAGACCACCTCCTCTGTTTATCTACTTTTACATAGATGGCTTCTTTTATTCTTTCAAACCATCTGTCATCTCTGTCCAGGATCTGGACATTGTTGCCATCAAAGGATTGGGCTTTCTCCTTAAAATGAAAGTGGACAGCAGAGTCCAGGCCTGAGGAGTTAGTTCTCCTGTGTTGGGCCATGCGTTTATGCAGTGGTTGCTTAATTTCTCCAATGTAGAGATCTTTGCATTACTTGTTGCATTGGACAGCATACACCATATTGCTTTTGTGGCTGTGTAGTGTTCTGTCCTTGGGATGTACTAGTCTCTGTCTGAGTGTGTTACTGGGTTTAAAAATCTGAAATTGCTTTGGGGATGATGATGACTTGGACAAATGAGAATATTCACAGGTAATCAACAATCCAGGACACGATGGGGGCCTCCACCTGCATCCGAGCCATCTTCTCACCCAGTAGAGCCGGACGGATGGTGTTGAATGCACTGTAGAAGTAAAAAAACATGACTCTCACAGTGCTCGCAGGATTGTAAAGATGACTGTAGACTCTGTTCAGCAGGTAGGTGATGCAGTCCTCAACTCCCAGGCGAGGCTGGTAAGCGAACTGTAGTGGATCAGTGTAGTGTCTGACCATAGGCCTTAGCTGCTCCAGGACAAGTCTCTCCATGGTCTTCATGATGTGGGACGTCAGGGCCTGAGGGCCACTGGGACGCGGCGTCTTCAGCACAGGCACGAGGCAGGACATCTTCCACAGCACAGCGGCCCTCTGGAGGTGCAGGCTCAGGCTGAATATTTGACTCACAGCTGGGGGGCACAGGCTTAAAGCACCCTGGATAATACGACATCGGGGCCTGCAGCTTTGCCAGAGTGGAGTCTTGTCAGCTGTCTTCTCACCAGGTCAGGCATCAAGGACACTGTAGTGGTGTCCGTTGGGGGAGGGCTGAGGTCGTCAGGTTGTGAAGGACATGATGTAGAGCAGGAGAGAGGGGTGGAATAAGTAGGTGTGAAGTCACGTGGGGGATGGGCTGCAGAATGAAACCTATTGAAAAATAGGTTCAGTTCATTGGCCTGGTCCACACGGTCCTCCAACCCTGTGCTACAGTGTTCAGGAACCCGGTGATGGTTCTCATGCCACTCCACGCATCCCTCATGTTGTTTCGTTGGAGTTCATTCTCCAGCTTTCTCCTATAATTGTCTTTAGGCTCCTTGATTTTAAGTTTGAGTACCCCCTGCACTCTCCTCACCTCATCACGGTTGCCATGTCTGAATGCTTTCTTGTTTTCATTCAGGCTGGCCTTAATGTCCTTGTTGATCCAAGGTTTATAATTGGCGTAGCAGGTTACAGTCCGAGCTGGGACATTGCAGTCCACATAAAAATGTATGTAGTCCGTGATGCACTCAGTGAGCCCATTGATGTCCTCCCTGTGCGGCTAACAAAGTGCGAGCCAGTCAGTCGCTTAAAAGCAGCCCTGCAGTGTCTCATAAGCCTCCTCGGACCACCTCCTCACAGTCGTTGTGGTCGTAGGCTACGGTGAACCAGGTTATAATCTGACCTGCCCAGAGGGGGGAGAGAAGAGGAGATGTATGCATCCTTAATGTTAGCATACATCAGGTTCAGAGTCCTCTCCTCTCTGGTAGTACAGCTCATGTACTGTTTGAAAGTCTGCAAAACTCTATCCAAGGTGACGTGGTTAAAGTCGCCCGACATGATGATGAGGGCACTGGGGTCTGGAGATGGTGGTGTGTATGTTGCTGTGTGTATGTCAGGTTTGCAGAGGGATGGATTTACAGAACAACAGTGATGACATGTGGGATCTCTCTAGGCAGATGGTGTGGAGTCCAACGGCCAGCAGTTCAACATCTGTGCTACAGAGCTGTTCTTTAACGGTGATATGACCAGGATTACACCATCTGCAGTTTACTAGAATGACAAGTCCCCCACAATCCCTCTACAATTAATGCTGCGCATCACGTAAACAGTAACATCAGCAAGTGTAATTCATTTATACATAATGTAATATAATTATAGTATAATAACTCGAAATGTAAGCATCTTCATTACACCTTAAACAATCACCTTTATGTTACAGGCTAAATAATGATTGAATCAATGAATGGATGTTACATATTTGTATGAATGGATCACACAGACAGACAGACACACAGAGGCACAGACAGACACACACACCGATGGTCAAAAGTCACTTTTTGCAAATCCGAGAGAAGTCTCAAGTCTGTGAGGGAAGCAGCAACTCCCAAGCAAGTCTCTTATGGTTTTAATAAATAATAATATAGGATTGGAATGCAACCTTAATGTATAATTACACAAAGTCCCAACTAATGACACTTTATAATCTAGTGTAAATATATATAGTCTGCTGCTCCCTTTACATGGAACTAATCACATTCACACCTGAAACTAAAAAACTAAAATTGTAACATAAACTTGTCTTTAACTGACATTAATAATTAACATGTATTTCTAAAGGCATTAGCCAGCAGATGGAGGCCGCACCGGCAAGAAAACTATTGTTGAAAACACACCAAGCAATGGCCAAGTTCGGCCACAGTAATTAAATTTTTCTGCTGCCATGAAGTGTGTTCATGTGTTTGGAGTGGAAACAAATTCATGATAACATAAGTCAACATGTCACAGAGTCACAGGACCCCGTTGCTGATTTGTTACAGTTATAGTCTGCATCACAATAGTTGAACTATCCGCAACTTTTATCTACCCCCAACAGCACTTCACCACAGTATCAAATGGCCCCAGCTTGAAGTGGCTGCCGCAGCTCGCAACAGGCCACATTTTGCACATGCTTGCTGTGTTTCTGCACAATAGGCAAAGAACAGCAAAATAATGTCAGACTTCCTTATCCACCTTGTCCCTGTCTTCCACAACCTACTGATGAATCTGTCATTGATTTAATTAGTGACTGTGTACTCCAATGTGTCGTCTTTAGAGAAGTCCAACCATTACATCCGTTACACCATTGATTTATCAGTAGTTAGTGCTGCCACAGGCAATGGGGAGCCCCTGTTAGACACAGAAGGAGGTGAAAGAAGTCAAGAAAGGACACATAGTAGGGGATATTGGATGGATGACAGTGGGAGGGAAGGACAGGTGATGAGAGAGAGAGAAAAGTTGGAGGAGAGAAATGTGAGGACATGTCACATTGTACCACAGTTTCTTTTTTTCTGATTTGTCACTGCAGTGGCCTGTCCCTTGAGAGAAAGAGGGAGATGGAGCAGTGGGGAGGAATGAAAAGAAAGAGCGAGAGATGGAGGATTTGAAGAATGATAAAGGAGTAGACAGAGAGAGAGTAGGACATTGTGATGTGAGGCCTGGTGGCTGAGTATCTCAGGGGATGGGCCTGTGGGCTTTCATAGACAAACATTAATAATGAAACGCTAATTCCCTCTGTCCTCCTTTCTTTCTCTTCCCCTCACTGTCTCTCTGTCTGTCATTTTCTCGGTTTCTCCATGGCCGCCATTATTTCTCTTAATCTTTTTTCCTTTACACACACACACTTTTTTCCACAACCACTTTCTGTCTTTCCTTGTACCAAAAACAAGCTCTTTATTGCAGTTCCAAATATTAACTTCTTCTGTTATTTGAAATTATTACACAATATACTGTATGTGTGTATGTGTTTCTGTGTGTGTGTGTGTGTGTGTGTGTGTGTGTGTGTGTGTGTGTGTGTGTGTGTGTGTGTGTGTGTGTGTGTGTGTGTGTGTGTGTGTGTGTGTGTGTGTGTGTGTGATTGTGTCGATGGGGGAAGGTTAGAAACTGTCTAACATTACCAGAATTAAACTTTTTCTACTCTCCTTATGTAACTTTCTTGTTCAGTGTTTCACTTGTGCTCCTCATTTGTCAAACATTCTCTTGGTACTTTTTAGCTGTGTATAAAAGTTTCAATACTTTAAACTTATATTGGCTAAACCGGTCACTCTCACACTTCAATGACACAGTCAGACAGCCTCAGACATTTGCTTTTAATAATGCAATCAGGATACTTACGGGTTGGCCAGACCTGCAAGTGGAGTGCAGCCCTTCAACTGCAAACAAAAAGAAGAAAAGTCCATTCAGCAGCCCTCTAAAGGGCCAGCTATTACTTTCAAGATTGTTTTTGTTTTTTTTACCATTAGGTGCTGCCAAGCTAGCTTATTTGCTGAATCTTATTACTGATCACACAATGGTAGCATAGTTGAAAAGATCTAAATACCTGCTGCTCTTCCTCCCCTCGCACTTTGTTTTGGCTCTTAGTATCCCACATCACCTCCTTTGACTTGAGGTATATGCCAGCTCAGATTATGTTATTTGCATATATTTGTGACACACATTTGAACAATCCCGTCCTCATCCCAACTATCAATGATCTGCTGTTTTGCCAGGACCTTTTGGCGTCACTTGTCAACACACTGGCTAGCCGTGCATGTCAAACGCATGATTCTCCACTGTGGTCACTGTTTTAAACACGGGGAACATGTTGATAACGCTGTGAAAAGAACAAAACGATGTCGCTATATGCCACAAAACCACTTTGTTAGGATTAAGAAAAGATGGTGGTCGCGGTTAGAATAAATGTGCTTGTAACATAACACAGTCCAGTGTTTGTTTTACCAATTCACCGCCCTAACCTACCTTCCTACTTTTGGTGCTCTCATCCCTTGAGCATCTAAAATCACTGTAGATGGGTTTGCAATTGAGAGCCCAGTGTGCTTGGCACCAATGCACTGACCAAACGCCCAGGGCCATGACAAAATGTTGGTATTTGTCACCTTGGGACTGAGAACGGGCTGTTTGAGCTAAATGACCCGTTGCGTCAGTAGCATGTGTATCCGGTAAATTATACACAGAAGTGTGTATAGCACCATTTTATACAAATGCAGTTCAAAAAGCCAGCCAACCTCATGAGTCATAGCCACTTGCTTGTGTAGACCTTAACAAACATGTAGTTATAAAAGCCGGGAGGAGCCTGTCATGCTGTAATACAAAATATAATATATATGAAGCTATTTAAAAAAAAAAAAAAAAAAACATACACCCCCAGGGCGTTTTGAGGGGTACAGAACGAAAGTTTTGGTGTTCCATAAAAAATATATACTAAGTCTGAATTATTTTTTTTTTTTTAATTCTGACGGGTTTGACAATGACTTTCTGTCACGTTCTGTTTACGTTCACGTTCTGTTTACATATATCATTTTCCGCTTCCGGCGCTGTGTCAAGCAGCAGCCAGCAACAGTTGCGCTCTCTCCTTTCCGCACTTTTTAGCTATTTTATCATATTTACTGTCTTTTTTATTAGTGCTTTTTCCTGTAAGTCATCGTGCTAACCTCAGCCAACTATGTTCGTCAACTTTCTTACATGTTTTTTGACCGTTTGTCTCAATCTTGGGACTATTTTTGCCGACCGCGTCTCCGTCTGGACGCAACAATGCGGCAGCTCCATTGTTTACACCCGCGAACAGCTGTTGTCGCTAACACCAACGGTGCTGATGCGGGAGAGGCCTGAAATCCCCACAGAACTGAGGAGAAAGTACAGGGGATGTAAGGCTGGACGTATACACCAGGAAAAGAAGAGGAGACATAAACCATCTCTCCCTTGCATCACCATGGGTAACGTAAGGTCGCTGGCTGATAAGATGGACGAGCTAGCGGGCCTGGTGAAGACTCAGTTGATGTATTGTGTGAGCAGTGTGCTGTGTTTTACAGAGACGTGGCTCCACGAGGACATCCCGGACTCTAACGTAACTGTGGATGGCTTTCAGACTGTTCGGGTTCGGGTTCGCTGTTGTAACAACAAGTGGTGTCATCCCGGACATGTTACTGTAAAGGAGCGTGTGTGCAGCCCGGACATTGAGCTGCTTGCCGTGAGTCTGCGGCCATACTATCTGCCGAGGGAGTTTTCACACGTGATCGCCCTGGTTGTTTACATTCCTCCAACTGCAAACACGGCACGCGCAAATGACGTCATCCACACCGTCATCGCGGGCCTTCAGACACGGCACCCAGACGCATTCATTGCAATATCTGGGGACTTCAACCACATCACTCTGGCTGCAACACTGCCCACTTTCAAGCAGTTTGTGGACTGTCCCACCAGGGAAAACAAGACACTGGACCTGCTGTATGCTAATGTTAAGGAGGCTTACAGCTCCACTGCTCTTCCTCCTCTTGGAAGGTCGGACCACAACCTGATCCACCTGCAGGCCCTGTATAAGCCCCAAGTCCAGCGGCTTCCTGTGACCACCAGGACTGTGAGGAGATGGTCACAGGAGACTGATGAAGCTTTACAGGACTGCTCTGAACTTACAGACTGGGATTTGCTCTGTGATTCACATGAGGAGGACCTTGATCATCTCATGGACTGCATAACAGGGTACATCAATTTCTGTGTGGACAGCGTTGTTCCTACAGTGACTGTACGCTGTTTCCCCAATAACAAGCCGTGGGTCACCAGAGACATTAAGGTCCTGCTGAATGAGAAGAAGAGGGCCTTCAGAGATGGGGATAGAGAGCAGATGAGGCAGGTCCAGAGGGAGCTTAAGGAGAGGATCCAACAGGGCAAAGACACCTACAGGAGGAAGCTGGAGCACAAACTCCAGCAGAACAATTTAAAGGATGTGTGGAGTGGCATGAGGAGCATCACAGGCTACAAACCATCTGGTAGCCAGACAGTAGGAGGTGGTACTGAACGTGCCAATGAGCTGAATCTGTTCTTCAACAGATTTGATGAAAGGGCTCTGGACCACCCACCCCCACGGCTCCTCCACAACCTTCCACCTCCAAACCTCCAGCCCCGCTGACACCCCCCCTCCCCCTCAATTCCCTCCTGATTTTGCCCTACCTGTCCCCTCCCCCCGCCATCACCTCTCTACACCCCCACCAATGCACACAGCAGACAGAACTTCACTGCAGAGCAGGTGAGGAAGGAGCTGTGCAGACTCCGCCCAGGCGAGGCATCAGGTCCCGACGGTGTCAGCCCGAGGGTCCTCAAAGCATGTGCGACCCAGCTGTGTGGAGTCCTGCAGTACATCCTCAACCTCAGTCTGAGTCTTGAGAAGGTCCCTGTGCTGTGGAAGACATCCTGCCTGGTACCAGTACCAAAGAAGGTGCGTCCCAGCACCTCCCAAGACTACAGACCGGTGGCACTGACGTCGCACCTGATGAAGTCCCTGCAGAGGCTGGTCCTTTCACTTCTTCGGCCCCTGGTCAGCTCATCACTGGACCCTCTACAGTTTGCCTACCAGCCGAGACTAAGTGTGGAGGACGCTGTCATCTTCCTGCTCCACCGTGCCTGCGCCCACCTGGACAGACCGGGAACCACAGTGAGAATCTTGTTCATGGACTTCTCCGGTGCGTTTAATACCATCCGGCCTGCTCTGATGGGACGTAAGCTGACGACGATGCAGGTGGACCCTCCCCTGGTTTCCTGGATTACGGATTACTTGACTGGTCGACCACAGTATGTCAGACTGCAGAGTGTCTGACACTGTGGTCAGCAGCACTGGAGCTCCACAGGGAACTGTTCTTTCCCCCTTTCTGTTCACCCTGTACACCTCAGACTTTCAGCTCCTCTCTGAGTCCTGACACCTGCAGAGGTTTGCTGACGATTCTGCAATTGTTGGCTGTGTCAGTGAGGGGAAGGAGAAGTACAGGGGCGTTGTGGACTCAGCTAATCACCTGATCCTAAACGCCACCAAGACTAACGAGCTAGTGGTGGATTTCCGCAGGAGTAAATCTGCCCCCACACCAATCTCCATCAACGGCGTGACTGTGGATGTTGTCCAGGATTACAAATACCTTGGAGTATACCTGGATAATAAACTGGACTGGTCTAAGAACACTGAGGCTGTTTACAAGAAGGGCCAGAGTCGTCTCTATTTCCTGAGGATGCTCATATCATTCAGTGTATGTAACACCATGCTCAGGATGTTCTACCAGTCTGTGGTAGCCAGTGCCATCTTCTTTGCTGTTGTGTGCTGGGGCAGCAGGCTGAGGGCAGCAGACGCCAAGAGAATCAGTAAGATCATCAGGAAGGCTGGCTCCGTCCTGGGGGTCAAACTGGACTCTTTGGTGGCGGTGTCTGAGAGGAGGATGCCGTCTGAACAGCACAGCATCCTGGACAACAACACTCACCCTCTGTCACCCTGCTGACCTCCAGCAGAAGCACCTTCAGCCAGACTCATTCTCCCCCGGTGTAATACTGAACGCCGGAGGAAGTCTTTTCTTCCGGTGGCCATCAAACTGTGTAATTCATCTCCCCCCGGTCAGGTAAGGAACAGTGTAGACACTGTGTCCTGAGAAAATGTCACTTTGTCACTTTATATCATCACTGCACCACTTTATTCAGTTGTACTGTCACTTACTTCAGTAAGAAATGCTGCTCGCTTTACTGTAACTTACTCCAGTAAGAAAGGCTGCTACATTTCACTGTGGTTTATTGTAACTTAGTTCTGTAGGAAATGCTGCTACAGTTTAAACACTGTTTTCACTTGTCGCTCTTTATCACTTATTTAGTTTGTACTTTTGTACATTTTATTTCAATAACTGCACAGTGCGTATGGTTGTATATTGTATATACCCACGCTTAACCCCAATGTCTGTTGCACTCTGTCACACTTAGTTATTGTTTGATTTATTTTACGTTAGCTTTATTTTGATTTAATTATGTTAGCTTATTGTCACTCTGATCCTTTACCACCTTTGTATTGAAACTGTTGCACAATATTTCCCTCGGGATAAATAAAGCTTCTTGAATCTTGAATCTATCAGCCAATAGCGGCCGGCATTGTGGGTTGCCAAGGTTGTCTGTTGTTAGGCGCGGCTACTGTAGGCTGGCACCCATATCTACTGTATATTCATTATCACCACATACTGCCTGACAGCTATCTTTGTGCAAACCTCAGTCTCTCCATCTCTCCATTTGCCTTCAGCCTCACTGTCACTGCTGTGGAAGCTGCTGCTCTGCTCATGTCGATCGGGCTAGAGAAACAAGGAATCATTTTGAGTTGAGAGCTAGCTAATGGAATACACAGCACTCAAAGAAAGACTTCCAGTTGAAGACTGGCTAACGTTAAATACTGTTGTGAAACTGATTCATTAGTCAAAATTAGTGGTTACCCTGTATGATTCCTCACTTGACTTGGAGCAGGCTGATCGCTTCACACACTCTGCAATGAACCTGGCAACCTGACTGTTGGAATAAATTTTTGTTGTTGTGACTATGATCTTAAGACACTAAATGGTGGTGTTCTGCTCATTCAATATTCAACCTTTAAGTGCAGTTGTACATGCTAATAATCGGGCACTCTTATTGGTGATGGCAAACACAATCTGAAGCATGCCACAAAACCTTTACCCAAGAAGAAGCTCTTGTGCGTGTAAAGCTGTGTAAGAGCTGTGCTCTGAAAGAGATTATGTGTTAGGTAATGTGTTGCTTTTGTGGAGGAGAAACTGTTGCCTAGTGAAGGAAGCCTGGGTCAACAGCCAAACAGAAGTTGGCCGGAACAGCAGGGACAGTCTGGATTTGGGAGAGGGGCCTCTATCTAGCAACCAGTCCCTGACACCTAGAGGATATAGCTCCCTCCATAATCAGCTCGTCATGCATCAAGGCACACAATGTGTGTTTGACAGCCATGTGATTAAAAACAAAGAAAATATATTAGTTTTTCCCACCGATTAAGGAAATGATGTCACATCGTAAACACATCATCCACTACCATGGACTGCTTTGGAGTAGGATTTGCTTATGTACTTGACAAAAGCGCAAAAAATGACCAGGCTGTGTTTTGTTCACTGTGCTTTTGCCGGGGTCCAAACTGACAGGCAGTGTAAGCACAAAGCCCAGCAGTCCTTCAAACCGAACTTGACCATTAAATCTAGGTAAACAACAAGTGTGGATTTCTTCAAATCCAGAAGAAAAGAAGTTGTGGAGAGTCTGGGAAAGGGAGGAAGGCATGACAGTAGTCTTGGCAGTCTCTCAGCTGTTCAGGGAATATGTTGGATATGGTTGCTGGCAGTGGCTTTGAGGTAATTTTCTCTTCACTGACGAAAAAGTATAAAAACTGAATAGTCTGGACATTTTGTAACTATTTTTAGATATGCTGCAGCTTGATTATGTATTACATTTTTATCATTTGAACAGTGTACAATAATGTCTTATCATGACAAGAGTAGAAATTGTTGTAGCAGCTGTGTAGTAGTAGTCACAGCGGTAGTTTTAGCAGAAGCCGCAATAGTTGTTGTAATAGTAAGCACATTTTATTTTTTCAGCACGTGAGCCAGTAGACCGAAAAGTGCTGATAGGTTCATAATGAATAAATAGAGAGGTAGTGCAGAGCAGGGCTGCTGATGGTTTCATAGACCAGCAGTACAACTGTATAATCAATTCTGAAACGAACAGGGAGCTGATACAAAACTACACAAAACTGAGAACAAGTGTGATGTGATAAATTTTTTCTCTGTTGTTCGGATTAGCTGTAGTCTTACCACGGTCTTCTTATTGAAGCCAGTAAGGGGGGCATTGCAGAAAGTCCAATCATCAATAAATAAATAAATGCATATATTTTTCTGCCTCTGCCTGAAACAATCTATTGCTCTAGACATAGATGTTCTTCAAAAGATAGAAAGAAAACCAAAGTGGTTGAAAAAGAAAAAGAAAACAAGAGAAACAACATAATCATTCCTTATGTGGCTGGGGTATCAGAGAAAATCAGGAGGATCCTCAACAATCACTGCGTCCCTGTGTATTTCAAACCCAGTAACACACTCAGACAGAGACTAGTACATCCCAAGGACAGAATACTACACACCCACAGAAGCAATCTGGTTTATGCTGTCCAATGCAACAAGGAATGCAAAGATCTCTACATTGGAGAAACTAAACAACCACTGCATAAACGCATGGCCCAACACAGGAGAGCTAAGTCCTCAGGCCTGGACTCTGCTGTCCACTTCCATCTCAAGGAGAAAGCCCAATCCTTTGATGACAACAATGTCCACATCCTGGACAGATAGTTTGAGAGAGGACTAAAAGAAGCCATCTTTTCAAAACTAGAGAAACCATCGCTAAACTGGTCTGAGACACCACTTATCTCCAATTTACAGTGCTGCCCTTTCATGCCTACCCAGGAGATTCAACAATCTAACCTCAAAGAACACTCACTCATCACTCATCACTCATCTTCAACCGCTTATCCGGGGTCCGGTCGCATGGGCAGCAGCTCTAGCAGGGGACCCCAAACTTCCCTCTCCCGGGCCACATTAACCAGCTCTAACTGGGGGATCCCCATCCCAGGCCAGTGTCAGAGGTGAAACGTCTTCCTAGACAAATAACCAAGTCCAGTTGCTTTTGACTGAAATTACTTTGGGGATAACGATGACCTGGACAAATGAGAATATTCACAGGTTCCTTCCAATGAGAGGTTTCTTACATGCATATGGATACAAATTCAAGCTGTATTGTGAAATATTTCTGTCTACAGTACATGTCACTGACTTGAATGAGAGTAGCACATCTCATACCTAATCAAGAAATCATGCCATTTTTGTGCATTTTAGGAAAGCATAAAGGTAATAGAACAGAAAACACTCATATGAATCATTTCAGAAGGGCCATATGTGGTGGTTTGAAAGGCAGTGGTGTATATTCTCATTTGCCTGCTGTTTTTTATCCTTTGGATTGCTTTGGTTTTCAGGTTTTCCAGCTTTCATGACAACAATGACTCCCTAATTGACAAAGAAAATGCATGCTTCTATAACATCTCACACTCTTTGTTCAGATGGAGAGGGCCTTTGAGAGCTTGTTGATTGCTGCTGTTTGTTCCTCCTAATTACACAGCACTTGTTTTCTCAACATCTTCTATCTTTTCTATGATTCCCCACTCTACCTCTCTCTCTTTTATTGTCCTTTTCTTTCTTCTGATTTAGCACAGATGTAGGGTTTTGTGCAATTGTTAAAACAAGCATGAGTCACCAAATAAACTTTTCTTAACCACAAATATTCATTCTCATTTCTATGGCATCATATACTGACACTTTGTCACAGCCCTCAGCATTTGATACAGACACACAAGGCACAGTTACGTCTGCCTGAGACACACCAGGCTCTCAACTGTAAACCCATCCATAGTAAAAGTGAAAGTGAGTAAGGAGGAGGTTTGGGTAAGAGTGGATCACACAGACACCTGACTTTCACTCAGGAGACTTTTCCTAACCCTAAATGTATTACATTTGCAGATTCTAAGAGTTATATATTTGTTAGATTAGGATGTAATCTATAAACTATTAGATCTAAATTTAAATATAATTTAATTGCTTGCTTAAATTCAAAAACGTTATTAAATTATTATTTTTTTAAAAACAAACATATTTTTCAGGATATGAATCATGATCATTTGAATAAATGAATCAGAAACGTTTTGAATGGAACCCCAGGCAGAGTGCACAGAACCCACTTTGTGGGTGACATTGATACAAAGAATTACAATTATATTTCCCTAACCTCTTATGTATGCAATGATGTTTTCTATAAATAATAATAATGATATGTGATGATAATTATTTTTGTGTTTCTCAGGTGGGAGGGAAGGACAATCCTTCTGTGGACCCTATAATCCACGGCCTGAAGGGTGTGGTCCATCATGGTGAGTGGCAGTCTCATTGCCCATTCACACAATGATATTGATTCATAAGGAGCCAGGATTTGCAGGAGTTTTGATTTTATGAGTGCATATACACATTCATCTTGCATCTTCACCAAAGCCTTTTCAGCTCACACATTTACTGCATCCAAGTCCAGCTCTGGTCCTTGACCAATATATGGGATTGGGATTTCCCTTCACTTTGACATTACATTTACAGAACTGCCCACAAAGTACTGTATGTTAAAGGAATAATATTGGTAATTTAAAATGACTGGATGGTAGGTACTAATCTTACCGATCTCTAAGGATGGGACAGTTACATAGGGAAGGCATCTTTCATTAACGTCGATAATGTTTGTCACTGTTGGCCAGTAGATATACGAAACAAGTGTTTACAAGTGTATTGCTGTGCTAAAGCTTTTGTCATCAGCTATCAGCCATTGGTAGACTGGCCTTGTCAACCTGCACAAACACAACCAGTCTTGAAATACTTTACTCACTGAGTGTTGCCTTGAATTAATGAAGAAACGTTTCTGTCGCATGCCTCTAGGGTGAACAGAGAATCAAAAAACAGCAAAAAGTCTTGAGGCGTTAAAGACATAGGGGTCTGCGTTAAACAACAGCAAAACTATATCAAAACATCCATTGTCAAACTCTTGCAGTATAATCGGAGTCACGTTTATCCAGCACTTTATGGAGTTGGCTATCCATAGCGATATGCTTTCTGGTTGGCAGTGATGCACTGTAGCATTATATATCTAGGACTTGTATTGTGAAAGGTAAGAAGTAGTGAAGCTACTGTTGACAGTGTGGAAGAGTTTGCGGTCGTTCAACGACAGAGCCTCTATGTTTTTATTTCATTACCTCCTAAAGTATAGAAGTAACTAAAACACTGTCCTCTTTATTTGTGCCATGAAGCAAGGCGTTATATTCCCAAGAGATCTTACCAGTTTACAGACAGGAGATCATACCCAGTGGCAGACGGGAGATTGTACCCGCTGGCAGATGTACCAGTATCCTTCCACTGTATTAGCTGGGATACACACAGTGCTTCTGCCCAGTCAGGCCAGTTTGCAGCAGTTAAACTGGAAAGCCTCGGGAGGTTTAACTCATTGACCGTACATCTGAGGAACTGCTGCTGAGTTCAGATCAGGTTCCAGTATTGTGAGGACTTCAGATGCATGCAGTTTATGCTAGGAATGGTACATAGGAACACTGGACCAAAATGCAAGACACAACACAGAGTCAAAAGTGAACATGATTTAATGTGCAACAAGAAATATATAGATTCTCAGACATGGCGTTCCTCCATGTGGTAATGGCCTCCTTCGGGTGAACAAACAATTCACAATCCAACTCAAAACAGGCAAGTGACAAGCAAGCTGGCAGGCAGGCGGAAAGTTTTAAGCAAACAATAAGGCAAACTGCAGCAAAAAGAACACAGATCAGGGATAGCTACACAAGCTAAATACACAGGGAAAATACTAGACATAAGAGGACCCAAGATCTCAACAAAGTACTGCTCTTGCTGAATGTACGATCTGGCAACGAGTGACAATCAGGCTGCTCTCCTTATACTGGAGGGAAGGTGATTAGTGCTGATGATCTCCACCTGGTGCAACGATCGCCAGGGCCACCGCTCACAGACACACACAAGTTTTAAGCAAACAATAAGGCAAACTGCAGCAAAAAGAACACAGATCAGGGATAGCTACACAAGCTAAATACACAGGGAAAATACTAGACATAAGAGGACCCAAGATCTCAACAAAGTACTGCTCTTGCTGAATGTACGATCTGGCAACGAGTGACAATCAGGCTGCTCTCCTTATACTGGAGGGAAGGTGATTAGTGCTGATGATCTCCACCTGGTGCAACGATCGCCAGGGCCACCGCTCACAGACACACACAGACAGGGAAACATTAGATACACATGCAGGAAAAAACAAACAATGAAACAAGGGGAAAGAGGAGGGCTGCCATGATGCCATTGTGACAGTTTAATTGAATTAAATGTACAGCTACATTTATGTGCAAACTATTACAGCAGAACAATATTCCTGTAATGAGCCATGATATATTTGAAAAGGAATGAAGCCCAGACACTCTGATGGGGCATAGTATCTGAACTGTAAATTTGCTTTGCTAATTTTCCTCACTGTACTCAGGAGAGATGTGAAATTAGCATGGGATATTAGTTCTGCTAACAGAGGCCTTATCACTCTGAGCTATGAAGAAGAAGAATTACTTTATTTATCCCGCACGGGGAAATTGAATTTTTTCACTCTTATTATTATACATGTTACACACACAGGCCCGAAATACACACATGCACAAACAGGACCTATACATGCAATTAAGGAGAGATGTTAGAGCGAGGGGGCTGCCAGTGACCAGCGCCCCGAGCAGTTGGGGGTTCGGAGCCTTGCTCAAACAGCACCTCGGCAGTGCCCAGGAGATGAACTGGCACCTCTCCAGCCACCAGTCCACGCTCCATACATGGTCCACACAGGGACTTGAACCAGCGACCCTACGGTTCCCAGCCAAGTCACCAATGGACTGAGCTACTGCCGACCCGATGGTGGCAGTAAAGGGAGAATGATCATGTTAAAAAAAAGAGACTACAAACCAGAACTCCAAAGGCAAAAGGTGGCATTACGACAATGGAAAAAAAAATTAGTAAAAATAATTTACGGTAAGAGTTAAACATTAACATCAACTATAAGACTGTATACATCTGTATTAGTACTTATATGTACACAGAAAAATTTGAAGAGTAAATTTTACTCAATTTGAGTAAAATTTTACTCCCAAAAAAGATAGTACTCAGTCCCAGTCCAAAAAGAGTAAATTCACCCTCGTCATAGAGTTAAAATTTAAGAGTTATTTCTACTCTATAATTCAAATTTTACTACACAACATTAAAATTTACTCAATTTAGCATAACGTGAGGAAAACTCCAACCCCATTTCACTCAATACAGAGTTGTATTTTACTCTGTTCAGAGTAGCAACTGCCTCGTAATAGAGTTATATTTCTACTATTAATAGTTGTATTTTACTCTGTTAAGAGTAGTAACTCCCCCATAATAGAGTTATATTTCTACTATTAATAGAGTTGTATTTCACTCTAGAGAGTTGTATTTGACTCAGTATTGATTTTAAAAATGATAACTCTGGATTAAATGTTTGAAATAAAAGACCAGAAATGAATATTCAACAATGCACTTGTATTTTTCTTAAATGCATTACGCATACACTAAGCACCCATAATATACATGTCAATACCGTTTGGCCTTTGTAATATGACAGCATTGTATAATACATGAAAAATGATCAAATCAAAACCTGCAAAAAAAATCTCTCTCCGCGTAATCATTATGAGTCGTAATCATTATCAGTCAAAACATTTACACCCAATTGGTGGGCTATCACAATTTGGACACAATGTGCTCTTTGAAATTGGGTGGATTAGATAAAGAGGAGACAATATGAATAAACTAGAATTTGAGTTATGGGCAAAGAAATTCAGAAATCCATTTTTCATCCCCAGTGCAATAGTTAGAGCTTAGCTATTCTTTTATAACAGGAAACAGTATGGAACATTGAATGAACTTGAATCATCATTACTGTATGACATCTGCATATCTAATGCTTTGTAACACAAAAGCTCTTTGACGTCAACAACATAAGGTTCTTCTGCAGTACACACAACTTTAAATGCATAAAAATGCTCGTCCATACACACTGTTTATAGTGCAAATGTAAACAACAGTAAACTCTCATCTTTAAGAACAACACGGTGGATTTTGTGAAAAGCAAAGCATTAAGCACTTAAGACAAACAACTAAACCTCGACGATAAGTATTTCCATGGTGTTTGGCCCATCTAACATCTTAGTGTCAATTGCTACCTGAAGAGCCTCTGCTGTCTCACAGCCCCTTACCATCATGTTCAGCCCTACCATTTTACTTGGACCAAGCACCAGTCTGCCGGGCTCAAATGTCTGCTATAAGTAAGTAACTAAGGGCGCACTCACACTGTCCTTCGGGCCGGGGCCAAAACCGTTTTTTCAGCTAAAGCCTAGTACCTTTAAGCAGTGTGAGTGCACCCGTTCCGCGCATAACTGCGGCCAGCGGGCCGTCCACGGCCCGCTTGAAAGAGGGGGCTTTAGCGGAGCCTTTTGCACATGTACGAGCACAAGCGTGCGCACGTGTACGAGCACGAGCACGAGGCCTACGGCAGTAGCGCTATGTCCGCCTGTTCGGACATGTAAATAGAAGGACGGACCATGCGCAGACATTTAACAACAATGGCGGTGAAAGGTTCACGTTGGTGTGATGCGGAGGTGGAGTGTTTACTGCAGATTTGGTCGGATGAAAATATTCAAAAACAGTCGACAAGACGCACAAAATCTCAGAGGTCTGTGGAAAGATTTGTAAACAAAGCCACACACGCGCGATCAATGCGTGTGACGTGTTACGACGTGATGGCGTATGGATAGCAAGAAGCATTGGCCGGCCCTGGCAGTGTGAGTACAAACGGGAGTGGGGCGCGGGGGGAGAGGGAGGGGGGACAAGTACCCTAAAGCCCGGGTCGCGGTGCGGAAGGACAGTGTGAGTACGCCCTGAGTATATGCTACTTGACTTAGGCGTTTCTTTCCCAATGTTTTTGTTATATTTTAGAAGCATTTTAGTTGTTTTTTACAGAAATTGTGCTTCATTTCATAGCGCATAGACCAGGTATACACAAGTGGTCCAATTTTACGAATTAATGTAGGATAATGCACTATGAAATGATGCTTTGGTAGTAGCTAGAGATGCACTGATCCGATACCCGGATTGGATATCAGCACAGCTATTGACTAATTAGCTGGATCAGATGTCGGATGAATGAGGCCAATCCAGCATTCCGATCCAGTCATTTCTTTTTGTATTAATATCTGTAGTGACTTGTTTTTAACAGACACCAACGAAACAAACCTAAGCCACGGAGGGGCTGCTGTACTGGAACTTGCAATCAATCAATCAATTTGCGCTCTTGGCAGTACACGTCCTTACCAATCTGTGCACACAAACAACACAAAAGGCTCCCATATTTGCCACAGCGCATAAACAAAGGCAACAAGGGCGATGACGACAGTCAAAACAACTTTACTTTCTCTGTCAGCAGCACACCTGCAGAGTAATTACCCATTGCTGTTAATCCTGGGCAAAGGAGGACTCAAATGTAGTCAGAGTACGATAAATGCAGGTTTTAATTCCTTGACAAGGCTGTGGTAACGGCTAGCAGAACTTAAACAGACAAAATACTTAGCAGCAAGGCAGGGGAGGACGAGGACTATATACACATGAGGGAGGATGACACAGATGGACACAATCAGGTAATCAGGGAAACACAGCAGACCGGTGACACAGGAGGAAGGGCAAGTAAACTGAAACGAGAGGAAGATTAATCTTTAAAAATAAAACATGACAGGACACCTCTCACCACGGTGTGACAGTTGCTGTATTTAATACTTCGTACACCCCACAGTGCACAGCGCCACCTACTGTGGCCTCCAGGAAATAAACAAAAAAATAAACACAAATACACATTAAAGCTGCAAGCAGTGATGAACGGACCCTTGCACCCGGTGCACCTAGGGGGAACCAGCCAGACTCCAGCCAATGCAGCCATGTGTCTCAGCGACTGTCAAACACTAAACAAAGGAAATCTATGGAAACTTTTGCCCCACTTTCAGCATCCATTGTGTGGCGCTAGAGAGCACCTACCAAACATGCTTTGCCTTGCTGTATATCAAACAAAGAACACACATTGAAAGTTGGATGTAAATTGGATGACATTTGTCATATTAGGCTAACTTCCTGTTGCCTACAGGTGGTGCTTTGGCTGTGAGTTAATATTGATGTGTTGGTGTGTTCAGGCTGGGGGTCTTGCCATGCCTCAGAAATTTGGTGACGATTGGACAATGTATGCCAAATTTACAGCAACTTCCTGTTTCATGACGTGACGCCAGTATTCGCTGCCAGGCCACGGCCAGACGCTCCAGAAAGATGAAAAGATATGAGGTAACTTTGATCACTAGAGTCTTTAGATGGTACAGGCTGATTTTGAAGGTGATGGGATTCTATCTTTACAGGTAGATCTTTAAAGTATGACACCATCAAAAAGCCACATATTTCCTGCTACCAATACGGGGCGCTCTGACTACGAGTGAATATTGAGAGGTGGTTCTGTTCAGGGCCGGACTCTCATCAATCATCACAAATTTGGTGAATATTGGACAATCTATGCTTAAGTTACAGCAACTTCCTGTTTTATAACGTGACGCCAATATTCGCTACCACGCCACGGACACACGCTCCTGAAAAATGAAACGATATGAGGTAACTTTTTTTAAATATTTTATTTTCAGTTTTATATATGCAATCTAAAAAAACATGTTAATATACCAACAGTATAGAGACATAACAAAGGCCAAAAAGGCAAAGCATAACCCCCTCCACTAAAAGAAAAAAAAAAAGAGATGTAACGATATTATCTAAATAAGGATGCCAAAATGGTGTTATATCGTTTTCTGAGACAATTTGTGATTTTTTTTCAAGGGGAATGCAGCTATTTATCTCAACAGACCACCTGTCAACAAGAAGAGGGGAGTCAGATTTCCACGGCAATGAACTTCTTAGAGCAGCCACGCAATTTCAATGAATTTGAGTTGTGCATTGGTTATAGAATGGCCGATACTTGTTCCTCAATAAACAATGTTTAGGGTCCACAGGAACATTAACTCCTGTGATCCTGGTTAAAGTGGAGCTGATATCCCGCCAAAAAGGCCTAACTTTCATACACAGCCAGGTACAATAAAAAAAGGAACCAACTTCAGTGTCACATCTGAAGCACATTTCTGACAGGTTAGATTTGAATGAAGGTCATTTTTCTGGGGTATGGTATAATTGATGTAAAATATTATAGTTAATCTATACCAGGCATTGATACTAGTTTAAAAACTGTTTTGACACAATTCTGCCCAAAACTGTTCATCGATTGTAACATTGAGATCTGACTCCACCATTTAATTTAGAAATAAATGTATGTGTTTCATCACAAAGAAATCTTTCAACATCATTCATGACAGGTTGAGCTATTTCAGGACCCAGATTAGCTCTCAGAAAGGATCTTAGTTGGAGATAACATTAAAAGGTTTTATTGGACAGGTTGTATGTCCTCTTCAGGTGCTCAAATGACATGAAAAGTCCTTGTTCAAAGCAGAATCTTATTGGCAAGAGCCGTGGTTATAAGTTCATTTTGCTTTAAAGGTGTTTTAGGTGACAGTCCCACCTTCAATCCAAGACTCTTGTGAACCTCATACCGAACGTTTCTCAGATGTCTCAATATAGGGTTCTGTCCTGTTGTGTACAGTTCCAGAAAAATGCTTATATATGTAGTCACTGGGGACCTTTTCTTTCAAGGGGTGCAGTCCGATTTGTGTCCAAGAAGGGGCATCACTGCCCTCAGAAAAGGATGAGATGAACCTCATTTGAGCTGCCAAGTAGTAATTTTTTAAATTATGCAGTCGAAATCCCCCTGAACCACAGTCCCATGTTAACTTTCCCATGGATACCCAGGGAACTTTAAAATTCCATAAAAATCGTCTGACACATCTTGCTTCTGACACATAGCTTTGAAGAAAGATTGTGGTAAAAGAATGGGCAGAGATATTGCAATCTCGGTTGTAAATTCATTTGAATACAGTTAACTCTTCCTATCATCCTCAATCTTACTGAGCAGTGCAATGTAATTCAATTTATACAGGTTTTTGAGGTTGTTGTCCCAAGGTATTGTATACCATCCATAGGCCATTTAAATGGACTTGTGCGCTGGAGTTTGGAGTGATCAAAATTTGTCAATGAAATAATTTCACTTATTTCACGTCTGAAATTCACCTTATAGCCTGCAATACTACCAAGTATTTAGTACAGTTTGTAATTTGGAAAGAGAGTTACCATTGTATTCATTTTATGAACTGTTTGACCCACCTGAAAGCCCTCTATATCAAGATCTCGTCTATTTGCTTCAGCTAAAGGCTCAATTGCAGAGACAAAAAGTGCTGGAGACAGAGGGCATCCATGTCAGCTTGATCTGCTTAACGGGAATGTAGATGAAATCTGTCCATTGGTGCTGATTTTTGTTTGTTTGAACACAACCAGAAAATAATGGGCCGAGCCCAAACTAGGCAAACACTTTAAATAAATATGGCCACTCTAGCCTATCAAAGGCGTTTTCAGCATCTAAAGCCACAGCTGCACTGGGTTACGTTTCGGGATTTTGTTAAATGAATAATATTAAAGAGCCTAGGTTATTAGCCGAGGAGCGCTTTGAAATAAAGCCACACTGGTCTGGATTGATTAGTTGTGGCAAGTATTGGCCAAGTATATTAGCCAGGGCCTTAGAAATTACTTTATAAAATGTATTTAACAATGAAATACATGTAGGCCGATAAAAAGAGCATTTCGATGGATCTCTATTTTTTGTAAATAACAGTAATTATGGCTGTGGTGAATGATTCAGGCAGTGTTTGAGTCTTAGAGGCCAAGTTGATGACAACCATAAGAAGTGGGAGGAGTAAATATTTAAATTTCCTGCAAAAATCTTGATGAAACCCATCTCCTCAAGATTTGTTTGCTTGTAATGAGCTTAGAGCTTTTTCAATTTCTTTTTGTTTAAAGGGCAGATCGAGACTATTTTGGTCTTCCGGGCCAAGTTTGGGCAGTTCAATCATTGACGAAAATTCATTAATGTCACTCAGATTTTCCAGGGTTCTCATCTCATCTTCAACCGCTTATCCGGGGTCGGATCGCAGGGGCAGCAGCTCTAGCAGGGGACCCCAAACTTCCCTTTCCACATTAACCAGCTCTAACTGGGGGATCCCGAGGCGTTCCCAGGCCAGTGTTGAGATATAATCTCTCCACCTAGTCCTGGGTCTTCCCCGAGGCCTCCTCCCAGCTGGCCGTGCCTGGAACACCTCCCTAGGGAGGCGCCCAGGGGGCATCCTTACCAGATGCCCGAACCACCTCAACTGGCTCCTTTCAACGCTAAGGAGCAGCGGCTCTACTCCGAGTTCCTCACGGATGGCTGAACTTCTCACCCTATCTCTAAGGGAGACTCCAGCCACCCTCCTGAGAAAACCCATTTCGGCCGCTTGTACTCGCGACCTCGTTCTTTCGGTCATGATCCAACTTTCATGACCATAGGTGAGGGTAGGAACGAAGATTGACCGGTAGATCGAGAGCTTTGCCGGCTCAGCTCTCTTTTCGTCACAATGGTGCGGTAGAGCGACTGCAACACCGCCCCCGCTGCTCCGATTCTCCGGCCAAACTCACGCTCCATCGTCCCCTCACTCGTGAACATGATCCCGAGGTACTTGAACTCCTTCACTTGGGGGTAAGGACTCATTCCCTACCTGGAGTAAGCAATCCACCGGTTTCCTGCTAAGAGCCATGGCCTCAGATTTAGAGATGCTGATCCTCATCCCAGCCGTTTCACACTCGGCTGCGAACCGATCCAGTGAGTGCTGAAGGTCACTGACCGACGATGCCATCAGGACCACATCATCTGCGAAAAGCAGAGACAAGATCCTCAGCCCACCGAACTGCAACCCCTTCCCACCACGACTACGCCTTGAAATCCTGTCCATGAAAATCACGAACAGGATTGGTGACAAAGCGCACCCCTGGCGGAGGCCAACCCCCACCGGAAACGAATCCGACTTACTCCCGAGGATCCGGACACAGCTCCCACTTTGGGTGTACAGAGATTGGATGGCCCACAGAAGTGACCCCCTCACCCCATACTCCCGCAGCACCTCCCACAGTATCTCCCTAGGAACCCGGTCATATGCCTTCTCCAGATCCACAAAACACATGTAGACTGGATGAGCATACTCCCAGGCCCCCTCCAGGATCCTTGCGAGAATGAAGAGCTGGTCCGTTGTTCCACGTCCAGGACGGAATCCACATTGTTCCTCTTCAATCTGAGGTTCGACTATAGGACGAACCCTCCTTTCCAGAAAAGCTCCGCCGGAGGTGTGAGTTGAAGATCTCTCGGACAGGGGCCTCCTCCAGACGTTCCCAGTTCACCCGACTTCTCGTTTGGGTTTACCTGGTCTGTACAGAATCTTCCCCCATCCTCTGATCCAACTCATCACCAGATGGTGATCAGTTGACAGCTCTGCCCCTCTCTTCACCCGAGTGTCCAAAACATGCGGCCTCAGATCAAATGATACGATCACAAAATCGATCATCGACCTTTGGCCTAGGGTGCTCTGGTACCACGTACACTTATGAGCATCCTTATGTTCGAACATGGTGTTAGTTATAGATAATCCGTGACTAGCACAGAAGTCTAATAACTGACGACCACTCAGATTTAGATCAGGGAGGCCGTTCCTCCCAATCACGCCTCTCCAGGTGTCTCCATCATTGCCCACGTGGGCGTTGAAGTCTCCCAGCAGAACTATTGAGTCCCCTACTGGAGCCCCATGCAGGACTCCATTCAGGGTCTCCAAGAAGGCCGAATACTCTGAACTGCTGTTTGGTGCATATGCACAAACAACAGTCAGAGTTTTCCCCCCTACCACCCGCAGGCGTAAGGAGGCGACCCTCTCGTCCACCGGGGTGAACTCCAACACCGCGGCGCTCAGCCGGGGGTTTGTGAGTATCCCCACACCCGCCCGGCGCCTCACACCCTGGGCAACTCCAGAGAAGAATAGTGTCCAACCCCTATCCAGGAGAACGGTTCCAGAACCGAGACTGTGTGTGGAGGTAAGCCCCACCAGATCTAACTGGTAGCGCTCCACCTCCCGCACAAGCTCCGGCTCCTTCCCCGACAGAGAGGTGACATTCCACGTCCCAAGAGCCAGCGCACCCGACCCAAGTGGTTCCTCCTGCGAGTGGTGGGCCCACAGGATGGAGAGGAGGGAGGTGCCACGTCACTTTTTCGGGCTGTGCCCGGCCGGGCTCCGTGGCAAACCCGGCCACCAGGCGCTCGCCGGCGAGCCCTCCGTCTGGGCCTGGCTCCAGACGGGGGCCCCGGGCTTCCTCCGGGCAGGGTCTCTCTTCCTCTTTGTTGTTTGTCCATTGAGTCTTTGTAAACCATTCTTAGTCCGGCCCCTCGCCTGAGACCACTTTGCCATGGGAGACCCTACCAGGAGCATTAAGCTCCAGACAACACAGCCCTCAGGTTCACAGGGACACACAAACCTCTCCACCACGATAAGGTGATGGTTCCCGGAGAGGACCAACAGAAACAGTCCAAAGTAAAATCAAAAATCAACAAAATAAAAAAGAATTTCAGTTTGTTTGATTCTGTTTTAGTTGTTTTTTGTTATTTTTTTGTTTAGCTATTTTAGCCTTCAGCTATAACCTACTCTGCTGTTGTGCTAAATGGGAAGTTATGCTACTGCTAACCAGGGATCTGAATACTTAAAAGAACAGAAATGAGCTCTCAGATAAAGTGTGTGGCTCTTAAAAGAGTCGTTGTGTGTCACAGGGTGCTCAAATCCCCAGGACAGGCGCTCCCGTTGTATGCCACCATGGGCTCAGCAGCCAAGCGTGGTACTGCAGCACTCGCCTGTTTGTATTGTCTTGTGCCCGGAAGCACATTCGGCCATTCACTCCCATACATGCGGGGAAGAGGAGATCTCTACTGAAATTTTTAGATACAAATCCAAAGGCTCATAATTATCTTCAGATCCTTTACTAAAAAAATGTATGTTTTTATAATTTTAGACTCAACCAAAATTGAGTTATGGGCAGGAGAAGGAGGGTGCATGGCTAAAAAGAGCCGTAGTGAAACACATTCAGCAGCTTAGTTCCCGTCTCCGCGAAATCCCAGTATGAGGCTACGGCCGAGACTCAACTCTGCTGCTAACACTTTAAAACATTGTGTCCGATTTTTTTTCTATGGTTTATCTCATGGAAACATGACCTACATGAAACTGATAAACATTGTTAGTAGGCTAATATAAACATTATAACTTGATACACTACACCTATTTATTTTTTTATGTAGTCTATGCCAGTGTACAATTTAAGTATATTAAAATATGGGTAGTGAAACCTCATCATACTAAATAGGCCTATGTGTGGTATTTTATTTAGTTTTTTATTTATTTCTAATAAATATATGAATAAAAATATATAAATACTGGATAATCATTTCAGGTATATTGAAGATAGTGCTTAGGACAGTGAACAACTGTTGACAAAGAATAACTCACTCTTCTGAATATTCAATTCATACAACGATAGGAGTCCGAACTGATTCAGGATTGATTAAACTGGGGGGAGGGAGGTTGTGGGGTTTGAAATAAATAAGCATATAAGGAGGGTTTGAGGACCAGGCCAAAACAAGTGATGCCTTCAAACCCATTCTGGTTTCTAAGCCAGATGGCTAACGGCTCAATGGCTATGTTGAACAACAAGGGTGAGAGCGGACAGCACTGCCAGGTCCCACGCCTGAGAGGGAAACATGCTGAACGGACGCAGTTAGTGTTTACAGATGCAGAAGGGGTTACATACAGAAGCTTAACCCAAGAAATAAAATTAGAACCAAAGACAAATTTCTTCAAAAAATAAAATAGGAACCCCCACTCTACCTGGTCAAAGGCTTTCTCCGCATCAGGATTGTCCGATCCATGTGAGAATATGATGTTGAGCAGCCTTCTGGTGTTGAAGAAAGGATGTCTCCCTAATATAAAGCCTGTCTGGTCTTGTGAAATTATCGATGACATCACACTTTGGAGGCAGAGGGTGAGAACCTTAGCAATAATCTTACTATCTATGTTTAAAAGAGACCGGTCTGTAGCTGCCACATGAGGTAGGATCCCTGTCTTTCTTCAGGAGCAATGAAATAGATGCCTCATACAAGGTTGCTGGCAGTCTGCCCTCTGTTTTTAATCATAAATTCTGATTCCCATTTTTCTTTTATGTATTTAGTTGAGTGTTTATTTGATATAAAGTTTTTATATAATCTCGATATAATTCTAATTTTGGTTTCTTTGTATGTATTAATTATGATTTGGATCACACCATTCACTTCTCCAGAGGGGTCAATCCTGATCTCCTTCATAAAGTAATCTCTAAATTGTAGGTACAGTACCTATAGAATTCATGTTTATCTACTGTAAATAATTTTTCTTTGATATTTTGGAAACTCTCCAACTGACCATCCTTCATTAGCACACACCATGCTGTGATTCCTTTTGTTGTCCACCGTTTAAATCCCTTATCGTATCTAGCTGGTTTGATCATATCATATCATATCATTGATCATATGAGTATCATATGCTACTCATTTTAATGAAATTATGTCTTTCTGAATCTTATACTTTCTTGTTATGCTGAACCATAATTTCAGTGTGCACATCGTAATTGGGTTTATTTGGTCTTTAATCACCTTGTATGTTTAATCATCTCCTATAATACTCTGTACTGGGTATTCACCAAGCTGTTTTACCATCTCTTTCCACTTTGCACCAACCAACAATGTACCTCAAGTGGGCCGCATGGCAGTGTGCTTTAAAGATTGGAAGCCCCATCCCTCCTTCTTCTGGCAGATGGAGAATCTCCAGTCTTACTCTAGGTTTTTTCCCACCCCAAACAATCCTTGATTTTATTTTATTACAGCTCATAAATTGAGCCTGTGGGACCTCTATTTGTAGAGATTGAAACAGATACAAAAGCCTTGGCAAAACAATAATCCTGATTATCTGAATTGGTGAGCTGGGATCTAGTGTTAATGTGGACTGTCTTTCAGTATCTTTTCGTATTTCCTGATTTATCTTGCCGTAGTTTGATTTATATAGTTTAGATAATCCTTTTGTGATTATGATCCCCAAATATTCAATTCTCTTTCCAGTTAAAGTTAAATAATTCTTGGATCTCTTTTGGTGGACTATAGTTAAGCGCCAATATCTGTGTCTTCGTAACGTTTATTTTATATCCTGATAGTCGTCCAAATGCTTCCAAAAGTTTCATCAACAGAGGTAATGATTTATTTGGGCGTTCGAGGTGGGTTATGACATCATCTGTGAAAAGTCCTATTTTTTGCTCCACGCCATTGACCACCACTCCTTTGATCTCTTTGTCCTGTCTAATAGCCTGGGCAAGCGGCTCTATAAAAAGAGCAAATAGAATGGGTGATAGACAGCATCCTTGCCTTGTTGATCTCTGTAATCTGATTTTGTCTGTCTACCATTGATTTTAATTCTTGCAGTTGGTTGTTGATAGAGTGTTTTTATGCAATGTATTGATTTATTGATTATTGTTGTATATATTTTATAGACTACATTTAATATAGAGATTGGTCTATAGCTCGCACAGTGTTCTTTGCCCTTTCCTTTTTTTGGAATGACTGTAATTGTTGCCTCAGCCCATGATGGGGGATTTTTTTTGTTCTGGAGTGTCCAATTGAAAGAGGCAAGGAGCAGTGGTGACAGCTCTTCTCCAAACAGCCTATACCACTCTGCTGGGTATCCATCGCTCCCCAGTGATTTATTGTTTTTCAATTTATTTATTGCATCTTTTACCTTCTCCAATGTAATCTCAGTCGTTAATTTATCATTTTGTGTATGTCCAATTGAGGGAAGGTCTTACAGCTCCAAAAATGCATTAATTTTGTTTTCTTCTACAGATGCCGGTTGTGCATACAAATCATGGTAATATCTTCGGAAAATATTTTCAATAACATCTGGGGTAGTTACTATCTCACCTGTATGGGGATCGTTAATTTTGTATATATTACGAGTCGCTTGTTGTTTTCATATATGCTTTGCCAATATTTGAGTTGCCTTTGAGCCTACTTCATGGTAGCCCAACTTAAAATAATTATTCTTTTTTTCAATTTCATCCAATAGTATGTCATTTATTTTTGTTTTTGTTTCTGTAAGTTGTTGACTTGTCTTGGGATCATTAGTGTTTTGGTATTCCTGTTCCAATTTACTTAACTTCTCAGTGTGTAGTCTATAGGCCTCCAATTTAATTATTTTTTGCATATGCCGTTTCAGCTATCAGTTTCCCTCTAGCCTTCATGGCATCCCAAAAAATTGTAGGGTCTACTTTGCCATTGTTATTTTCCTCTATGTATCTTTTTATTTCCGTTTTTTACCCTCTTCCTTGTTAGATAATTATTCATAATTCCCAAATTGATTCTTCATAGTGTATGCAATCTTCTATTGTTTAAATGTATTGTTAAGTAGAGTGGGTTGTGATCTGACACATCAGTGCCCCCTATTCTGCACTCGTTTACCATATGGTTATCCTCTACATTCATAAAAAGCTATTCTAGAATGGACTTTATGTGCTGCCGAGTAATTTGTGAAGTCTTTTTCTAGGGGGTGTAGACTCCTCCAAACATCAATCATCCCCATCTCTTCCAAAGATATGTTTATGAATCTTGTCAAATGCATTTTGTTCTTTTTGGAACTAGTTGTATCTATGTTGTGGTCTCTTATAACATTCAGGTCTCACCTGCAAATCAAAATATCCTGTGTTTCTGCTATGATATCATCGAATTGGCATTTAAAAAAGTATTTGTCACTTTCCGGGGTGCATATAGAGTATGTTCACTAATGTTACTAGTGTGAAAGAAATTCTCTGGAGTCCTCAGTGTTCTCAAATCATATCTTTACTAAATACTGCTGCAGACAGGAGAGCGGTCCTACCAACCCCGGGTGTCCTACCATCTCTCCCTGTCCCCAAATTTCTTCAGCAGATATACAAGTCAGATCAAAGCCTCTTACAAACACAATGACATTTGAATTAACACAAACACACTACCCCATGTTTATGGCCCCTGTGGAAGTTATCAGTATTTACGACCCCCCTTTTGTCACCATTTGCAATCCCCATGTGACTCCTATCCACAATCCCCCAGCACTTATTCTCAGCTTGACTGTTATGCTAATCAAGGATTTACAATCATAGATGAATAAGGTAGGTCATCTTTGGTTATTTCTCACATTCCCCCCTTTTGACACAAAGTGTCAAATAATTTTTGGGAAATAACACAATATCATCAACTAACTCTTTCTTTGACTACACACTACAAACATTAGTAGAGATTCACTCTTAACTCTCCGAATATGACAAGGAAAAATAAAAACAACGAAAAACATTATAACAAACACAATTCTATTCACACCGTTTCTTCATCTGAGCCACTATATAGGTTTCTTTGCTTTATTTTGCCTCATTCGATGCCATGGATGCCATTTTCTTCTCTCTTCCATGTCCTGGTGTCAGAGGTTACCAGCACTTAACACACCGTCGGAAACAGTCTTTACCACTGTCCCATGTTCTTCTTTAGCACCATCATCTGCAATGGCGTTGCCCTGTGAAAACTGAGTTGTTATAGTCAGCGTGAACTCTTTTAACTGTAAACAGGTAAAAGTGTTAGAGACGAAAGGTTAAGAACAAAAGGTTTTCCTGTAGGAGTGAGAATGCCACAGTTTTTTCCAGATTGTGAAAGTTAGGGACAATATTAAAGCATATTGTGATTCTGACACTGTATCATCTGTTGCCCCTAGAAAGAAAAGTACAGATTAATACAAATAACTCTTCGCTTTAGCAGACGAGTTATTTGGCAGTTTAGTTCAAAGGCAAACACAGAAAGAGCAGTTAGATGGCCTCCTCGCAGAACCATCTATGAAGAAAAACAGAATTATCGTTAGACACTATGTATCAAACAATGCTTTCCATGGTTTTGATCCATTGTTAAACATTTCCATCCAAGAATGGTTCTCCATCTTTAGCTGTTGGATCAAAAGCTCAAAAATTAAGACAGTACAGCGCTTCAGGCTGACATTAAACATTAGTGTGACAATGAGTATCATGCATAACGTGCACACTTCAAAAATACAATAGGGTCAGATGTTAGTGTTTGTTAATCGACATAAAACTATTGACATACAATTATCATGCAAAAATTAAAAAGAAACAATCAGAGCTCAATCGGGTAGGTCATTTTAAGTCGGTACAGGCTGTTTGCCTCAGCAGTCACAGTCTAAAAGTCAGTCATTGGCCAAGTTTCTTTATACAGGGGGAGATCTCCACAGAAACATAAAATAATCCATAAGTGGCAATAGAATTTAATCTATTTATTTATTTATTTATTTTAAAAACCCATCCAGTTTCTATGGATGCAGTCAGGACCCACTTATTATCATTATTAATAATATTATCCTTATTATTATTGTTATATCTAATGCTTCAATTTGCAAAAACAAGACGTATGTTTCTGAAAACTTCACCATCACTATGGCAGTTTTTTAAACCAGGTTTTCCCAGAAAACTGTACCGTTAATTCCAAAAATTAAAATACCATTGAGAGTGAAAGCAAAAAACCCAGAATAATGAGTCAGGATTTACAGTGATGCATCAATATTGCATTTTCTAAAATCAATCACCAGAAACTCAAACCTGTGACATCTATGATGCCTCTTCAGGTAAAATGGGAGGTATATTTGAGACATTCCACAATGGCATGCTTGTTTTATAAGAAATAATCAGTGTTGCTTTCAATAACTTGAATTTTTTCTTATGTGAGCTAAAAAAGATTTTGTCTGGGGATATCAATCAAAACCTTAACTTTCTGTTTGTCTGATGATCAACTCTTACTGCAAAACCCTAATTTTCCCTATTGACACCAATACTTATTCTTAATAATTGTTCCTATATGTATATGCAAGTGTATGTATGTGTTGAACATTAACATCCTGTTCATTCTAAGTTCAACTAACGTGTCATCTAGTGTGGATGTTTTATCTTTAATTTCTAATTTGTGATTTTCAAATGCTCTGACCTTCCTCCGCTGTCTGTATGGCCTGTTCATTGGGGAACGATGAAAAAACACGCAACCAGGACTTCTCTGGATCTTCAGCATTGAGCCATTGTCCCAGTCTCCTTCTTTCTCTCCTTCTGATGTTGTCTTGATGAGGCAATCTTTGTCCAGGATTCTGTGCCTCATTCTGCTGGTATAGTGAACCAAATGGCCAGTCGAATGTTGCCCCATTGGAGTTCACACCTCTCTCGCTCCCCCTCCTTGCAATCTTTTAGTTCCTCTGGCTGCCACGTCCTGAACACAAGCTCTTCAGTGTTCAATTCAACTGAACATCTGGTGCCGTGGTCATCCGTTTCCTTTTCTCCAGGCCAGTAGTCAAAAGAAGTTGCTGTTTGGAGAGAGAACTTTCTGGAGAAGCAAAGTTATCTTTTTCTTTGTTTCAGTCTGTTTTCCTCAGTCACTGGTCTTGTGACAACTTACACATCAGATGCAGGTTCAGTCTCCCCTCCCCCTCATTGTCAGAGTCCTTCTGGAAATATGCATATGGGCTTGATGGAGGACTGCATGGCCTGGGGACAGCATGAGGAGGACCTGCCTTTTATCCCTAATCTCTTTCTTGTCTTTCTATAACTGAGTTTGCTTTTCTCCTATCTTTCCCTACTCGCTGTCCCTTTCTCTCTCATCACTTTACCCTCTTCACTATATATGTACCTAAACATGTGCCTAATAAAAGACGAAAAAACGAACAAAAAAAAAAAACTCTTAGTCTAGTAATGCCAAAATGGAAGCTCTCAACCACATTAACCCATTTATCTGCTATAAATTTAGCAGGATCTGTAAAAATTTCCCATTTTGTTTCCCATTTTTCTGTTAACCCACTGGGATGTGCTTTTACTTTCAATGGGCTTATTGTTCACTCAGACAGATTTCAAACATGCTGATCTTTCCATCCGAACATGGTTAGATCTTATCACACATACACTAACTTTGGATAATCTTTCAGCCAGGTGGTTTATAAAACACATTCGTTCAGAGCAACGCACCCTTTTAATATCCAAACCGGATATTTAGACACTGAAATGAGTTACCCCAAAGTTTATTTTTCTTACCACATTCATACGCCCATTTTATTGTAGTTGGGAATCCCTACACTCATGCAAATTATATTTGCATTTCAAAAATTTCTACTCCTTTAAATAATTGATTCAGAAATCATTCATTTTTCTCCCTAAATGCTTATGTATTTTCTCTCATTTGTTAGGTTGCACCAACCTCTCACAACACATTATATTCATTTATGTCTATTCAAGACATCACTTATATAGCTTTAAGTGCATATATATTTTTAATTAAACTAGTCTACAAAATAAAATTTCACAGAAAATATGAAGACGGTCCAATCTCCAAACGGGACTCATTGGACCTTGATATTCAACCCTACAGGATTTATAGAATATCAGACAGCAGACCACATTGTCTCGAACTGTCACCTAGGATACCTCGCCTTCTCAGAGCCTCAAAATCACACAGAAATTGAAACTAGTCTTCAAAACCACAAAGGACATGAAGACGATCCGACCTCTACAAATAGACTCGTCAGACCTTATATTCAAACTCACAGGAATTACAGAATATCTTGACAGCAGACCACACACAGGTTCTCGAACTGTCGCCTAGGTTTACACACCTTCTTTTGAGCTTCAAAAACCCCACAAGTAAATGAAGCTTATCTTCAAAGTTACACACGAGATATGATTTAAAAACCACTGTACTCACGTTTAAAATGGATGGAGCGTCTGCTGTCCAGCACCCGTTCCTGACATCAGGCGGAATCCTGTCCTCCTTTGGTGGAGCGGAATTTTTCCTTACCGGTTTAACCTTCAGTCAGGACTCAGGCCTGATCAGCAGAACGTCCATCCCATCCTCGTCGCCAAATGTGAAAGAAATTCTCTGGAGTCCTCAGTGTTCTCAAATCATATCTTTACTAAATACTGCTGCAGACAGGAGAGCGGTCCTACCAACCCCGGGTGTCCTACCATCTCTCCCTGTCCCCAAATTTCTTCAGCAGATATACAAGTCAGATCAAAGCCTCTTACAAACACAATGACATTCGAATTAACACAAACACACTACCCCATGTTTATGGCCCCTGTGGAAGTTATCAGTATTTACGACCCCCCTTTTGTCACCATTTGCAATCCCCATGTGACTCCTATCCACAATCCCCCAGCACTTATTCTCAGCTTGACTGTTATGCTAATCAAGGATTTACAATCATAGATGAAAAAGGTAGGTCATCTTTGGTTATTTCTCACACTAGTTAATTCTCTAGTCTTCCTTTTACTATGATGTATCTTCCTTCTTTATCCCTGCTTTCCTTCTCAAGCTGTATTTGATATTTATATGATATATATATATATATATATATATATATATATATATATATATATATATATATATATATATATCATATAAATATATATATATATTCCCAGCTTTGGATCAATAAAGTATTTCTATTCTATTCTACATCATTATCACTACTCCCCTTCTGCATCCCTCTTTAAATATACTGTGGTATAAGTTCCTTACACTGAAGGTATTTTTTAAGTTTTGTCATGCCTTTTTGCCTTTTTATTGGACTATTTAGACTGTTTAAATTCAGCAACATTATCTTAATATGGTTAGTCATCATTGTGCTTTGTACTCCCAGACAATTCTGAACAAAACATGCATGAACAGTATACATAACAGCATGAACCAAAACAGTTAGTGACTTCAGACAACGGGGTGAACTACGTTTGTGGGTGAAGGGGAAGTCCTCATCTCTGAAGAGGGCCCCTTCCTAGACTTAACTAGTTCCTAGAACTCTATAAGGTCTAGATGTGTCCTACTATTGAAAAGTAAACTGAACATCTCCCAGTCGAGTTTGCATCAGTGTTAAAGGAGTCTGTTTTACTGATCCGTGTTGCTACCTTTCTTCTCCGGTACCTGTTCATATTTTCCTGTGGTACTCCTGTAGCTTCTCTCTGGCCCGCTGCCATTCTGGTGTTACTTGTGTCTTCCCCCCTCCCGCAGGTCTGCTGTCATTGCATGGTGGGTCTACTGTGTATCCCCGCTGTCTGATATCCTGCGCAGCGTCCGTAGCACTGTCATATTTGTTTACTTGATTGTTTATTATTTATTTGTACTGTATTTTATTGGCTATTTATTAGCTACTTTAGATTTATTTTAATTGTATTTTATTTGAATCTTTACTTTATTTTATTTCTACTTTATTCATCTTTATGGCTTGTTTCTACTGTGCACGGAGCATTGGAACGAAAGAATTTCCCCCCGGGGATCAATAAAGTATTCTGATTCTGATTCTGATTCTGATATGTTTTAACACCGTTAAACTCCAGTCTATCTTTATTTTAGTCAGCGGGGTCTGGAAACGTTTCTTCTTTTCCTTGAGAACCTTTTTAATGCCCATATACAGTATTACCTCCTTTTCTGGACTACTTCAGCAGGGTAAAAATAATAATAAAATATTTACTTGTTTCCTATTTGTATTTTTTCCCCCCATGCCGTCTTCAGGATTATTTCTTTCGTTTCAAACTCAAGATGGTTAGCTATAATTGACAGGGGTGAAGCATTTGGGCTTGGTTTTTGTACATGTGATGTTCCACGTACTTGCTAGTGGAGTTCCCTTCGAACTCCTCTGGGATGCCGAAGATTCGTATATTATTTCTCCTCAATCTCCCCTCGAGGTCAAATACCTTTTCTTTCATCTTATGTGCCTGCTCCAACATTTCCATCTTCCCACTCCCGCGTCTATTTCCCCTCTTCAAGCTCTGCTGTGCATACCTGAGCTTTAGCCAGAGTCGCATTCTGTGTCTGTAGCTCGTTTACATTATCTGTTAGCTAGCGCTCGACTTATTGCTTAAGGGTGTTGATTTTTTCTTTTATTTGTTTTTCCAACTCGTTTTTTAGCGTAATCAGTTGGTGTCGTATCTCTTGTTTAAAGTCTTTCATAACTTTGCTTATTGCAGCTAGCCCGGCTCGCAGCGTCTTGTTGTGGTCTTGACCGTGCATTTTCTCTGCTGTGTCATCCTCATGCACGCTAGCTTCGCTTACAGAGCTTGTCTCAGGTAGTTTCTCTGCTTTGTCTTGCTCCTGGTTATTTTTCCCTGTCCTTCGGTTACCTCTCCCACTCATAATATCACTTTCAGTCGTCGAGTTAAATCTACAGTATGTGGGGGGTTTTCAGTGTCCGACTTGGGAGTGGAGTTGACTATGCATCTGTTCTGTCGGCCATCTTCGTGTTGTTGGTATACAAAAACAAATTGCGGAGGTGATCTCCTCTTCCTCGCATGTATGGGATTGAATGGGCACAGGACAGCCACACAAACAGGCGAGTGCCGCAGTACCGCACATGGCCACTAAGACCATGGTGGCTCTCCCTCTCACACACACTCACACACACACACACACACACACACACACACACACACACACACACACACACACACACAAACAAAATAAAATTAAAAAGAACCAAATTCATTGTTGTAAACTTGTAAATACAGTAGTTTGTTTACTGTCATGATCAAAATCATTGATCTGAAGCTCAATGCTGATGCTGTTCTTTAAAATAGTTTTCTAATCAGCAATAAATCTAAATATTTCTGAACACATATCAATTGCATTGTTAAAATAACATACTGGTTAAAGCGCCACCCATTCCAAGACAATCCAATCCACTCCCAGGTTAAATTCCACCCACTTGCGAGTTAGGCCAAGCCCAGTCCGAGTACGGATATGGATAATTTATATGGTAAACTGATACAGATACAGATAATGCTGTACTTGCTCATCCCTAATGTTTTTATCTTTTGTGTTGAAGATGGACTAACACTTTATTTGAAAGGCCAAAAACATGATGAAGTCATAGAGAAGTATATCTTGTTAATGATGGTTACAACACTTTTAACAGAATACATGCACACTGCTGTGACTTAATAATTAATTATTTTATATCGTTTTGCAGTAACTCATGCTTGTGATACTGGTAATTCTTATACATTCCTAATTCCAGTTCATGACGTACTAATTAATTTATGCATTAGGTCATTCATGAATTCATGATCATTAATGTACCTTTGCCGTAAATTGTTACACATAATATTTGATCAAACTTCAACTGTAGGGTACTCTGGCTTTTGACTTTACTCCTCGAAAAAGTCTTACCCTTTCCATAATTTAGAGCCCCACATAGAATATATTCACACAATAAATTAGGACCTCTGGGATGATTCAGTGTCTTTCCCTCACAGAACAAATTAGAAGATTTTACATTGTGTTTTGTTAGCACTGTATGCCCTCAGTCAAAAACAGTTGTCTTCTGCACGCAGCCTTAAAGTGCATTCCTGTCATGATCAAAACATTTATCCTAAAGCAATGTTCTATCTTGTCCCCCCCAAAGGGCCCTGCTCGCCTTGCAGCAACAGAACAGCTTCAGAGTGAATTTTAGAGCTTCAACATACACAAATAAAACTTTGATAAAAACCCCACAGTATGATACTTTATCTCCTGCTCAACTGTCTTGGAAAAACGACTCCACCTCCATAATTCATCTAACACAAAGACCACTCAAGTTCAGTCAAGGCCACGCTCCCATCTCTCCCACAGGGAAGGTAGTTGGCTAATTTGCTCTGTTTCTGCCGGTGTTGCTCTATGGAGCAGTGGGTGGTTAAATTTTTCACAGCACTTTCTCCTCTTGCTGCCAGGCTTGTCTGGCGGACACGCACCACAGGTCTGACTCCTCTGTCTTTGTACCCCATGCCTTGTTGCATTTTACATGAAACCTTACTGGAACAAATGCCCTCTGACTAGATAGCCAGTGAGTGGCTCGCCGCCATGCCTGTGAAATCAGCCTGGTAAAAGGCAGAGTCTGATTTACATAGCCGACTCATGAAAGGCTTCGTAGGCGAAGAGGAGTCCATTGTCTGCACAGGGTTTGCAGGGAGTTGGGAGGCAGATGCAAAGATTTATAATGATGTGGTGGGATTAAGGGAAAGATGAGAGGCAGCGGCGAGGGGAAGCACAATAATAGCTCTCTCATGCTTTTCATTTGGATGTGAGCTGTAGTGAATGTGTTTACCATCTGGAGACATCATCATCACTAATTCAGAGATCATCATTACAACATACATCTGTAATATTAGCAGGTTTTAGAAGAGGAAGAGTACTAGACTGCTGTTAAATTGTATTACTTATCTTACTATCATAAGGGTGATGATTGAGGACACTAGAACATGGAACACATGGCATTATCATCAATTTCTGGTATTGACAGAATATACTGTATCTGGAGTCCTCAGTGTTTCTCAAATCATATCTTTACTAAATACTGCTGCAGACAGGAGAGAGGTCACACCAACAGCCGGGTCTCAATCATCTCTGCCTGTCTCCAAATTTCTTCAGCAGATATACAAGTCAGATCAAAGCATCTTACAAACACAATGACATTAGAATAAACAAAACACACTACCCCATGTTTATGGCCCCCGTGGAAGTTATCAGTATTTACGACCCCCCTTCTGTCACCATTTGCAAACCCCTGTGACTCCTATCTACAATCCCCCCAGCAGTCATTCTCAGCGTGACTGTTATGCTAATCAAGGATTTACAATCATAGATAAATAAGGTAGGTCAATCTTTGGTTATTTCTCACATTCCCCCCTTTTGACACAAAGTGTCAAATAATTTTTGGGAAATAACACAATATCATCAACTAACTCTTTCTTTGACTACACACTACAAAAATTAGTAGAGGTTCACTCTTAACTCTCCGAATATGACAAGGAAAAATAAAAACAACGAAAAACATTATGACAAACACAATTCTATTTACACCGTTTCTTCATCTGAGCCACTATATAGGTTTCTTTGCTTTATTTTTCCTCATTCGATGCCATGGATGCCATTTTCTTCTCTCTTCCATGTCCTTCTGGTTTATTTCTTTAGCACCATCATCTGCAATGGCGTTGCCCTGTGAAAACTGAGTTGTTATAGTCAGCGTGAACTCTTTTAACTGTAAACAGGTAAAAGTGTTAGAGACAAAAGGTTAAGGACAAGGGTTTCCTGTAGGAGTGAGAATGCCACAGTTTTTCCCAGAGTGTGAAAGTTAGGGACAATATTAAAGCATATTGCACTGTGTCATCTGTTGCGCCTAGAAAGAAAACCACAGATTAATACAAATAACTGTTCGCTTTAGCAGACGAGTTATTTAGCAGTTTAGTTCAAAGGCAAACACAGAAAGAGCAGTTAGATGGACTCCTCGCAGAACCATCTATGAAGAAAAACAGAATCTTCGTTAGACACTATGTATCAAACAATGCATCCCATGGTTTTGATCCACTGTTAAACATTTCCATTCAAGAATGGTTCTCCATCTTCACCTGTCGGATCAAAGCTAAAAGATTAAGACGGTACAGCGCTTCAGGCTGACATTAAACATTAGTGTGACAATGAGTATCATGCATAACATGCACACTTCGAAAATACAATAGGGTCAGATGTTAGTGTTTGTTGATAGACATAAAACAACTGACATACAACTATCATGCAAAAATTAAAAAGAAACAATCAGAGCTCGATCGGGTAGGTCATTTTAAGTTGGTACAGGCTGTTTGCCTCAGCAGTCACAGTCAAAAAAATGTCAGTCATTGGCCAAGTTTCTTTATACAGGGGGAGATCTCCACAGAAACATAAAATAATCCATAAGTGGCAATAGAATTTAATCTATTTATTTTTTTATTTTTTTAAAAAAAACATCCAGTTCCTATGGATGCAGTCAGGACCCACTTATTATCATTATTAATAATATTATCCTTATTATTATTGTTATATCTAATGCTTCAATTTGCAAAAACAAGACGTATGTTTCTGAAAACTTCACCATCACTATGGCAGTTTTTTAAACCAGGTTTTCCCAGAAAACTAAACCATTAAATTCAAAAATTGAAATACCATTGAGAGTGAAAGCAAAAAAACCCAGAATAATGAGTCAGGATTTACAGTGATGCATCAATATTGCATTCTCTAAAATCAATCATCAGAAACTCAAACTTGTGACATCTATGATGCGTCTTGTAAAATGGGAGGTATATTTGAGATATTCCACAATGGCACTTTGTTTTATGAGAGACAGAATGACAGGATCTATGCCTTCAACAGATTCTGGGCTACATGGATATTGTCTTTTGCATGGGCTGAACAGTAACAGGAATTGCTCTTTTTACATTTCCAAAATCAAATTTATTTTGAGCCCACAATTTCCCAGGTGCTGTTGAAACCAATGCTTCCTCTTCAGTAGTTAATGTCATGAGTGTCACCTCATTTGTGTATGTGTGAATTTTCCGATGGACTGCTGCTTTCATGTTTACAGGATAAGATGTGATTTTCATTGATGGGGAGTAACAACTACCATTTGGTATATTTAACCAGTCTGTCGTCAGTAAAGCTGCCTTAACCCAGGGTCCCAAATTGGTCCATGCAACATCAGATTTTTTTTTCCAGTGGAATGTGAGGCACAGACCCTGGCATTGAAAACAAGGTCAACTGAGTTTCAGACAGACTTACTGACGCAGCTGCGAACTCTAAACCCACAAAAACTGTATCTATACCTATGTCCTCCTTATACCCTCCAACATTCCATGTATTTTCATAGGTGTAATCTTTAGATTTTTGTGAGAAATGTGACACACACTGCATATACTTAGGTGTCTCTGTAATCTGTGGTATCATGGACAACAGTTTGTCTATATCCTTTAAATTTAGTCCAAGAATTAGGTCCCAAGAATATTGATAATCACTCCCAGAAACAGAGACAGGATATAGACCAGCTGTGGCACATGTCACCTTGATTCCTGTGGAATCACAATGTACATCAATGCCTAGAGCACACATAAGGTCATGTGCTAACAAATTAACAGGAGAAGGAATTGATGCTCACCTCTGTAATCTCCAAACCATACAGTCAGTGGCTGAGACAATGGCTCAAAGCCTGGAACCCCTGAAGCTCCTATTGTCTTTAAGAATTTACTTGTTTTGGGTGCCTCAGGGAGCAATTTGGATTGTATAACAGAGACTTGTGCTCCCGAATCTACAAGGAATGTCACATTAATACCTTTATGTTTAATAGCAATGTAGGGGGTATTTTAGAGTCTTGTGTTAAGTGTATATATTGTTGATATGTGACAACTGGATTGTCACTATCCTCAACAGTGTCTACATGTGTATATGTGTCTATGTGTTGTATTCTCTGACCTGCCTGCCCCAGAGACTGCACAGAGAGACCTCATGGTGGTGCTAATGGCCATGATTCCCCTGGATTTTGTCCTCCTCGCTGGTCGGATGTCATTGTAGGACAATCATATGACAAATGCCCATGGCCCCCGCAATTGTAGCACTGTGTCTTGGATCTGGCTCGGCTGTTGGTGTGCTCCTGGAAATCCTGGCTTGGACCCAGTCTACGCCTCCCTCTGATGTTGGGTTGGTGCGGCTTCCATTTCTTTTCAGGATTATATGCCCCACCCTGCTGGTAATACATCAGTTGAGCAGTCTGAAGTTCTTGTGTCTGTTTAGAGTCCAAATCTACCTTATTTCGTTCGGCGTGTAGAACATGTGTCCAAACATTCGCTATGGTCCCAGTCTCCCATCCAACACATGTAGCCATGACACGATCCTTGAGGCTAGGATGAAGTCCATTAATCAAAGCTTGTTTCAGCAAATCATTGTATACCTCATTGTCTGCGTCGATGCCGGAGTGAGCTGCGAAAACAGATTCCATGCGAGTCAGCTGCTAACTCACCCTCCTTTTGTTTTGTGTTGTGGATCTCAGGCCAACACACTCTTAAGGGGAAAGCAGCACGGACAGCTTCAGCCAGTCTGGTCATCATGTCATTGAAACACATTGATCCAACAGATGGGGATGAAGACCAGTTGGCCGGTCGGATGTTGGCCCATTTGAGCTTAAAGCACCTCCGACACACAGCTTCTACCTCCTGCAGAGTTGGATTATACATTGTTAACAGCTGTTGCATTGCCGCCACCCATTTCTCACCTCCAGTTTTTTGAGGATCCGGCAGTTCTCCTGCAATCTCCTTCAGTTCATCCGGTTGCCACGGCCTGTAAACCAATACTTCTGGCTCCCAGTGAGCCTGTGCCTCTTCATCTGTTGGCCGTGGCTGTGGATTTGGAAACGTCAGCATAGGCATCTGGTGGTGTCCTTTGTCTTTGTGACCCCTGAGCCAGTAATTGAAAGAAGGTGCTACTGGAGAAGAGACATCTCTGGGAGAAGTGGTGTTAACTAGTTGATTGGTAATTCCAGTCTGTTTGTTGTCACCCCTCGGTGTTGAAAGATTTGACAGATCAGGGTACAGCTCTGGTTTCTCCTCCTTCTCCCCTTCACTCTTTTGGGGGTAGTCAGCTTCCGGTGATTGTCCTTGTTTTTTTGTCTCTGAGGAAGGAGGGGCTGCAGACATGGGGGCACCATATGGGGGAGGCATATTCCATTCTTTGGCCCTACGTCTTGTTTTTCTTTCTTTGTATCACCTTCTTCTCCTATATCCTGTTTTAACATTAAACCTGCAACAGACTTAGCTTCCCTAAAAGCTGCTTCTCTTTCCCATTTTTCAAATGCTTGCCAGTCTATAGTTTTTCTTACTTTCTTTCCCTTTTTCTCTTCTAACAACACTCTACACCTTTTCAAACAATCAGTGCTCAATGTGCCTATTATAGGAAAAACTTCTTCAGTCAAATGGTGCCACAGTGGAACATTTTCAACAACACTTTTACCCCATTTCTCTGCCATTAATTAAGAAGGACCCGTAAGAGGATCAGATACTGACTTGAGTTTCCCAGTTTTGTTACCCATGTTCACTTAAACGGATGTGCTTTTCACTTTCAATGGGCTTATCAATCACTCAGACTATTTCACACGCGCTGATCTTCCCATACAAAGATGGTTAGATCTTATCACACATCCACTAACTTCGGATAACCTTTCAGCCAGGTGGTTTATACAACACATTCGTTACGAGCAACGCACCCTTTAATATCCAAACTGGATATTTAGACACTGAAGTGAATTACCACAAAGTTTATTTTTCGTACCACATTCATACGCCCATTTTATTGTAGTTGGGAATCCCTACACTCATGCAAATTATATTTGCATTTCAAAAATTTCTACTCCTTTAATAATTGATTCAGAAATTATTCATTTTTCTCCCTAAATGCTTGTGTATTTTCCAAAACACTTCTCTCATTTGTTAGGTTGCACCAACCTCTCACAACACATTATATTCATTTATGTCTATTCAAGACATCACTTATATAGCTTTAAGTGCATATATATATTTTTATTAAACTAGTCTACAAAATAAAATTACACAGAAAATATGAAGACGGTCCAATCTCCAAACGGGACTCATTGGACCTTGATATTCAACCCTACAGGATTTATAGAATATCAGACAGCAGACCACATTGTCTTGAACTGTCACCTAGGATACCTCGCCTTCTCAGAGCCTCAAAATCACACAGAAAATGAAACTAGTCTTCAAAATCACAAAGGACATATGAAGACGGTCCGACCTCTACAAATAAACTCGTCGGACCTTATATTCAAACTCACAGGAATTACAGAATATCTTGACAGCAGACCACACACAGGTTCTCGAACTGTCGCCTCGGTTTACACCCCTTCTTTTGAGCTTCAAAAACCCCACAAGTAAATGAAGCTTGTCTTCAAAATTACATACGAGATATGATCTAAAAAACACTGTACTCACGTTTAAAATGGATGGAGCGTCTGCTGTCCAGCACCCGTTCCTGACATCAGGCGGAATCCTGTCCTCCTTGGTGGAGTGGAATTTTTCCTTAGTGGTTTAACCTTCAGTCAGGACTCAGGCCTGATCAGCAGATCGTCCATCCCATCCTCGTCGCCAAATGTGAAAGAAATTATCTGGAGTCCTCAGTGTTTCTCAAATCATATCTTTACTAAATACTGCTGCAGACAGGAGAGAGGTCACACCAACAGCCGGGTCTCAATCATCTCTGCCTGTCTCCAAATTTCTTCAGCAGATATACAAGTCAGATCAAAGCATCTTACAAACACAATGACATTAGAATAAACAAAACACACTACCCCATGTTTATGGCCCCCGTGGAAGTTATCAGTATTTACGACCCCCCTTTTGTCCCCATTTGCAAACCCCTGTGACTCCTATCTACAATCCCCCCAGCAGTCATTCTCAGCGTGACTGTTATGCTAATCAAGGATTTACAATCATAGATAAATAAGGTAGGTCAATCTTTGGTTTTTTCTCACACACTGTACGTGTAAAATAGAAAATAAAAAGGCAGGGCTGACGGGCCATTGGTCATTGACAATTGTTACAGATTTGTTTGAAAGCTCTGAGGCTGGTAGACGATTGTTTGTTAGTGGAGGTGTGGGAGGTATGTAACATGATATCAGCAGTTCACAGTAATTATCACCTGGGACATCATGTAACAGGAAACATTATGGTACTCTACTGCACAGACAGGAAACACATGTCCCTCTCTAACATGTCGCCATGACACTTTCAGACACTCTGTTTGCCATTTTGTGCAGGTGCAGTGAGAAAAAAAAGGCACTGACCGTGGGGAAACAACTCATAGTTCTGCTTCAACTGTGCAAGAGCCTAACGATGCCGAACAAATTTATGACATGTCAGATTGACATGCCGACTCTAATATGTCTGCATATCAGTGCAGATAAATAATAACAAAAAGATAATGAAAAGCTAAATCTCTGTCAGATGATAGCGTATGTGTTCCGACATTGCATTTCCGCTGATGTGTGCCACCTTTTTTGCTCTCCACATGGACTGTAAAGTACCTGGAAGCAAACAGAGCATGCTCAGACGTGATTGGTCAACACTAAACAGAGACCAGTAAGCTTCCAATACCCAGATCTTGTCCCGTTGCCTACAGGTCATTCATTCATATGAAGATAAAGGTTTATAGAGATTACTTCCTATCATCATCCAGATTATTGTGATTGCAATGTTTTTGGTAGAAGAAAGCTAATAATATGTCTAAATGCAGAGGGTTCATCCTCTGATGAACAGGAATATCAATACGAATTTTCACTGCAATCTGGGAAGTAATTGTTGAGCTAAAGAAAAAGAAAAGAAAATAGCCAACGAGAATAAAGTTAGTTCATCTTATTCTTGGAGAAGAGGAAGGGGATTCTGGTTCCAGGTTCGCATCCCGGCTCGGGCCTTTCTTTGTAGAGTTTGCATGTTCTCCCGTGTCTGCATGGTTTTTTTTCCGGGTTCTCCGGCTTCCTCCCACAATCCAAAGACATGCATGTGTTAGGTTAATTGAGGACTCTAAAATTGCCCTTACGTGTGAATGGTTGTCTTTCTCTGTTCGTCTCTATGTGCCCTGCGATAGACTGGCGTCCTGTTCAGGGTGTACCCCGCCTCACGCCCGATGGCAGCTGGGATCGGCTCCAGCCCCCCGCGACCCCGACAGGGATAAGCGGTTGAAGATGAATGAATCTATGCTCTTCCAAAGCTATCCTCACATGGAATTAATGCACAGCACAGCTGGAGATAAGGCATTTTTAAGATGCAGTCTGAAGGAAAGGTGTGCTGACCAAACCAAAAACTGTAAATAAATGTAATCTCCAAAAGCCTACCTGTAACTCCAAAAGATGGTCTTGAAGATATTGGTATGACCAACTTTCATCATGCCAAAAATGCTCAAGTATCTACTAAAATCAAGATAGAGTCTGTGAATAAAATCATCAAAAATAAGCCATAAGAAAGAAAGGAGGACAGATAAATATATGGGTCTGCCCCAAATTTCTGGAAATCCTATTGAGGAGAGGATGAAAAAGAAGCTTAACATTAGAGCAGATTTGATGTGAAAGAGAGCGCTTTGGCATTAAACCCCCATCAGCAAAGGAATGATAGACATGCTAGTAAAGTAGTACATACGGAGAGAAAAAAAAACAGAAATTGAATTCCTCTTGTTGAAATTCCTATAGAAGTGCTACAGGGTTCACACAGTACCTCAAACAAGGGGAAACCACAACCTACATTCTTTAAAAATGTATTGCCAATCAGGATTGCAGAGTGCCAAATCAGTAGAGTGTCAGTGCAGTGATTGAAAAAGTGAATTAATGAACTTCATGCCAGAGAGGAGAAATGGCTTTTTTTTAGCACTGTGACATAAGAGCGGTGGGAGCATAGATGCTTGAATAGATAATCAGAGGAAATGACTCAGTGCTGACACAGAGAGCAATGGCTACATATTAAAAGCCTCACTCTCTGCCCCTCTATGCACTGTACTCTACTGGACATATTCCAAACAGACTTCTTTGAGCAAAATCTGTCAACATTTAGTGTTGTACTTGGCTTTCTCACTCAGGTCTCTCTTCTCCAGCTCACTAGACTGGTTGTCAGACAGTTTATAGAATTATAATCAGTTTCCTACTAAGACAGATGAAGTCTACAATGTCATTCACTTCATGTCCGAGGTCAAAGATTGAACGGGCTTCAGGTGAAAGAGATCAGATATTTTGTTTTATTAATATCAAGGCCTCCATGGTTTGATCTTTAGTAAGAGATCCACAGTGAGTACTGGATTTGAACATAGACTGTATAAAACATGGCCTGTAGAAAGTCATGATACCCTTTTGAAATAGTCACTGTTTTTCGTTTTACAGTCTGAAATTATATTACATAAAAATATAATATATAATACATTTTTTAGTAAATTACTAAAATAAAGTGACTTTGATGAGAGAAAGCAGTAAGAACGTTTGGGCGATGCTCAGCCTGAGTGGCTCAGGTGGTGGTTTACATTCAAAATGGAAATGAAGAAGACATTTACGGCATATTTTGGAGCTGTTAAAGCACGTCATTTTATTGTGAAGGACTGAAGTGTGTTCCTGAATGTTTTGACATACTTGTTTGGAGCTCCAGTGTTTACGGTGAGGAAATCGGGGCGTCCGAGTATGGCCATGGGTAGCACACGGCTAATTCACCTGTGTCAGAGCCCTTTTGAACGTCTAGTGTAAACGCAAAGCTAAATCGGCCCGTTAAAACAATTTATGGTTACAAAAGTAACAAGTTAGACTTTAGATTAACACTATTAAATAAATGTAAAACATTACAGAATCATTCATATTTTTAGGTTAAACAGAAGGTTTAATATAATTTAAAAACTGTCCAACTGGTGACATAAATCCGTTACATATTGTTGTTCAAAGATACTCAAGCAATCCAACACTAATAAATAAACTGAACACAACCATAAAGACCCACTACCATAATAGCAAATGAAATGCTAAGGTGACATTTACCCACACAGGTAAAAAAATATCAGGAAGTGGTGGCTAATTTACATTTCTCTAAAACCAATCCCAACTCCCAACAGTCATATCATCAGGACCTTAACCATGTGTAGTCACAAATTCAAATATCAAAGAAGAAGCAGAAATCCCTCTGTAACAGAGCGGCGTCCTCACAGCTTAAAACTGATATATTTTTTACTTTTTTCTCATAGATTTGCTAGTTTTTAATCTTGTAAATCTGCAAGTTTTTTCTCATAAATTTGCTAATTTTTAATCTTATAAATCTGCAAAATTTTTCTCAAAATATTACCCCCTTTCCCCGGCTCCGTATTTTTTTTTTAATACACCATCGTAAAAATGTGTAAATCATGCTGGATTTTTTTTCTTTAATGTATTACCATTTCAGACTGTAAAACAAAAAACAGGGACTATTTCAAAAGGGTATCATGACTTTCTATAGGCCATGTTTTATACAGTCTATGTTCAAATCCAGTACTCACTGTGGATCCCTTACTAATTATCAAACCATGGATGCCACCCATGATGTCACCCATATATGTATAAAGTGCTGTTGTGAAGCTCAACGTCAGCGGCTCAGGCCGTCCCAATCTAGGCAGTGCCTGACAACACCTAAATCCTGGCTAATCTAAAATGGTCAAAGGGATGGAGCGCGGATTGAGCCAAGCCTTTAATTATGCATATTATTAAGGCTGTGTCATCTAACTCCCTGGGAGAAAAAAAGAATAAGCACATATTCTTCATATTCAAATTTATCCTTGAAGCCCACTAACTAGTTAAACAAACATAGTTTATTGTTTACAAGTGTATATAAAAGGATGCAGTGATCAAAACATTTTGGCTGGTGTTCCTGCAACTCAGTATTGTTAGGAGGCATCTGGGGTGACCAACAATTCTATAGCTTCAGACCTAAACACTAGGTTACAAGCTGTGCAGTCTGTACCCTGTATCAGTAAAGACACTGTCCTTGGAATGTAATCTGACATTTCAGGTACACACATACTCAACAAAAGACATTTCAAATACCCCAATATCTGGACTGTTCCACACAACTAGTTTGCACATCAAAATGTTCTTATATACCCATTTCATTATGTAAGAAGGTCAAACAGGAAAGGCAACAATTAATTTATGCCAAACGAATGCCATAGCTAATGCACTACTGCTGAGAGGAGTATCATTCATTACCATAAAGCACTCAAAGAAATTCAACTATTATTGTCCAAGGTTTAACAATAGGATCACACAGTAAAATAAAAACACAACATTAAATCCTAATAAATCAACACGATTTCCCCAACAATCCCATCATTTCCCAACTGTTGATAAGAATGGATAGTCACTAGCTCAGTGTTTTGAAGTCAAAATCCACTTATCATAGCAAAATATAAAGTTCTCATCCATGCATAAAATGCCACCTCATTTCATGTGCAAATGAAGCAATCTAACTGCAGTGCAGATAAATGAGTCCCTGGTTCTTTTATTCTTTAAAATGACCTTGAACACTTTGGAATTTAGAACTGAAATATATCAGCTTTTTCAATAAAATCATGCATCATTGTCCCTTTATGACTTTTCCAAGACCAACTTTCTCCATAAAGCAGCGCTGTTCAGGAATTCAGAAATACATTTTAGAGAGCAGTTATGACTCTACTGTATTTACACTCTTCTACCATAGATGATTGATGGTTGTGTGTTAATGGTAACCCAGAGATAAACAAACGCCTAACTCATTCTGATGCCAGTGCTTCTTTTAGGCTGCTTACTGGGACTGTTTGATCTGGAATATTAATAATTTTCAGCCATGCATTAAGTGTAATGACCTTCCAGAAAGGGTCAAATAGAAAAAACTACTTTTTTATATAATCATTTTCACACTATTTGTATTTAATAAGTAAAGATTCAGCCCTGGTGTGAATACTGATCCTAATAGTAATTGTAATTAGTATGTATATTAATGTATACATGGTTATAATTTGACAAGGGCCTACATTCCCTTCTATCCTTATGATGATGAACACCAACAGCTCATCATTTCTCTCATCATTCCTTTAGTATCATAAGTCAGTCAAGAAAAACTTGTATTGTGAAGAAGAAGCAGTGAGGAGATTTGATTCTTCCAGCATAAGAAGTTGATGACCATCAATCCGCAGACCTGTCAAATATATCACCAGATGGAACAATGATCACAGATGATTCTGCAGAACATTCATATTCATTAAGAATGTTTTGTAACAGGTGCAAACTGAATAACTAAAACACTTGGTTAAGGTTAGGCAATGTTTGCGGTCACAGTTAAAACAAGATCTGGAGTCTACAGCCCTGCTACCAGCACTTTAGACTGTATGTGCTTTGGGCTGAATGTATTGTCAGCATGCTAACATACTCACTGTGACAATGCTAACATGCTGAGTAGTATGTAGCACTACATTTACCATATTTCCAATCTTAATTTAGCATGAAAGTCATTAGTTTTGCAGGTTTTGGGTCAGAAATCAAAAATTTTGACAAATTCACATTTTGATCATCAGATAATGTTTATTTATAAAAATACTTTAATTCATCATGATATGTACTTGGATGTGTGCAGGACATTTAATTGTAGTTTATTATTGTAATTTCACTCAAATCCACAAATGGTGGTGAACCATGTATGTCTACATCAAATGTTGTGCCACTTCATCAAATAGATGTTGAGATATTTCACTTGTTAAGTGTAAATTTTGAGCAGTCAGGGATCACCAAAGTCAGCTGGATTCATCATTTGAGAACCATGCATATCTGTACAAAATTCCATGGCAATCCAGGGGGGAGAATCCTCTTCATTTGCTTCTCATTCAAAGGCACCCAGAGAACATAGACTCACACTATTAGAACGTGAAATACAGGACTGATCAAAAGTGTTAGTTCTCTGAACAGACTCACTCAACTTTCTTCAATCATATTTGAAGTAAATAATTTGCTCAAGGTTAAAGCTGAATTCATAATCCATCAAGTTACAATCAGAGTGAAAGTTCAAGTATACTTCTAGCTGCCTAGCTAAACAAAATTAATCATCATTTCCCACCTTAAATGCAATCCAAACTCCATCAAGACCTGTTACCCGTTACCCACAACAGAAGAAATTATACTTTTGGATCGTCTTACTCCCATCTCTACACAGCTGAACCTACCTATCTGATCTGACTGCCTTCCAATCATATGTGTCGACTCACCTTTGTTGCTGTTTTAAGACGCAGAGTACTTTGTGGTGACACTAAAGCCAAAATTATACCTCCAGCATCCACCTGTCCACCAGGTTCTGATTTGGTCCACATGATGTAAATGTCATTATCCGCCCATTCAAGAGTGTCTGGGCAGAGTTGATTCTAAAGGCCCCCCCATAAATCCAGCGTTAATCATCATTGGGTTTGTTTAAAGTGAATTATGCATGTCACTTCCAACGGTAGTATATATATAAATAAAACAAACTGCAACGAGAGTGGGTGGAGTCAGGTGGTCAGGTCTCCTACTATCATTGCAAACCGTGGAACACGTCCCCCAAGCTGACAGTACAGCAACACTATTCAATTCAATTCAATTCAATTCAATTCAATTTTATTTATAGTCCCAAATCATAACAAACGGGTTATCTCAGGACACTTTACACTGTAGGTATAGACCACACTCTATGACTTATTTATGATTTACATAGACCTAACAATTCCTCCATAGAGTATGGTGGCAATGGAATTCTTCACTATAACCGGCAGGAACTTTGGACAGACCCAGCACCATCCGTCTTCACCAGTTGGGGAGGAAAAAGGAGAGAGAAAGATCGACAGACAGAGACAAAGACAGACACAACGATAGACAAACAGACAAACTTCACGAGATGCAAGCAACCACAAAGTAACAGTGACTATAGTGATAGATAAAGCAATGTGAATAAGACTTACAAGTCATGGCAGTTAATACAGCAGAAATGCAAAAAAAAGGCACAGCTAGATTGACAGAACATGACAATGATAATCATTATGGTGGCAAACATGGAGTTGAATTAGTTACATGCATTGATGAGACATGACTGATACAGACAGACAGGATAAAAGCTCAGAGTATCAGCAACAGGATTATCTCCCGGCAGACTAGGCTTATAGCAGCATCATTAAGCATGACAAAATCATCTTAAAAATAACAACATTGCTAAGGGCTCGTAAGCCCTAGCTGTAAACTTTATCAAAGAGGAAAGTTTTAAGTTTACTCTAAAATATGGGGACTGTGTCTGCCTCCCGAATAACACTTGGGAGTCGGTTCCACAGGAGAGGAGCTTGGTAGATGAAGGCTCTGCCTCCCATTCTACCTTTGGAGACTCTAGGAACGTAGTAACCCTGCATTCTCAGAGCGCAGCGATAAAATGGCACGGTTAGGACTTAGAAATTCTGACATGTGTTGGAGATGTTTTTGTTCATTTGTTGTATTCATGCCCCATGATAGACTTACTATGGTCTAAGATTATCTCCTTTATTAGACGGTAGGGTGTAGAACAGCAGAATAGTGTTGCACTGGAAAACAAAAGAAGTTTTACAGGTGAAGGAATGGTTGAGATAGCCAAGATTGCTTCCTACGAAAGACTTAGTTATAGGTTGCAAGACAAGGAAGACTTATATCCACAGATGCTTTCAGACAAGCATGGGAAAAGGAACTAGGTGAGGAGATTTCCAAAGATGCATGGGGCAACAGCTTGCATTATATATATACATGTTCGATCAATGCTAGACAAAGTTACTGCGTAGGTTGTACTACTCGAAAAGAAAAATACTACCAAACTAGTATTTTCCCAGAAACATCACCTCAATGTGATAAATTGATTTCAACACTTTTTTCTTAGGGCTATAGGATGAAAAAAATAATAGGAAAAGTAGAGGCCCTCGCTTTGAATGATTTCAGCACATCTGCACCCACAGGACATCACTAGTTTCTCACACTGCTCTGGTTTGATCATGGTCCATTCTTCTTTAGTCTCTCAGTCACCAAGGATTTTCCAAAGATTCTCTATGGGGTTTAGATCTGGACTCTGGGCTGGCCATTTCATTGTTTTTAATATTCTTAGCTTCAAGGAACCGTTTAACCTGTTTTGCAGTGCGACAGGGGGCATTGTCTTGCATGAAAATTGCAGCTCATTGGAGACAACTGCAGTGGAGGTATTGAATGTTGTTGAAGGAGGTTCACATAAACATTTGCATTCACCCTGTCATGTAGCTGTACAAGAGGCCTAACTCCTGCTGCAGAAAACATTCCCCAAACCAATCCAAATGGAACTGACTTCTTTACACACTTTGGGTTCAGTCTTTCCCCAGTCCTACGCTGAACATAATGTTTCCCATTAGACCCAAATAAATTGAACGTCCTCTCATCACTGAAGTCTCCTCTGTCCACACAACATGCTCCTCGGCAAAGGCAAGCCTAGCCTTTTTATTCTCTCTGCTGATGAGAGGTTTGGTCACTGCAGAGTAGGCTTTCAGTCCAAATTGTATTAAAAGATGAGACACAGTGTGCAGAGACAGATCCTTGCCCTGTTCAGCACTGAACTGGAGACCAACTCCAGCTGCGGTGTTGAACTGATTCCCCACTGAGAGTCTTATAATCATAATCTCATAATCCTGTCCTCTGGTGCACTTGTTTAAGTGGACGACCGGCCTTTTTGAGGGACTTAAATAAATCTGTGTCCTTGTAAAGTTTCAATCTTCTTGAAATCACAGACTGGGAACGCCCAATCTCTCTCTGATGGCTGAGAGGGTCATCCCTTTGGCCGTCATCTGGACAGCATGCTGTCTCAGGGTTTCAGTCCCCTTAGAGCAGCTCACCACCTTGCAAAGTTACCAGGAGAGCTGCAGATAAAAAAGGTGTGTCCACCAATTAAGTCAATTGTCAAGGTGCCAGATTAACACCAATAACTGGGAGGAATCTGCACAAGTAACATGAAAGAAAACACTTTCTGGTCGCTGCTTGCAGTACAGTTTGTTTAGTGTGTGTGAAAATAGAAAGAGAGAGAGAGAGAGAGAGAGAGAGAGAGAGAGAGAGAGAGAGAGAGAGAGAGAGAGAGAGAGAGAGAGAGAGAGAGAGAGAGAGAGAGAGAGAACATGCAGCAAAAGGGCCACAGGTCAGAATCCAACCCGGCCGCTGCAACACTCATTCTAACAAGCCCGCGCAAAGATGTGCATGCACAGATCATTTTCTGCACTGCATTCTACTAAACCACTGGATAAAAGTGTCTACTTCATCGTGTTGTTGTGGCGTCAAGTACTACCACACGTCACATCCCGTTGAGAGCTGCATCCAATCCGAAACCAGGCTTCACTCGGGAGAAAAGAGCCCCTGCTTTCCCACAGGATAAACAAGCGGCCACTCAAACGGCACTCACATACAAACAGGGGTGTTTTGGCGAGATTGACCCACCTCATTCCGGGTAGTCTACCCTAATGGAAACACACCTAATGCTTGAATTTGCTGTGCAAATTAAGAGTGGATAACTGAGGAACATAACAGCAGATTAGATGAGTGGACAGCTTTTCTTTGCAGGAGACTAAGGGCGTGATCACACTGTCCTCCCGGACCACGACCCGGACTTTAGGGTACTTGTCCCCCCTCCCTCTCCCCCCCCGCGCCCCAGCCCCGTTTGTACTCACACTACCTGGGCCTCGGCCAATGCTTCTTGCTGTCCATACGCCTTCAAGCCGTAACACGTCACACGCATTTATCGCGTGTGTGTGGCTTTGTTTACAAATCTTTCCGTAGACCTCGGAGTTTTTGTGCGTCTTGTCGACGGTTTTTGAATATTTTCATCCGACCAAATCTGCAGTAAACACAACGTGAACCTTTCACCACCATTGTTGTTGTTGTAGTTAAATGTCCGTGCATGGTCCGTCTTTCTATTTACATGTCCGAACAGGCGGACATAACGCTACTGCCGTAGGGCTCGTGCTCGTACATGCGCGCACGCTCTTGCTCGTACATGTGCAAACGGCTCCGCTAAAGCCCACCTCTTTCAAGCGGGCCGTGGCGGCCCAGCTGGCCCCAGTTGAGCGCGGAGCGGGTGCGCTCACACTACTTAAAGGTACTAGACTTTAGCTGAAAAACCGGTTTTGGCCGCGGCCAAAAGGACAGTGTGATCACGCTCTAAGAGCTTAAAATATGTACCTTGTTATTGCAGCCTCACTCCACTCCAACTAATGTTAGAATTTCCTGGGCCCTCTCTCCAACGTCACTGCTGCTGCTTCAACTGCTGGTACTGGTGGGGGGAAAAAAAGGACCCACAGGTCGTCACTGCACCAGCTGCCTCACCACTCTAAATCTTTATCCTTTTCCTCTTTCAAGTGCTGTGTGATTGCATGTGGCACAGAGCGTAAACAAGAGAGAGATAGTTTGTGTCTCGTGTGTTTCGCTTATTTCTGAATTTTGTGTTCTAAGGGAGACAAGTGTGTATTTGTTTCCAGAGAGTACTAATTCAGATTCATAACTCCTGAAGAAGGCCTGTCCCGTCATCCTCCATTCCACAAGTAAAGCCCACAAACCCCCAACCGCATTGCTATCAACTCCCCCTCTCCTTTATCAGACTCTTCCTCCTTCCCCTGCTCGCTCTGTCACACGGATTCAACGGAGCTGAAAATACATGTCTGAACTCGCCGTTGGGAGGCAGCGGGAGACAAGGCTTGTCAGCGGGAGGGTGAAGAGGAAGAGGAGGGAGGGGTGTGGGGGGGCTACACTTCTATCTGCCGCCGATAAAGATGGTGAATCTCCCCCTCTGCCCGTCGCCGTCCCTGTCAAGTGACCCGCCCCGCTGCACACATCACCCCTCGCCCCAGACACTCTTACATACTCCCTCACCCTGTTTTCATTCCTGTCACCCTTCTTCCTCATATGTTTGTATTGTAACAGTGAATTGAATGCCTTCTCCTCCTCCCCTTCCTCTCATCTCTTATAATGTCTCTCCCTTTCTTGACAGTTTTTCCCCCACCTTTTCCTTTTGCTTTACACTTCCTCCTTCTTCTCTCCTCTGATGACAACTCCACCCTCCTCCTGTCACACTCTCTCCTTCTTCCTCTTCCTCCTCTCCACATCTACAAAGCTTTTTTTGTTCTGAGGCAGATGACTGATGACAGGTTAATAAGAATAATGAAAGCTCTTTATATTAATTTTCTATCATTACAAGATTTTGTAGAATTGCTGCACTATCTATACTTTTAAAACTTGAATGTCTTAAATGTGACCATTTTACAAAGAGTTTCAAAGTGCACCAGGTAATGTAAATTGTTACCTCAAACTGTAGTAAGAGGTAATGTTTTGATTTTTTAGGATGTAATGGACAGCTTTCTGCTAAGCTTTGCAGCTGTACAGCTTTCTCTGTATAGAACCGTCACTATACAAAGCTAAAGATTCAGATATTTTTCTTTTTAAACGAGAGGGAAATTGATCAATGCCCATTAATCAGTACATGGACCCTGGCAGTATACCATTCACATTGAGATGGACCTGTGACATTGACCTGTTCTGGACAACAGAAATACAATTGACATGACTTGACCCAAAGCATGTTTTGTTTTATTTTTATTCATCACTGGCCATTAGCCTGCTAATGCCATGTATTGTCTACACTCTTTCACTATTTCCACTGGGCATTGAGTATCTACTTGAAGCATGTGACACCCACAGAAGCAGATGATGGGCACACAGAGAAAAAGAAAGAACTTTCTTAAGAAGTTGCAGTGGAAAATACCTAGAGTCGTAGCTTAATGCTTTTATTTAATTTGTTTATGTCAACTGTAGAGTACAAATTGACATCTCTTCTGAGGTCAATAGTAGCTCAGGGCTAGTCACTCAGAGAAAGGAAATTGATTGAATTTTTACTGTAAATGTGTTTTTCAGATTAGTTTCATTGCTATGTTTAAAATGTCCATTCCTTGGGATCTGGATTGATCTCACTAAAAGGGTAATAACAAAAGGAAACATAATTCCTTGCTTAAATCCACCTTTATCATTTCCTGAACGGCCTTACTTCCTTCCTCTCCACAGACCACAGTAAGCTTCCTGTCGGTGATGAGTTTTGTTTGGAGAGCACACATTGATAGTCAGGGAATAATTCCACTTTGTCAACATTTGGGCTCGGTGATGCGATGGTATACGATTGATTGTACTGAGAATGCTATCCAACATCAAGAGAGGTATAATAATAGGTGTTCACTTCAATTATGTCTGTCAATATGGGGACAATGAACAAAACAGGCACAATGCAAATCAAATCAATAGCATAAACCCAAAGGCTGTGAAACAGTAGCACTTGGATCTGCTCCAGAAAACCTGATCTCTGTAGTTTGTGAAACAAAGTTGTGTCGATCATGTTGTATTGATCTGTACTGACCTCTGTCATGTAGAAAAAGAGACCGTCCTGGAGCCGTTCGTGCTGAAGGACCTGCTGCCGTCTGCGCTGGGAAGTTACTACCGTTACACAGGCTCTTTGACGACCCCGCCCTGCAGTAAGGTGGTGGAGTGGATCATCTTCAGCAGACCCATCTACGTCTCTTACAAACAGGTGAGAAACAACACAGAATTGGTGGACAATATCACACTTGTTTTTTATGGGATTTAAAAACATTTGATCAAAGATGAGGTTACATATATATGTTGTTTCAGGTGAAAAGTATGGAATCAGCCATATTTAGGCCTCTTATCTCAGAATAAGTGAGTGATAACTGAATCAATTTGTTACCTGAAATATTCAACCATCATCATTATCTTGAGGTTTAAGGTTTTCCATTGGTTTCACAAGGTAACTACTGATCTTCTTCATCTGTATTATATGTGGTGTACCACAAGGTTTGATTTTAGGCCCAATTTTATTTTCCATGTAAATGCTCCCACTTAGTCATCCAGCCAATTCAATCATCAAACGTAACATCTTATTTCATTACTATGCAGACAACACACAGATATACCTTCCTTGTTCAATTTAGAATTGATTTTAAGATTTTATCGATCAATTTTCAAGCATATCTAGTTCATAGCTATATAGTAAAAATGTTGACCTCAGGTCCCTTCTAGTTGTTGCAAAGTTGAGGCTTAAATGTTAAGGTGACCGCACTTTCACCATTAGGGCCCCTTGACTTTGAAATAACCTGCTTGAACTCAGTTTTTAGTTTGTCTTCTTTCTACTGTATCTTTGGGTCTTTTGTCTTCTTATTTCATTTACCCTAATTTTGTCCTGCTTTTGTTTGGCTTCCTGATGTTATATTGTACTGTACAATGCTTGATGGCTCCTCCTTCCAATAAATCATTACACTCAAGAGTGAACACATTCTAATCTCAGACGACTGGTCTCGTAGACATTCTATAAGTATTTTTCTTCAAAAGTAAACAGTCAAACAATATAAAGTGTGTTTACAGTTACTGTAGCAAATTAAATAAATCAAACTCTCACAACCTGAGACAAATAGTCTGGAAGACATAGGCTACTGTATTTCAAGTATTTTCTTCATTAAAAAAGTAAAAGATTGAACTACAGCTCCAAGATATTCATCTACCCATCCATACTCTCCTTCCAAAAACACTTGTCTGTTTGTGTATGCATCATGTATCCGGCTTACCCATGTAGCCTAACCATCTGACCCTTGCAAAAACTTTTCATCGGATTGCTGGGCATGCTGTTTCTGTTCTGTTGCTTCGAATCAGTTTGGTGGGGTTTGTGTGTGTGTGTTTGTGTGTGTGTGTGTGTGTGTGTCCTGGCTTGTGTGTAAAAACACTGGCTCTGATTGGCTACAATGAAACATGAATCTGCCTTAGCCAATCGCTTATCTGGTTGTTAACCCACCCGGTCTCCTCGCTAGCAGTTTGTGTGTGGAGCATGGAGCAAGGGGTGTGTTCAGATTACGCACTTGACGGTCCGGAAGTCGACCACGAAGTTTACCACTAGAAGGCGATGGACTGGAAGTGGTCCAAAAATACCATAACGTGATCCACAACCCCAACATCCCTTCTTATGCCCCGATTCGCTGTCTTATAGCACGTATCCTCCTGTCAATACTTAATACAAACACAATAAATACGTGGAATACACACAAGTTAGTGCACATTACTTTTTGTTGTTATATGCACAGAAAATGCACAAGAACAGCCTGGTATATTAGCAGAGATACATTGGAAATGTATAGAAATAATAACTGAGATAGCAAGGAAAGACTGGAGATTCCAATGATGTGAAGCATCTTAATTAAACATGGGTAAAAACACTGGCAGTGATGGAGAAGACCAGCAGGTGTTGACTGAAAATGCTCACTAAAAATGACGATGATCAGGGAAAAGAGCTGTCAATTTAAAAAGAACAACATCTCCGGTAGCTATTTTCAGTGTTTGTAAATGAGGAAATGTCTGAATGAGGAAAAGTCTGAAGCTTTCATCTTCCTTACTCAGTCTAAAGAACCCTCAGACTCGTCCCCCTAATAAGACTAAATGGGTTTGCTTAAGAGCAGCAGTGGAGCAAGCCAAATGTGGATGACACGTCTCCAACTTTAAGTTAGAAGACCAGATCAGTGTAAAGCTGACAGTAGGGAGATGTTAAAAAGCCTGATGGCCTTGGCTGCATTACTGCCTGGGAGACAGAAAACCAAAGAGTGAGGTAATGCTCTTTAACCACACCTCTTACAACCAGCAAAACCTCACCGACTCACACACAATTTAACACAGGTAAGCACAAACCAAACACATTTAGGGCTACAACTAACAAAAATTTTAAGTATTAATTCATCTCTCAATTTCATGTTTCTATTTAAAATGTGAAACAAGACCCTAATAAATGCCAACATATTCCTTGAGATGTCATCATTTTTAATATAAAACTCTTGGTTCAGCTGATTGGCCAATTGTTTCTAAACCAGAAGAAAACACCATTATTGAGCCCAACGCCTGTCCTATATGAATCATTGGCCAAATTGGAGATGTGGGCTTTGTAACTCAACATACAATTTCTTAGTTCCTTTCTCTTCGCTGTGTAAACAGCTATGTGAATCTACAAAAAAAACTGTTTCGATGAACGTATGTTTCTGTAGCTGTATAGAACATGTGTTGCACAGTTGTAGGGGCAGCTGATTATAGTCTACCTCTCATTCAGTGTGGTGTCCTCAGTTGTTCAGTATGTGCTCCTTTCTGGCTGCCAAGACCAAAAAATGTATAAGTAGAAAGAGTTGTTATGTGTGGGGTGTCTAGGCTATGTAGGTTTTAATAATATAAATTTCTGCTCCAGGCTTGAGCACCAGTGCTCTTTCAACAACAACAGAATTGTTTGAATGCACTATGCCCACACAAGCACCATTGACAGAAACCCTCTACTGCATAGTTACTTTGAGGAAACAGTTTTTCTGACCCTGAAAAAAATCCATTTCTCATTTCTCATCTCAAGGACAATCAGACGAAAAATGTCAAAGTCAACAACACTGCGTACAGTTGACAAAAAGTAAAAGTAAAAGAGAGTTAATTGTTGTGCCCTAAATAGTGCACTGCAGTGAGTGTACTGACATCAATTACACTAAATTTCCCAAGTAAGTGCTGTCTGAAATCACACAATGCCCCCGAGCACTTACTGGGAAAGACTGTATATTTTTCAAAAAGCTTTTCCAACAACTCTTCTGACTCTGCACACCGCCAAAAATCCTCATGATCCTCTGTTTACATTTATAAAGTGAATCTAGTTGTTGCCACTCCATTGGGCTGTTGTTCCGTCAATTTCCAGTTTGAATAAAGTCCTACCACTTCTTACAGTCTCCAACCCCTGGTGTTCAGAGGACGAGTCACTGAGGGAAGACACTCAGTGTTGGAAATAACATGTACGCTTGTTTTGATGCAATACATTGCAAACAGAGGCACAGAGCAGTAAACAGACAGTTTCACTACTTAGTTAGTGTCCATTTTCACATTTTAATGAACACCTTGCAGCCAATCAGAATCAGTCAGGCTATGGTATAAAGCCACAGGTACAAAAACCCATTTCAAACTTGCTACATGCATTTCAACCACTGTATTTTTTTAGCTTTTATCAACAGATATGTCTTTCCTCCATTTATGTCAGGTAGGAAGTTAAACTTTTGTTTTCAAAGTTCTGCACTGAAAAACAGTTTTCCCAAATCCCCAGGAATCTAAAAAGTAGGGATTAGCGAATACAGCATTATCTGTATCTGTACCCGTTTACCACATGAATTATCCGTATCCGCAACCCGGAAGTGGGCGGATTTTAACCTGGAAGTGGGTCAAGATGTCTTGAAATGGCCAGAGCTTTAACCTATGTAATTTTAAGCATGTAATTGAGATGGGTTGATCAGAAATAGTTGAGCATTGAGCTTCAGATCAATGGTTTTGATCACGACAGCAAAAAAACTATTTACACAAGTTTACAACAATGAATACAACATACTCAACATGATGTTCTTGTTTTAACTTTTAAAACACCCATGTTAAACAGGCCCTTTTCACAGCATAAATAAACCTATTTAGGACTTGTTTACAAAAAACATTGTAATCTGTATAAGTCATATCTCCATGACAACACAATATTTTTGTAACAAGCTAGTTTTTATTTTATTGGACGTTAAAGTTTATGAATAATTAGGGGTGTGACCTCTTGAATGACAGTTAGCCTCTGGATCTCACTTCTCCTCGGAGGCTAGTTGTCAGGATTAGCATCATAAGCATGCTGACACCGTCATCTGGACCTGGACTGCATTATTCGTGTGGTGGTGTTTCTACAAGTCATAAGATGGTTTGCTCTTCAATTGACTGTACAAAGGGTTAAGGAACACACCATGTTAACGTTAGCTCTGTTATGCTCATTAAATAGCTGCACTTGCACCATGATTCTCAGTACATCTATGGCACATACACTAGATGCTAATCTGGAGCACCAGTAGGATACGGGCTGTGAGGGTTGGTGTTTTACAGTCTATGAGCATGGTACTGGGTTGAATATCAGTTTAAAACATAGATCATAAATGCTGCCTGCACTTCACTCCCGGAGGCGGTATAGTCTCTGCTAGAGACGTGGGACTCCCACTCCTGTTTATCTGGTAAAGTGTTCTGTTTGCCTAGCTCCCGGGCGGTGGAGCTAATGTGGCTAATTCTGTAAACATCACCCACGCGGTCGTATCTCCCTCCCCCCAACGTCACATTGATGCCCTTTTTTGGTAAGAGGAAATGAGGAGGAGTCAATGTCTGACAAGATGGCGGCTCCCAGAGGTGAATATGATTGGATCAGGTAGAGAGAACAGACCCAGACGAAGAGGCTACGTCAATTTTTTATACAATCTATTGGAAAAACAGAGAGCTGCTCTGTGTGTGAGTGAGAGCCTGACACAGCAACACGGTCTGCATGTGTGTAGAGGAGGAGCGCTGTGACACACAGTTCGCTACCCTATGATGATTTTCATTCAATCCCAGCACGGATATTGACGTTTATTACTCGTATATTACTCGGACTCAGCAAAAGTGCTTTATCTGTACAAGTATCCGGCTCATCTCTACTAAAAAGATATTACATACATACAGGACTGTTAAGCCTTATTGGGAGGGGATTACTTTAATGTGGGGACATGGGGTAAAATAATATTACCTCAGGACGTCTGTAATACAAATGGCCAATTTGCACTGGATTAAGAAACCCCTGTATTCTACCAGGAGTGGGAGAGGTTTCTAGATTTATGCACTACATCACATCACTGTCTCCATGTCCATGCTACGTTGCTTCCTAATATCACAAAATTAAGTAAACACGAAACTAAGGGACAGAATTGATGAGTCCCTTTTTAAGCGCCTCCATGCTCAAAAAAATGTGGAAACTACGTATTGACAGGATATCACAGATTATAATAGTTTTTTTGTTTTTTTTTACAATTTATTTATTGAAGTTTTTCAAACACATAACAGTATCCAAACAAATTACATGGCCCTGGCGATTTTCCTGCGGAGAGCTTACCAATTGCATTCAAAACCTCCTGTTTATTACTATCTTCCACTAGGCTCTCCAGTGTCCCCACTTCCATCCCTGGAACGTCCAGCCCCTCTAAAAAGTTCATAAGTTTATGAGTAGCGACCCCCTGAGAGGAATACAAGTAAACATAGAAACCTTAAAAATGTCATTAATACGTTTGGGGTCATGGACTACTGTGGCATCATCCCTGGTCTTAACTGAGGGGATGCATCTAGAGTTTTCTTCTTTTCGTATCTGCCAGGCTAATAATCTACCACTTTTATCCCCATGCTCGTAGTATTGTGGTTTTGTTCTAGCCATGGCATTCTCAAACATCCTAGTGGTTAGCAGATTACATTCGGTCCTTTTGTTGTTTAAAAGATTTAAAGTCGTTTCACTATGAGTATGAGAATGTTCCATTTCGAGATTCCTAATCTCTGATTTAAGTGTCTTGGTTTTCAACATATATTGTTTTTTTTCCCATGATGTACAACATAGTCTCATCTCTCACGTAAGCTTTTAAGGATTCCCACACAGCCGTAGGTGAGGCAGTCCCTCTATTAATGCTAATAAAACTGTCCATTTTATTACTAATAAGTTTAACATAATCTACATCGTTAAGTAGGTGTGTGTGGGGAATCACCAAAGTCTGTAACTACTAGTAGCATTCTTTTGAGCCATCTGGAGCATGAGAGGAGCATGGTCCGAGTGAGTCATAGCTAGATAGTTGCATGAGGATATAAGGTGAAATCTGTAAGCATGAGAAAGAAAAATATCAATTCTGGAGTAGCTTTTATGAGCATGTGAGTAGAAGGAACACTCATGTACTGACTTATGTTTTTCTCCCCATACATAAATATTAACTAACGTGATAGATTCACCTGATGTAGAGCCTTTAAGTATCAAGTATCTGCCCTGTTTGTCTTTCTCAACATTTTCTACTTGTAGAGGGACATTTTTACCTATCACTGTAGCAACACCTCAAGATTGGGATGGGAAGGAGGAGTAGAAGGTCTGCCTTTGCCATTGGCTTGTTAGTCTAACATGCTTAGCATCGGTTAGATGAGTCTTCTGTAGTAGAGCTATATCTTTTTTATGACTCCTAAGGAAGTTAAGTACCTTTCTATGTTTTGACAGGTCATTGATGCCATTAGTATTCCATGTCAAATACTTAAAAGCTACCGTTGTGGCAATCTATTTGAATCTATTTCTCCTATGAGGCGACGTAAGATCCAGAAACAGTTAGGGCAATAAATCCAGGCTATTGTCTTATCTATGAGATACACTTCTATGTCTTGTATGCAGAGTGAGAGTGTAACAGGAAAAAACAAAAAGAGACTAAACGGGAAAATCCCCCCTCTTGCCCCACTCCCTCCCCAACTGAGGGAGTGCTTAACCAAGCCAAGTTCACACCAGGAAATGACCACCATTTAAGGTGAGGGAACAATGTATGTAATAACAATTACCCCAACATAGTGGAGGGCCCTCCAGGATGGGGGGACTTCAAACTACATACACACACGTAAAACCATAGAGCCAAAAACTTGTAATTAGCAGACCCTTTAGTTATCAAATGAAGTGATGCTTATAATAACCAGTCATCCTGTAGTTGCATTATAAATAATAGCCATCGCCTCTGTAATCAGATAAGAGGAGAAAAAAGACAGTGCTATGTGTACCTGATAGACTGCTCCTTAACTTTAATTTACCATAACCACGCCATATGCGTAAAGACGCGCCACAGCAGGGTTAACGGAGCCAGTCCATCTCAAATGAGTGATATTTATCAACGTAATGAAATTAAAAATGAAAATAAGCGAAATAATAAAGTGAGGTAATAAGGGCAGTGGCCTGTGTTTTATCAGAAGGGGATCCCGTTAACTGGCAGTTATAGTAGCATAAAGTACGTCTGCCTTTATGTAGTGATTTGAACATTTTATAAACATAATTTAAAGCAAAAATGTAACCCCCTCTAGTAACCTACTTACATCAGGGGTCTGCGATAAAGATGAACAAGTTTGAACAGTGTCCAAAAGAAGAGTGGAAGCCAGGCTACGTACAAAGTGATGCTGGGAAACGGCAGACATGCAGTTACTCCAGGAGACAGCGACCCTGCGTTGGAGCAAGCACAAAAGTCCTCTGGCCAAACAGGTCCATGTTACTCAAGCACTGTTTGAGCGGTGAAATTGCACCAGCAGGAAAAGTAAGTTTCTTCGGCCATCAGAGAGCAGTCCTGTCCATCTGTCACTATTATAGGTCCCTTGAAATCACGAAACAGGATCGAGATGTGTAATCCGGTTTACCATGTAGTAAATTAGACTTGTGGCAGCACATCTGGGTGAGATTTCTTCAGATAATTTTCAGCAGCCTATGGCGTTGCGCCTTACCCCCTCCAGATCCATTGACAAAGAGGTTGGATGCAGCAGCCTGAAGGTGATCTTTTCTTTGAGTTTCCTTTTCAGTGGCGCAAAAGCTTTCCTCTTCTTGTACAGGGCTGTTGACATATCTCTGAATATCATTATGGTCGAGTTGCCATATTGCAGTGAACTTTTGTTCCAGGCCGCCTCGATGATCCTGACCGTATCAGAGAAGTGAAGCAGCCGAATCACAATGGCGAGGGGTCTGGCGCCATCTACTCAGCGTTGCTGCAGAGACCTAAAGATTCCCCTTCTAAGTCAAGCATCTTGGGTAGCCATTCTTGTATAAATGCTACCGTGTCCTTCCCCTCCACTCCTTCCGGAGAGCCTACCAGCCTCAGGTTCTTCCTATGGGCTCAGTTCTCTTGGTCATCCAGTTGTTCCCTCAGGTCACTCAGTTCACCGTCCGTAGTTTTTTTGTAGTCATCCAGCTCACGCTGCATGGCGGCAAGCGAGTCATCAAACTCACATTGCTTACCCTCGATGCGCTGTACTCCAATAGCTTCGTTATCTTTGGCAATCTTTTCCATTGTTTCTGAAAGCCTATTTAAACGTCCTTCAATCACAGACTCGATTCTTTTTATTCCTTTCTCCATCTCAGAAATGAACCACTGAGACGCGTGCTGTGGAGGCTGGTTAACTAGCCCGCCGTCTCTGCTGCTAGCACTTGCTTGTTCTTCTCATCTTTATTTCCGTTGTTCTTCTTCAGTGGCATGGTCTCATTTTCAGGGTTTCCACTTCTTAGAGCACGGTTGGCGTGAAGTTGACTTGGTAAAAAATTGGCAGAAGGCTAATTTCAGTGAGCTAGTAAGCAGAGGGTGGCGCCATGCATCTGTTCTCTATGCCGCCATAACAGGAAGTCGACAAGACTAGTTTTACCTGACGTATTCACTCCGGACCATTTTACAGAAGGTAACAATTTGATGTAATTTTTACTGACATTCTCCAGAGTAATTACTGACGTGGTGCATTCGGACAGGCATAACCGTTGGCCTTTGAAATGTTGTAACTAGTCATGAAGACTCTTTCATTCCAAAGGTTCTGAGAAATTTTGGCCATGTGAGGACAAATTCCTGCCAGTAAACTTTAAAACTTTTGACTTGATGAGAAGCACCTGAACACAGTCTGTGTGTGTGGAAAAACTGTGTGCAGGTTCAGGATCAGTCTTCTAATGGACCCACCTTTGTGAAGCAGCTTCTTTAAAGGAGGCAGAGCCTCAATTAGGACGGAGCTAAGATTTGTTGTGTTATGCTCTGTCGTGGCCCATCATTAGACTACAGGTAGAAATGTCAGGTTATCAGGGTTAGCTATGATTACAAAGGAATAAACACTATTTATTTATATTATCTATTTATTTAAGGTTCATCTATTATACTACTTTTCTGGTGTTCATTTATTATTCATGACTCCTATAGAGAAGCCTGACACGATTCAACGCCCAATAAACTATGTTGATTTTGGGGAAACTTTTCCTTTCCTCTGTGCACTTTCTGCAGTCTCTGTACCAGGTCCCAAGGCCCGGCGCTCTCGTCGTATGGCACCATGGTCTTAGCAGCCAAGCATGGTACTGCAGCACTCGCAAGTGGGGGTCCTGTGCCCAGAAGCATATTCGCTCATTCACTCCCATACATGCGGGGAAGAGGAGATCTCTACTGAAATATTTAGATACAAATCAAAAAGCTCAGAATTATCATCAGACCCTCTAAATGTTTTTTATTTTTTCATACTTTTAGACCTGACCAAAATGGAGTTATGGGCAGAAGAAGGAGGGTGTGTGGCTAAAAAGAGCCGTAGTGAAACATATTCAGCAGCTTAGTTCCCGTCTCCCTAAAATCCCAGTGTAAGGCTCCAGCAGAGACACAACAATGCTGCTCACACTTTAAAACATTGTGTCCAATGTTTTTTTAGATAATTTATCTCATGGAAACATGACCTACATGAAACTGATAAATGTTGTTTTAGTCACGGACATATTTGATTATAGGAGAGGATTTCTAACATTGTTAGTAGGCTAATATAAACATTAAACCTTGATACACTACAGTTATCAACTGCCGGTTAATGGAAGAAATACTAGAGGACAACAAAGCTCCTTTTTATCTTATTTTTGGCAAAGACATGGCTAAAAATGAAATTCATTGCTGCATTACATACGACGCTGCAATGTGCACGTCTGCTTTATGTCCATGTCACAGTTAGCACAATAGAAAAATGTATGTGTCTGATTGGAGCAATCTAACTACCAAATGTATTTTTCAAAGGTGGCCGTAACGTAAGTGCGCACTTACATACAATCATATCCGCCACAGTAGATATGAGATGTGGCCTGAAAATCATGGGTAAGATGTTTGTGAATGTGACGAGAGAGTCTTAGCACAGATGCTGCTGTTAGAGAAACACAACAGGGAAACCACAGCAGGGTAACACTGGCTCAAACTGATGACAGTACCCGGGGCAGATGCTGAGGCTGCTGTCAGTCCGGTGCTCTACTCATGAGTGCGGAGCGGGGAAGTTGTCTGTCCTGTCCGGAGCTTAGGCACTACGGGGGTCGACTGCAGTTTAAGATGACGGCGTGTTTTCATACTCAAGTGACCCCTCCCACACACACACACACCACCACCACCTCGTTAGCGGCTCGTTTCCACGGTCCCACATGTATGGTGCTGACGTAATCTTTTTTTTTAACACTCAGGTGTGAAGTGTCGTAACGTTTAACAAACCCACATATTAGGATCCTGAATCAGCCTGTCTACCCACTTATGCCTGGTGCTTGGATCTTTAGGAGCTAAAGAAAAATGGCTTTCCCTCACACCCACACAAACACTTTTTTGGAGACATTTCTAAAGACCTCCTAACTGCAGTGAAAAGAGCCAACTGCAGAGCGCGCCGGCAGGTCAGGGCACAGCAGTGACGGACCTGAGGTGGAGCAACATGACCATGCAGGGAAGTCCGGCATCATCTACATAGATAAATTCACAAAATTTGAAGAAAACGCTAATAGCAAACAAATCCTAGCGTTCAGAGCTGAGCACAGCTGACCCATGTACATCATTGTTTGATACTTTGGTGTCTTTTAACATGACTATACAACATTATGAAAACATTTTTAGGCCAGAAAAGACAGAAAGCATAACAGGTCCTCTTTAACTTAACTTTCACTGTTTAATCCAGGTATGTGTTGTAGGTACTTTAGGTTTAATTGGATCAAAAGTGTGACTTCCAAATGAAATATTTGAAAAAGGAAATTAATAAAGAAAAATTACTAAAAATTAATAACTTTAATTTATTAAAACTTCACACGGAGAACCAATCAAATGTAGGGCCTTGTTTCACGTTCAGATTATGAGATTGAGTATTCTCAATAAATTTATCGTTAATCAAGTAAATATTAGTTATCACCAATAATTATCAAAGATAATAATAAAAATTACTCTAGTTAAACCAGAGTTCCTCGGGGCACCACCGTCATAGACTGAGTGACAACTAATATAAAAGTCTCATTAAATATATTAAACTACTAATTAAGGGTTGAACACCGGTAAAGGTAATAGTTTAATCAGTTGAAGGATTTAAAAGTTATTTTCTTAATAGAGGCTGGCTCATTCATCTTTGTGTAATATTAAATCAACAGACATATGGTAAACACAAACATATTATTACTATTATTATTAACAAATTAATAAATGCAACAAACAAAACACAATAAACTAACTAAAGCTAAAAGCAAGTGTGTGTGTGTGTGTGTGTGTGTGTGTGTGAGAATAAGACAAAGAGGAGAGGTGGGGTTTGGACCCCTGTAGAGAAGGTGTGAACATTTAAGTTACACAAAAGCCAGCAGGCTGAGGATCTCAGGAGTTCTTATTGAAGTTACAACAAAGTTACAGTTCTATCTAGCCATTCATAAAGTCCTATAACATGTAGTAATGCCCAGTTGGTGATTACTTACCAGTCCATGAGATGGGAAAGATACGTTGCGTTGCTTGATGCCAGTGGCTGGTCCTTGGAAGGAAGCTGGTTGAAGAAAGGTTCTTGTCTTGGTTGTTGCTCTTAGGCAAAAGAGGACTCAGATCGCCCTTTGTTCTGCTCAGTTGAGTGGATAACGGGTTGATGATCTTACTCAATACGGGGCATTTTCAGGGCCGAAGGACAGCGAGCAGCTGCTCCAGCAGGAGCGCGTCGAGTTGAGTTCTAAGGAAGAGAAGGCCAAGAGAGAGAGAGAGAAAGGAAGTGTCCTACACTTTTAGGGGGGGGGAGGTTGCATGGCAGCCTTTGTCCCTGAGGGGTTGTCACAAACAAACTGAAAGTTCATGTTAATCCAGAAATGAACAATCATCTTTGGGGTGCCGGTTGCACCTACAGTGTCATGGTAATGTGGGCACAGTCCCTGCGGAACGAAACTTATTATATTGTGTTACTTTCTAGTATTAAGTGTTACTTTCTTGCCTAATGTTGTCACTATCACAGTTCAGGATCTCCAAAGTTGCCGTAGTACCATCATGAAATTAGATTTCAGGAAAAATCAACCTTTCCTGAAGGAAAGACAAAGCAGGACTTGTTTCACAGAGTTGATCCTCTGTTTTCAGGCACTGCCTTAAAGGCTAAATTCAGGGGGTTAAAAAAAAAAGTCTGCCCTCCTTAGTGAACACCATAGATAACATAAAAGCTAAAGTTGAATAGCAATACACCTTTTCTTTCAGAGGCTTCATTTGGGCTCTGCTGATTACACCCATGAGGAATAAATCCATATCATATGGAGGCTACATCGTGATCCCATTTGACAGTTGATTTGATTTAATTTTTTTCTCAGTGTACATCACTTAACTGGTGACAAGGAGGTGATGTAGTGTGTAAATCTAGTAACACCTCCCACCTCTGGTAGAATACAGGGATTTCTTAATCCTGTGCAAATTGGCCATTTATATTAAAGCCGTCCTGAGGTAAAATTGTTTTACCCCACGTCCCCAGATTGAAGTAATCCTGTCCGAATAGGGCTAAAAACTCAACAAGGAAGCAAGCGATGGGGGCATCATTCATCCTTCCCGGCCTCTGGCGGCTGGTTCCTGACCTTTAGCAAGTCTTTCTCAACATGTTTAAAAGTCTCTTTTGAAGTCCTTTTGTTTCCTGTCTTTTTGCTGTGCAGCTTTCAGGAGAAAACATTATGGAGAAAGATAAAAGGAGAAGGTTGGAAAGAGAATTAAAACAGATGGTGACTCTAGTTATTGTCTCTTTCTGCTTATTTGTATTTTAGTTCTCTCCCTTTTCTGCTCGTCTTTGGTTTTGGATATAGTATGAAGTAGGTCAGTGGGAGTGACAGCCATTGCTGGGGCCTTCTTTTCGAGTAGATCGATGCTTGGGCTCTTACACAACTACTCACCCTAAAGGCCTTTCTTTTTAAAACGATGTGTGGACTTTTGTATTCATGCACCTGGCGGTGTGTGTCTTTGTGTGTGTGTGTGTGTGTGTGTGTGTGTGTGTGTGTGTGTGTGTGTATGTGGGTGAGAGTTGGAGAGAGCAAAACTGTCTCAGATGTTACCAATGTAAGGATGATGACTTATGCCAGTATGGTCTCACATCACATTCACCCTAAATATGAGCTGCCAACTGCAAAGTACTGTCAAGATCAGCCTTCTAGTAGCAATTCCAAGTGGGACATTTGGCATTTTTTTTTCAGAATTTCCCATCTGGCCTTGTGTGGAAATTTGCCAACATTTACAGAAAGCAGCTAAGATGCAGCCATATGGGTTTCTTTTTCTCCTCGAGGTCTTTCAGAAGATTTAGTACTGTTAGCTTGCAAAAGACCTCCTCGAGCAATGATGAAGTGATTTGCATGTTTATTTAAATTTACACATCTAGATTGAGTTTGGTCTAAATATAGTATGGGAATGTTAAACTTTAAGACATCTAAGATACATTTAAGTGTTGTTTCATGTGAAGCAGATCCTAATTACACATTCATTTTGTTTTCCAAATGTTGTTTAACACTTGGGCTGTAGTTGTATACAGAATCCACCATTCAGTAGGTACCTCTGTATCAGTGGCGATTTCTCTAAGACTGCAAGGGAAGCTCAGCTTACCCTAAAATGTCACCCTCCAGAGAGATATGTCTGCCTGGGTGATGTTTAAAGAATTAGCCCCACCGCCCAGGAGCTAGGCTAACAGAACACGTTACTAGATAAACAGGAGTGGGAGTCCCGTGTCTCTAGTGGAGACTACACCGGCTATGATATGAAATAAAGTTTGGACCTGCACTCGACTCGCACTCCAGTGTCTCTAGCAGAGACTACACCGGCTCCGGGAGTGAAGTGCAGGCAGCATTTATGATCTATGATTTAAACTGATATTCAACACAGTACCATGCTCATAGATTGTAAAACACCGACCATCACGGCCAGAATCCTCCCGCTTCTCCAGATTAGCATCTAGTGTATGTGCCATAGATAGCAAGCTGTACTGCAAGTCATGGTGCAAGTGCAGCTATTTAATTAGCATAACAGAGCTAATGTTAACACAATGTGTTTAAACTATCTGTTTGTACAGTTGATCAAAAAGCAAACCATCTTGTTGCTGATGGAAACACACGAATGACCGCAGTCCAGGTCAAGATAATTGAGTTAGCATGCTAATGATGCTAATCCTGACAACTAGCCTCCGAGGAGATGTGAGGGCCAGAGGCTAGCTGTCACTTGAGAGGCGACGCACCCAATTTTTCATAAATTTTAACCTCTAACAAAATAAAAACTAGCCTGTTACAAAAATATTCCCTAGAATGTTTTTTTTGCAAACAAGTCCTAAATAGGTATAATTTTGCTTTGAAAACGGCCTGTTTAACATGGGTGTCAATGAGAAACTGCTCTTTTGTAAAAACTGCTACTACTGGACACTCTGAAAACTGTAGTTTTTGGCACTTCTGTATTGGATCAACCAGGAAGTCGCTGTGGTGGGGGCTTGGTACAAACTGAAATGGCATTTGGTTTTGTTCCATCATTCAATGTGGTGAACTCAATTTCCTGTCAATCTCAATCATACCACTCGGATGGGAAGGGGGGCCCATTTATTAGAATAATGCCATTACATTTGTCGAAACCACCCAAATGGAGCAAAAAGCAGTCCAAATTACCACAAGCCACCTTTTTTTTTTTTTACCGGCCCAATTTAAGCCCAACTAGGAATACTATTCAATCTGACACTGAGTAAGTCTAGTGTGATGTTGAAAATGAGATACTGTCCCCCAGTCATCATTGCCAATCAATATATAACTTGAGATGGACAAAAAGATTTAAAAAAAAAAAGATATACTATAAAAATAATATTAAAGTGTACTTAGAGTTTCTCAAAATGCTTGTTGAATTAAAAAACAATGAAAGTAAATTATCCATCCATCCAACCGCTTTTCCCTATGGGGGGGGGGAGGGGGGTACACCCTGGGTGGGGTACACCCTGGTCAGGACGCCAATCTATCGCAGGGCACATAGAGACAAACAGAGACAGACAACCATTCACACTCACATTCACACCTACGTGCAATTTAGAGTCATCAATTAACCTAACAAGTGCATGTCTTTGGACTGTGGGAGGAAGCCGGAGAAAACCCACGCTCGGGGAGAAGATTCAAGATTCAAGATTCAAGATGTTTATTGTCATATGCTCAGTTAAGACTGACGTCACACTGCACATGAAATTCTTATTTTGCACATCTCCCTGGTCACAAAGAAAGTAAAAATGAAATAAAAATATATATTTAACTAAACAGTGTCAAAAATAGAATTTTAAAAAGGCTACAATAAAGTTTAAGTAAAAAAAAATGTACAGTCTAAAAATATATGCACAGACTAAAAATTAAGCTAGATTAAAGTGAAAAGATGGAATCTTAGAACAGATCCAAGAACAATATTGCACAATTAAAATGAAAAGTTTTTAGAGTACAGAGAGTAGCAACAGTGTTTGTATGTTGTGTGTGTGTGTGTAAGTAAATCAGTTCAGGGATGTGAGGGAGGGGGGGGGTCTTGATGAGGGAGCTGTTCACCAGCCTGATGGCCTGTGGATAAAAACTGTTTGTCATCCTTGTGGTTCTGGATCTCAGACTCCTGTAGCATCTGCCTGATGGCAGCAGAGTGAAGAGTCTGTACTGTGGGTGGGTGCTGTCTTTGATGATGTTGTGGACTGTGCAGTTTTGACCAGCCGCTGGAGGGCCTTCCTGTCTTGGGCAGTGCAGTTTCCATACCAGACTGTGATGGAGCTGATGAGGATTCTCTCGACCGTACACCTGTAGAAGTTGCTGAGGATTATGGATGACATGCCAAATTTTCTCAGCTTTCTCAGGAAGTACAGTCGCTGCTGGGCTTTTTTTTAATCCTCTGCTGTGCGTTGTGAGACCAAGTGAGGTCCTCGCTGATGTAAGTGCCGAGGAATTTGAAGGTTTTCACCCTGTCCACTTCTGTCTCACCTATGCGCAGTGGTATGTGCTGCACTGTCTTCCTTCCTTCTCAATGATCATCTCCTTGGTCTTTTCTGCATTCAAGGAGAGATTATTGTCTTGACACCAGGCCACAAGTTCTGCCACCTCTGTCCTATACGCTGTCTCCGACCCACCAGTAATCAGTCCGATGACTGTAGTACCGTCCGCAAACTTTACAATACTGTTGTTGTTCTGGGTGGCCACACAATCGTAGGTGAAGAGGGTGTACAGCAAGAAACTCAGCACGCAGCCCTGGGGGGTCCCTATGCTTACAGTTCTTGTTTGAGATGTGCAGTTGCCGACTCTGACTGACTGGGGTTCCTTCATTGAGGAAGCTCAGCACCCAGTTACAGAGGCCAGGTGTCAAACCAAGAGTGAGGAGCTTAGTAGAGAGTTTATGGGGAATGACCATGTTAAACGCTGAGCTGTAGTCTATGAAAAGCAGTCTGACGTATGTATCCTTGTCCTCTAGTTGAGTGAGGGTGGTGTGAATTACTGTGTTGATGGCATCGTCTGTGGACCGGTTCTGACGGTACACAAATTGTAAAAGATCCAAGGTGTGGGGGATGTTCTTTTTGATGTGTGTCATGACTATCCTCACGAAACACTTCATCACTATAGGGGTGAGTGGGACGATTCAGGCAGGTCACAATGTTTTTCTTTGGGAGGGGAATGATGGTGGTGGATTTGAAGCAGACAGGAACAACAGCTTGTGCTAGGGACAGGTTGTAGATATCAGCAAGCACATCAGCCAGTTCCCATGAAAAGGACCCTGAGGGCACGCCCGTAGATGTTGTCTGGGCCGGCTGCTTTCCGTGGATTTGTTCTCCTCAGAGCTGTGCGCACCTCAGCTGTTGTCACGGTGAGTGGTGAGTCTTGTGCACGCTCTGTAGTCAGTGGTCCTCTCTGTTGGTTGGTGTTGAGGGCCTTGAAGCGGGCATAGAACTCATTAAGCTCCTCTGGTAGTGAGGGCTGGCTGGTTGTGGCCCATCTGCTCCCCTGCTGGTAGTCAGTGATGTGCTGCAGTCCTTGCCACATGCGACGGGAATCTGTGGTGGAGTAGAAACCCTCCAGCTTCAGTCTGTATTGCCTCTTGGCATCTCTGATGGACCTACGCAGGTCATATCTGGCCTTTTTGTAGTCATCAGCGCTGCCTGAGGCAAATGCAGCGGAGCGTGCATGTAGCATGGACCGAACTTCACAGTTGATCCAGGGCTTTTGGTTTGGGTATATCCTGCATGCAACATGCAAACTCAGCACAGAAGAGCTATCAAGGAACCCTCATGCTGTGAGGCAACACAGCAACACAGGCTCACAGCGTGCTGTCCCATGAAAGTGAATCATGTTCAACATTTTTGTATTGAACAGATTGAAGTGAACCCATACCAAAACACGGCACAAAAAAAACAGCGCAGTTTCGTACTGATACTCTATTTCAACTAACTCAAGATTATAATATCACAATGTTCTTTCACTTTGTGCAATCACACAAGTTGACATCGCAGTGACAATAATATATATATATATATATATATATATATATATATATGCAGCCCTAATGGTAAGTCAAGGTCAAATCTGTAGGTTTTCCAACGATATCGACCTGCCCACAACACTGATTTATTAATATTTTACAATCGGTCTGCCCAAAGCCACAATGACATAAACCACAATGTAGGCTAGTTGGATATTATATTCATCTAAATAAATGCAAATCAGGTTTTCTAGCTGTAAAAGACATGAGACATGAGTCTTCTACATAATAAATAAAGTCTTATTTATTATCTTTAAAGGTAAAAAGCATCTTTAGCTTGAGGCGGTGGTAACTTAATGCAGAGAGAAACACTGTGTCCCTGTTTCTCTGACAGATTATGTTGTTTTCATATAGCAACAAATACAAGCTGCCTTTCCTGTCAGACGAAACTAACTCTGATTATTTATGCTGTGACCAAGGCTGTGTGCTCTGATGGTATAGTGATTTCAGCTCCGTTTGGAGTTTGATGAGAAGGTTACAACATGGCCTGGGTGTAGGGAGGGCTGAAGGCAATCAGCCCTATACAGTATGCACATCTGCAGTCCACTGTGTGTGGAGCAACACAGATTGAAGGCAGGCCATGAATAGTAATCACTTACACACACACGCACGCAGACGCGCGTGCGCACACACACACACACACACACACACACACACACACACACATCATTCCACACTTTAAAGAGCAAAGTTTGTTTTACTAAACTTTTTAGGACATTTGACAGACGCTTCCTCCAACCTTAAAGCTGCACTAGTACTATATCTATCCTAAAGGATGAAATAATTATGCGTAAGGTGAAGGGCGTCGCTGTGGTAAGGAACACAGAGAATTATCATCCAACTTTGCAGTTGACCTCTGCTCCACAGTGTTTTAGTGGCTTCCATCAATATTATGTTGTAGTGCAGCTTTATGGATATTTGATCAAGGAAATGTGTTTAAGACTCACAACAATGGTCTGTACGTATACAAAAAATGTTGAAAATCACTGAGGAAACAACATTGACACAATAACTGGTATAAAAGACTCTCAAACTTGTATTTTTGTCTACTGACAGTATCAACTGACATTTTTCTTATTAGTATAAAGTGTTAACTCTCACCTTAACTTTGTGTTATTAACTAATCATGTAATGACTTTTATAAGAGTGGAGACTCGACTTCCAGTTTGGGCGAGATGGAGTAGAGGTGTGTTGAGTCTCGCTTTCGCAACTGTAGATCATTTTGCGTTTCAGGACCCCCAAAAGTCACAACAAATAGTAACATTTGTCTCGTTTCATGGACACACCACCAAAATATGTCGACGTATGAGACCAGACAAACTGTAAAAGACCAGGGGGCTGAGGTTAGCCCCGCAGACGAGGCAGGTGGTGAGATTAGCATGGTGGCCATCTTTAGCCTTCTGTAAGAGCACCGCAAAGCCCTCTCCGCTGATTTGCAAAGCTGGACCACGTCAACGCCGCAGTGTCTGACCATGCTCGGAAGATAGGCTCCCTCGAAGCAAATGCCAATTTACAAGACGAGCGCCTGCAGGCACTCGAGGCCTCCTGTGCCACACTAGTGGCGAGCAACGCTAAGCTGTCAGCTCAAGTTAGCGACCTGGAGCCGGCGGAATAATATCAGAGTGGTAGGCCTACCTGAGTTAGTGGAGGGGCCGGGGCCGACAGCATTCTTTGGGCGAAGGCATCTTGGAATCACTGCCAGAATGTGACAGGGCTCACCGCATGCTATCTGAGAAACCAAAGCCAGGGCAGAGAGCACAGCTAGTCTTTATCAGTCTGCAAAAGTACCAGGTTAAGAAGAAGATCATACGCGAGGCCCGAGCAAGGAGAGGGAAGCTACAGTATAGAGCAGGGCTATTCAATTAATTTGGAATTGGTGCTGGTTGACGAAAATAATCCAAAATAAGGGGCCGGAAAAATATGAGCATCACATAAATGGATATTGTAAAATAATGCAGCTATATATAGGATATAGGAGTACATATTGTCTTTATTTTATCAATGTAAATAGTAGTCATGACCTCAAAGTGCAACAAGCTTGTCAAAAAAAAATCCTTGTGAATCTAACATACCTGTTAACCAGAGGTTTACACTCAATTATTGGACAAAAGCACAAGTTTGAGGCTCTTCTCCTTTACTTGAGTATTTTATTTACATGCTACTTCATACTTCTACTCCACTACAAATCAGTGGATATATTCTACTTTTTACTCCACTACATTTATCTGATTACTTCAGTTACTAATTACTTTACCAGGCTTACAAGCACATATGAAACATTAGTGTATTAATCAAAAACTGGACTGACACAAAAAAACGTAACATAAATGTAGAGTAGCATGATTTTTCTGAAAATGCCTTCTCAACTTATCCTCTTTGCACACAGATATGGCTGCAGAGCAAACACAGGCTTCACAGTGACAGAAACAGATACTTCTCTGTCCATTATCTGGTGAACTGACGGTTTTCTGTGACAACTTTTCTTTTTTTCAGAGTAGAGAGAGACATTGATGTGGTGATTTAACCACAGATTTAACCAGACAGAAAAGATTGAGAACAACAAGAAAGCGGTGCTTAGCGAGCTGCTGCCACGAGGATTCAGAAACCCACGAAGAAGAGCAGAGCGGGAGCGCGCGTAGAGTTGTGGCCGCCCGCCTACAGGGAGCTTGTGGCGCAAGTCAACCAGAGTGCCGGCATTTGACTCGCTGAGATGGATATGAGAAAGGACAGCGGTCATAAATTACTTTCTCACACAGGCTTCTTCCCGGGGGCCGCCAATTGAATATCCCTGGTATAGAGGCTCCTCCATCTACAAGGACTACGTGCCGGAGCTGGTGGAACAGCGCCAGAAATACTGAGAGGTGATGTCGGAGCTTTACAACTTGGGCTTCAAACCTGCATTGCTGTTCCCTGCCAGGCTTGTCATCGTGATGAAGGACGGAGGGAGGAAGAGGCTCTCTTTGGTCACTGACGCTAAAGGGTTCATAACATCATCCGCACGGAAGAGAGACCAGGGGCCTGTTTCACAAAGCAGGTTTAGTGAAAACTCTGAGTCTGTTAACCCTGAAATGAGGGAAACTCTGAGTTTTCCGTTTCACAAAGGGAGGTAACTCAAACCAGAGACAGAGGGGCAACTCTAGCCTGTTTCACAAAGAGAGGTAACTTAACCTCTCGGTCAGTTACCATGGTAACATGCTCTCTGAAACTAACCTGGTCGGGACCAGGTTTTTCTCAGAAAACCTTGAGTTTCAGCCACACACGGCGTTTGATTTCCTCATTCATTCAGTCAGCTGGCGAGTTTTGGCGTAGTATAGTTCTGTCTGTTTTTTCAGAAAATCATTGCAAAAATCAGACATTATGAGTTATATTAGGTGGCGACTATTTCACTACCACGGCATGTCCTTTTGATAACGATCCCGTGGATGAAGCTGCAGAATTACTGCGCAGAGAATTAAATATTGGTCGGGAGATGATTATCAGACTATTGATTATAGATGTTCTTGCATTTCCAGGCAATTCTCTTTTTGAGCGGTACCATTTCATATCACAGCAGATATTCCGTGTTGCGCTGCGTTTTTTTGCAAACGGGAGTTTTTGTATACAACGTATGAAAATCATTCAGTAGGCCTACATTAGAAGTTGTATTAGGTGGTGAATATTTACACTACCATGGCGTGTCTTTTTGATAATGATCCCGTGGATGAAGGTGACGCATTTCGCAAAGAGAATTAAATATTCGTCCGGAGATGATTATCAGACCGCGCATAGACGTCCTTAATATACTGCAGCCATAATTACAAAATGAATGAAATGGATCTTTTGAGCAAGTTGAATGTATTTGACTTAGCGTTTCCTAATAATCCCAGCTTTTCTTGCAATTCATAGGTTCAAAAGTGTCTGCTTTTAGTTGGGTTACCGGTATATAAACTACTCCTATAGGTCCAAACAACAGCCTTCTGATCCAGAATATCACCTATAATGCGAGGGGTTCTGAATACGGCACAACACCCTTTCATGTCACAGTCCATCTCATCCCTCCTTACATTTCCAACATTAACAACCAGTAATGCTCTCATATCACAGCAGATATTGTGTGTTGCGCTGTTGCAAGTTTTTTATATAACATTTATGTTGAATAAAAAACAGCCACTTACGGTAATATTTACTTTACCATGTAAAACATGCTCAAAATGAGGCGTCACCATGAGATTGTGCCGATGTTTTACCTGTTTGAATAATGTTTTTATGTTTCATCTTAAGCTGCTGCCAAGTGCGCTTCTCCCCCGCGGGGTTGCACTTAAATGAAATAAATTAATAGACTACCACTCAAGCAGTTTACCCTGTGATATTACTGTGATTGCAACAGGACTACATTTAAACTTATGCACGGACCCGAGCCGCAATATCCTCCCGCACCGTCTCCCTCTCTTTTGCTGCTGCAGCGGTGTAAACCTGCTCAAACTCCCGTATGAGCGCATTAATATTTCCATTTCCAGTTGTAGCGTAGCGCTCCGCTTCCCCGTTGCCATGGTGACTCGTCGAATCAGGGCTCCATTGATGCCGTCTTTTTTTACTTGGGGTGCACGCGCTTAACTCCAGGTCAAACTACTCTGAGTTGATCAACCTAACGCAAATCTGCTGTTCTGGAACCGAAAACTCAGAGTTTCCTATCTCAGAGTAGATCAACTCAGAGTTCAGGGTTAGACTCAGAGTTTTTTGAACCTGCTTTGTGAAACGGACCCCTGATGCTCTGTTGATCTCTGTTGATCTCTAATGCTGTAAAGACAGGTATTGGAGTTCAAAATCGGTAAGGCCCTGACACAGTTACAGCACCATAAGGGGAATGTGATGTTCCTGCAGGAAACACATCTCAAAACAGCTGACACCTCACGTATTAAGAGGGCGTGGATGAGCCCCTTATTCCATTTAAAATTTTCAGATAGAGTTAGAGGGGCAGCCATCATCATTCATAAAAGGGTCCTGATTGAGCCGACAAATGTAATCCCAGATACTCACGGCCGCTATGTCGTAGTTTCGGGTACACAGAATACACCTTTAGGTTTATGCGCCCACCTGGGATGATGAACAGTTTTTCACAACGCTATTTGCAAAAAATCTCAAACGCAGACAGCCACTGCATTATCATGGGTGGAGACTTCAACCTGGTGCAGGATGTGACTCTTGACGGATCTTCTCCTACACAGGTTACACTATCCAAATCAGCACACACAGTAAAAACATGTGCATCACAGTTAGGAATTTCTGATCCCTGGAGGTCTAGAAACCCCCAGGGCTCTCTCCTTTTTTTCCCATGTACACCACACATTCTACCGAATTGATTTCTTCACGTTCACCATGAAGTTTCAGCTCACACTTACTGTTTAAAGATTTTGTTGCGACTCAAATCCGCTCTTACATAGAGTTTAATGTCACCCCTGATGTCAGCGGTGTCACTCTGTCGGAAGCCCTTAAAGCTACTATTCTGGGACAAGTGATATCCTATATATTGCAATTGAGAAAGGCTTGTGGAAATTGCGGAGGAATTGTTAAAAGTCGATGGAACTTACTCCACCTCTCCATTCAGTATGAATATTCAGAAAAGTGAGTTATTTTTTCTCAAAATTGGTGAGATCACTCCCACAATCCATATTCCCCTTTAAAACAACTGACAAGGGGTTCAAGTATTTGGGGGTGTTTATCATCAGCTTCTCCAGAGATCTTTTTTCAAAAGAATTTCAGCAGCTATTGGATAAATGCAAGTCAGACTTGTCTAGATGGGCGGCCCTCCCCTTATCCCTTGCAGGCCGGGTTAATCATATTGAGATGCTAATTTTACCAAAGTTTCTGTATCTTTTTCAACACCTCCCAATTTGTCTCAATAAATTGCTTTTTTACTAATCTAGACCAGCAACTTAACCCTTTTATTTGTCAGAATAAACCAGCCCGTGGCAAAAAACATATTCTTTAACTCCCTAAACCTGAAGGGGGACTAGCACTCCCTAATTTCCACACTACTTCTGGGCTTGCAACATTAACAAACTTTTATATTGGCTCCGTGGTGAAGTTGCAGACGTCTGCCCACCCTGGGCTCATACTAAGATAACATCTTCTTCCTGCTCTTTGCATTCTACGGTCCGCTCACAGCTCCATATAACTGCCCATAAGGTCTCACCTAATCCGGTCATCAGCCCCAGTTTTGAATAACTATGCGTTTTCCCCTTCCTGCACCGACCCTACATTTCGCATAATGTCAGATAAGGGCCTCAACATGCTTAATGACATGTATGATGAAGGTGTTTTTGCGTCCTTTGCATCTATATCGGACAAATACAGCCTGCCTAGTAGCCACTTTTTTCGGTACCTTCAAATTAGACATTTTATCCTAAAGCTTGCTCGCCAGACGTAACATTCTCCTTAAATGGAAACATGTTTCTCCATTGAGACTGATACGTGAAATCTTACAATGTCTACGGTTAGAGAAGATAAGGTTTTCACAGAGAGGATCTTTGAAAAAATTTCACAAAACTTGGGACTGACTGCTGGCTCTTATTAGTCATAGTATTACTGTTACTCCTGATGATGCTTCCTAATACTTGGAAGGAAAGACAACCCCCCCCCCCTTCTGTTTTTCTGTTTTTCTTGAAATACTTTAATTTTTTTTGCTATTAGCTACAGTTTTCATACTATTTTTACTGTACCTTAATTATCCACCTATGTTATATGTTATTTAATTACTTAGTTGGTTACTGTGACTACGTCTGACATGGGTTGTTGGGATGGATAGTGGGATTAATGTTTTATTTTTATTTTTCACTTTAAGGCAGACACGCTGATGAGTTATACAACTGCTGTACTTTTTCTTTTTTGCCTGTCTGCAAAATCAATAAAAAATAATTTGAAAAAAAGAATGTTGTTAAGGTAGTAGTCTTCTATTAACAGATTCATGAATTGAAATATTTGTAATTCCTATACCCCCTCTGCAACTGAGCGCAAAAACAGAGCACCGTCCGTAGCAAATCCTACCTAAAGTTATGCACAGAAATTTGCAGACATTCCTGGCAAAACTGATGGTTAGGGTCAGGCATCAAAGACATTTGGTTAGGATTAGACAAAAAAGCCATCAAGAACCAATTGTCCACCGCGGAAAATCGTTGACCCGGAAGTACAACAATGCACAAAAAACAATGATTTTAGCAAACAAAGGGTGACGGTTATGAAAAGGCTTGGAAAAACACTAGGTTAGGATGTAGTCTGGTTTACCATGGACAGGAATCAAACCCCTCTTCCTTGGCTTAAAGTCGTTTGTTTTTCTTGTTTCGGCGTCAGAGCCTTTCTGCACGTCACTAGACGTACAAGCTAAACCAAAAGATAAATCAACAGTTCACAATAAAGCTACTCCTAGAAAGCTGTACAACCACACATGGATCTGTTTATTCTTGCAGTTGTGCAGTATTAATCTTCAGTCTTTGCTTAGCCGTAACCTTGAAGATCTACTATGGCTGGGTAAACAGTGGAATCACACTATAGCTTTTTCTTATTAATGCTTAGCTTTGATGCTCGGATTTGACTTTTATTATTTCAGAAAGTCACCCCTAAAGCTGGTCACCAAAGCTTGCAGGCTGATGTTTTATGGGCTTTTTATATTTGTTTTGCAGCAACTTGGGGGGTTTGGGACTTGGATTTCCTGCAATCACAGTCTGCTCATGAAAATAGACTGACTGACTTCCTCATCTGCTTTTATTTTTTCCTCACAAAACGTGGGGCCTAAGAAGGGTTATGATTGTCTGCTTATCCAGGTATCACAATGTTCCAGAGCAAGCTAAACACCTACTGTTCACATCGCTATAACATCTGCTATGGATATTCATGGTCCCCAGAGGATAACAAACAGTGTTTGAATCAGAGTCAAATGCTTCCACTACACTAAACTGCTGCAGCTGCTGAGGGAAATGAATAATGGATTGTAATTTCAGTCTAAATTTAAATCTAAATCTTAAGTCTTTTAGATTATAAGGTTTAATGAGCATTTCCCTAAAGGCTATTAGCATCCTTTTGAGCAATGTTCTTGATTTGTTTTTCATTCTCCGATTTGGTCTGTTGTTTTACTTGGGAGGTTGTTTGGTGAACTGGCTGAGGAGTTCTTTTTCCAAAGAAGAGTTAGAGTCAGTTGGAGGAGAGGATATGGAGTCACTTCTTAAGTTGTACTTAGAGCTTAGATTTTATAGCACAAAGTGAATCACAGGAAAAATGGTCACAAGTCACTTTTTACAAGTCCAAGTCAATTCTCAAGTCTCTAAGGGCAGCTGCAAGTCCGAATCAAGTTGGAGTGCAACCATATTGTATGATTACACAAGGTCCCAACTAATGACAATTTATAACCTACTGTAAATAAATAACATTACCTGAACTAACTACAAACACACCGGAAACTCCAGGGGTCCTTTTCACAAAGCAGGTTTAGTGAAAACTCTGAGTCTGTTAACCCTGAAATGAGGGAAACTCTGAGTTTTCTGTTTCACAAAGGGAGGTAACTCAAGAAAGAGAAAGAGGGGTAACTCTAGCCTGTTTCACAAAGAGAGGTAACTTAACCTCTCGGTCAGTTACCATGGTAACATGCTCTCTGAACCTAACCTGGTCAGGACCAGGTTTTTCTCAGAAAACCTTGAGTTTCTCTCTGTCTCCGCCCTCTTTCAGCCACACACGGTGTTTGATTTCCTCATTCATTCAGTCAGCAGGCGAGTTTTGGCGTAGTATAGTTCCGTCTGTTTTTTCAGAAAATCATTGCAAAAATCAGACATTATGAGTTATATTAGTTGGCGACTATTTTCACTACCATGGCATGTCCTTTTGATAATGATCCTGTGGATGAAGGTACAGCATTACTGCACAGAGAATTAAATATTCATCGGGAGATGATTATCAGACTGCGCATAGACGTCCTTAATATACTGCAGCCATAATTACAAAATGTATTAAATGGATCTTTTGAGCAAGTTGAATGTATTTGACTTAGCGTTTCCTAAATATAATCCCAGTTTTTCTTGCAATTCATAGATTCAAAAGTGTGTGCTTTTAATTGGGTTACCGGTATATAAACTACTCCTATAGGTGGAAACTGATCCAGAATATCACCTATAATGCGAGGGGTGCATTTCACGGCAGGGGTGCTGAATACGGCACAACACCGTCTCATGTCACAGTCCATCATTTACATACACAACCTCATCGTCCTTACATTACCAACATTAACAACCAAAGTCATGCTCTCACTCTTTCGGTGAAAAACCTGCTCAAACTCTCCGTATGAGCGCATTAATATTTACAGTTGCAGTTGTAGCGTAGCCCTCCGCTTCCCCGTTGCCATGGTGATTCGTCGAATCAGGGCTCCATTGATGCTGTCTTTTTTTACTTGTGTGGTGCATGCCCTTAACTCTAGGTCAAACAACTCTGAGTTGATCAACCTAACGCAAATCTGCTGTTCTGGAACCGAAAACTCAGAGTTTCCTATCTCAGAGTAGATCAACTCAGAGTTCAGGGTTAGACTCAGAGTTTGTTGAACCTGCTTTGTGAAACGGACCCCTGGTCCTGCTCTCATTGGATGTTTTTAAAGATATTTTAAATAACGTGGAGGCAGACACATCTGGCTGTAGATATTCTGCATTATTTATTCATGATTATGCTCGATTTTTTAAAATATATTTTATATTTTTTTACACTTATTTGATATATTTTTATTGTATTATAGTCATGTATTTTGTATTGGCTGCTCATTATGTTTGTCATGCTAGTGTCTGTCTCAGGACACCCTGAAAAAAGAGATGTTTAATGTCAGCGAGCTCTTTCTGTGAAATAAATAAAAAATCCCCCAGCCTCTCAAACGCAGTGTAATGGTTAAAGCTAATAACGCAGTTACATTAACGTTATGTGGTCAACAATAAACCTGTAACATAATGTAGGACATCTACACGTATTATGACTTTACTCAACTAATCAAACTTAAGAATTCAACTTACCTTGATAATCTAGAGGACCACACCAAACAAGACAGGATATTTATTAAACTTTGGTGAATGTTTAATACCTGTTAATGTAGAAGAATACCTTTAGCAATTTAATTTAGATGGAATTTATTAATTCAATTTTGTCAGTCTCGTCTCAAATCTGTTAGTTCGTACCATAATATTTACCATCAACTCTGCACAGACGGGAAGATTCTCACAACGACGTGAAGTTATAAAAATGTATTTAATTAACTTTGGGATAAATGGGTTAAACGCAGATATAACAAGCTTAAGAGCAAAGTAGTTCAAACCTTACGGGCTAGTTTTAAAAACGTTACAGGCAGACTTAAACTGGCTATCAGCAGAACTCCGATCAGAACTTAATTACCACCAACATTCTTAACCAGAAGCTGTGGTAAAATTGACATTCTTTACTTCGTGATCAGGTGTTACAGTCGCCTAAGTGTCTCACAGAGAGAGAGCAGCTGAACCCTTGGATCACCGAGGCTCGCTGTTGTCGGCTCTGCAGTTTGGCTGTGGATGGGTCGACTGTCAGGTGGGAGCAACTGGAGCTGAGTGACTGCTGTAGCTTCAAGGCTCCACAGCCTTTCAGGTGGCTTTGAAGTCTGGGTTTCTTGAGTGGCCAAATAGAGTTCTGACTGGGTTCTGTTGAGTTGGTATCGTGCAAAATTCAATGCAACCTGCCAGCTGGACGGATGCAGGCAAGATCAGCACGGAAGTGGCTCAACTATTGTTACAAAAATTAGGTTAAAAATAGATCCTAAAAGACTTAAAAAGTTGCACGATGTTAATAGATTAATAAAAGAAAACACTTTCGTAAGAAAAATATTAGTTCGCAAAAACTTAATTATAACGTCAAAATTAAAAGAAGAGCGCTTCACAGGGAGTAAAACGAATAGTTGCACCAAACAGAGTAAAACAAAGGAAGAGAGACACAAGTCGCATCAGCTCATTATTTTATCAAAAAGAGCCACAAAGGTGTGTGTCAGGGCGGATCAACTTTCGGTTTGGAATTAGACATGTGTATATTCAGCATTCAAGAAGATTTAACGATCTTTGGGTGATTTTACATTATTAATCTTTCTCATATCTAATTACTATTACTATTTATATACAATACTATTACTATATATAAATATATACTATTTATATACAATTAATTATTAATAACCCAAAACTTTATAATTGCAGTTTAACAGATAGCCTTACTGAGGAAAAAGAAGCATTATTTAGAAACAGAATATTAAGGAACTAACCAGAGACTTTGTGGTTCTGGAAACTACATGAACATATAATCATGAACGCAGATAATACTAACTCATAAACAGTTACAGTTTTAGGAGAGTGTCTTTGAGAAGCCATTTGCGATGAAACAGGGAACTTAACTCTTTTTAAATTTACCAGGAGTCCTTTTGTATGTGTTCCTTAATTAAAAGTATTTGCTTTGCATCCTTGGAGAGGGACAGTCTTTCATTTTATTTAGCGGTCAGATGTGATAGTGAGTCTAGCTGAATGTATATTTCTCCGGGTATAACAGCATTAGCCAGCTGATGTCGGCAGCACCAGCAAGCAAACACTGTTCAAAAATATGTTATTCAACGAACGCCAATCTAAAGGAAGCAAGCTAACGTTGATAGTTTATGCTGCTGAGCTTAATACAAAGATGTTGCATTGTTGTTTGATTCTTTTGTATCGGCTTTGAATAAAGTTGCATTTGTGTGCGACTTAAGTGTGACTCGGAGTCTGAGTCTCAAACTCAAGTCCCCATCTCTGCCTTACCTCCTGTCACTGAGACTGAGAAACTGCCTGATTCTAAGTGTACATCGTCACTTCTACGTTTAACTTATAAACGCATATCTTTTTCGCCTGGCATTTTTAAGCCCCTAAAACAAAGAACCTTTGAAAATGTTGCTGGGCTCAGATTAGTCTGAACACTCCAGGGTTGTTTTTTAGTCTGGACGGGCAGAAACGGAGAAGTTTAGAAATGATAATGCAGACACCCACGTCAGTCAGCACAGTAAGTTGACAGACCTTTTGGGATTTTATCCCTCTGGTGTGGGTGCTCCTTTCCCTTTTTCTTGGCTCCCTCCAGTGATGGATAGTTTTCCTTGTACAGCCCTAATATAATATGCTGCATTTGCTTGCACCGACTCCTAATCCATGTTTCCCACCCTCGTTACTGCCTTATACTTAGTTGTGGTGTAACTGTTTCACTTTGTCCTCTATCCGAGGTTTTTGCCATTGCTGTTCTTTTTCCAAGGTATTTTTGTATTTACAACATATACATGCATGATATTCAACAGCAGAGTAACGTTAGACAATCTGCTTCCTGTTTACACCGAAACACAGTGTACATGAATGTTCATGTGATATGCGTTTCTACGTGTGTTAATATAGACGGAGATTATTTCTGATACGAAGCTAAAATGTTGTGTGGACACAGGTCATTTTAGTTTTGAAATGCTGTTTTAGAGTGAAAACCTAATAAAAGTGTGGATGTAGTCTTAATCTTCCTCTCAACACCCCCTCTCCTTTCCAACACTCCCTTGCACACAGGCTGTATGTCTGTTTGCATTGCTTCCAAACACATCGTAGAGAGCATCCATCTGCCAACACAGACAGAAAGATGACACCTCAATCACACAGTGCAAATCCGTGTTTGGTTGCACGTCTTGCCACCCAGCATGCATTTGACAAATGGCAACATGCAGCAAGAGGCCAACTTCAACATCAACCCAAAGCAATAAAACACGTTCACAGCTTGATAACATGGCAGCTAAATTCTTATTTAAACAACTTTGGGAAGTGTTTCACTGTGTCGGATACTTAGTTTCATCAATCACAGCAACTACATTCCTTCGTCTTGGAGCCATGTCCGTCCTTCCAGATCGGTTATTCCTTTGGCTTTCCCAAACCCAAACAAATATTCAGCCAGTTTCAGCCAGGTGTGACCAAATGTATAACGGCTTTGGTTTATATATCTTAGAGGTTTTGGGGGTTGTGCCAGTTGTGCCAGACAATCGGCCCCTTTTAGCAGCACTGAAGTAGCTGGCCATAGTTGGCTCCCGGAATCAGACCTGGCTATCTGTAGTGTGCGTGTGGTTGCTTTATGGCGGCCACAAAACACAGCCTGACAGTTAGACTGGCAGAAAATAAATATGCAATCAGAACAACTCCAAAACTGCAATTATCCCCTGGGACAGCACTTCAGAGATGCAGGACCCACACTCACTAAAAGTTCATGTTTCTGAAGTAACAGATCTAGGGATGGGAGCTAGGTGGAGGGTTGGCAGTTGACAGATTCAAACATCTCCTCTGGTGAGAGACCTTTTGGATTGAAATCCTCATGGCCTTATTCTCCCTCAGGTCTGGTTCATGGAGGTGACTTTTCTTCTTTCCTGTGATTCATTTTCTGATTTAAAGCCTGGAAATGTGACTTGTTGCAAAAATGCATCTTATTATGTTATTCAATTTTATTATTTTGTGTGAATTGTGTTTCATGAACAGTTCAGTGTTACTGCCTCTGTGAGTCTGTATATTTGTTATGTACTTCCTCAAATGACATATTATTTATTCTGTTATGTTTCATGGGAGGGGCATTTGCTTTGGATATCCTGATTAACCTGCATTTAACCTCTCTGAATTGTTTTTATTTGTTTTATCTTTTTCCTTTATGAGCTGATTCACTTAAGTCACATTTTGAACTTGACATGTTCCCCTTTTTTACCGTAATAGCACAACATTTAGCATAGCTTAGTACATACTTACAAATATTGAGGCATCAAAAATAGCGGAAATAAATAAATGAATCTTACTCAGTTTTAATTTTTTGCCCCTGCCCCTTAGATGGTGTTTGCATGCAAGTTTCCATGCAAACAGTAATATTTCTGCAGAAAAAACTGTGACACTGTTAAGCAAAACTAAAAACTGAAGCTATCAGTAAGACAGAGGAATTTGAACTAGATTTCAGTATTCTGAAATAATTAAGTCAAACTGCTATTCCTTGTGGTTTTATGTACACAGCGGAACAGCAGCTCTGCTCTGCTCTATTCACAATTTAAAGAATGTAATTAATATTTTCCACATTTATGATGCATTATTTCACCCACCCATAGCCACAAACCATCTTGGCTTAATATCACTACTGTACAGTGTCAGAAACAGGATTTGCTAACAAATCGAGCCAGCTCACTAGATTGCATGTATCTAATTAGTTTAATCCACACACAAACAGAAATGTAAAGACTATATCTTGGCAAATAGGGAGCATAATCTTCCTGGAGTTGTTCATCAAGAAATAGTTATGTGTTTCCTGTTAAAGAGATAGACCCTCCAACTTTATTGGTCTTCAGTATTGGGTACAGGTGGATAGACAGTAGTAACAGCTTCCTATTTACACACATGTAGTATGCATGGTATAGTGTTCACTCCTTGGCTGTCCCAAGTGGAATCACAATATAGCTAGACTTTTCTTGATCAGTGGTAAGGACCCCAGATCTGTGCTGAGTCATCCTGCCTAATGCCTGTCCAGTTCCAGTCATTTAGCTTGCAGATACTGCCACCTTATGGGTATTCAGTACAAATAGTTATACAAAACAACTCCCCCAAAACCATTTTTACATTTCTGTTTGTTTACAGATGTGTTTAAATAGAACAAACTCTCTGTTCCCCCTGCTTTAAGTCCCAATGCTAATCTAAGCTAATCATTTCATAAGAGATTGGAATCCATCGTCTCATTTAAGTCCTGACAAGGAAGACAATGAGTGTATGCCTAGAAATTATTACCCTAAGAATAAAAACATCTACATTATCAACATTCTTAATCCGCAATGCTTCTGGAGAAATATCGTGTTGCTTATAGCTTACCTTGTCAGTATCTTGAGTTGAATTAATTTTAACAAAAGAAATGACAATATTACATATGATGGTACAAATCATGATTTTTAGCTTCATTACACCAAGTAGCTAAGCCTTTCGAAATACAATAACACACACACACACACACACACACACACAAGCTCTGTTTCATGACATGTAACTTTATCAGCCAATCACCAGCATTATCCTGGTACAAGAATGTTGCATGCGTATCTGCTCACTGAAGCTGATGACATTTACTCCTTAGGTATTGACATTTGATATTGAATGACAAGGTGTTTTTTAATACTCCATAATATTGAGGCAGTTTGGTAAAGAAGTATCAAAGTTTAGTACACAGCCATAGTTGTCTCGGTGCAGTTTCAAAAGGTTCCCAGTATTCTTCTCTATATTTAGTTTTGTATACATCATTAAAAATGTTCTCCATATTTTGGTATTATTGGTCATGTGTCTCGAATATTCTCCTTTGAATTCTATGTTTTCATGTAAAGCCTTTGCTTTGTTGCTGCAGTTTCCTCATGGAGATCATTCAAATCTAATCTTGTCTCTTCTTGTATTTCAATTAGATGTCTGTACCATATTGTGTATTTTGTGTAGTGAGTCAAAGTGGTTCTTACTGTTATATGATGGATGCGAAAATAAGACCACAAGATGTGAGTTCTGCACTAACTCCTTTCGTTCACTCTTCTCTCTCCACTCCTGTCTCTTCCATGTCTGCTCTCCCTGCCGGCACCAGTTGGAGGCTTTCTACTCTATCTTCACCACAGAGCAGCAGGACCATGTTAAGTCCGTGGAGTATCTGCGCAGCAACTTCAGGCCCATCCAGAGCTTGGACAACCGCCACGTCTTCAAATCAGCGGTCAAAGACGCCTGGCTGCCCGACCTGACTGCCAGCAGCAGTGGGCCATATGGAACAGAGGCTTCCAAAGGTAGTGGTGCTAAGACTAGTTTCTGATGTTCACTTTGACCATTTCCCTGTAACGGTACGTCAAACTATACATGACATCCTGAGACTAATTCACAAATACATATTAGTCTGGAACCACTCAGTTCATTTTGATACTTCAGCATCAAATCAGAGCAACATAAAAGAACACATACATTGTAGACCTGAGTGACAGGGGTGGTGGTGCTTGGTCCGTTTTGAATCAAGAAAAAAAAACAGGCAAGATAAACATATGTAATTGGAGATCCAGTTTGCTGGAAATCTGTCCAAATTTGAGAGGGGCCAGACATATCTGCCAGAGCAAATAAAACTGCTGAGCTGGTTCGTCTGGTTTCCAGGCTGATATATAATAATAATTAATAGAATCTGGTATATATACAGTGCCTCTTTAAACTGCTGTTTTGATCAAGATAGGGCACAACTGCACCCAAAACTAAACTTAATTATTCACAAATGTGATTCCTTGATTGTTTTCCTCATCAAACATTTTTAACTCATATGTTTTAAAGTTTTCCTCATCAATGAAAAAGAAGAAAATATTGCCTCCTCTAGCCATTTAAAATCATTACTTATTTCTTACCAATGAATCATTCAACAATTTCACGATAATAATGAACATGATCATAATGACAATGTTTTAAGTGCTGATTTTAAGAAAATAGAGGATACATTAAACCGTAGGTCCTTTATTTGAAATGTAGATTGATTTTACATTTTGAGTTCTAAAATGACAGCATCAAGGTCCATTTTTTATTTGAAAATAAAAAATTGATCTGTTGTACTCTGCATATTACAGTACATAGACAACATTCCTTGTTTTAACAATTCTCTTACTGGATAGTGCTATCTCTTTTGCTACCCTCTAATCTATACAGCATCATTAAAGTTTCCCCTCTTCTCTTTATAAACTGCTGCAATATTCTTACATTAATCCTGGATAGTGACATTTCTTAATGGGATATTCAGTGTTGCTCATATGCCCAGAGGAGACTGATTGTCTTGTGTGTGTGTGTGTGTGTGTGTGTGTGTGTGTGTGTGTGTGTGTGTGTGTGTGTGTGTGTGTGTGTGTGTGTGTGTGTGTGTGTGGTCTGGGCTAGCTCTCTGTCATTTCACTGGGTAACTCCCCTAGGATAAGGCAATGGGAGTCATACCAGCAATCCTCCCACTGCAGCCTCATTACCACTCAAACACCACACATTTTGCAGTGTGTGCGTGTGCATGAATGCGTGTGTGATGTGCCTGTTTGCGTGTGCATATGTAAGTGTTCGTTTGTGGCCTAGCATCTGTGCTGTGTCAACTGTCCTAGCAGGATGACTGTCCTTCCCTTCCTTCACACACACTTCCATATGGTCGACTAGGAGAGAGGTGCATCACCTATTGTAGATGTACTCACACATACACACGCACACACATACGCAAACCCACTCACACATGTACTCTATGTGTGTTGTCTTGGCACACTGTGCTGCAGTATGTCCTTGGGAGCTGGAGTTGGACATGTTTGCTGTAAGCAGATCTATAAGGCTGGCAGAGGAAATGCAGAAGAGGCAGATGATGATGATGATAATGAGGAGGAGGTGGGAGAGCGGGGGGGGGGCAACAGGGAGAAGTAGAGCTGTAAAAACACAGCCACAGCTGAGTGGGCTGAGGCCAGAAATGTGTGCATGTATGTATGTGAGTGTTCACATGGCCTGTAACACCTCTCCACCTGACAAATAAAAACACAGCACTGAAATATAATGCGGTGTTATAAAATAAAAACATGCACAAAACCTATACAGCAACAGCTGAATTGCTTAGGTGATTTTCTTTCCAGTCCCCCCTCCCTGTGTTAATTTATTCCATTGTATTGAAGCTCAGCCTGAACACCCTCCTACTAGTGTTTGTTTCCCATCAGCAATGATGGTTCATTTACTATTGTGTCCATGAATGACTGGCAGTATGACATTTAGTGAGGCGGAATGACGGATAGATGAATGTACGGAGTGGAATACAACTACAGGGGGAGCTGCTGGCAGGAACACCTTCAACAACTCTCAAAGTGGGTTTTTGTCACATACCATGTTAGCTAGTGAGCTCTCTTTATTTTTTTATGTGCAGTGATGCAATTGTAAAAAAAAAAAGAAAAAGAAAATGGTCATGTTTCTGAGATTTACCAGAGGCAATGTAAAGCAGCAGAGCAACCTTGTGGGTGTTTTTACATTTTACATTAAATTAAATCTATTAAACCACTGTGTTTCCATGATCCTGTAGTTAAAATTATCTGGTTCATTCATTCAGTACCAGTTAATATAACCTACACTTCCCTGAAGAACCAACTCATTTGGCAAAACTCAAGATACATGCACACAGTGAAGCTGGCAACAGCCACAGCTCTAAAGATGGAGTCTGTGTAGCAGGTAAAAACCCTGCTTCACTCCACCTCATCAGTTCCCCCTAGTATTTTGGCTGTAAGCTGTAGAGACATGTACCTAAACGCTAGATCTGGTCTTTGTGTTTCCACTGCCACCAGTACTCTTAAATGAAGGCGGTTTGTTACCAGATGGTAGAATCCTCGTCAACCACGTAAGCAGGGTGTTTTAGTTTTTATATTTCCTCCTGCATTGCTCAAACGTGTAATGGAAGCATTGGACAGCCATTTGCTAAAAAGCTGAAAAATCTTTTCATTGCTCACTACTCCATCCATCTCTCACTGTATTTCCTCTTCACCGATGATGCAGCTAGCCTAGCTCCACCTCTTAGATGATGCTTGCAACACGTTCCATGTATTTTAATTGCTGATATTGAGGTAACATTAAGTAAAGTCAACTAAGTGAAATAAGAAAAAAAAAAGAAGTGAAGAAGCACTAGTTATTCATTAGTTTATTGTGAGAGACAATGTGTCAAAAACATTGCTAATAATGAAAGTTTCTCTTCATAGTATTCTTGCACTTACATTTATACTGTGTATGAGAAGTAATATAATGCGTCAGGGAGCATTACATGGTAATATGGACTGTGCCGTTATACAATAATGCACTGTGTATAATGTTATGGAAACAAATGGATCATTGTCTGTTATATTCTATTTTATAGGACTATTCACATTCCAAGAACACAGCCAGTATGTCATAAAGCAGTTTCCTGTATCTTGTTTACTGCAGAACCTTGATTCAAGATTGCAAATATAACGTCACTTTTTTCTCCCTTTATGTTTTCCGAACAGTGCAGTCCAAATTATGTATGGTTTCATCTTCAATTATGTTTAGCCTCTGCTGTACAGTATAATGCAATCAAATGCACAGTACTCAGGACTGGATACTTTAGGAAGGAAAGGAATATTTAGACATGTTGTGAAGTACCATATGTAACCAATACATTTTAAAGCTGTGGCCAGCAGCTGGTTAGCTTAGCTTAGCATGAAGACTGGAAACGGGGACCTTAGTTCACTCTGTCCATATATGGAAAAGATCCATATATCTGCATGCCATGGTGAATGACATAGTATATGTTGTTTGTTTAATCTGTTCAAAAGCTGAAGTGTGAAAACAACACACTGTGGTCTTTAGGGGGGCTATGTGTGGGATATTTTGTTTGCCAAGATATACAGTGAGGATTTTCTCCAGTGCTGGAATGTGGTCTGTCAATGTGAAACTTTGGGTGCCACTATTTCTTGGCTAGAAGACCTGACTTCCTGTGTGTGTGAATGGCACTGAACACAACTTCCCACAAAACCACAACATTTAGATTTTACATTTTGGTAAAAAAGCAAATAAATGTGTGCTAAATTTTGCTTCATGCCTTGAAACCATGACCTGACGCTTGCCAGATACATTTTGTTTTCGCCTTGCTTCCGCTTAGCTCCACTCATTCAACTGGGATCACTCCATTGCAGAGGGATTTTAGAAGGCTGGGCCTTATCAAAAATCCTTGCATATGATTGGATAAATAATTTGTCCGTCATCTTTATTGATGGGCTACTTCAACCACTGACATCGAAATCTGTGCCGCTACCACTACCAGTGGAGCCATTTGGTAGATCAAGTTTTTGACAAACCTAGGCGGGAGAAGGGGGGGGGGGGGGGGGGGGGGGCATTGTTTCCACCAACAAAAGCCTTCAGAGCCATTCTCTGGTGTTCTTTTAAAGAAGAAATATTCGCCAGATTGGACAACACGGAGGAAATAGCAGCATCGATGTTGACGCCTGCTTCCTCAATGCGAGCCACCATTGTTGTCTGAATCAAAACAGTTCCATCTCCACTATGTCACATCTATAAAAATCCCGCCCCGCGGTCCTGATTGGCTAAAACATTTTTCAGAGGTCCCCAAATCCCTCTGCTATGGATGAGTGGAGCTAAGAGGAAGCAAGGCGGAACGAAATTCATCTGGTGAGAGTCAGGTTATTAAAAGCATTCATGAAGATGAAAATAGCCAAAATAGCAACAGACATGCCCTATAGCTGGTAAGCAATATTGCATACTTGTGTAGGACATAAATGCAGGACGCACTCGTCATCTTTAGGCTACATCTCTATAAAGACTGCAGCTATAGTATTGCATTGCATGAGTTCACATTCTGGCATAGGAGGAAAAACGCTCTGGGTGGTTTTTACTTCTTTAAACCCATTACAGTTGTCTTGGGCGGCACTAAGCCCTGGGTGCAGCATTGGTTCCCCTGCAAAACAGATAGCAAAGATGGCAGAAGGGGCCTGACATTCTGATCCATGTGAGGTGTTATACCCGCACTGTACATCCAGTAAGCCAGACTAGCAGCTGCTATACTGTATGTGGAAATGATGAACACTCACACACACTTGCCTTCAGTTCAGCTCAGGTCACTTTTACCAGAGCTGAGCCTCCTCTTGCTCCATCAAAAGATTATTTCATTAGCATCGTTTCATTAGATTTTAATTTGTTCTTTCATTCAATATAAATCTACACTGCACATTAATGTACTATATATATATACTGTATGTTTCACTTCAGTGCTAAATGATTGAAATTCAGAGTAATTTAGAAGTGACACTAACTACTTATTCTTCAGCTCTGAATATTTATTATCTATTTTGTTCTAGGTCAAGGTTAAGATTTCCAAGAGCTCAGTTATGTCCCTATATACTAGTAGTGTATGAAGTAGCAAGTGTTAGTCTAAGTGCTACTCAATTTACAGTCCTTCATGCCAGTGAATGGTTGCCTGTTCTAAAACAATAACACAGTATCATAAATGCGCAGCACACATGAGTTCTGCAGAACGTTGGACAGTAAATAAATATAAACCTTGCAGCATTTACATATTTCACAACAGAAGATATTTTCCTGCCACATAAAAGCAACAGTTTTAGTGTGGATTAAATGTGTTTCTCTACAAGCTTGCTCTTATTTTCATAGTTTGTGCTAGTAGTCCTAAGTTTATAATGGAAAATTACAACAACATTGTTGTCTGTGAGTGTGAAGCAATGTAGTCTTCCTTCCCCTTTTCACTTCCTCCTTCACTGGAAGACTGCCCTGCACAGTGCTTCACATTAGCAGTAAAAGTTGAGTTTTTGTGTCCAGCTTGAGGGCACCTCAGTGGGTACTGAAGAGTGAAAAAAATTGAAAGTGGCAAACAAGTCCTTCCGAGCTGTGCTAACTATATAAATTGTTTTCGTTGCATACTCCAGCTGTACAAACAACATATTTAACAACAACAATATTATACAGATAACATATATTTGTAAAAACAGAAATATAAAACAGTATATATACTGTGTACTGTATATATAAAATTTCAAATTTGCAATAGTAATATATACGGATCAAAAGTACTGTTATAATGTGCAAAGTACCGTAAAAATGTGCAAAGAATAGATTGTTTATGATTGAGTCCGTATTACAGTAAGGAGGTGACAGACTCTCCTAGGGATGCATTGTATAGGTTAATGACCACAGGCAGGAAAGATTTCCTGTGGCGCTGTGTGGTGCATCTGGGTGCGAGGAGTCTTCTGCTGAAGGTGCTCCTCTGCTGGGCCAGTGTGTCGTAGAGAGGGTGGGAGACATGGTCCAGGATAGACCGAGCCTGGACAGCATCCTCCTCTCTGCCACGGCCGTCAGGGTGTCCAGCTCCTCCCCTCATGACATCACCAGCCATCCTGATCAGTTTGTTCAGTCTGTTGGTGTCTGCGACCTTCAGCCGCCTGTCCCAGCATGTGACAGAGAAGAAGATCGCACTGGTCACAACGGACTCATAAAACATCCTCAGCATTGTCTGGCAGATGTTCAAGGACCTCAGCCTCCTCAGAAAGAAGAGTCGACTTTGGCCCTTTTTGTAAACAGCCTCTGCATTTCTAGAACAGTTCAACTTGTTGTTAAAGTACACCCCCAGGTACTTATACTCCTTTTCAGTGTCCACAGGGACCCCCTGGATGAAGACAGAGGTCACAGGCAGTGGTGGGCCATCAGGGCCAGCAAGGCCTTTTCTGCTGGCCTAACATAACCATCATAATTAAAGATTATAGTAAATTTTAATTTACTTTCCCTAAATATCTAAAAGTATTCATATTCTCTTCATGTCATATTATGCTCCTTCCAGTGCTGTTGTTTTCAGGTAAGAGTTTTTATCCAATCAGAATTCAGCTAGCTTATGTTGCCATGCTGTACGAAATCAGCCCGGGGCTTTCAGAATCAACAATGTGGGCGACTGTGCACTGTAAGTGAAAGGGCACATACAGCTGATAGATTATTGCGATACCCAATCAGATCACGAGTTGTTGTCACTAAGGCCTTCTAGCTGGCCTCACAAGTTGAACGTGACATTTACACGTCCTGTGATTGGATACTCACTGGTTTGAGCCACGGCGGTGCTATGCAGATTTCCCGAAGGAGGGAAACAAGTTGATTTGGTTGCAGATATACTTGCAAGGCTGTTTTCTAGACAAACTTTTCAAGAGAAGCTAGATCTCATGAGAGGAGGACGGCCGACCCCCGAGCTAGCTAACCTGTCCCAGGCGGGGAAGGGGTTTGTCCGCCACTTCCAGTCAAGTAACTATGAGCGGTACACCTGGCTTACGGCTTCTGATGGACACTGCAAATTGTTCTGCTGGGAATGCCTTTTGTTTGCAAAGGATTGACTTGGTGTGTATGTCCACCAAAGCACGTCTGCACACTTGCAAGCTACGGTGCTTTTAAAAACTTTCGGGGACACCAGAGTGGACTCAGCTCAACAAACAGGTGCGCAGGGAAAGAGAGCTGCACAATGAAATGGTGAAGAAAAACAGGGAGATGTTGAAAAGACTGATTGATTGTGTCGTGTTCTTGGGTAAACAAGAGATTTCATTTAGGGGACATGATGAAAGCAGTCAGTCCACTTACAGAGGTAACTACATGGAACTTCTTTCTTTTCTTGCTGAGCATGACACAGACTTGCATTACCACCTGTCCACCAACAGAGTGTTTACTGGAACATCAGGCAAAATACAAAATGACCTAATTTTTGCTATTGCTGAAGTGATAGGAGAAGAGATCAAAACAGAGATAAAAAATACACCGTTCATTGCTGTAATGGTGGATGAGACAACAGACGTTGGTAATGCTGCACAGCTCACCCTTGTCCTGCACTATGTAATGACATCAGGTGTCAAGGAGCGTTTTGTCAAAATATGAGGATGTAACTATTGGCAAGCGAGCTGATGACATTGCTGCTCATATTTTACGTTTCCTCAAGGAATATGGATGTTGTCTGGACAAGGTTGTGTCACAGTGTTACGATGACGCGACGGTAATGGCATCTGGACTAAATGGGGTGCAAGCGAAAGTTAAAGAGAGGGCACCTATGGCCTTATTAATTCACTGCTATGCACATTGTCTTAATTAAGTACTGACTCAAGGAGCCTCAAAGCTTAAAGAATGCAAGGTCTTTTTTTCCAACCTGAATGGCCTCGCTGTGTTCTTCTCCAGATCTCCAAAGCGCACTCAGCTACTTGATGACATGTGCAAGCGGCATCTTCCTTATGTTGCACCAACACGGTGGCAATATACATCAAGATTGGTGAATGTAGTCCATGAGAAGAGGATTACGCTAAAGGAGTTGTTTGATCACATACTGGGACATCATGATGAGTATGATGAGGACACTGTTCTTTGTGCAGATGGATTTAATAAGCGCCAACACATTTAATGGGCTTTTTGATCATGCTGATGTGCTTGTGGGAGTACTACAGAAGAAAACATTGGATGTACAATTCTGCATGGCAAGGGTGAATGAGTTTTGTGACACAGTTGAGCACGCCGGGGCAGATTCAGTCAGATTTATGAAGAAATGGTGAGCATCTCAGGTGGTTCAAGCCCGCGCAGAGGCCAGGGCACGGCGCAAGGTAACCTCTGTGCACACTACCAACAACTCCAAAGCAACATTCTGGACAACATTCTTTGCCAGATACGGAATCGATTTCAAGCCCACGAAAAATTATTGTTTCTCTCCCTTCTTGACCCCCAGCACTTCCAGACATACCGGAGAAAGTTTCGACAAACAGCCTTTTCCAGCTTAACACAAAGTCACAGCGCACTGTTCAACCTGCCCCGACTAAAAACAGAACTGACTGTAATGTATGCCATGACTGATTTTGAGGGAAAAGTCCAGTGGATCTCCTTGATTTTCTTGGGATCAAAGAACTGAGTGAGAGTATAGGACAGCTTAACGCACTGGCTTATTTGGCTGTGACAATCCCTTTGTCCACTGCTTCCGTTGAGCGGTCATTCTCAGCCTTAAAGCGAATTAAAACATATGCAAGAAACACAACTGGACAGACGCGGCTTTCAGCATTGGCCTCGAGCATTGGCCTCCATGTCAATACAAAAGGACTTATTGTTGGAACTGCGGAACTCTTTTTGCAGAAACAAAGGAGAATGGATTTTGTGTTAAAATAAGTATTTTGGGGGACACAGCCGAGTGCAAACATTTTATTTATTTTTTTCACATTTAATATGTTTTTATGATTTATTTCTGTTGCGGATCGTCAAGGAGTAGGACCCAGGGCGGAGGAGGAGGAGGATCGGCTCATCAGTGCCCCCCTTTTCACTGACGAGCCCAGTCTTTTGGCACCTCCGGGCATCGGGCGAGAAACTGTCCCTCCTGGGCACAATAGATGCAGAGCTGGTTGCACAGGCGTCAATGTCTCTCCGTAGGAGCAAGCCGGGCTCGCCCCAGCTGCACGGGCTCCTCAGGAGATGCCGGGGCAGGCGCCTCGGGGAAATCTCTGGTAGGGCAGGACGAGGGAAAGGCGGTGGTGAAGGGGCAGCTGTGGCGGAGTAGACAGGCGCTTGGGAGAAAGAGCGGAACCTCTGCCTGCCCGTCCTTTGCGGATCGTCAAGGAGTAGGACCTTGAACACAGGAGTTTATTAACAAAGTCCAAGAATTAACATAAAGTGTCCAAAAGAGATTAAAACAAGGTGTCCGCGTAGGCAGGCGGCTGGAGGCTGGAGGCGGGCGCGTGGCAGGCAGGGCAACGAGGCACAGGGCGATGAGACGGAATTATCTGGCACAGGAGTGGAGTCAGAGCTGGGTTCTTATGGAGCAGGTGATTAAGTGGAGATGGGAACTAGGTGTGCCTCGTTGCGCTTGCCTGAGTGGATCAGCCCCGCCTCCTGGCGCTCTCCACACTGAAAGTAAAGAAACTCAGAAAAGAGCAGAGTGCACACAAACATACGTCCCCGAATAAATTGGGGCAGCCCGAGCCATGACATATTTCGTTCATATCAAATCCATAATAAAGAACTAAAATGACAAATATGCAAAAAATGGAAGAAAAAAATGTTGTTTTTCGGCAATGTATGTAAATACTGTCACGTTTTTGTCATGAAAAAGTGGCTTGAGACTTGTTTATTGTGTCGCTATCGCCAAAGTGTGTCCGTCTTGTTAGTGTCTTTCTGTTATTAAACTGCGATTTTGCAATTTATTGTACAATCTTGATAAAGCTTGCATATTCATTGTAGACTCATTAAATAAAACTTTTTGGAAATATCTTTTTTTTTTTCGTTTTTAAGTTTTGACAGTAGCCCTCCAGATATGTTTTAATTGCTGATGCAGGTTTATTGATTTTATAATGCGCCGGAGAATAGTCCATTTTGTACACAATTGAGGTGATGCAATGCCCAATAGTGCTTAAGCGTGTTTCTAAATACTCTCTCCAGCCCTGGTATTATAAATGATGGTATAATGAAAGGTATTTAATAATTTATTGACTAAGTAGGAAATCACTGAAGGCCTATGTGTGAAATGCACACCCCGCCACTGGTCACAGGTGTTTTCGCCTTCCTTTCCCTCCTTTGTTTTAGTCATGTTGAGCTGCAGATGATTCAGCTCACTCCAAGTGACAAAGTTGCCCACAACAGTCCTGTATTCACTTTCATCCCCCTTTCCAATGCAGCAAACTATTTCACCAGGAAACTTCTGAAGGTGGCAGGACTTATAGACTTATAGCAATAGTTGAAGTCTGAGGTGAAGTGGAAGGGAGAGAGAGGACAGTCCCCTGTGGGGCCCCAGAGTTGCTGACCACCCTGTCAGACACACAGTTCTGTAGGCATACATACTGTGGTCTTCCCATCAAGTAATCCATGACCCAGGACACAATGGGGGCCTTCACCTACATCACAGACATCTTCCAACCCAGTAGAGCTGGACGGATGGTGTTGAATGCCCTGGGGAAGTAAAAAAAACATGACTCTCATAGTGTTCGCAGGCTTGTCCAGAAGACTGTAGACTCTGTTCAGCAGGTAGGTGATGCAGTCCTCAACTCCCAGGCAGGGCTGGTAGGCGAACTGTAGCGGATCAGTGAAGGACCATAAGCCTTAGCTGCTCCAAGACAAGTCTCTCCATGGTCTTCATGATGTGGGACATCAAGGCCACCGGTCTGTAGTCCTAAGGGCCACTGGAACACGGTGTCTTCGGCACAGGCACGAAGCAGGATGTCTTCCACAGCACAGGGACCCTCTGGAGGTGCAGGCTCAGGCTGAATATTTGACTTAGTACTCCACACAGCTGGGGGGCACAGGCTTTAAGCACCATGAGAAATACACCAGCGGGGCCTGCAGCTTTGCCAAAGCGGAGTCTTTTCAGCTGTCTTCTCACCAGGTCAGGTGTGAAGGACACTGTAGAGGTGGTCAAGAAAATGTGTTTTATTTTTAACCATGATCCTCGTGGCTGATGATATTTTATTCGTTCTTTGGAATTATTTATTAATCAAGTACTTATAATTTTTCTGATCAATTAAAAAGTTTGTTTCACATATTATTATTTATTTACAATCTCTATGCCATTTGTATTATGTATTTACTTCTTATTTAGCAATATTTTGATTCTTGACTCTGACTGTAACAAGTGGGCTTGTTATCGGTTCCAGAAACTGTTCCAAACTGATCGTTATGTGTATATGTATTTTTTGTATAACAGTTGGGCTACACGGTGGTGTAGTGGTTAGCACTGTCGCCTCACAGCGAGAAGGTTCCAGGTTTTGGGCCTTTCTGGGTGGAGTTTGCATGTTCTCCCCGTGTCTGCGTGGGTTTTCTCCGGGTACTCCGGTTTCCTCCCACAATCCAAAGAGATGCACTTGTTAGGTTAATTGATGACTCTAAAATTGCCCGTAGGTGTGAATGGTTGTCTGTCTCTGTTCGTCTCTATGTGCCCTGCGATAGACTGGCGTCCTGTCCAGGGCTTACCCTGCCTCACGCCCGATGTCAGCTGGGATCGGCTCAAGCACACCCCCCCCCCCCCCCCCCGACCCCGGGATAAGCGGTTAAAGATGAATGTATAACAGTTAAAACAGTATCAGTACCTCAAGACAGATGTCTCTAAATAAATGTTCCTTGCAGTTTGTGTGTGTTTTTCTCATATTTTTTAAAAATTAAATCTGTCATTTTTTTACCCGAGACAGGCAAGTGCTCATATACAGTAACTTTGTAGGAGAGTAAGCCTACTTTTATTATGGCTAGAATATAATAGTCGCTGAATTAATTATGAATTAACTCAAGACTAAAATTTAGGATTTATTTCGACAGAGGGACACCAAAATAAGACAAGATGTTTATTTAACCTTGGTGAAGGTTTAATGCCTGTTAGTAGTTTAAAGTAATTGATTGTTTAAATTTTATCAGTCTCGTCTTGAACGCGTTAGTTCGTACCAAAGCCTTTATCAGTGACCGAACTTTCTGTACAGAACGGATGATTCTCACAACGACGTAAGGTTATAAACATTTATTTGACTACCTAGAAAGGAGAATACAGGATAGTGCAACACTGAATAGACAAGTGAAAAAGGGTTAAATGTGGATATAAAAAGCTTAAGACCAGAGTGATTCAGACCTACGGGCTGGTTTATAATATTTCTGGCGGACTTAAACTGGCTCTAATTAGCATGTCAACAGAACTCGGATCAGAGTTTAACTGTCACCAACGTTTAAACCAAGAGTTGCATTAAAAGGTCAACCTTACTTTGCCGTTGATATTACAGTCGCCCTGGCGTCTTACAGTACCGATGCAGTTTTTTAGGTCCGCGTCCTGGTGTTTGACGAACCTGATTTCGGGTCTGTAGACTGGGTCAGCTGCGCGGTTGGATCGGCGGGGCTCGTCTGCTTCCGTCCCGGCTTGGATTCAGCTCTTCAGGTGGCTTGTTTGTGGGTTGACAAAAAGGTTCTGATCGGTTCTGCGGGGCTGGAGTCGCGAGTTCGATGTAATTTGACGGTGGGACAAAAAGGCAAAGACAGCGCGAGGGGTTTTACTATACTTATAAAAGATAAAAATGTGTCGTAGAAAACTTAGAAAGTCATGCGATAAAAATAGATTAATAAACGAAAATACTTTAGTAAGAAACAAAATATAAAGTAATGTCTCTTGCTAACTTTGGGTTAACAAAGTTGAACAAAAGAAACAAAATGCAGGAAGCGCAGAAGAGGGGGAGAAGAGGTGCAGTAAAAGTTAAGGTGAAGCGAGAAGAGGGTCAGAGGTGCGAAGAGAGCAGAAGAGGGTGAGAGACAGCAGTCTCTTCCTTTTCTACGGAAGAAAAAGGGGGGGTGATCAGGGGGCTCTTTCTGACTCAACCCTTTGGCTCTTGAGCGAATTAACTGCTTTATTATGCCGGAATTCTAACAGGGAAGATTAAACTATCTTTGGTTAATTTTCCGTTATTCAGCTTTCTGATATCCAATTTAACCAAAATCTTTAGGCAGACAGTTTTAACAGATACAGATACTGAGTGACGGGCCTATTATTAAAACAAAAAATATTTCAGGAATTAGACAGAGACTTTGCACTTCTGAAACCACATAAACATAATCACAACAAGATACAAATAATGCATATACTGTTATAACAGCCCGTTGTGATGACACATCGAACTTTAACTGTTTTTCAGACTTTTACGCAAAGTTCTATTGTTTAGATCTTATCAATGAAAGTCCCTCTGTCTCCAAAACAGAGACCGATCCTCCAGTTAGAATTGCGGTCAGATTTGACGTTGATTTAGGATAAAAGGGTCCTTCATCCTGACGTTCTGGGTTTTAATTACCCTAGGAGGGTTTGAGGTTGTAAAACACACCTTATCTCATATTGAAACAAGTATAAAAACGTCTTATCTCCCGCTCCCTTCCTGTGGCGCTGAGCAGAAAAGCCAGACACAAAGAACTCATTAAACAGCACTTCCTCTCGGGGTCCTACAACTTCATTGACCTTGATTTGCAATGCAAAGAGGAAAAATATTGATAATTCTTTACAAAACAAAATGTCCTGTAACATCCCCCATTAGCTCGCTGAGGTTAAAATTTAGTGTGAGTGCCCTTTAGTCCTTGGCATCACTCTGGATGTCCGTTGTGAACTGAAACAAAACTAATGTTACTTGGTTAGGTCTAGGAAAAGATTGAGTGAAAATACGTACATTCCTGACATAAGTTAAGAACATTACATAAAAAAGTTAATTTACGTTGCATATTTAGGAAAGTTAACATTACCTTTTGACTTCACACTGAACCCAAACATCTCCTGGGTAAAAGTCCTGTCTTTCACCACCCTTATCTTTCTTCTTATTCGGACTTTCGGACATTTTAAAGCACCATTTAATGTTGTTGCACATGGGTGATCTACAGTAGCTCACCATGGATAGAGGAACAGTCTACTGAGACAACTAATAGGTAGCCTCATATCTATAGCCATGTTTCCATAAACGCATTTCAAGACTTGCATTAGAAAAGCTGAATCAAAACAGCAAAATTAGAAAAAAACGTCCTCAAATGCACATGAAAGGTTTTACGCCTGCTTTGGTAATGATACGGTTAGATGAACGGGGCGACTTGTTTTGTTTCTGGTTAACAACCCAGACTTCTTCTGCCCTGCTCACTGGTGGATTACAGCTGTGCGGAGCCTACATCGCCCCCTTCTGAGGAAGCTATGCAGCCTAGTTCATTCCAAACCAGTTGATGGAAACACACCTAATTTGAAATATTTTATATGAGACATTTCAAAAGTTGTAAAGTTTGACAGTTGAATGGAAACACTGCTCATGGTATTGATAAGAACTGATAACACCCATTCAATCGGCTGATAACGTTTCCTATTGATTCATGTCTAACAATAGCGAGGCCTGTGACTGAGTTCCCACCTAATCCCACCAACTGCAAAGCCCTGTGCACCAACCCACAAAATTAAGACCTGGTCATTGATCAACTATGGTCAACATGCTGCAGGGCCAAAGATGTCATTTCCTCCTCCAAATGGCCTCTCAGAGACATATGTCAGAGAGAGAAAGAGAGAGTTGTCCTATGTGGACTTTACCTGTCAGACATCCCCTCAATGCATGTCCTAGTCTGTGATTGGGGCCTATGGTCTCCATCACTCACTGCCACCCAGACATTTCCCATTTGTGTGTGTGTGTGTGTGTGTGTGTGTGTGTGTGTGTGTGCGTGCGTGTGTGTTTGTATGTGTGTGTGTGTGTGTGTTAGCTGATTATGTTTGATGAAAGCCGTAAGAGGGTCTTTTCATCACCCTGCCAGACACACTGGGCAGCCCATTTCAGTTGTGTAACACACAGAGGATGAGTAACAATTCAGCAAAACCTGAGTGCACACACACACACACACGCGGGCACACACACACACACACACACACATACACATAGAAATTAAAGCCCTGACAAGGAGGTGAAAGGACCATGTTAGTAAGAGCTTATCCAGGGATTTGTTCACATTGAGGAGGATGATTTACACACTGATGTTGACACAAGCTATTCATTGGAGATAGCACGATATTGCTTTCTGGTAGATGAATGATACTACAAGTTGAAATGAGCCATCAGAAATTTTAGAAAATATCCTTTTTTGATATCTTGCCCTGATTAAAATGATCAATTTCATCTTTGTGCATCCTTTTATACTCTTTTTTTAGGATGACTTTGTAACATCTGTCATTTACAGTAATGTTTACTTGCATTGGTGGTCTGAAACATCCGGGGGCTCGTTTTCAACAGCTAATGTGGATAAAGTGATTCAATGCTGCGGCTTTCTAGACTTTTTCAGATTTTCTAGACTTTCGGACTGAATCAAATTTTGATAGTGAAACAAATTACTTCACAGATGTTGTGTTGCACAAAAGATGTATCCACTGAGCAACCATAGACTAAATAATGGCGATGGAGTAGCTATAGAAGAGCCAAGACATCATAACACGTAAAAGTTTAACTAACTGGTTAGTGAGCTCAGTCCTGCAACACACTTGTAGCATGCTGTCATGAATGACAGGCACACAAAGAGGGCCAGTAAAGAGACAGACAGGGCTGAGTGGCTGGTGAAAATGTACCCCCCCCCCCCCCCCCCCCCACACACACACACACACACACACACACACACACACACACACACACACAAAAACAGGTCTGTGAATTATTACATTTTTGCATATCAATTCTGGGGCCCATTGGAGGGCGGGGCCTGTTTCATTTAAATTGGGCGAAACATAGCCAAGGCTGCCAATGCTTTCATGTACTGTTCCTGTGGAAATAAACCAACAAATAAATGTATAAACCCACCAAAAGACAGGTCCAGGGATTACACTAAGCACAAAAACAAGAAACACTGCTTTGAGAAAAGTACACTTGTCTTATATGGCAGTGAATAGTTTACAGATCCGGTGGCGATACCAGGATCTGACGCTGGTGTTGGGTTTTGCGAATTTGAGATGCTAAAGGCACCAGATGCCTGTCTCTCCAATGTGACGTTATTGGTTGCATGTGAGGCATTTCAGGAATGAGGTCCATTCGCACCATAGACACACTGATGTGAGAAAGATTGGATCTAGGAAAAGAATTGGAACTGAGCCTTATGGCCTGTAATGTGAACGTATTGTCCACTGGCCTATCCGACTGACTCCTGCTGGCTCCCGTTTACTGAGTTTTTACTGCATGGGCTACTCCTCTAATTTATTTCCTTATTTAACTTATTCTGAAATTCACATTACAAATGTACGTGCTTTTAGGACTGCATTTATAGGGGTATTCAATTTTCTAACACACACACACGCACACAAACACACAGGGCATGGCTGACTGGGCCCAGGTTGATATGATCTGTTTAATAAATTTTCCCTGCATAGTGGTCATTCACTGCATGACTTCCAAATGATGTTTGTGTATGTGCATGTGTGTGTTCTACTTTGTGAACATGTGTGCTTTTGTGTGTGTGTGACTAATGGCTTTAGTAATGCTAAGCCACATGGGGCTCCACTACAGGTTATGAATAGAAAAACTCCACTGCAGCTCTTTATGAGCAAGCTAATCAATTTGGATCCACCAGGCACATGAGCCATATTCTCAATCAACCCATGTTTATCATCAAATTACCTTACGCATTTGCATAATATGATACAATGTTTGCAATAATCATTATGTGCATTGTTGCATGGTAACACGCAGCTCCCTCTTTTCCAACAGTAGTGTATTGAAAGCTTCTTAGCATGCCGTTATACTACAGATACCCTGACCAAAGTATGTGAACACTGTTTTCAACCATGTGTGGTGGTTAAACGTGTCATTCCAACATTAATCTGCTTTGTGTGTATATATTATAATGAGAGAGAGAGATGGACGTAGCTACTGTGACATCACCCATTGCTTTGTGGACTATCATTTGAAACTTTGTGTTAGGCATTTTGTTCCGATGGTGCTTCACTAAGCCATAAATTCTAAAGAGGGAAACGGACGATTGACGAATCTGCAGTTTCCTTGAAATTAACAGCTATATCTCTAGGTTTGCCAGCTGACATTAGCTTTGTCAGCAAGGTACAGCAAGAAACAGAACATCTAATAAGACCAGGGGCCTCATTAATAAAGCTTGTTGCGCACAAAAACCTTGTGTAGACAGGCAGAACTGTGCGCTTAAATGTGTGGTGGCAAACATTTATAGAAAAAATATATGCGGAGAAATGTGCATATTCCTACGCCAATCAGCTGTGAGTAGAGCTCCCACAAAATTTTTACGACTCAGGATTCAGCGACACTAGATGGAAACACCATGAAATACAGCTGAGTTAGCAGAAAAAACATACACATTAACTATAAAATAACTGCCAGCAAATGTGTTTCACACTGTATAAAGCCCATTTGTAGGCTATACTAATATAGGACTATACTGTTTGCACGCAGTTAAGATGCAGTTTGAACTAATCATCAAATCTACATGTTTTTAAGAACATGTAGATTTGGCCGAAGTTGTCAAAACGTTATGTGCAAAGTTAGGGCCAAAAATTTTGAATTGAAAGGGTAATTTTACAATAATTTTTTTAATTTAGGAAATTATAACATTTATCTGTCAACAGTAAAATTTGACCCTGGTGAGATGGAAAGTAGTTGACCTCACATGTTGCAAATAATGCTTTCTAATATCATCCTGTATTTCTTTTCTCACTTCTTACATATAAACACATTAATATCTGCTATATTATTATCATTTTTTAAATAGCCCACGATATTATATATTTGAATATGCCAAACTTCCTTATAAATAATAACGTTGGAGTTTATATTTATTTGAAATGCGTCTGCAAAGGCTTCCAAAAACCCATTTTTGCAGAGCTCAACCTCCATTTCCTTCTCTGAGAGCCGTGCTTCTTCCGCCTTCTTCTGTGTCATTTTCCTGACGTCAGTCAATGTAACGTCCTCATTAATTAGTAATCCATATTCCTGAGCTATTTAACATTTATAGTAGATAGTGGGAGGAAAAGTGGGATGACACAGGATGGAGATCATCCCCGCATAATTCACCACAGGTGGGAACTTATAAGTAGTTATAAAGGAAAGATTGCGTGTGATTGTGCGCTGCACAGTTTTATAAATCTCAAAAAATTGTGATATTTTGGGAAGGATTCAATGCGCAGGTTCATAAATGAGCCCAAGGTGACCAAAACATTACAATCACCTCTGATGAAGTGTTGACACGCTCAGTAGGGTCCAAAAATGACCGTACCCCGGTTTAGGGAATGATCGGATTATTGAAATTCCCCTCGTAAACATGAGTAGGGGTTGAATGAGAAAATGACAGAGTAATTTTTCCTCCAGCACAGTAGGTGGCTAACATACAGCTGGACTGAATACAGCTGTTTTTCCGATTCACCTTTGTCAAAATCCCAACTGGCTGACGTTTGGACAGAATTACGACCAAAACAGGTCTTCTTGGTGATAAGTAAAAAATGTTACTTGCCATGGTGAAGTCCTCCCCCTGTTTAAAGGTAACGCTTTATTATTGTTGTTTTTTTTCACGTTGTTTTCAGCGCAGTTGCTTCCTAGTTTATTCTATTTTGTGGGGAGCATGCACAGACAAGTAAGCTAAACTTCAAATGTGCATTAAGGAAATAAAAAGCTGGATGACCTGCAACTTTCTGATGTTAAACTCATATAAAACAGAAGTTATTGTACTTGGCCCCAAAGGCCTCCGAAATGCAGTAGCTAAAGATATTGTTACTCTGGATGATGTTGTGTTGTCCTCCAGCACCACAGTAAGGAATCTGGGTGTTATTTTTGATCAGGATATGTCCTTCGATTCTCACATAAAACTAACAACAAGGACTGCATATTTTCACCTGCTTAATATTGCAAAAATTAGGGAACATTGTGTCTCAGAAAGATGCAGAAAAACTAATCCATGCATTTGTTACGTCCAGGCTGGACTGTTGCAACTCCTTATTATCAGGCTGCTCCAATAAGTCTGTTAAGAGTCTCCAGTTGTTCCAAAATGCTGCAGCTAGAGTACTAACTAAAACAAATCGAAGAGAACATATTTCTTCTGTATTAGCCTCTTTGCACTGGGGCGGCAGTAGCTCAGTCCATAGGTGACTTGGCTGGGAACCGTAGGGTCGCTGGTTCTTCTTCCCTGGAGTTGTTTGTGCTTTGTCTTCTCGCACTTCTCTGCTGATCGTGGTGGTGCCTGCTGCCGTGGTCCTGCATGACGCTTCCTGCTACTATTATAACTGTTAGTGATATATACTATCACTAGTCTTATAAACTATGGAATTTGTAGCCATAGAGGCACAATCGGTGGTATGTCTCGGTGTGTCGTAGCTGCTATTGCCGCTGCTCATCATTTATCATGTTTGCCACCATAATTATTAGCATTTTCATATTCTATCACCTTAGCTGTGCTTGTTTCTACTATTCTGCGGTATTAACTGCCATAACATATGAGTCATATTCACATTACTATAGATATTATTATAGTTACTGGAAGTGTGTCTGTCTCTGTCTTTGTGTCTGTCTTTGTCTCTCTCTGTCCATCTGTCCGTCTTTTCTCTCTCCTTTTCTTCCTCCCCAACCGGTGCAGACAGATGTCTGTCCTCCATAGAGCTGGTTCTGTCTGACGTTCATGCCTGTTATAGGGAAGGTTTTCGTTGCCACCGTACTCTACGGGGGAATTGTTGGCTCTATGTAAATCATAAATAAGTCATAGAGTGTGGTCTTTACCTAGTTTGTAAAGTGTCCTGAGATAACTTTTGTTATGATTTGGCACTATAAATAAAATTGAATTGAATTGAATTGAAGAAACCGAGATGGCTGTTCACATGCGCAAACAATCGGGGTACTGAAGGTATTCTCTAGGTTTGTTAGCCGGGGTATGAAAACCCTGATTTTACCCGGGGTATGGTGTTTACATGGTGTTTAAGAAACCAGGGTATGCCCTTAACCCAAATATAATTGGGTTTTTAAACTGCATGTAAACGCAGTGTGAGAGGGTGAAAGTTGTTGAATATGTATCACTGAGCCTCTATCCTGACCATAGACTGTATAATGAATGGACGGAGCTACGGTGACGTCACTCATAGATATGCGAACCTCCGACAAGAAACCGCCTCGGACGCTGCCGTCTTCTTTTTTCTATGTCCACGGGGCGCTGCCATGTTTAAGTTTTGCAACCGTGGACAGGAAAGGGAAGAACTTGGGGGGACAAGGGTGCATCGATTGGATCCTGAGTTGAACCTCACGAGGGGTCCATGTGCACGCCCACTTCTATCAGCAACCTGACGTGTCTGAGCCGCTGCTGCTGCTAACAACATTAGCTTGGATAATCAGAGGTAAGCTCTGCTGCTAACTCAACCTACATTACTGTAGTAGAACTACGTTTGGTAATCATGAAAAATAACCGTTAACCTTGTATTTTTATTATAGCTGAAGTTAAACCACTGTCGTTACTTGACGGTAGATAACGTGAACAATGGAACGATAACGGCATTATATTACATTATTATAATATTATCTATGGTTTGATAAGGATGTGGTGTTTGCTCTAGATTTAGGATATTAGCAGATGGAAATGAGCTAATTTAACTAGATTACACCACAGAATATTGTCTGAGTACAGCTTAGCATTATGTCAGTGTGTGTTTGTACACTTTTTTACAAGTCCTTTCTACTGCATTATTAATATTGTTAATGGCATTACAAATATTTAACTATGACAACCATTGATATTAATCTTTTATTTCAGGAATAAAAATAGCGTGACAGTCATCATGGCATGTAAACCCGCTCTATGTGAGTAATACGCTACTTTTCTATTGCTATTTAATGTAAAACAGTACAGCAGACATTTTACTTTTCATAACTAAGGCTTTTCCTCTACAGCCTACCATTTGACATCCATTTGTCACCATTACAATGTTTTCTGTCCATCCAGCCAGTGTGTGGATTATAGGAGACTATGTCCGTTGATGGTCTGACAGAGCTACAGAGAACAGGGGAACAGCATTGGCATTGAGGGAGCTGACATACTGCATATTGTATTTACTGTATGTATTTTTACATAGATACACTTGAATTTAAATTTTGCACTGAATTTATTATTTATTACATTCTTCTGTACACATTTAAGTATGATCTTTACAAGGTTTACATTGATAATATACTGTAATTGTTGAAATTAATTCAGATTTTAATGTCCAATAAAAGTTCTTATGAAGGTCTTGCCAAAATTTTGTTGATTTTTTTTATGGTGCAGATCTGGTATGAATTGTAACATTAGCAACATGTACAGTATTGTAATCAGACAAGAACACATTGATCAAAGTTTTTGCCACAACCTGTAATCAGTTACAATGCTCTTTATACTGTATGTTAGCTGTTATCAACATTATAGAAATGTGTCTTGTGATTAACCAAGCAAGAATATTCCGTAGTTCATGTTAATACACTCAGTACTGTAAAATCACAGCAGGAAAACAGAAAACTAGGATAATCATTTATTACATTTTTCAATTACAATAAATGTGGATATGAATAAAAGTATTGTGCACATTAAGGACAGAGAATAATAAATAAATTGCAAAAACTGCAGTGGGTGATTTAAAGAGCTCACAACATTAACGGAGCCTGGTTAGCATCAGGGATTTGGTGATGATCCTCCTTTACAATAAAAATATTTTCTCTTGTGTAGCATAAAGTGAATACAACTTGCATTTCATTGTGAAACCCTGTGTCGCAGAATCATGTATAAATTACTATCCATTCATCATCACCACACATTTGAGAACTAAAAATGTTGTCCATGCTTCTCTAAAACCAGATGAATGACATCGAATATGCCCCTCCGCAGATGAGCTCTTCCTTCTGTTGGCACCGGTCTCACACTTTTCTCTGTGTGGAGACCCTTTACAGATGTAGCAAAAAGACTTCAAATCAATAAATTATTATACCATATCAAAAAAAAAAGATACCTCAAACATTACCAGATATTAGTTTTTACGTTCACCACTAAGTATTGATCCGTTTACTGTGTGATCAGTGCATCATAATGCATCTTTCTACCTTCTTGTCTAGGAAGAACTGATCCTTCTCAAAAACGTGTATACTGTCCTGCTTTCAGACCCTTCATTATAGTATAACGTGCATATTAACATTAACCTTTTCCCACTAACATGTGACCACATCTGCAATATGCATCTGCAATGAATATGAGGATTGTTTATGACAGTTAATATCACAAAATCGCATATCACAAAATGATGTGCAAATAAACTGTATAAACTAACAACTTACTACAGCTGCAATATGCATCTGCTATTAAACTGAACTTCTTTATATTTATTTAAGACGTAAAAATTTCATATACATTTATTTAAGCACTGGAATACATCATATAGATGTGACAGATTAAGCTATACAGGCTCATTCTTATTTGCAAAACATTAACAACAGTGCATACTTACAGAGAAATAGCAAAACTATGTAAGAGTTACCAACAACCAGCAGCTATTAGCGCATAAATGACAAAGCTTTACATCAGGTTAACATTAGCGCTAGCTGACATGCTCAGTTTGGTTAGCGAGAGTTAAGGCTTAAAATAATATGTAACGTTACTAAAAGAATAAACTAAACAGCAGGCTGCTTGGAGTGTTTTTAGTTCAACCGGAACAAGAACAACATCACGGCTGTAGGTTTCCACGGCAGATGTAACGTTAGGTTTGAGAGTCAAGCTCTCTGAGACCTTTCAATCACACATAAGCCACACCCCCAACACATCCCCTGCTTTATCGTCTATTTCACTCAAACTGGGACCAAATTTGAAAACATGAACACCAGTGAGTATTTTAAAGGCATCAAACTAACGATAGAGACAATAAAAACCTCTGTTATTTGTTTATTGTAGCCACAGAGCAAGTAAGAAGTTGACCATTTTCACCGTTGACTTGAATGAAACCGGATGTCTTTTGCAACCCACGTATCGCCCCCTGCCGGCCACTGGCTAGAATACAGGCTTCAGGCACTTCCGCATTGGTTTCCTTCTTCAGACCCGGTCGCTCCATCCATTAGTTTATAGTCTATGATCCTGACTGCTGTGTAGCCCCGCCCTAAAGCCTGTCCTTCTTTATCGTCTATTTTTTTTAAATGGGACCATAGTTTACTAAATGAACATCAGGCTGTTTTGACTTCACCATTGGCTTCACTTTTCAGACCCGCAAGCTATGTCAATCTTTTTTACACAGTGTAGGGGCACAACATTCTGGGACTTTAAGTCTCTTTTTGAGACTCTTTATTAAGTTGCTAGAAGGGTTTCAATGTGAAGCACGCTACAAAGTGTGACGGTAGCTAAACAGTAATTGCAAAAATAGAAAACACAGCAAAGCTGTAAATAATGAACCAATGAAAACACTATTTCTGTTAGGGAAGATAAACTCAGAGCAGCGGAAGGTTGAATACGACATGACTGTGGTTCATTTAGTCTCTGGAAATGTATATTGCACTTTATGAATCAGATAAACACAGAGGAAGTTTGCATTGAGTTTGCAAAATTAACAAACAGACAGATCATAAAACAAGAAAGTGTGTACAACTTATGCAGGGAAAAAGAGAAAATCCCTATGTCTTATTTAAACCTGTTTCTGACAAAGGTCCCCATTCAGTTTTTGAGAATTTACAGCAAGCAGCATTGTACGGGCCCTCGCACCCCATGTGCGTCTGGGGGGTCGGCAGGACGCTGGTAGACCAATCCATACATTCCAGCAATCATCACACACTGCATGCATGACCCAAGACATGATTTTCTGCATCGGGCATTGGGCACGGCAAATTATGGATTTAAACTGTTGTATCTCTTCCGATGCCCACTATGTGGCACCAGAGAACACACACATACACCATGTTGCTGTATATCAAATGTAGGCCACACCATAGAAATTTCACGTAAATCATACAATGTCTGTCACATAAGCTTTACTTGCTGTGACACCCAGTCTTCAGGTCTGAACTCTCATACGGAATGTGAAATCTGGGGCAGAATGGACAATTTAAAGTCATATTACAACAGTTTACTGTGTCATGGCAAAACATACAATTTGCCCCCCTTGACACAGCAACCCTGTTCCAGTCAAACACAAATGCTTTACAACTTGGCATCCTGAAGGTCTTATGATTCTGCTGACCACATTTAGGATTGATCTGTTTAATTCTCTACGAGAAGTTATGAAAAACACCATACCTGCCTAAAATGTTGGGTAGTCACATGAATTATGACATCATCATTCGAGGTATTGACTATTCCTTTACAATTAAGCGTCACATTAATGGAGGATAATACCAAGAAAATACTTAATGTATCTAGGAGTTTGAAAAAGTAAAGTGCATAAAATACATGAACACCGCACAAAATTCAAAAATGGCCGACTTCCCCGTGAGTGGAGCTAATGAAAGCTAATGGGAATTATACCTGAAATGATTAAAGCTATGTGGGTAAATATCAGAGAAACTTTGTTTCAACTAAGGAGGAAGTACGTCTACCAAGTACTAATTAATTAAATACAAACACAAGTAGGCCTATTGAGTATGATGAGGTTTCACTACCCATATATTAATACATTTAAATTGTACACTGGCATAGACTACAGAGCTAAAAAAATAAATAAGTGTAGTGTATCAAGTTATAATGTTTATATTAGCCTACTAACAATGTAAGGAAAGTATGTATCATCTTGTATAATCAATACAGCCGTCCCTAAAACGACATTTATCAATTTCATGTAGGTCATGCAGGCCAGAAAAACTTTTCACTGTGCCCATGAGAAAAACAATAATAAAATCATCGGACACAATGTTTTAAAGTGTAAGCAGCAGACTTGTGTCTCTGCCGGAGCCTTGATCTGGGATTTTACGGAGACGGGAACTAAGCTGCTGAATGTGTTCCACTACGGCTCTTTTTAGCCACTCATCCTCCTTCTCCTTCCCATAACTCCATTTTGGTCGGGTCTAAAATTCAGAATATCTAAATTTCTTTAGTAGAGGGTCTGATGATAATTATGAGCCTCTCGATTTGTATCCAAAAATTTTTTTTGGAGGTAATACCCTTCCCTCACATGTATGGGAGTGAATGGGCGACTGTGCTTCCAGGCAATCGGACACAATACAAACAGGCGGGTGCTGCAGTACTGCGCGTGCTTGGCCACTAAGCCCATGGTGGCATATTAGAACAAATGAATGCACTAAATCAAAGATGGCTGACTTTCTGGGGAAAAAAAAGTCAATATGTTCTTCAAGATGGGAGCCATGATCTCACCAAATTTCGTGAACATCTAAATAACTTAGTCGCAACCATGGCATGCCTTTGGGGGCACTATGGAGCCTGCTGGCCACAGACAAGCCCAATTGCTGTATAGCTTTGCAATTTTTGCCACTTCTTACCTAAGTGCCAGTTTTGGTAAGTTTTCAAGAATCCCAAGCAGTTGCCAGTAGGTGGCGCTGTGTCTGTTAGTCAATATTAGCATGTAGTTGTCCTCAGGCCTCGACTCTAATCATCTTTGGCATCTTTTATGCTACAGTTAGAGTGACTTCCTATTTATGGCGGGTGGCACAGAATGGCTGCCATGCCATTACCCAAAACCATTTGGGTAAAAAACATTTTTCATGTTACCAGTAGGGGGCCCTATGCTTCGGACTGAATGTTAAGATGAAGATGTGTTCTGGCCTGGACTGTTATGAATCATAAGCAATTTGGGGCATATTGAACAATGTATGTTGAAGTTACAACCACTTCCTATTTCACGTAGAATTCATAGTATAAAACGTGTAATTTCCCTAATACCAGTAGGGGGTGCTATGACTATAAGTAAATATTGTCACAGAGATGTGTTCAGGCGAGAGTCCAATCATGTCTGAGAAGTTTGTGACAGATTGGACAATGTATGTTCAAGTTAAAGACCACTTCCTGGTTTGTGGCGTGAGAGCAAAATTTGAGGCCCCGCCACTGCCAAGCTGATTGATGAAAACGTGTATGCTCCGCAATTTAGCGTTGTCCTTGTCTTGAAGGTGTACTGACCAATTTTCGAAAGCGTTCCATTAAAATCTCTAGGAGGAATTTGTTAAGGTACAGAGCAAAGTTTTTGTACAAATGCCCAAAAATGACATGTTCAAATCAAAATGGCAGTATTCCTGTTGTGTTTAGGAAATACCTCCAAGAGGATATTTTGTGTGTCTCTGCATTCTTCTCATGCCTGACAATTATCATCCATGTAGGTGAAAGCGCATCCAGGGGCTTGACTTTGGCAATATTCAAGGGGTCGCTATCAAGCTAATTTGCCACGCCCAAGACTGAGACCCATAAAAAATTCAAAATTTTCACCACTTCTGATCATTTTAGGGCACTTTTGTGCTTGGGCACTAATGTTTAGTATCTAAATACTCCATCTATAATATTATCCCAGCTGAGCACAGCATCTCACTGGTCAAACAGAGACATCTAGTAGTTAGTATTAGCCAGTGCAGGGCTGGTTCTATCAGAATGAATGGATAGCTGGTATGCAAGAGTGTGTATTGTTAAAGTCCTAAGAAAACATACAATGTTTATGTGGTTGCCTTCATATCTCCCATTGCCAGATATATTTAAAGAAAGGTCGGATGCATTTTACCTGAAGGCGACTATATCTAAACCTGTGTTATTGGACCCTTTAGACGAAATGTGTGCGTATATGTGACACCATTCACATTGTGTGTGTGTTTGTGTGTTTGTGTGTGTGTTTGTGTGTGTGTGTGTGTGTGTGTGTGTGTGTGTGAGAGAGTTTGAGCCAGAGTAGCTCACGGCAATATTAATAACACATTACGAATACCATCCACACTCACATAACACTGACACCCCCCCCCCATTTCTATGATTAGCTAATGTAAGCTAATGTATTGTGTCATTACATCCTCTTTCTTTTTTCCTCCTTCCTTTCATACTCATTGCTTTCTTCGTCCCCCTTCCTTCCCTGCCCATCCTTTCATTCATGCCTTTCTCCTCTATTCTTTCTTTATCTGATTTTACTTATGTCTCACCTTTCATCACTTCCTTGGTGTCTTTAACTACTCCCCTGCATAATTTTGCTACTACATATTTCCCATTTATATTTTTTCCTTACTGCTCTAATTCATCTTCTCTTTCACCAATGCATCTCTTCTTTTTCTCCTGCTTCCACTCCCTCCTTTCTTTTCATATCCATTATTTCCCTCATTTCTCTTGGTTTGCGACTTTTTTCATCTGACCCATCCTGAAACAAATGTTCCTCTTCCATCCTTCCATTTTACATTTTTACCTTTTTTTTAATTCTCTCCTACTAATGTCTTCCCTCTTTCTTTTCCCTATTCTTCCTTTCTGTCTTCCTTCCTTCCTCCATCCCTCTCCCAGTATGCAGCAGCGCTCCCAACAACATGAAGGTGCAGCACGTGAACGGCAGCGCTCTGGTGGTGCGCTGGGCTTGTCCGGAGATCACCTACCACCCGCCCATCCTCCACTTCCTGGTGTCCTACAGCTGGACAACCCACGATGACAGCTATGAGGAGACATACCTCACTGACGCCAAACACAAACTGGTGAGACTGGGCACTGCCGCTTGTAGTTGGAGGGTTATCCTCATGTAACTGGCTCACATTGAATCTTGTGATTATGCCGCAAGAAGTGCTGACATAACATATAACAAACATGCAGTTTGGACGTGGCTTTGAGGTGAGTATGCTGCTCATATCGCTGGACTGCAGTGATAACAAAGAAAATGTGTGTGTGAATATGTCTTGTTTAGTATCTGTGAGTTACCGTATTGTTACATGTCAGAGCAGCTGAAAAGTGCAGGCTCATTTGAAAAGGCCAACACTGACTTGTGCTGCATTCAGGAGCTGATGTGCTCAGAAAGGTGACATGCATATGAGAGTCAATGCTCGACAGTATTGTGTTGATGCACACATTAAAATGCTGCTGTTATAGTGTATTATACTACAGGTTTATAAGGTTGAATGAATCAGTATCTCATCCTTATCTCATCTCATCTCATCTTCAACCGCTTATCCAGGGACGGGTCGCAGGGGCAGCAGCTTTAGCAGGGGACCCTTTTCCCAGGCCACATTAACCAGCTCTAACTGGGGGATCCAGAGGTGTTCCCAGGCCAGTGTGGAGATATAATCTCTCCACCTAGTCCTGGGTCTTCCCCGAGGCCTCCTCCCAGCTGGACGTGCCTGGAACACCTCCCTAGTGAGGAGCCCAGGGGGCATCCTTACTAGATGCCCGAACCACCTCAACTGGCTCCTTTCAACGCAAAGGAGCAGCGGCTCTACTCCGAGTTCCTCATCGATGGCTGAACTTCTCACCCTATCTCTAAGGGAGACTCCAGCCAACCTCCCGAGAAAACCCATTTCGGCCGCTTGTACCCGAGACCTCGTTCTTTTACGGTCATGACCCAGCTTTCATGACCATAGGTGAGGGTAGGAAAGAAGATTGACAGGTAGATCAAGAGCTTTGCCTTCCAGCTCAGCTCTCTTTTCAAACTCCTTCACTTGGGGTAAGGACTCATTCCCTACCAGGAGTAAGCAATTCACCGGTTTCCTGCTGACAGCCATGGCCTCAGATTTAGAGGTGCTGATCCTCATCCCAGCCGTTTCACACTTGTCTGCGAACCGATCCAGTGAGTGCTGAAGGTCACTGACCGACGATGCCATCAGGACCACCTCATCTGCAAAAAGCAGAGACGAGATCCTCAGCCCACCAAACTGCAACCCCTCCCCACCACGACTACACCACGATATCCTGTCAGTGAATATCACAAACAGGATTGGTGACAAATTGCACCCCCGGCGAAGGCCAACCCCCACCGGGAACGAATCCGACTTACTGCCGAGGATCCGGACACAGCTCTCGCTTTGGATGTACAGAGATTGGATGGCCCACAGAAGTGACCACCTCACCCCATACCCCCGCGGCGCCCACCACAGTATCACCTGAGGGACCCAGTCATATGCCTTCTCCAGATCCACAAAGCACATGTAGATTGGATGGGCATACTTCCAGGCCCCCTCCAGGATCCTTGCGAGAGTGAAGAGCTGGTCCGTTGTTCCACGTCCAGGGCGGAATTCGCATTGTTCCTCTTCAATCTGAGGTTTGACGATAGGACGAACCCTCCTTTCCACGGTGCCTTGGAGTAGACTTTACCATGGAGGCTGAGTAGTGTGATACCCCTGTAGTTGGCACACACCGTCTGGTCCCCCTTTTTTAAATAGGGGAACCACCACCCCAGTCTGCCATTCCCTTGGCACTGTCCCAGACATCCACGCAATGTTGAAGGGACGTGTCAACCAAGACAGCCCCTCCAAACCCAAAGCTTTCAGCATTTCTGGACAAATCTCATCAATCCCTGGGGCTTTGCCACTGTGGAGTTGTTTGATTACCTCAGTGACTTCTGCCAGAGATATTGACAATGATTCCCCATCAGCCTCCAGCTCTGCCTCTACAAAAGAGGGCGTGTTAGTCGGATTAAGGAGTTCCTCAGAGTGCTCCCTCCACCGCCCGATTACCTCATTGGCTGAGGTCACCAGCGTCCCGTCCTTACTGCGAACAGCTTGGACGGTTCCCCGTTTCCCCCTTCTGAGATGTCGAAAGCTTTTCCAGAAGCATCTTGGTGCTGCCCGAAAGTCCTTCTCCATGACTTCTTCGAACTCCTCCCACACCCGCTGCATTGCCTCTGACACAGCAGAGGCTGCAGCCCTTCTGGCCTGTCGGTACCTTGCAACTGCCTCCGGAGTCTTCTGGGATAAGATATCCTGGAAGGCCTCCTTCTTCAGTCGGACAGCTTCCCTGACCACCGGTGTCCACCATGGTGTTCGAGGGTTACTCCCCCTTGAGGCACCTAAGACCACCTAAGGCCACAGCTCACCACTGCAGTTTCAGCAATGGAAGCTTTGAACATTGCCTACTCCGGTTAAATGCCCCCAATCTCCACAGGAATGCCAGTAAAGCTCCGCCGGAGGTGTGAGTTAAAGATCTCTCGGACAGGGGCCTCTTCCAGATGTTCCCAGTTCACCCACACTACTCGTTTGGGCTTACCTGGTCCGCCCAGAATCTTCCCCCATCCCCTGACTCGACTCATCACCAGATGGTGATCAGTTGACAGCTCTGCCCCTCTCTTCACTCGAGTGTCTAAAACATACGGCCTCAGATCAGATGATATGATCACAAAATTGATCATTGACATTTTGCCTAGGGTGCTCTGGTACTACGTACACTTATGAGCATCCTTATGTCCGAACATGGTGTTTGTTATTTGACTTCTGTGCTAGTCACAGATTGTCTATAACTAACGACCGCTCAGATTTAGATCAGGGAGGCCGTTCCTCCCAATCATCTTCTACAGGTGTCTCCATCATTGCCCACATGGGCGATGAGGTCTCAGAACTATGGAGTCCCCTACTGGAGCTCCATGCAGGACTCCATTCAGGGTCTCCGAGAAGGCTGACTACTCTGAACTGCTGTTCGGTGCATATGCACAAACAACAGTCAGAGTTTTCCCCCCTACCACCCGCAGGCGTAGGGAGGCGACCCTCTCGTCCACTGGGGTATACTCCAACACCACGCCGCTCAGCCGGGGGTTTGTGAGTATCCCCACACCCGCCAGACGCCTCACACCCTGGGCAACTCTAGAGAAGAATAGGGTCCAACCCCTATCCAGGAGTAAGATTCCAGAACCGAGACTGTGTGTGGAGGTAAGCCCCACCAGATCTAACTGGTAGCGCTCCACCTCCCGCACAAGCTCCGGCTCCTTTTCCGACAGAGAGGTGACATTCTATGTCCCCAGAGCCAGTCTCTGCTGCCTGTGTCTGGTCCGTCGAGGCCCCTCACCTTCACTGCCACCAGTGCAGTAGCGCACCCGACCCCAGCGGTTCCTCCTGCGAGTGGTGGGCCCACAGGATGGAGAGGAGGGAGGTGCCACGGCACTTTTTCGGGCTGTGCCCGGTTGGGCTCCTTGGCAAACCTGGCCCTGGGTTTCCTCCAGGCACGGTCTCTCTTCCTCTTCATTGTTTGATCATAGAGTCTTTGAACCATTCTTAGCCTTGGGAGTCCCTACCAGGACCACTAGGCTCCAGACAACACAACCCAGTATATTCAAGAACAGTGGAAACCTAACATTGCATAAATATTTAGAATAAGATCCTTGGCATAAAATAAACAGTTAAACATAGAGTGCTTTTTCGCCCATGTTTTCAAAAACACAGAAACAAAAATGATCCATCAACTAATGACAGTCCCTCCTGGGAGCGTTTGTCTGTGCTAACGTTAGCTGCAACGTGTTCAGCATTGTCTGTGCTAACGTTAGCTGCAGCATGTTCAGCGTTGTCTGTGCTAACGTTAGCTGCAGCATGTTCAGCATTGGGGTGGAGCGGAGGCTGAAGAGCTCCGGCGGGAGGTGAATTCTTACACAGCCGTGCTCATGTACATGTTTCCACTTGGTCGTTTCTCATGTTCAGACCAAAGATTCGCAATGCAACTGTTTTCAAACGTCGCAGGTGAAAGTTGCAGCGGTGTGAACTGACCTCTCTTGTTGGAAATCTAACTGGCTGATGTCGTTGCCAGCGATTCAACTTGTCAAGTCTCCAGCAGCTGGCTTTAGAACGGAACACAGGTCAGCTGTTTCAACAGCCAATCAAGTCTTAGCAAAGTCCGCTGGTCAAGTCACTTAGAGACTGTCAGCTGGTTGAAAAGGCCGTTATGATTGGAGGCTCAATGAGCGTGTGTGTGTGTGTGTGTGTGAGAAAGAGAGAGAGAGAGAGAGAGGGACGAGCGAGCAATAAGGAGAGCAGCGCAGTAATCCAGAACAAAGCAGTGAATCAGGGAAATAAAAGATATTTTATCTGTTTCATCTTTATAGAAATGCAGCTGTAGCGAGTATCTCACTGTCTCTCTCCTCATTTATATTTTAGAATGCTACAAATTATATCCAGCTACGAAAAAAAGCCTTCAAAGTCGGAGGTCAGAACGGAAGTACAGAAAGCCGTTGCTATGGAGATGATACACCGTCTCGTCTCGTCGCATTGGTCTCAACGGGCAGGTTTCAGAATGGTGCAAACCTGCACGTTGCAAGTAGTTGCAAGTTTCAACTCGCTGCGTTGCAAATCTTTGGTCTGAACTGAACTTGATAACTCAAAGATCGCACACTGAACTTAGCAACAGCTCATCTCGCTTCTCGGTTTCATTTCTCCCCTGCTGCTGTGATCAACATTCTGCACTGAGGGAAAAAATTAATTGCGATTAATTGCGATATTTTTTTTGGTTGCGTTATTTTCTCTGTAATTAATTAATCGAAATTAACGCGTCAAGTCCCAAGCCCTAATTATTATAGTTACTGTTAATTTTGTGGTTGCTTGCATCTCTGTAAATTTCTCTCTGTCTGTCACACACACGCACGCACACACACACACACACACACACACACACACACACACACACACACACACACACACGTATTTGCAGTCTTTCTCTGGTGTACTTTCTTGGCCTGGAAAAGAGCTCTGTTCAGACTTTACTGACTTGTAGCAGTCGATAGCCATGTTTGTACTGCCATATATTCCCCAGAGATACAGCAGAACAATGAATCTATTCAGTTCTTCATCACTCAGCTCAGATTTCATGTCCACAGCCCTGTGTGCCACATCATACTACTGTGTTTCAGGCTTGGTGAGGAATTCTTTGTTTGAATTTAGTTTCTATGGAGTATATTTCAACTTCCAGCCATATTAGTCCGCAGCCTTTATAACACTGAAATCAAGCAGCAGCCACTACAGTTGAATAATGATTTGAAGCCAGCAAACTCTTCAGATTATAGTCCAACATGAGTTGGAGATGTCTGTGGTTATTGGTGGTATCAGCTAATGCATTTCAATAACACATCTCCAACTTATTTCTGCTGTTATTACAGGATAGGATAAGTCAATCATAACATGCCTCTCACATGCCATTTACATTGAAAGAGTTGTTATTGATCATTCTAAGTACAGGTGGGTATTATAGATAAAAACAGCTATCATGGCAGGCCCATAGTAAGGTGAAGTCCCTCTACTTCCAGTCAATCACCATTGGACCTTATCAATTAATTAATTTTATCCCTTTTGAATTGTTCCATGACTTGTACAGATTTGATTATTAGAGCTAAATATTCAAATGTAGAATAGAAACCAAATGAGATGTTTTTACATGATAACATATCTGAAAAAATAGCAGCAACACCACCACCTTTCTTGTTAGATCTGGAACAGTGTGAAAATAAAAAATTAGATGGTGCAGCTTCAATTCTTCATTCATTCATTACTCACACAAGCAACGGGTCTTGCTCATTCTTTCACTTCCCGGTTGATAATAAGACACTGGATATAACACATCAGGTAAGATAACATTACATGTGTTGTGGAACATAGCTAAGTTAATAAGCTAGCTGGCGAGCAAGGTGACATATATTGTGATGGTGAAAGATGTAGTTCACTGAGTGGTTTCACACAAAACTCCTGGTTTGAATCCGGGCTGGGGCCCTTCTGTGTGAAGTTTGCATGTTCTCCCCTATCTGCGTGTATTTTCTCTGGGTTCTCCGGCTTCCTCCCCCCGTACAAAGACATGCAGGTATTAGGTTAATTGATGACTCTAAATTGCCCGTAGGTGGGAGTGAGAATGTTTGTCTCTGTTTGTCTCTATGTGCCCTGTGATAGACTTGCGTACCCCAGTCCAGGGTGTACCCCGCCTCACGCCCAATGTCAGCTGGGATCTGCTCCAGCACCCCCACGACCCCTATAGGGACAAACGGTTGAAGATGATGGATGGATATGTGTAACAGTTACACATTGATGAGTTACACTGTAACTCATCAATTCAATTAAATGTTATTTATGGTGTCAAATCATAACAAAGTTATCTCAGAATACTTTACATACAGAATAGGTCTAGATCACATTCTGATCACAGAGACCCAACAATTCCCCCATGAGCAAACAGAAACAGCAACAGTGGTGATAAAAAACCTTCCTTTATCAGGCAGGAACATTGGACAGACTGTGGTGGACGCAATCTGTTTGGACTGGCTGGTGGAAAGGGATACGTAGAGAGAAGCAGAGATGCCCAGAAACCACAATTACAACATAAACAACTAAGATAATAATAATAATGTAAATTTGACTAATAATTATTATGGCAGTGGAAATACTTAAATGATATGAATAGTAGAAATAGCAGTAATAATACAAATACTGTATGACTAATTATTATAGCAGTCGATATAGGCAGATGATAATTGCAATATATAAGGGTGATGATTATGAATCAAAAAAATGATTTACTACTCATCGTAAGCTTTTTATTCCTGAAATAAGTTTCCATGGGCTCCACTGGAAAGGGAGGTAGTGTCTATATGTAACTTTATGTCACAATACCCCTATTCATGATGATATAGTATATTTACTATTAAAGTAACATAGACAATGCTGAGGTATACAAAAATGCATCTTGACAAAGAAGGTTTTGGCTTATCCAGACTATAAAACAGCGACTTGTTGATTTAAAACACTGCCCTTGATTGTCTTAAACACCCAGAAACATGGCAATATATAAATATAAAGCTTGGCTCCTCTTAATACCTAGGAGTATATATATATATATATATATATATAACCTGGAAACATGACTTATGAAATTTTGGAGGGTCTCTACACATGCATAACATTAGGATTTTATTGATGTATTATTCATGCATGAAGGGGATTCATCTCTAATTAAGTGTAATAAAGATACAGGCATGCATGGTATTTTTGCCATCAACACCGAAGCATGGTAGGGCAATATCAAGAAGCCCACTCTCTACAGAGTATACTATGGCTTGCACTATTTGACAATATTGAGTCATACTGTGATGGATATGGCTTTGATCTCTGTGAGGAGGTGTGTGTATAATGAATGGATGAGATGGACGCCATGGGTTACTTATACAACAGTTTACTTTCCCAAAAACCCCCGGAAGCCTGCTAAGATTGCATTATGGGTACTGTAGTCTCTACTGCTACACCTCCTCTTTTTAGCTTAGCAATAGACTTTTAAACATAAGTCATACTTTTGACTTAACTGTGAAGGTTTCTTTTCATAAATTAACTATATTATTTGTTTAAACTCTTTGGAACAGTATTACCCTTTAAACAGATATAAACTTTGCATTTTCACATGACCTTTTAACTCATAAATCAACTGTCAAAGGTCATAGTCATATCTCAAGAATCCTGGGTGGCAGATCATCCAAACCTCTGGTGCTCAACAGTGGAACCAGGGGTTTATGGTCTGTTAGCAGTGTGAAGTGCAGACCATGTATATAAGAGATCAGTCTTTCACATGTCCCTGTTACTGCTAGAGCCTCTTTCTCGATCTGCGCATAGCGTTTCTGTGTCCATCATCCCCCTTGAGATGTATGTAACAGGCTACCAGGAGTCATCAGTCTGTTTTTGTGTGAGAACAGTCCCTATGCCGTACGCTGTTGCATCTACCGCTCCTTTTGTTTCTGCTGTGGTTGAATATTAAGTGTTTTTTGTGAGCTCAGCTCTTCTTTCAGCTCTCTGTTGAGGTTCATCCTAGACCCACTCATTTTTCTCCGTTAGTAGGTCTTTAAGTGGTGTGGTGAAGGTGGCCAACTGTGGCACACACTTGGCCAGATAGTTTGCCATGCCCATTAGGCGCCACACATCCTCCCCACATGTTGGCTCTGGCATCTGTAGGGTGGCTTTAACTGGTACAATGCCTTTTGCTTTTATTTTGTGACCGACAAAAATGTATGTGCTCTTTCTGTCCTTGTATGTCTTCCTTCATAGAGTGTGGTCTTTACCTAGTTTGTAAAGTGTCCTGGGATAACTTTTGTTATGATTTGGCACTATAAATAAAATTGAATTTAATTTAATTAAATTTAGCAAACTTGCACTTCTTATTAAGAGTGAGGCCTTCGTCCTGCATTTTCTGGAGCACACAATGTAGTCTTTTGTCATGTTCCTGTCTGTTCCGTCCATACACCAACACATCATCTGCATGATTCTGGTGTTATGGGGATTTGCGAAAAATCCAGATTGAGCATGCAGTTTTGTGAACACTTTTGCATCTGACATTCATGCAAATGTGACGTTCACTCTTCAGAGCTGCATTGAGTGTTGTGATATCTACACAGATCCTGAGCTTGTCTTTCATAGGTTTTGGAACCACAACCATCCCTGAACACCAGGCTGTTGGTTCAGTCACTTTTGAGATGATACTCATTTTTCCATTCTAGTTAGTTCCTTGCATACTTTTTCTCTCAGGGGAAGAGGAACCCGTCTGGGAACCCGCCCTCTAGAGAGGGCATAGGGTGTAGCCCCCCTGTTCCTGTCACAGTAACTTCATCAACCCTGTGTATCAGTCCCATTGCCACTATTGCTGGTAAGCCCAATAATGATTGTGTCAGTCCTGCCAAAACATACACATCTTGTTTAGTAGAACGCCCCTTTGCCATCATTGTGCTCTGGAAGCACCCTTTTACAGAAAGGGGATCGCGACCTTGTCCTAATGGTCTTTCAAGTGGCCTCCCAGCTTACCATCTCATTCTGGTTTGAAGACACTTTCTGGTATAGATGTGACGTCTGTTCCTGTATCTAGCTTGAAATTAATGGCTTTTTTTTTTTCAGATGAACGGTCACCTGTATCCTGTGAATTAACTTCACCTAGGAATTAAATAGTCCTGCACTTCAGTGTCTTGTGTGACAGTGTGTACAGCCTGAGCACCACAGCAGGCTACCGCATAATGTTGTGTTTTTTGTGACACTTTCAATATCTTTGGCTGGATAGTCTTACAATGCATATTTGCGTCCTTTTCCACAACGGCGACACTCCTTTTCACTATGAGTGTCTGATCTTTGGCCTTTGTTTATCTTTTCTCCTGTGTACTGGAACTTTTTTCTTTTTTCATGCGTGTTTTAATGGGATCCACATTCATATTGGGATTGCTTCCCACTGCATTATTGCGCAGTATTGTCTGTTGTCTCTTGATAGTCTCACTTTTTGTATTGGCTTTGCAAGTGCTAATTCTGAGTCCATTTGTAGCTGTTCTGACAACCTTCAGTCTTTTATTCCGACCACAATTCGGTCTCTTATGAGTTCTTTTTAAAGAATTCCAAAGCTGCAGTGATCTGCTAACTTGTGCACTGATGTGATGGATGCTTCTGCACTCTCTAGCTCTCGACATCTCATGTTAAACTTGGCTCTCACAAAAATTACATTGTGTTTACACAGTATTATATTATATTATATTATTATTATTATATTACAGTACTGTTTGAATGCCGTTTTAACAGCATCATATTTATTTTTATTTTTGTCTGTCAATGGCTCCCAAAATATCATCTGCTGCATCTCCAAGTGTATATAGGAGTGAATTCGCCTGATATTCGTCGGGTTTGTCCTTTAATCCTGACTGCAACACGAAATCTCTCAAATCGTCTGATCCATCTTGGCCAGTCAGATGGATTTGAGAAGTAAAATGGATCTGGGTGTGATATTTGTACTGCTGCCAATGCCATTTTGTCTTTCCCCTGTTTTTTTATGTTAAGGAATTACTTTTGTGTCACGCTGTTGTCTCCTCTTCTCTTCTCCGTGTGTGCATCTCCTCGCTACTCAATGATCCTCATGCATCTACTCACTGAGAAAAACTTCCGTAGCTATGGCAGAGCTGCGTACGGAGACTTTGAGTTATTTTTCACTCTCTGAAACCATGTATTATATATGGATGAGACGGACGCCATAGGTTACTTATACAACACTTTACTTTCCCAAAAACCCCTGGAAGCCCGTTATAATGCATTATGGGTACTGTAGTCTCTACCGCTACAGTTTGATCAAATCAAAACAAATCAATCTTTATTTATATGGCGCTTTTCATACAGAAAAGTATCGCAAAGTGCCTAACAGAGATGTACAGAAAAAGAGAAACATCAAATAAAATCAGGAGAAGAAAGTTAAAAGAACCCAACCCTCCCACCCCCCACAGTCATGCACAGAGACATACATAAGTATGTATACGTTATACGTTCTACAGAGACATGGCCGGGCAGCGAGACCTGAGGTACAGAGGAGGCTAGAGGAAGCTACCTTTGGGGGGCCAACCACACTGGGAGAAATCCCAGTGAAAGGTAACAGGGGGCACCGCCCCAAAGACCACCCCAACCTTAGCAGACTGGAGCCTCCGCACCAAGGTGAAGAGCCCTCTTGTCGCCCGGGCCGGAACTGTCCACGGGACAGCACCCCCCGCGGCCAGACCAGAGACCACTCCCAAACTGGCAGGCCCCCTGAGGAAACACTGGAGATTAAAAACTGTTGCCTAAAACAGTAAAGGGTTAAGATATAGAGGCTAAAAACACGAGGGAGTAAAACATAAAAGCATAAAAGCATAGAGGCTAAAAACATGAACTAGAAAATAAAAGCATAAGAGCATAAGACATGAGGCCATAAAAAAAAAATAAAAGCATGAAGGCTAAAACACAGAGATTAAAACAGTAAAAAAAAGGATAAAAAGTGCTCTGATTAGAACTGCCTAAAATAAATCAAAAATAGTTAAGAATTCAATTAAAAGCCTGGTTAAAAAGATTGGTCTTAAGCCTCTTTTTAAAAACCCCAGCAGTCTCCGCGACCCTGAGGCTCTCCAGCAGGCTGTTCCATAGTCGGGGCCCATAACAACTGAAAGCCGCCTCCCCATGCTTTTTTGAGCTTACCTGTGGTATGGTTAAAAGGCCGGTGCTGGAGGACCTCAGGGTCCACGGCGGCTGATAAGGTAAAAGCAAATCACATAGGTAAGAAGGTCCAAGACCGTTAAGACACTTAAAAACTAGTAGAAGAACTTCAATCCTGAAACGCACGGGGAGCCAATGCAGCGACTTTAAAACTGGTGTTATGTGCTCCCGCCCTCTGGTCCTTGTCAGCACTCATGCAGCTGAGTTTTGTAATAATTGTAGATTCGAAATGCTCTTTTTGGGAAGGCCAGAGAGCAGGGCATTACAGTAGTCTAAACGACAAGAGATAAAAGCATGCATCAGCACCTCCGTGCTGGCCTGAGAGAGAAACGGGCGGACTCTGGCTATGTTCTTAAGATGGTAAAAACCTAATTTTGTTATATTTTTGATGTGTGGAATAAAACTGAGCTCAGAGTCAAAAATCACACCCAGATTTTTTACAGATTGTGATAGTTTAAAATTCTTTAACTTTGGTAAAAGTTTCTCTTTCTGGCCCTCAGGACCAATGAGTAAAATCTCTGTTTTGTCCTGGTTGAGCTGTAGGAAATTCCCTGCCATCCATGTCTTGATATCTAAAATGCAGTTAAAAGGGACATCAATAGGCCCTGTGTCATCAGGAGACACGACGATATACAGTTGCGTATCGTCAGCATTACTATGAAAGCTGATGCCGTGCCTCCTGATGACGTCCCCAAGGGGAAGCATGTAAAGATTAAAAAGAGTTGGACCTAAAATTGACTCTTGGGGAACACAACACTTTATTTTGTGGGTTTCTGAGGAACATGTATCCATACTTACAAAGAAGTGTTGAACTGTGAGGTAAGAAATGAACCAGTTAAGAACAGTACCAGAGAGGCCGACCAGGTTCTTAAGTCTATCTAATAAAATGTGATGGTCTACGGTATCGAAGGCGGCGGTTAGATCCAGTAGTACCAAGACTGTGAGTTCATTGTTATCCAAGTTGCACCTGATGTCGTTTAAAATCTTTAAAAGGGCTGTCTCTGTACTGTGGTTCGCCCTGAAACCAGACTGACACTTCTCAAAAATGTTGTTTGAAATTAAAAAGTAATTTACTTGATTGAAAACAAGTTTTTCCCAAATTGAACTTAAAAACGGTAAGTTGGATACGGGCCGATAATTATTAAAGATGTTGGGATCTAATTTGCTCTTCTTCAGAAGGGGCTTCACCACCGCCGTTTTGAGGGAGGCGGGGAAGACCCCGTCTGAAGAGAGCAATTTACCATGTACAACAGCTGATCCTCAAAGAATCCACAAAGTGTTTTAAAAAACGGTGTGGGAATTGGATCTAATAGGCAGGTTGTGGACTCGACCAAGTGTCCCCGCATCAACCAGGGCAAAACTCTCCAGTGTTTTCTCGGGTAAAATCAATGATCCAGGTGTGTCAACATAGGAAATCTGTTGGGGTAAACTACTCGATCTGATTTATTTCTGAAGTGGTCTGCAAAGTCCTGACGAAGGGCGTCAGTTGGTGTTTTGGAGGATCTATTAACATTTTTGTTTGTTAAAGGGTCAATTGTGGATAAGAGGAATTTTTGTTTGTTTTTATGTCCGTTGATTAGAATTGGGAGATTCTTGACTGTTTGATTGTGTTATTGTATGTTTTGAGATGTCCACGTAAAATTTCATAGTGAACTGTCAGTTTTGTTTTTCTCCATCTCATCTCAGCACTCCTTCAGTTTCTCTTTAATTTTTTAGTTTCTGCATTTCTCCACGGGGGTGTCGGTCTTGTAATACTTTTTATTGAGAGTGGAGCCACCAAGTCCAGCGTTGATTTTATTTTATGGTTAAATTGTCAACAATAAAATCACATGGTGCTGGTAAAATTTCTGCAGGAGTGCTCTGTAAAATCTGGATAAAATTTGCAGCCACTTCAGAAGTTAGGTAGCGTTTCGTCACTGTTCTCACTGGGGCCTCCTGCTGGTTAAAACTGGTGAAAAAACACACAAAAGTGGTCAGACACAGCCCGGCCCACAGGCGCCCCCTGCTGTGGGACATGTTGATTAAAATAAAGGCAATGGAGAAGGTTTAAAAATTCTCTCGACATAGGATCTGAGGAATTATCTATGTGTAAATTAAAATCAACGGTTATTAGTATTCTGTTATAAGTGCTATGTGTTATTGACAGTATCTCTGAGAATTCACTGTTAAAAGAGGCGGAATAGTGGGGTGGTCTGTAGACTGTAATACAGAGCATGGGGGTGGCTGCTAAAAACAAAGGCATGATACTCAAATGATAAATATTTGTTAAAAAAGACTTCATTTGACAACATGGTGTCTTTGGTGATTGACGCAGTTCTGCCTCCTTTTGTCCCCCTCTAGTAGAAAATAAAAAGTTAAAATTTGGTGGGGAAGCCTAAGTGAGAACAACAGGTGCATCAGTGCCAAGCCATGTCTCTGTAAGGAGAATGCTGTCTAGGTTGTTATCTAAAATTACATCGTTAATGATAAAGGATTTGTTTAAAAAAGAGCGCACGTTCAGCACAGCTATTTTAATGTCTGTGTTGAACGTGCGCTCATCATGTCTTTCTAAAGGAATGTTGAAAACACAGTGTGGTCTAAAAACAGTCCTGGGTGTAATTTGTCCGTGTGAAATTCTGGTTTTGATGGTGTGGATGTTGTTCTGTGCCTCAGGGGCGACTGAACAGGGGGCGTGTGTAGTGTAGGAGGGGGAGGGTGAAGGTGAGTGAGGGGCAGAGGGTCCGTGTGCACGTGTATCAGTAGTGAGTCAGTGGGGCGTACTGTATATTAGCCGAAAGCATGCGGCTCCCCAGCGTGCTGGGGTGGAGGCCATCGCTCCTGAAAACTCTGAACGCCCCCAAAACAGGTTAAAATTGTCAATAAAACCAATGTTGAGGGCTGTGCATGCTGATTGGAGCCAGCTGTGGAGACTGAGCAATCTGCCAAAACACCCTGCTCCACGGACTACTGTGGGGATTGGGCCAGAAATAAAAACAGACTTACCACAGGCACTTAAAAAGGATAAAATACCATTAAAATCCTTTTTGGTCAGCTCTGACTGCTCCCGGGCTAAGTTGTTGGTCCCGACGTGAACTATCACCCGACTGATAGTGGAAGGGAGTAAGAGCAGCAGCCCCGGGAGCTTGTCCAGGATATCAGGCACGGTGGCTCCAGGAAAACAGCAAATGACAGCATTGAAGCACCGAATATTCCTGATGATGGAGTCCCCGGTTATCAGTGTGGTCGGGGAGAAGAGGGGGCAAGTACGGGAAGGTGACGGCTGGGGACTCCCTGGGTCTCGAAGTGCGCAACCCGCCTGCACGCCGGTGGTCACCGGCTGGAGGTGGTCAGCCTGGTCAGGTGTGTGATGTGACGGCGGTCCGGGGGCCTTGAACTCAGAAGGAGGATCTTCTGCCCGCCTGGACACTAATTTCCCGCATTGAGGTGACAGTGTCGGCCAATGTCGTGCTCGGCGATGGGTCCAGGACAAGGCGGACTGGAGCAGCCGGAGAGACAGCCGGGTCACCAGGGTGGGCCGTGGCGTCATCGGACAGTACCATGTAGCGGTTAGAAAGGTCCAGGTGCGGTGGCGATGCAGACCGGACCGCCCGACAGGTCCTAGCACGGACCACCACCTCAGCCCATGACTCCTGATGGTTAGGAGTTGAGCAGGAAGAAAGTCGAAGGTTGGAGACAGGGTCCCATTTGATGGTGTCCTGGATAGTTGTGTATTATGTCTGCTGAGCTGCTACTTCCATGAAACCGGACAGTAGTGAGTCCTTCTTTTTCAGTTCATTGGAGAGGCGACGGATGTCTTCTTTCGCTAGTAGCTACTAGCTACACACAAAACTCTCCAGAAGCTCTGCACTAGGCTGTGTAAGATCACTGATGCAGATGCTTCAAACTGCCTCTAAAGCAGGTAGAGGTTCTATATCTGCATCAGTGATCTTACACAGCCTGGTGCAGAGCTTCTGGAGTGTTTTGTGTGTAGCTAGTAGCTACTAGCGTGGTTTGACAAGGACAAGCAGACACACACACACACACACTAAACTACTATGCCTACCACGCTATGTGAGGGCTACACAGTCCTTCAAAACGTAAATAAAAAGATTGCTGACCTGAAAGAAGACATCTCGTTTAAAGACACAGTTTCTGAATATGGGCTGTGTTTCCCTGTGGATTGAGTGTTTTGATACTGTAGAAGATGATTGGGAGGAACGTCCTCCCTGATCTAAATCCGAGGCGGTCGTCCCTGGTAAAGTCTACTCCAAGGTGCTGGAAAGGAGGGTTCGTCCTATAGTCGAACCTCAAATTAATGCAAAGCGGATTCCATCCTGGACGTGAACAAACGAACCAGCTTTTCAGTCGCGCCTTTTCACCAATCCTGCTTGTCAAAAGGCGCGAGTGAGGGGACGATGGAGCGTGAGTTTGGCCGGAGAATCAGAGCAGCGGGCGTGGTATTGCAGTTGCTCTACTGCACCGTTGTGATGAAAAGAGAGCTGAGCCGGAAGACAAAGCTCTCGATCTACCGGTCAATCTTCGTTCCTACCCTCACCTATGGTCATGAAAGCTGGGTCATGACCGAAAGAACGAGGTCGCGGGTACAAGTGGCTGAAATGGGTTTTCTCAGGAGGGTGGCTGGAGTCTCCCTTAGAGATAAGATGAGAAGTAGAACTCGAAGTAGAGCCGCTGCTCCTTTGCATTGAAAGGAGCCAGTTGACATGGTTTGGGCATCTAGTAAGGATGCCTCCTGGGCGCCTCCCTAGGGAGGTGTTCCAGGCACGTTCAGCTGGGAGGAGGCCTCGGGGAAGAACCAGGACTAAGTAGAGAGATTATATCTCCACACTGGCCTGGGAACGCCTCGAATCCCCCAGTTAGAGCTGGTTAATGTGGCCTAGGAAAGGGAAGTTTGAGGTCCCCTGCTAGAGCTGCTGCCCCTTGACCCAACCCCGGATAAGTGGTTTAAGATGAGTGATGAGTGATGAGTGACATCAGTCCTCTCTTTGAGGCAAGTATGGTTTTGCCTTCAGTTGAGATCTCCTTGCTCATGATTTTGTATTAATGATGATGTTTGATATTTTTTGGGGGGCTCAGAAGTACAATCTGTTGTGCTTATTAGTGCCTCCTTAAATCCGGATTCCAGATAAGACGACCATCAACTGATCATCAGTCAGTAATCAGATGACTTCCCAGAGCACAGCTACACACCAACTTACTTAACAAAGTGCTTTGTATTTCTACCTGTCACTTTTACTACCTCCTTTTTACTCCTTTTTCTTTTTTCTTTCTTCCTTCCCTTCTGTTCTTTACTCCTTCTCTTTTCCTTTGTTTTTCATACTTCCTACTTCCTCTTGTAGGTACTTTGGGTTTAATTGGATCAATAGTGACTATCAAATGAAATATTTGATGAGGAAAATTAATAAAGAAAAATTACTAAAAATTAATAACTTCAATTTATTAAAAACGTCACACGGAGAACCAATCAAATATATTGCCTTGACTCACGTTCAGATTATGAGATTGAGTATTCTCAATAAACTTACCGTTAATCAAGTAAATATTAGTTATCACCAATAATTATCAAAGATAATAATAAAAATGACTCTAGTTAAACCAGAGTTCCTCGGGGCACCACCGTCATAGACGGAGTGATAACTAATATTAAAGTCTCATAAAATATATTAAACTACTAATTAAGGGTTAAACACCAATAAATATAATAGTTTAACTAGTTGAAGGATTTAAAAGTTCTTTTCTTAGTAGAAGCTGGCTCATTCATCTTTGTGTAATATTAAATAATCAGACATATGGTAAACACAAACATTTATTAACAAATTAATAAATGCAACAAACAAGACACAATAAACTAACTAAAGTTAACAGCAAACGTATGTTTGTGTGTATGTGTGTGTGTGTGCGTGTGTGTGTGTGAGAGAGAGAGAGAGACAAAGAGAAGAGGTGGGGGCCCGAAGAAGGTGTGAACATTCTCTTTGTTACACAAAGGCCGGAAGCCTGATCTCTCAGTTTTTATGACAAAGTTACAATGGTATCTAGCCGTTCATAAAGTCCTATAACATGTAGTAATGCCCAGTTGGTGATTAGTTACCAGTCCATGAGATAGGAGATGTTGCGCATTGCTTGATGCCAGTGGCTGGGTGAAGAAAGGAAGCTCCGTGGTGAAGAGGTTCTTGTCTTATTTGTGGCTCTTAGGCAAAAGAGGATTCGGATCGCTCTGTGCTGTGCTCAGTTGAGGATAACCGGTTGGTTAACCTTTGTGGTGATCCCACGCCATAGGCCAGGTCCAGGGCCGAGGGGACAGCGGGCAGCTGGTCTCCTGGATCCGCAGGGACGCGTAGAGTTGGAGAAGAGCAGGAGGATCCGGTCGAAAGATCCAGTAGAAAAGATTCAGTAGAAAGAGTCAGTAGAAAGAGAGCGAGAGATGGGGGGCTCCACTTCATATAGGCTCAGGTGATGTCATAGTCCGGGGGTCAATTCAGCCAATGAACAGTTTGGGTGCCTTGGAGGATTCACACCTGGGTGTGAGCTGTTGTGGGGGGAGACGGCATGGAAGCCAAGGCTTTCGAGGTCTTTGTTCCAGCATGCTGTGGGTTCTACGTTTAATCAAACTGACAGTTCGAGTTAATCCAGAAAATGAACAATCATCTTTTGGCGCCGGTTGCACCTACATATCCCCCCGATGTCCTTGAGACTGCACCCGATGTGCGGTTTTAAGGGCATCTTTCACAGTCCATAGATGTACAGAGTTCATTTGTCAGTTCATTTAGTGTTTGCAACGTTTTGGGCAGTTATTTCACCAACTGGGAATTGGCTAAACACTACTAATATCTCGACTAGGCAAGAACAAAAGCTACAAAACAAAATCTAAACATGACAATGGCACTATACGAAATACATAATAAACATTGTTTCTCAGCTACTCTTCAGGTTAGTGAGAACAGAAGTGTTAGTTATGTAAATGACTTGGGGTGAGATACAGATGAGATGCAGCTGTCAGTTGCATGAGGACAGGTGTATGACTGGTGCTTCAATCATGAGATGTGTCCTAAACTAGTGTTTACCAGTGAGCTTATTACAAAATACAAGGAGTTGATCCAAAAGTATTTGCAAAGTTTGTACAAGGTGTTAAGTCCAATTACAATTTGGGTCTTATTGAGTTTGCTGCGGCTGCTAACAAATCAAAGTTTACCAATTTAATTGTAAGAAAAGTAAGGCTGCTGAGATTGCATTAATCTTACTATCAGTGCAGACGGACTGTTACCTACAGAACCGAGAAGAGCGGACTCTGGAGCTCTGTTGTTTGAAGTTCTTCTTAACTCGTGGCTCAGGGCTGTAACGCTGCCTGTAGCCGTGTACAGAAAGACACTCAGAGGTGCTGTCACTGTCGGGTTCTGAACTGCGGTCAGAGATGCTGTGGTCATCATCTGAGCAGTGGTTTGGCAGGTCATTATGCTGGGCCAGGATCTCAGAGTATGGCCTTCTACAGCTCCTGCTCTGGGCATGACTATCCCGTGGCAGCTGGCGGACATGGCGTTTACGCTCTGCGTCCCTATGCTGTGTTTTGTCCCCCCCTTTCGATCTGTTCTGAGGATGGGGTTCTGAGACAGAAGGTCTGTGTGACCTCACGGTGTTTGAGCTGCTGGAAGCAGATGTTGTTTCCCTTGCTTTGCAATTGACAACAGTTTCCCAAGCCACCTGTGCTATTTTCCTAACCTCGTTAAGAGAGAGGTTATCTTTTCTTGTCTCAAGAATAACGTGTGTACGTATACAAGGATGAAGATTCTGCAAGTACAGGGACTTAAAAGTTGGGTTCTCTTCTAAGCCTGGTGCATTCCTTCCTTGGAAGTATACGTGTCTCAAACGTCTGTAATAGTCTCTGGGACTCTCTTGACGGGAATGTTTTATTTGACTAGCTGCAACCAAAGAAGCGATTTCGTCTGCAGTAGAAGAGAATTCTTCTGTCAGTGCATGACAGAGCTCATTGTAGTCATTTCTGACTCTGACAGGTTGAGACTGTATAACTTTGCGGACAGCTTTTGAGCTGGTTTTCCACACAAGTTTAACTTTCTCTCTCTGTGTTGCATTGGGCAGGTCAATTAGATTTTGATCTAATTCCCTAAAATGGTCCTCAATGTTATGATCGCAGTTGTCTGGATCAAACACGTCCATATCTTTAGCTAGAAGCTCAAGCTCTTCAAGGCGGGGACATTGTGAACTCACCGTTTGTGAAGGCAAGACTATGCTAGCTCTGTCATCACTCTCAAAATGATGCAGTGAGGAGGTAGAGCAGGACTGAACTTCCTTGGTCTGCTCTGGAGAGGGCGTTAATCTCTCATTGAGGGAGGAATTTGAATTTGAAAGGCCAGAATCAGCAAGGCTGAATGACTTTGATGGGGCAAGAGTTTCTGATCTAAGCCCTAACAATTCCTTTTTGTGGGAGAAGAGTTGTGACTCTGCTGAGTGCAAATCTTCTAAATAACGCAGGACTTTGTGATTTGCTATCTGAACTTCACTAATGAGATTAGCATTTTGAGCTTTAAGGGATTCTATCTCCTTTTCTAATGCTGTTTTGCTCTGACAGACAATGTTAATTTGCCGGTGAAAGTTCAGGAGCAAACATCCCAACACTGACCCTTTAGATGTGTCGCTGAGAAGTGATTCTATTTCTTTCCTGCACTCACTTAAGTTCAATGTGTTAATGAACTCAGGGTAGCCAGGTTTAAGGCTCTGTGCAAGGGAAGAAATGAAATTCTCTACACTTGGGTTCTCCATTGTGTTAAAATGGAAGGTGAGATTAAAACTTGTTGTCTAGTACAACAATGCAATTGTTTTGGCTCTGGTGTTGCTGGGCAGACACCTTGTGATGTAAATTGGGTAGTACACTAGCCTAAAACAACAGTTCCTCTGATCTACACTGTGTCGGTAGCTTGCTTCCTGCATGGGGAGGGGCAACTACAGCACCATGTGATTCTGGGACCAGAATTTACACTAACTGAGATGCGGGGCCGTCAGTCAGGGAATTATATCTGTAAAGTACTACTCAAGCTGAGACACATGGAAGAAACAGCTGGGCATGTAACTTTATTTCACAGGGGCTGGAAGCACACTGTGGCTCTATCTATCTCCACTCAGGTTGAAATGCAAGGCAGTTCCAACAGTTTAAGCTCTCAGGTTCATAGGGCCGGGGGCACGCTATGAGTTAAGGGGAAGGAGCACTTAATTTAGCAACAACTTATGACAAGACTCATTAAATTGCATTGAATATGTGATATTCAAATGCAAAACCAAACTTCAATAGCTAGCAGCAACAGCAAAATCTTAAGGGTAACTATCAGGCTTACAGAGGTTATCAATATTCTCAAATCGCTTTAGCTAAATTTGGAGAATTAATCAAATTACACCACTTTGTACTTGTTTGTAAGTACAGCCGGATGTCTACTCCTGTGGAAGACAAGTGGGGTTCAATGGAACGACTTTGGAAAATTTTGGATGAAAAATCCAAAAATTGTAAAATGTCCAAAAATATGACGAATATTAATATCACACAATTATGAATTATTGCCAAGCCAACATAACTAACCCTCACACGGGGCACCAATGTAGGTACTTTGGGTTTAATTGGATCAATAGTGACTATCAAATGAAATATTTGATGAGGAAAATTAATAAAGAAAAATTACTAAAAATTAATAACTTCAATTTATTAAAAACGTCACACGGAGAACCAATCAAATATATTGCCTTGACTCACGTTCAGATTATGAGATTGAGTATTCTCAATAAACTTACCGTTAATCAAGTAAATATTAGTTATCACCAATAATTATCAAAGATAATAATAAAAATGACTCTAGTTAAACCAGAGTTCCTCGGGGCACCACCGTCATAGACGGAGTGATAACTAATATTAAAGTCTCATAAAATATATTAAACTACTAATTAAGGGTTAAACACCAATAAATATAATAGTTTAACTAGTTGAAGGATTTAAAAGTTCTTTTCTTAGTAGAAGCTGGCTCATTCATCTTTGTGTAATATTAAATAATCAGACATATGGTAAACACAAACATTTATTAACAAATTAATAAATGCAACAAACAAGACACAATAAACTAACTAAAGTTAACAGCAAACGTATGTTTGTGTGTATGTGTGTGTGTGTGCGTGTGTGTGTGTGTGTGAGAGAGAGAGAGACAAAGAGAAGAGGTGGGGGCCCGAAGAAGGTGTGAACATTCTCTTTGTTACACAAAGGCCGGAAGCCTGATCTCTCAGTTTTTATGACAAAGTTACAATGGTATCTAGCCGTTCATAAAGTCCTATAACATGTAGTAATGCCCAGTTGGTGATTAGTTACCAGTCCATGAGATAGGAGATGTTGCGCATTGCTTGATGCCAGTGGCTGGGTGAAGAAAGGAAGCTCCGTGGTGAAGAGGTTCTTGTCTTATTTGTGGCTCTTAGGCAAAAGAGGATTCGGATCGCTCTGTGCTGTGCTCAGTTGAGGATAACCGGTTGGTTAACCTTTGTGGTGATCCCACGCCATAGGCCAGGTCCAGGGCCGAGGGGACAGCGGGCAGCTGGTCTCCTGGATCCGCAGGGACGCGTAGAGTTGGAGAAGAGCAGGAGGATCCGGTCGAAAGATCCAGTAGAAAAGATTCAGTAGAAAGAGTCTGTAGAAAGAGAGCGAGAGATGGGGGGCTCCACTTCATATAGGCTCAGGTGATGTCATAGTCCGGGGGTCAATTCAGCCAATGAACAGTTTGGGTGCCTTGGAGGATTCCCACCTGGGTGTGAGCTGTTGTGGGGGGAGACGGCATGGAAGCCAAGGCTTTCGAGGTCTTTGTTCCAGCATGCTGTGGGTTCTACGTTTAATCAAACTGACAGTTCGAGTTAATCCAGAAAATGAACAATCATCTTTTGGCGCCGGTTGCACCTACACTCTTCTTCATTCTTCATCTCCTCCCTGATGATACACTGTCTGTTGAAAACACACCACCCACCGCCCTGGCCTTGAGCCATGTTATTTGGTTATCTTGATTAAAGGACTTAAAGGATTAACCTAATGACTGCGGTATACTGCACATCTGAACATATTTTAATCGTCTACTGCCTTTCCATGTACACAGGTATCCCTGTCCAAACGAATTTCTGATTTGGAAGTAAAAGTGCTTTGAACACAGTCAAATTTATTGTAAATAGTGACAAGAAGATTTCGGACTAACAGGCAGTCATATGCGGTTGCACTGGGAGGAAGCATGTGTAGTGTGTGTGTGTGTGTGTGTGTGTGTGTGTATTATTTCATAAATACTGAGGATTTTACATCATCACAAATATGACTGCGAGGGCCTTGCAAAATCTAATAACTTGTTTTGGAACCAAACTTTTTCTACACGTACAAAATCAGCACTGATTGCATCATTCAAAATGTGACTTCTTTGTTCAACATAGGCACATACACACACATAAGGCAAAAAAAGACAAAACTTATTTTGAGAAAAGATTTTAGCAGTTTTAGTTTTAACAAAGTCGTTAATAATTTGTCTGGGGACAAAAGCCTTAGATCACAAACACACATGCCAACACACACACAAACCAAGCAACGTCCTCCATAAATTCTGTTACAAATGGCCTCATCAGGAGCCAAAACGAGCTGAGAGTAGGCTGTGGAGCAAATAGGAGGTTTCATTCCCTTACAATGTGGTCTGCCGATCAACTATCAGAATACTAATGCTAAGCTGGAGGGGATGCAGGGCTTCCAGCCTGTGCAAAAAGTATGACCTTGGGCCAGTGGTTCGCTGGGAAAAAAGAAATAGCTGTAAAAAGGGATCAGAGTGCCCCCTGGCTGTGGAAGCAGCATCAGCTTTCCGAACTGGGTTTCTGCCATGATGAGAGATGGAGGGGGAGAGGTGGGAAGTGTTTTATCCTCCCATCATTAACTCAAGAGACTATTCCTCCCTCTGAAATCTAATTTACTCTCCCTCACCCCTTCCTACCCTTCCTCCACTTGCCCACTCCCTCCAACACCCCCTTCCCACACACTATTTTTCTTCCCTCTTTCTGTCAGCCATTTGATTCTGCTCCTATTCTTCATATTCTCCCTTGATGCCTCTATCTAGGTCACAACAGGGACTTGCATGGCTTTAGGATTCCCAAATCCCACACATGTCCCCCTTGTCACAATCATGTAATGAAAGACATGACATTAGCTAGACGCACTGGGTTCAATGACAGTATACAGCATCTCAAAAGTCCTGTCCTGATAATAGGGGTAAAAAAATCACACATGACTCTTGGCTTGTCGGCCTATATCATTTTGGACATGCACTCTTTGCCTCTAGACAATACAGAATATAATGAGCCAAAATAATGGGATGCTCCTTAAAAGATAGGCATATGTATTGTATGTATTGTTTTAGCACTCCAAGACAGAATGTTTGTAACTTAAACAAGTCTCCTTTCCCTTTGATCACGTTCATATCTTAATTTCCTACATATACTCAATTGCCAGTTTATTAGTTACACCTAAAACTAATGCAGTTAAACACAATAAATCCTCCTTCATGGAGGTTATAATTATAAACTGTACGTAATAATGGAAGGCTTGACAGCTCCCTGAAAGTGAAGCCAAATCACCTAGATCGCCCCCTGGTGGCTGCAGTTTAGGTCATAAGTCCTGCCGCCACCACGTTAGTGGATGGGACATGGGCCATATGGAGAACTCAAAGTAGCCTACCCCTCATATCATTTCTAAAGATGATTTCTGTCAATTAATTAGCTATTTGGCTTCACTTTTGTACAGTGGGAGGAAGTAGAGATGTGTTGTCCATCAGTACAGTCAGTGCTTCTAAGTCTGCCTCCCCACCTAACATTGGGCGTCAGATAGATCATGTCTATATTGGGTCCGTCGGTCCATGACCAATTCTGGTCCACTATTAGGACTTCCAACCATGGCCTAACTTGGACGTTATATTGGCGTTCATCCTTTGACCTTTAAACTGGGTATATTTTTTGGACGTCTACGACAGGTACAGAAAATATGGTTGGAGGAACCGTAGTTGCCAAATGGTGGCCATAAGGTCTGTGAACCTAGAAAATTGCCATATTATTATTATTATTATTATTATTATTATAGAAGTCTAAATTTGATTATGAAAAGACATTCACAAACGACCACATTTGGAATGAATATAGCCCTTATACGGAGCTCCCACGGATATCTACATTGGACGCTCTGTAAACATACAAAACAACCGCTTCAGTGGACCAAAATTGGATGTCCATAAATGACACGATACATACGTCACTCCAACGTCACATTGTGCAGTGGGTACACTCAAAAACGTGTTTTTCTGTCCTCTAAAATGTCTGACACTGAGTATTGTGACTTGTATCTAAGCAGATTTTGTCACTAGAGAGGTGTTTTCACATTCCTTTCCTGAAGGAGGAGATGTCTGTGCACTGAGCTCAGAGATTCAAATGTATTGGGGCAAGCTTTAGGTGGAATGTCACTAGTAAATAAACCAATTGCTCTCTGATATGTGAAACACTATTCCAAGGGGGACAAACTTCAGCTGTCAGCATCTGACAGTTACAAGCTAACAAGCTAACAAACAACAGAAACTAATAAAAGATGCTAACTACACTTAACATTCTGAGACATCTACAAACATATTCCTTATCTGAGTCTGGGTCTGACTGACGCTGGGTTCAGGCTCCTGAAACTATAACTTAGTTGAGTTGCACCCGCCATACCGCAAGTCGGCGATCTGGCCAGGGCATGATCAGCGGCGGGCGGGGTGAGACCAGATCCAGACTTTTTCAGCAGAGAGAAACAGTAGAAAAGCTTTCCAGCTCCATTTCTAAGTTGTTGTTTTTTTTTATTTTATGTGGGAAATCCATATTAAACTAAATATTAATCATATAAGAGTATTTTTTAATGCTATAACACATCTGAGTGGGACTTTAAAATAGTTGTAGAGATGTCTTGAATTAAGTGATCATTATGGATCATGTAGGGTTAATACTTCTCAGTATAATGCCCTCAAAATTAAATAGCATCACAAGCTGTAGTAACCAAAATCACCATGCAATCGAATCAACTGCTCATGAAGGTAACATTTATAGATGGGCTGTTGTATTAGACTGCATTCATTTTAGCTCGGTGTACCTGATGTTTAGCAGGTATCATATTTATGATGTTCACCAATCAAAGTTTAGCATGTTAGTATGCTGACATCATGCTAATTTGCACTAAAGACATAGTATAGCTGAAGCTGGTAACAAAAATATCAATCGTGAGGTGCACAGAAGAGAACATATTCAATCATATACATTCTTTGAAGTGATAATGACATTGACAGATGAAAAGTCAAGACTGTCCCCAAAGTAATTACAATTCATACTGAGAGGACCATGAATACCTAAACTAAATGTCGTGCAATCTATCTCCAACAGATCCGATATTTGGATAAATATTTTAGTTAGTCAAGTTTCCCTTCCTTCCAACTATTCTTGTGGGACTTCCCCTTCCAAAAAAAAAAAAAATTGAAAAGGAAGCAGAACGAGCTGCAAGTATGTGAGGCTGCCAGTGAATGATGGGATGTATTTTGATGTTTTGATACTTACAAAAAATGATGTTTTGATACTTACACTGTATTTATACAGAACCTCTACCTGCTTTAGAGGCAGTTTGAATCATCAGTGTTTTGTGTGTAGCTAGTAGCTACTAGCGTGATTTATGTGTAGTTAGTAGCTACTAGCGTGATTTGTGTGTAGCTAGTAGCTACTAGCGTGATTTGACACGGACAATCAGACACACACAATAAAATTATTTTGCCTACCACGCCATGTGAGGGCTACACAGTCCTTCAAAAGGCAAATAAAAAGATTGCTGACCTTAAAGAAGACATCCGTCGCCTCTCCAATGAACTGAAAAAGTAGGACTCACTCCTGTCCGGTTTCATGGAAGTAGCTTCACAGCAGTCCAAACTAATCAGTTTCATGGAAGTAGCATCTCAGCAGTCCAAACACATCACTTCCCTCAACGCAACTATCCAGGACACCACCATCAAATGGGACCCTGTCGCCAACCTTCAACATTCTTCCTACTCAACTCCTAACCATCAGGAGTCATGGGCTGAGGTGGTGGTCCGTGGTGGGACCAGTCGGGCGGTCCGGTCTGCATCGCCACCGCACCTGGACCTCTCCAACCGCTACACGGGTAGCAGGGCGTTTTAGCAGATTGCTCAGTCTCCACAGCTGGCTCCAATCAGCATGCACAGCCCTCGACATTGGTTTTATTGACAATTTTAACCTGTTTTGGGGGGCGTTTAGAGTTATTCAGGAGCGATGGCCTCTACCCCAGCATGCTGGGTAGCCGCATGCTTTCGGCTAATATACAGTACGCTGCACAATCTGCACAAACGACCCACTGACTCATTACTGATACACATGCACACGGACCTTCTGCCCCTCACTCACCTTCACCCTCCCCCTCCTACACTACACACGCCCCCTGTTCAGTTGCACCTGAGGCACAGAACAACATCCACACCATCAAAACCAGAATCTCACACAGACAAATTACACCCAGGACTGTTTTTAGACCACACCGTGTTTTTAACATTCCTTTAGAAAGACATGATGAGCGCACGTTCAGCACAGACATTAAAATGGCTGTGCTGAACGTGCTCTCTCTTTTAAACAAATCCTTTATCATTAATGATGTAATTAATGATAAAGGAACCTAGAGAGCATTCTCCTTACAGAGACATGGCTTGGCACTGATGCACCTGCTGTTCTCACTGAGGCTTCCCCACCAAATTTTAACTTTTTATTTTCTACTAGAGGGGGACAAAGAGGAGGCGGAACTGCGTCAATCACCAAAGACACCATGTTGTCAAATGAAGTCTTTTTTTAACAAATATTTATCATTTGAGTATCATGCCTTTGTTTTTAGCAGCCCCCCCATCCTCTGTATGACAGTCTATAGACCACCCCGCTATTCCACCTCTTTTAACAGTGAATTCTCAGAGCTACTGTCAATAACCCATAGCATGTGTAACAGAATACTAATAACCGTTGATTTTAATTTACACATAGATAATTCCTCAGATCCTATGTCGAGAGAATTTTTAAACCTTCTCTATTGCCTTGATTGTAATCAACATGTCACGCAGCCGACCCACAGCAGGGGGCCCACCTTGGACCTGGTCATAACCTATGGCCTGTCCATTGGTGCGCCCTCTGTTGTGGACCTGGCTGTGCCTGACCATTTTTGTGTGTTTTTTACAATCACCAGTTTTAACCAGCAGGAGGCCCCAGTGAGAACAGTGAGGAAACACTACCTAACTTCTGAAGTGGCTGCAAATTTTATCCAGATTTTACAGAGCACTCCTGCAGAAATTTTACCAGCACCATGTGATTTTATTGTTGACAATTTAACCATAAAATAAAATCAACGCTGGACTTGGTGGCTCCACTCTCAATAAAAAGAAATATGACAAGACCAACACCCCCGTGGAGAAATGCAGAAACTAAAAAACTAAAGAGAGGCTGCAGGAGTGCTGAGAGGAGATGGAGAAAAACAAAGTTCACTATGAAATTTTACGTGGACATCTCAAAACATACAATAACGCAATCAAAAAGTCAAGAATCTCCCATTTCCATAAGCTAATCAACGAACATAAAAAAAACTACAAATTCCTCTTCTCCACAATTGACCTTTTAACAAACAAAAAATGTTAATAGATCCACCAAATCACCAACTGACGCCCTTCGTCAGGACTTTGCAGACCACTTCAGAAATCAAATCAATGACATCAGATCGAGTCTTTTACCCCAACAGATTTCCAATGTTGACACACCTGGATCATTGATTTTACCCGAGGAAACACTGGAGAGTTTTGCCCTGGTTGATGCGGTGACACTTGGTCGAGTCCTCTCCCAAGTAAAGTCCACAACCTGCCTATTAGATCCGATTCCCACACCGTTTTTCAAAACACTTTATGGATTCTTTGAGGATCAGCTTTTATACATGGTGAATTGCTCTCTTCAGAGGGGGGTCTTCCCCGCCTCCTTTAAAATGGCGGTGGTGAAGCCCCTTCTGAAGAAGAGCAATTTAGATCCCAACATCTTTAATAATTATCGGCCCGTATCCAACTCACCGTTTTTAAGTAAAATATTTTTTTGTTTGTTTTTAAACTTGTTTTCAATCAAGTAAATGACTTTTTGATTGCAAACAACATTTTTGAGAAGTGTCAGTCTGGTTTCAGGGCGAACCACAGTACAGAGACAGCCCTTCTAAAGATTTTAAACGACATCAGGTGCTAATTGGATAACAATGAACTCACAGTCTTGGTACTACTGGATCTAACCACCGCCTTCGATACAGTAGACCATCACATTTTATTAGATAGACTGAAGAACCTGGTCGGCCTCTCTGGTACTGCTCTTAACTGGTTCATTTCTTACCTCACAGATCAACACTTCTTTGTAAGTATGGATACATGTTCCTCAGAAACCCACAAAATAAAGTGTGGTGTTCCCCAAGGGTCAATTTTAGGTCCAACTCTTTTTAATCTTTACATGCTTCCCCTTGGGGACGTCATCAGGAGGCATGGCATCAGCTTTCATAGTTATGCTGACGATATGCAACTGTATATCGCCGTGTCTCCTGATGACACAGGGCCTATTGATGTCCTTTTTAACTGCATTTTAGATATCAACATGGATGGCAGGGAATTTCCTACGGCTCAACCAGGACAAAACAGAGATTTTACTCATTGGTCCTGAGGGCCAGAAAGAGAAACTTTTACCAAAGTTAAAGAATTTTAAACTATCACAATCTGTAAAAAATCTGGGTGTGATTTTTTACTCTGCGCTCAGTTTTACTCCACACATCATTAATATAACAAAAATAGGTTTTTACCATCTTAAGAACATAGCCAGAGTCCGCCCGTTTCTCTCTCAGGCCAGCACGGAGGTGCTGATGGATGCTTTTATCTCTTGTCGTTTATACTACTGTAATGCCCTGCTCTCTGGCCTTCCCAAAAAGAGCATTTCGAATCTACAATTATTACAAAACTCAGCTGCATGAGTGCTGACATGGACCAGAGGGCGGGAGCACATAACACGAGTTTTAAAGTCGCTGCATTGGCTCCCTGTGCATTTCAGGATTGATTTTAAAGTTCTTCTACTAGTTTTTAAGTGTCTTGGGCCCTCTTACCCATCTGATTTGCTTTTACCTTATCAGCCACCGCGGACCCTGAGGTCCTCTGGCACCGGCTTTTTAACCATGTTTTTAACCAAGTTCAAAAAAGCACGTGGAGGCGGCTTTCAGTTGTTATGGGCCCCGACTGTGGAACAGCCTGCCGGAGAGCCTCAGGGTCGCGGAGACTGCTGGGGTTTTTAAAAAGAGGCTTAAGACCCATCTTTTTAACCAGGCTTTTAATTGATTTCTTTTAGGCAGTGCTAATCAGAGCACTTTTTATCCTTTTTTACTGTTTTACTGTTTTAATCTCTGCGTTTTAGCCTGCATGCTTTTATTTATTTTTATGGCCTCATGTCTTATGCTCTTATGCTTTTATTTTCTAGTTCATGTTTTTAGCCTCTATGCTTTTATGCTTTTATGTTTTACTCCCTCGTGTTTTTAGCCTCTATATTTTAACCCTTTACTGTTTTAGGCAACAGTTTTTAATCTCCAGTGTTTCCTCAGGGGGCCTGCCAGTTTGGGAGTGGTCTCTGGTCTGGCCGCGGGGGGTGCTGTCCCGTGGACAGTTCCGGCCCGGGCGACAAGAGGGCTCTTAACCTTGGTGCGGAGGCTCCAGTCTGCCCAGGTTGGGGTGGTCTTTGGGGCGGTGCTCCCTGTTACCTTTCACTGGGATTTCTCCCAGTGTGGTTGGCCCCCCAAAGGTAGCTTCCTCTAGCCTCCTCTGTACCTCAGGTCTCGCTGCCCGGCCATGTCTCTGTAGAACGTATAACGTATACATACTTATGTATGTCTCTGTGCATGACTGTGGGGGGGTGGGAGGGTTGGGTTCTTTTAACTTTCTTCTCCTGATTTTATTTGATGTTTCTCTTTTTCTGTACATCTCTGTAAGGCACTTTGTGATACTTTTCTGTATGAACAGCGCCATATAAATAAAGGTTTATTTGATTTGATTTGATAGGACCAAAGTGGTGTACCAATCAACCAGGTCACCAGCGTTTTTATCCCTACACCGTTATTGTTATTGTGACTGAAACAAGTGGTCTGGTAAAACAATATCTATAGCTAACTGAAGTCAGAAAGGCACCTTTTTTTCTTTATATTGATGTGTGTACACAGGCACCATTACTACCTCGCCAAACACTATGATTATTATTATTATTATTATTATTATTTTAATCATATGCCAAATCATAACGAAACATATAGAGTAGGTCTAGACCACACTATATAAACAGTTAATAATTCAACCTTGACAAGGCATTGTTCTTGCTTTAGATACTGCTGTTTTTGTGCCAGGTCCTAAATAGGTTTAATTATGCTGTGAAAAGGCCTGTTTAACATTGGGGTCAATGAGAAACTGGTCTATTATGAAACCTGCCCCTAGTGGACTCTCAGAGAACTGCAGTTTTTGGCACTTCTGTATGGGATAAACTAGGAAGTCACTGTGGTGGGGGCTTGATGTCAACATAAGCGCATTATAACAGGTTGACCAGAGATGATGTGAAACATACAATCCTCTATAGATCGTGTCATTTGGAGGAAGGTGCAGTTTCAGTTAGCCTTTAGCTTCTGAAGGACACACCTTAAGAGGGCGAGTGCTTCATAGAATGTGCAGCCTGAACTGGGACTGAGGCATGACTTCCGAGTAAGTAACAGATGGCATTTGTGAGACTGTTTGGAAAGAAGAGAGTGTACCATCCTCGTCCTAAAATTTCACTATTTCTATTTAAGTGTCAAATTGTGATTGGGAAGAGATTGCCTCATGGAATTCATGGAGGACAGGGAGCTCTTCTTCCAGCAGTTTCTGATCAAAGCAGAATGTTTGAAGTGGCTCTTCGATTTCTATTTTCATGTTTCAAATTATTGTTATGCTGTAAATTTTTGTTTACGGACTAATAACAATTGTTGTCTTTAGAATTAATTTAAAATTCTTAAATTATTTCTTGTACTAATGCTTTATTTGTTTTGTTTTTTGGCCACTTGGGGGCAGAACAAGTTTTTATATTAAGTTGATTTGGCAAATATGTAAGCAAACAATTATGTGTTTAAACATCTATTGGACACAGAGCCAGCATTTGCTTGGGGCTGTATTTCTGTCCAACTGGTGAATGTAATTACAATGAGCACTCCCCCCTTTAGCACTGTTATACTCTTCATCAACTCCTGAGAAAAAGAACTGGCTTTTTTAGCTGCTAAATTTTGCATTATGTTCATCAGATAGTTTCTAACTTTGTCTTTGTCACTACCACATTAGCATTGGAGGCTACCAAATATTTTCACATTTTCACAGTAAAACACCATGGTCAAAGTCTTGGTTTGATAATGATTTATCAACATTTTTTTATTATCCCATTGAGGAATAAAAAGTTTAGACAGGTTAAGCCTGTGAATGTTCTCATTTGTCCAGGTCATCGTTATCCTCAAAGCAATTTCAGTCAAAACCAATTGGACTTGGTTATTTGTCTAGGACAGGGAAACGAATAACCAAGTCCAGTTGGTTTTGACTGATTTAGACAGGTTACATACTGGGTATAGTGATTGTTCAGTGTCTCCCCCTGACTGACTGACTGACTGACATGATTTTACCTCCTGAAAATAGATAAAACACACAATAGTATCTTCCAATGCTCTTTGCACTTTGTAACTCAGTGTGATTCTGAGTATCTGCAGTGATAAAACATCTTATTAGGTTCTTGGCTGATAGATTTGTCACACTTGATTAAAAAATGAGACTTTAGTAATATAATGAAATTGTCAAACGAGAATGAAGCAGTGTGGGAAGAACATGTGAGGATCTAATGTACGATTAAAACTAGGGAGTAAGAAAGCTGTCAAAAAGATGTGTCAATGATTAAAAGATTCGTCCGTGATTCTAACCATTCGTATTCGTAATTTAAAAGTTGTACACAAAATTCTGCTGTCATACACAAGTCTGAGAAATTGTTCGGGTTAGGATTGTTGTGAGTATGAATCTAAAAGCTGTGAGTACAACTCTAATTTTTAAGACTAGAAGTCTCCCCTGTGAACACAAATTCAGTTTGTGGGTACAAAGTGTTGAAATGATGTCACATAGGTCACAGGGGAAAGTAATCGAACCCCGAATGATGGCTGACAACAGTGCACCCACTGACACCGCCGGTAACTCAGGGGAAGCATCATCACAGCTAAAGTAAATAACACATCCAACATTTTTTTAAATTTTTTGTTATTTCATGAAATTGTACTGTTTTAAATAATAGTTATCAGAACCCTGCAACATAGAGCTGATAACGTACCCACCAGCTCACAGGCCCAAGGGGAAGAACGCAAGCAACGGAGAGGCATGAACTGATGAAGCCTCTTGGATGAGAGGTGAAACATGTTCCTAGACAAATAATCAAGTCCAGTTTGACTGAAACTGCTTTGGGGATATTAGTATTCATATATATATATATATATATATATATCATATTTCTGTTATTTAGACTAGTTTAGTCATTAGCCAATAAAAGCTCTAAATGCCAATCTTTTTTTTTTTCAATTTCGGGAGAAATTTTGTCTGTAGTTGATAGAATAAACCATTTTTTCTATTTACCGGTATTTCATTTTACTCAAACACATACCTATAAATGGTAAAACCAGAGAAACTGATCATTTTTGGATTGGTCTCTAATGTTTGCCGGAGCTGCATGCAAGTTAATACAACAAATATCAATTATTAAATGATTATTAATTATTATTACTTTACTATTACTACAGTCTGGAGCCATGCAAACCACACTTGAGCGCCTGATCTCAAGCAAATGACTGCAGGCAAATAACTCTTATAAGGCTTTATTGAGTGTTATCGATGTTGGTCTGTTATTTCTGTTTATTAGACCACTGCTGGGTCTAATCAAAGAGGCTACGGAGGAACTATGCAGGATATTTTCCTTATGGTTCTTTTTTTTACCTTGATTAAACGACTTCAGAGTAATAGTACTGGGTAAATAAATTACTAATTACATGGAGAATGGAGCCTCAGACCCGGTGTCCCAGCTTTCGTCTCTGCAGCACTGCAACAGAAACGCGCACTATGACGCCTAATCTCTTGTTTATGAAAGATGACAATACACAAATATACACGTGGTATTTTTTGTGTTTCGTTGAAAACAACTACACGTGACCGAGATCAGAGTCAGCCAAGCGGAATTTAAACTGGACTTATACAATGGACAGATTTATATGCCAATTGACACAATTTATAAATAGTTAAAAGCCGTATTTTGGTCGGCATTATATCTCAAATTAGTTTTTGTTTTTATCAGTGCTAATTGGCTAACTTAAGCCAACTTCTATTGCTAGTAGCTAATGCAAACACTAACTGAGCATCACCGGCCGGCATGTTGTTAGTCTGTAAGCTAAAGCCGTATGTCTTTACGTCCATAAACTGTATATTATTTAAAACAGCACAATTTCATGAAATAAATAAATGTTGGATGTGTTATTGACTTAAGCTGTGATGATGCCTCCCCTGAGTTACCGGCGGTATCAGTGGGTGCACTGTTGTCAGCCATCCTCAGCTTCGGCGCATCATTCAGGGTTTGATTACTTTCCCCTGTGACCTGCCTGTGACCTATGTGACGTCATATCAACACTTTTTCTACTCGTACCGAGATAACCATAGACATAAAGAGTAGACGCCTCATCGAACGTTGGGCCTATTGGCGCTGACGAGCGGTGGAGCCGCCATCTTGGCCCGGTCGCCCGCTCCACTCAGTGTAAGGACAGGACACGGTTCAGCGTATTTTAATATTCACAGTGGGATTAACAGTAATAGAATATTCTGATATATGATATATGTGATGTATGATAGGTGTTTTGCAAACACTATAAATATAAACACAACAAGAGAAATCATTTATAGAGTATTAATAGGCTGTATTTCATACATGAATACATAAATCTCTCTCTCACTCACTCTCTCTTTCTCTCTCTCTCTCACACACACACACACACACACAAACACACGCACGCACACACACACACACACACACACTCAGAGAAAATTAAAATACATATAAATCAAGAGTATCAATACAATTAGGTCAGAGAGAGAGATGACATTTTGGACACATCTAAATACAAGTCAAACAGACACACTTTCATTTAAAGCACTAAAAAAAACAAGAGCCGAACCCTATATGTTTATAAATATTCAGAAATGATCCATGCTCTGCCAGTCGCATAGTCGTGGTAGTGGAGAGGAGAGGGAGCGAGTGTGTGTGGTATAAAAATATATATAACATTTTGTTAAATCGATCATTTTCACACTGTTTTGTTCTTGCACAGTTACCAATTTGAGTGTAGCTCTAATTGGTAAAGAAAGTGATGTTGTAGGAGTACTTTGTATAGTATCTAAAATGACTGTGTCCTTTGTTTTTGGGCAAGGTCTAATTATGTGAATGTCTTCTTTATTACATATTTTAATTATGTAGTAATTGTATTTAATGTGCAAACAAAAACATGGGGCATAGTTCAGTAATATCCATTTTAAATTATACAAACCATTTAAGATTTTTCCTTAGTTAAATAAATGTATGATTTTTTTAACTTCTGTGGTACAACTGAACTAAAAAAGCCTGGACTCATCAGCTCTGGTTTACAAACATGTGACGTTCGTCCTGCTTTAAGTGGAGATGTGGAGAACCAAGTAAAAATGTATGGAACATTTAGTTCAGCTGTGAGAATATCGGGCACAGAGTGGAAATACATGTTCACGCTTGCCTCGTAAATCTCTAATTCATTCTTTATAATAAAGCCCACATCATGTTGCTCCTGTTTGATGAAACAATTTAACAGCAAGGATATTGGTCAGATTCTGTCACTTCTCCTGTGATAGTCTAAACTTAAAAAAAAAGTGACATGACATGAAAAATTATCTCATAATTCATGTCAATGTCATGTTCAATATTTAAAAAAACAAAACTGAGAATATCTGAGGTGACCTGAGATGAACTGTCTCTGAAGTGTCTTCCTCTCATGAAACCACAGCACATCCTCCGCTGACCTACTGCTGGAAATGTGCAATCCATTTACACTAGACCACATGTACGACAACCCCTCTCCTCCCTGCTTATCCTTTCATATCTACACAGGCTTGCACACACACATCTGGCCGGGGGGTAAATTAACTAACATTCCCACAGAGGCTAATCTCCACGCCTCTACTGTGACGAGATAATAATAATAAAATAAGGGACAGCAGCTCCTCTGGCAGCTAAATATGTATCTACCTGCCACAGCCTGAGGGACTCACTATTACATTCAAAAATGCATGGATTTATGTATAATTGTTTAAAATTGTACTGTACCGTACTGTTTATGAATTGTAATATTGTAATATTAGATTAGAGCAGGAATACGCTGCACAGTGCTCTGGCATCTTGTTCCTTCTGCTGCTCAACTCATAGGCTCAACGAGTCACTCATAGAACTGATCTGGGAGAAGGACCGATCCAAGATGGCGGCCGCATTTCTCGCGGCCCAACGTTCGATGCGGCATCTACTCTTTATATGTCTATGTGTTAAACTGGATAATAGTTGGACGCGGTGTCTTGTCATCTCCGGGGTGCCCAACTCTGTGTACCGAGTCAATCAGGAATTCAAGCTTGGCTTTATGAGCTGGTGCGATTTCACTCATTTTCATGACTTCCTCTTACATCTTCATTCTCTCTTTCGGGGAGGTTGATAAGGCATAAATTCCCTCTTCTGCTGTTTCTCTCGATTTCTTCGGATTTCTCTTTTAGTTAATGCCTTTCATGTTTTCTTTTATTTCAATTATGTCTGAGGAGTTTTTATTTATTCTCTGTTCAAAGATGGAGAAGCGCTCCTTCAGCTCAAATATGGCTTTGAGAATGTTGGTGTTAGAGACGTCTTTCTCGTCTTTTTTGGCACATGCTTTCTTTGGGTTTGTATTAATGATTGGAGAATCGGGTAGAGGCGAGCACAAACCTAAGAAAGTGTCATCTGCGTCCACATCCATTATTAGTCCTCCTTTTGTCCCTTTATTTGCGTCTCTCTTTCGTCATTGTGGTCCACAAGCCAAGTGTTGTTATTAGCTTGGTATTCTAGTTGAAGTTGAGGTTATTTCAGTCGTCAGGGTTCTTTCTTTGGTATTCAACCTCCACTTGTCAGTGCGTCTATCAAAGTCATATAGCTCAGCAAGTTGTGAGATAGCCGGCCTGGTCAAATATCAGTACTCAACGAATGTTGCAGAGATGAGCACATGTCAACCACCATGGTCGCCATCTTGCGCAATCCCATCAATTCAGTTTTCTCCATAGACATATAAAGAGTAGATGCCGCATCGAACGTTGGGCCGCGAGAAATGCGGCCGCCATCTTGGATCGGTCCTTCTCCCAGATCAGTTCTATGAGTGACTCGTTGAGCCTATGAGTTGAGCAGCAGAAGGAACAAGATGCCAGAGCACTGTGCAGCGTATTCCTGCTCTAATCTAATATTACAATATTACAATTCATAAACAGTACGGTACAGTACAATTTTAAACAATTATACATAAATCCATGCATTTTTGAATGTAATAGTGAGTCCCTCAGGCTGTGGCAGGTAGATACATATTTAGCTGCCAGAGGAGCTGCTGTCCCTTATTTTATTATTATTATCTCGTCACAGTAGAGGCGTGGAGATTAGCCTCTGTGGGAATGTTAGTTAATTTACCCCCCGGCCAGATGTGTGTGTGCAAGCCTGTGTAGATATGAAAGGAGAAGCAGGGAGGAGAGGGGTTGTCGTACATGTGGTCTAGTGTAAATGGATTGCACATTTCCAGCAGTAGGTCAGCGGAGGATGTGCTGTGGTTTCATGAGAGGAAGACACTTCAGAGACAGTTCATCTCAGGTCACCTCAGATATTCTCAGTTTTGTTTTTTTAAATATTGAACATGACATTGACATGAATTATGAGATAATTTTTCATGTCATGTCACTTTTTTTTTAAGTTTAGACTATCACAGGAGAAGTGACAGAATCTGACCAATATCCTTGCTGTTAAATTGTTTCATCAAACAGGAGCAACATGATGTGGGCTTTATTATAAAGAATGAATTAGAGATTTACGAGGCAAGCGTGAACATGTATTTCCACTCTGTGCCCGATATTCTCACAGCTGAACTAAATGTTCCATACATTTTTACTTGGTTCTCCACATCTCCACTTAAAGCAGGACGAACGTCACATGTTTGTAAACCAGAGCTGATGAGTCCAGGCTTTTTTAGTTCAGTTGTACCACAGAAGTTAAAAAAATCATACATTTATTTAACTAAGGAAAAATCTTAAATGGTTTGTATAATTTAAAATGGATATTACTGAACTATGCCCCATGTTTTTGTTTGCACATTAAATACAATTACTACATAATTAAAATATGTAATAAAGAAGACATTCACATAATTAGACCTTGCCCAAAAACAAAGGACACAGTCATTTTAGATACTATACAAAGTACTCCTACAACATCACTTTCTTTACCAATTAGAGCTACACTCAAATTGGTAACTGTGCAAGAACAAAACAGTGTGAAAATGATCGATTTAACAAAATGTTATATATATTTTTATACCACACACACTCGCTCCCTCTCCTCTCCACTACCACGACTATGCGACTGGCAGAGCATGGATCATTTCTGAATATTTATTAACATATAGGGTTCGGCTTTTTTTTTTTTTTAGTGCTTTAAATGAAAGTGTGTCTGTTTGACTTGTATTTAGATGTGTCCAAAATGTCATCTCTCTCTCTGACCTAATTGTATTGATACTCTTGATTTATATGTATTTTAATTTTCTCTGAGTGTGTGTGTGTGTGTGTGTGTGCTTTCGTGTGTTTGTGTGTGTGTGTGTGTGTGTGAGAGAGAGAGTGAGTGAGAGAGAGATGTATGTATTCATGTATGAAATACAGCCTATTAATACTCTATAAATGATTTCTCTTGTTGTGTTTATATTTATAGTGTTTGCAAAACACCTATCATACATCACATATATCATATATCAGAATATTCTATTACTGTTAATCCCACTGTGAATATTAAAATACGCTGAACCGTGTCCTGTCCTTACACTGAGTGGAGCGGGCGACCGGGCCAAGATGGCGGCTCCACCGCTCGTCAGCGCCAATAGGCCCAACGTTCGATGAGGCGTCTACTCTTTATGTCTATGGTTTAACATGCATACCATTCAGGTACAAGATTTGGAAGGACCTTTATCACGTCACGAAAACTAGACGAGACGAAACGAAAATGCTGGGCATGTGATGATGACTAAGAGGAAATATATAATGCAATTTCGTTGACGAATAAAAACGAGACGAAATGTCTCTTCATTTTCCTTGACGAAAACGAGACAAAATAATGTTGTTTCGTCTCGTTTAGTCACGTTATTATTATTATTATTATTATTATTTTGAAGTTTCTCTCCCAGTCTCACGTCTGGGCGACGTCACTTCCCCAATCCCCACACGCGCATTATTTAGATTCTGAAGATGCCGCTGCTGTGGGTCAGCGTTAACGTTAAAGTTAGGGTTAGCGACAACTAACAACAACGACAACTTAGGTAAGTCAAGTCATAACGTAACGATACTTTCTGTTTTATTAAGCTCTTGCGACATGAGGCTACAGTTAATGTGTCGGGTTTTAACGCTAGCTTTAGGGGTTAGCCACTGGAGCTGTGAGTGTGTGTGTGTGTGTGTTTGTATTTGTTTGTGAGAGTGTAAAGTGTGTTTTTAGTTCCTACCTGACTGACTCACTCTATAAGTGCACTAAACTTACCCTTGTTGGCCAAATACTTTCACTAGTTTTGTATTTCACAGAGCAAACAACACTGAACTGAATTTGACATAAACATAAATTTGATTACGAATTCTAATTTTACCTATTCTAGACCTGTACATGCTGTAAACTTAAGATATCTGCATGGGTTTGGCTCAAAGGAAATGTTGGTTTCATCAATACTACTTGGTACTTTTATTATATTGATTAAATATAATTGCATTACTAAAAAGAGACTAATATACAATTTTCTTTGACTAAAACTAGACTAAAATGCTCAGACTTTTAGTCGACTAAAACTAGACTAAAATGCTCAGACTTTTAGTCGACTAAAACTAGACTAGACTAAAATTAAAACAGGCCGCCAAAACAACACTAGATCTGACACGCTCCGACAGATAGCAGAAACAAACTGTGGCTAAGGATGGAAAGAAAACCAGATGGCAAGGTCCGGTTGTCTTCATCGACGGAGTGAAATGTGTTGCTTAAACACCAAGTATTAGGTCGTCTAATTAACGAAACCAGGCAAGCAATTTTAGACAAGTACACAATAAGATAGCCTGATGTTTTGATCATAAAAGGCCTTAAATCATTTCTACATTGTTGTTAATAGGTACTCGCAGTGTTCAGGGTATTGCTAATGTTATGATCACCTGGCTCACGGCAGACCACAACGAAGGGGAGACCATACAGTTAAACCATTTCAATATATTTATTAGAAGTAGGCCCCAAGTTACAAAGAAAATGAAGCTCAGTGTAGGTGGTGGCTAACTATGTGTAGTGTGATATGGACTGTTGCATTGAGAATGTGCAAACTAACAAAAAATAACAGTAATAAGAAGAACTGTTGGCAGTTGTCATCGCAGGCAGGGAGGGAGAGACTGCGGCCCTGGAATCTTCTCCCTAAATACTCTCCTAGGTAATCAGACCCAACCATGTGCACCTAGATGGGACCTGACCTGGAAAGCAAAAATGGGCAAGGCACCAGGGAAACAGCGCCTCCCAATCACACAGGAGAAGGACACCTATCCCCAGGAAAACAGAGATACATAACACCCTCCCCCTTAAAACAGAGGCCCAACACCGTGGCACGTGGTACTGCCAAGATACTGAAAAGAAAAGGAAAACAAAAATATAGATATATGTGACCCACTGTTACCATTTACCAGCACTAGAATGTTGTAACTATAGTTTAACTATGTACACATGTGGACGACCATTTTAAAGAAAAAAGGGAAAACTATAAATGTCACAAGGAATGCGTGGTCAATTGGGGTCGTGCCCCACCCCGCTAGTCCCCCCCCCCCCCACACACACACACACACACACACACACCTCCACCCACTGATGCGCAGCCTCCAGCAACTCCTGGTACCAGGAAAGCATCTTTAAGGAGGAAAGTCAAAGTTAGATGGAATATTGCGAGGAGAAATCGAAGGGAGAGGAAACTGCCTCACTCAGACCCCTCTGGCAAACGTGACAACACATCTGCTATGACTGCAGAGCCCACACCAGAGCTAATGCTTCCTTCTCTATCGTTGAATAGTTTAGCTGGTAGCGTTAAACTTCCTTGAAAAGTAGGTGACTGGCCAATCCACCCCATCACTATCAGTCTGCATTAGGACGCCCCCAGCCCCAACCTGACTAGCATCTACCTGTAACTTGAATGGCTGATCTAGTCTAGGCGCTGCCAGAACAGGAGCTGTACTCAACAGCATCTTAACTTGGTCAAAAGCCTGCTGACAGGCAGAAGACCACTCAAACTTAACCTTCTGCCGTAGTAGGCCAGTTAGTGGAGCAACCACCGTGGAAATGTTTGGACAGAAACTTCTTTAATAGCCTACCATCCCCAAGAAACATCTAAGCTCAGTCTTGGAAACAGGAGGTGGGACCTGACCGTGGCCCTCACTGGCTTCACTTGTCCCTGGCCCACTACTTTCCCAGGGTATGTTACTGTAGCCCTTCCAAAATCACACTTGGCTAAGTTAATTGTGAGGCTGGCCTACTGAAGTCATACCAACAGCGCGTGTATACGATCCATGTGCTGCTCCCAAGTATCGCTGTAAACTACTACATCATCTGGGTTACGCCCTCCAACCTTGCTACTACACCATTCTTGGGCAAGACACTGAACCCCAAATTGTTCCCGAAGGCTGTACCATCGGTGTGTGAATGGGTGTCTCAATGATTAGATTAGACCTTGATGAGCAGGTGTCCACTTGAGTGGTAGCCTCTACCATCAGTGTATGAATGTGTGTGAATGGGGGAATGTGGCGAGTATTATAAAATTATTCAAAAGACTAGAAAGGGGCTTTATAAATACAAGTCCATTTACATTTGTTTATAGACTCTTGTATTATTTGACCTATCTGTTTGTGCCTATTGATAAACCAAATAATTTAGTAGGCCTACAACACTCTGCCCCTATGTTGAGGTGATCAGATGTGCTAACATAAATTAAGTAGAACTACATGCTTGCAATCATGAATGTTTCTTTGCATTAACAGTCAGACCTCCCTGTGAGGCACGTGCAAGCCTTTCTGAAGGCAGGCACAAAAGCCATAGTATAGTTGGCATGCAGCTCTGCCATGTAACTGAATTAAAACGTAAAAACTGATTTTGTTGTGTGTGTTGTCCAGGAGGCCGTCATTTCTCCTGTCTCCCCGGATGTGCTGTACCTGTTTCGAGTCCAGGCCATCTGCACAAATGACATGCGCAGTGACTTCAGCCAGAGCATGCTCTACAGAGGTAACAACAGAACACACACACACAAAGATTAGATTAGAAAATCTATCACTGTGTAAGACATAAGGACAATAAAAATAAAAATTCTGTACAATAAAGAAAAAAATCTCTTCTAGTCAATTCTCTCTTGACGACTAGGCCACATGGCCTCATCTACATCGCAGTCAATATTTTCTCTTGCGATGCACCTAGGGAAAAATGCCATGGCATGCCTCTGTATCTATATCTTGGGCAGCAGCGGGCATTGCATCGATCAAGGGCATCTGGTCATAGGGGCGATGATCGTAAACCTTCCATCTCCATGCACTGAAGAATTCCTCTATAGGATTTAAAAATGGAGATTATGGAGGAAGCCTGCAGACTGATTGCAAATTGAAAAGTTGTGTGAAGCAGTGTCAAACAGGTGCTTCAGTGATTTCATACAGGACAAGAAGTTTCTAAGTGATGGGAACATATATTTTCTGTTTGGTTAACACAGCTAAAGCAATGGAGTTTGGACTGCTTGAATGACATCTGCGTTAACTGATTTGCAAAAGGGTGCGGGAAGTGTGTCAAAACAATGACAATGGGTTAACTCATTTGCAAGAGGTGTCTTTTGCTCTGTTGAGAGAGTGATGATGAAGACTGAGAGGTTACCAGTTTCTTCAACCAGGTCAAAGCAATAAAAAAAAAACTGTAATGCGCTTGCAGTACACTCATGTCTTATAGATTCCCCTTCAACTGAAGTATTGACTGGTTGTCTCTTCTGTGTTTAACTGTGGATTATCCTGTTATTTTAATATATCCTGTGTTTCAGCAAACACCACCAGGATCTTTGAGGGGACAAGGATCGTGAAAACTGGAATGGTAAGGGAAGCAGAGGTGAATCATTACTTTTCTTTTCTTTTCACCTTTTATCTAGCAGAGAGCAGTGTCTATATAGGCATTGTCCTTCCCTGGATGGACATTTCACAAAGGATATTAAAGTCAGGATTAGAGAGCTGCGGTTCACATGTAACAGGATAAAGGGATTTTAATTCTTCAGTATAACAGTATATTATAACAGTGTTTTATTTTGTAGCAATAAAACATTAAAATAAAACAAATCCTGTCGTTCTTTTCTGACACAATGGGACAAACATCAAATCGAGCAGCCTGAGCATACCTTACTTTTATCCAATATTCACACACAACTTGGAAGTACTAACCTTTATTGTACTTAATATTATGCTACATAAATAAAGGTAAAATTAGAAAGCATGAACGAGAGAGATGTATAGTCAACTCAGTCAACTTTGACAATAATGTCAAAGTTGACTAAGGAGAAAAAACAATAAATAATTTCAAGTTCTAATCAATAAATAGTTTCTTTTTCAGCCCACGATGTCTCCAGCCTCCTCAGCCGACATGGCTCCCATCTCCTCTGGCTCGTCTACTTGGACCTCCTCAGGCATCCCCTTCTCCTTTGTCTCCATGGCAACAGGAATCGGCCCATCCTCCAGCGGCAGTCAGGCAACGGTGGCATCTGTGGTGACCAGTACTTTGCTGGCTGGCCTTGGCTTCAGCGGCGGTGTTATCTCCTCCTTCCCCAGCTCTGTTTGGCTGAGCAGAGCACCAACCCATAATCCCACCTCGACACGCCAAACCACTGAACACACCGAGCCTGCCAAAGACGCAACAGGTTTTGTCTCTTCTGTCGTGACGGCCACAGCCAAAGATAGCAGTGAAGCAGGTGGTGAGGACAGGGAGAACATAAATGGGAAAGGAGAGGATGGAGAGAGGGAAGGAGAGGAAAAGGATGAAGAGGAGGAAGTTGATGAGAAAGAGGAGAAGAAGAGGAAGAAGGGATCAGGAAGTATGGGCAAAGCCGGGAGAAGGGATGACAGCACAGCAGTGAAAGAGCCGCCAAGGGAGACACCGGACGCTACTGCAAAGGAGAAAGAACAGACTGAACCAGATCCAAGTAACATGCTGTCTGGTGTAGAAGACCGACTGAAGGTGTATACCCACAATCCACTCGACTCTACCACCAAAGAGGCAGCCAATGAAACAGCAGTATTCCCTGCCCCCAAGGACCCAGCAGTGACACTCAGACCCAGCTCAGGGAGGGATAAGAAGCACTGGCCTTTCTCCATCCACACTGGTGAGTCAACTAATGCACTAAGGTCACATGCAAACAATTATCTTGGATTATTTGTAGAGCAAGAACAAGAAATGTGGATCTGGACAGAATTATTGTATTTCATAACATTGTTTGTTTGTTTGGTGACACTGACTGCAGTTACATGAACCAAGTTTATTTTCTTTTAAATGTATACAGTCTGTTTCATGAATCAGGCGTATATTTACATGAACGTAAAATACAGTTATTGGATAAGGCCCACACTGAGTACATGTCTTTCTAAGAGGCGGGTACTTTATCAAGCACTCTCAATTCAAGGATCCTATTTGAAGAAATGCTTCAAAATAAAATAATTCATCCACATGCTTGATATCAATGGCTGCCAAGGCCCTCATGAAGGACCTCTTGACGTGCGCTTACACTGACAAAATGGTCGTATTTCAAAGTGTTAGATAAATCGAAATCGTGATTGCCCTTACATATTGATGCACCTCAGCAGTGTGTTAAGGCAGTGACACATGCTGTCTTTTTGTACAAATAAGTAAAGCAATAACACCACTGATTTGACTGAGAGTAACAAACTCTTCTTTCTCACACAGAAATGTTTCCAAATGTTTCCAGCGGTAAGATAATATCCAAATGTCACTTATGCTGCTATCATGTTTCAGTGGAAACAAGATGTAGAGGAGCGACTGCTTTGATCAAAATTGAATTCTCTCCACTGTTATCTCCCGCAAGAGTGAGATCAATGGTTTTTCAGTTGTATTTAGATTTAGATAAAAAAGGGATATGGGAACTAGCTCTGGCAAAGTATATGGCACTTGCCTTCAGTGAGTCCAAATATAAGCTCATACTGTAGTTTCTTTCATTAAAACTGAGAATAAAGATTGACTAAAGCCACACTCCAACCAAACCACCAACATCTTGACAAAATGATATTTTCTTTCTCCAGTTACTTTTCTAAAGTATTTAAAGTATTTTAGATGTTTGTCTACAACAATATAACACATTTAGGGGACTGGCTATAACCAGGGATGGAAAGAGTACTACAATGCTGTGGTGTTTGCTCTAAGATTGCAAGGGAAGCTCAGCTTCCCCTAAAATGTCACCCAAAAAAAAAAGAAAAAAAAGTTGTGAAATATTTACTGCTGTGTGTACGTTTCATTGACTAAATATGCGCTAGAAAGCCTTCATCTTTTGTTTAGAATCAGCTACTTATCAAAGGTAACCGGAGCAACTTGCTTCTCATTCATCCCCAAAGCCCCACAGCACTTTACACAGTCGGACGCTCAGCTTCTACTGACTTCAATGGGGAAGTGTAGTGCGGATTGTTCCACTGCAGCAAAACTAGACGCTCATTGGATAAATGCTGGGCTTTGTCCCGCCCATCGGATGCTCAGGGTCTCTGGGTGTCTATGGGACAGTGGGCCGGCCCGGACACTGGGCTTCTGCGTGATGGTTGGATAAGCTGTCTGAGGCGGAATCCTTTTTTGATTGACAGCTAAATGAGAATAAACATCCAGTGGAGCATTTTCCATGTTTTTCATTCCGTTGTTCTGAACTGATCCGGAGTCTTTACCGTCCCCCAGCAATTTTTTCTTTTTTAAAAACGACTTGCGTTGTGTTTGGCGACTCTGTTCTGTCACTCTGCGGTTTCTTTCCCAAACGAGCAGACGCAGCAGGGGCTGCTCTCCCCCAGTCACGATCACTCACAGACCGTCACACTTCACAGTAGCCTGACGAAGCAGCTCCAGCTGGGCCAAGGCCATTTAAGTAGCCTAGGAAAAGACGCCTAGTTGGTATGACAAGGTCACAGATCCTTTTCTTGAAAAGAAACAAAGGGTAGAATTTACATGTAAATAAACAAACACATTTATGATGTGGGCCGGAAAAATGATTGTGTTGTACATAGGAAGTTGATGCTGTAAAACAGAACCGGTGACATGTAGGTTTAGGGCACAAACTAATTATATCACAGACTTAACTACATAACAAACTTACGTCCATACCAAAGTTGGTTAGCTAAACAGTTCCGTCCCACTATGACCAGTTGAATTAGCCTCCCTGTCCCAGTATAACCCATCCACTCAGTCTCTGTATCCCAGTATAACCAGTCCAACTCAGTCTGTCTGTCCCAGTATAACCAGTCCAATCAGTATCTCTGTCCCAGTATAACCAGTCCAACTCAATCTGTGTCCCAGTATAATCAGTCCACTCAGTCTGTCTGTCCCAGTACAACCAGTTCACTCAGTCTCTCTGTCCCAGTATAACCAGTCCAACTTAGTCGCTCTGTCCCAGGATAATCAGTCCAACTTAGTCTCTGTGTCCCAGTATAATGATTCCCCACTCAGTCTCTCTGTCCCAGTATGACCAGTCCAACTCAATCTCCCTGTCCGAGTATTATACTGGAGACAGTCCACTGAGTCTCTCTGTCCCAGTACAACCTGTCAACTCAGCCTCTCTGTCCCAGTATAACAAGTCCCCTCAGTCTCTCTGTCCCAGCATAACCAGTCAAACTCAGTCTCTGTGTCCCAGTATAATAAGTATAACTAAGTGTCTCTTTACCAGTATAATCAGTCCACTCAGTCTCTCTGTCCCAGTATAATCAATCAATCCAACTCAGTGTCTTTTTCCCAGGATAATCAGTCCAACTCAGTCTCTCTGTCCCAGTATAACCAGTACAACTCAGTCTCTGTGCCCCTGTATAATCAGTACAACTCAGTCTCTCTCTCCTGGTATAACCAGTCCAACTTAGTCTCTCTGTCCCAGTATAAACACTCAGTCCAGCCCCTCTGTTTAAGTATAACAAATCCACTCAGTCTCTCTGTCCCAGTATAACCAGTACAACTCAGTCTCTCTCTCCCAGTATAATCAGTCTAACTCAGTCTCTGTGTCCCAGTATAATCAGTCCAACTTAGTGTCTATGTCCCAATATAATCAGTCCAACTCAGTCTCTCTTTCGAAGGATAATCAGTCCAACTCGGTCTTTGTGTCCCAGTATAATCAGTCCAAATCAGTCTCTGTGTCCCACTATAATCAGTCCAATTCATTTTCTCTGTGCCAGTATAACCAGTCCAACTCAGTTTGTGTTACCCAGTATAATCAGTCGACTCAGTTTCTCTGTCGCAGTATGACAAGTCCAACATAGTCTATGTGCCCCAGTTTAACCAGCCCAACTCAGTCTCTGTGTCCCAGTAAAATTAGTCCAACTCAGTGTCTCTTTCCCAGTATCATCAGTCCATCTCAGTCCCTCTGTCCCAGTTCATCCAATCCACTCAGTCTCTCTGTCCCAGCATAACCAGTCCACTTAGTCTCTATGTCCCAATATAACCAGTCCACTCAACATCTCTCTCCCCGTATAACCAGTCCACTCAGTCTCTATGTCCAAGTATAACCAGTCCAACTCAGTCCTTGTGTCCCAGGATAACCAGTCCACTCTGTTTCTCTGTCCCAGTAAAACCAGTCCAACTCAATCTCTGTGTCCCAGTATAACAACTCCACTCAGCTTCTCTGTCCCAGTTTAACCAGTCAAACTCAGTCTCTGTGTCCCAGTATAATAAGTATAACTAAGTGTCTCTTTACCAGTATAACCAGTCCAACTCAGTCTTTGTGTCCTAGTATAATCAGTCCACTCACTCTCTCTGTCCCAGTATAATCAGTCCAACTCAGTGTCTTTTTCCCAGGATAAGCAGTCCAACTCAGTCTGTCTGTCCCAGCATAACCAGTCCAACTCAGTCTCTATGTCCCAGTAAAATCAGTACAACTCAGTCTCTGTGCCCCTGTATAATCAGTACAACTCAGTCTCTCTCTCCCAGTATAACCAGTCCAACTTAGTCTCTCTGTCCCAGTATAACCACTCCGTCCAGCCCCTCTGTCCAAGTATAAAAAGTCCACGCAGTCTCTCTGTCCCAGTATAACCAGTACAACACAGTCTCTGTGTCCAAGTATAATCACTACAACTCAGTCTCTCTCTCCCGGTATATCCAGTCCAACTTAGTCTCTGTGTCCCAGTATAACCACTCCGTCCAGCCCCTCTGTCCAAGTATAACATGTAACCTCAGTCTCTGTGTCCCAAGATAATGAGTCCAACTCAGTCTCTCTGTCCCAGTATAACCAGTCCAACTCGGTCTCTTTGTCCAGGTATAATCCGTCCAACTTAGTCTCTGTGTCCCAGTATAACCTGTCCAACTCAGTCTCTGTGTCCCAGTATAATCAGTCCACTCCGTTTATCTCCCCCACTATAACCAGTCCAACTCAGTCTCTGTGTCTTTGTATAATAAGTCCAACTCAGTGTCTCTTTCCCGGTTATCCAATCCACTCAGTCACTCTTTCCCAGTTGAATCAGTCCACTCAACCTCTGTCTCCCAGTATAACCAGCCCACTCAGTCTCTTTGTCCCAGTATTACCAGTCTAATTCAGTCTCTTTGTCCCAGTATAATCAGTCCAACTCATTCTCTCTTTCCCAGTATAACCAGTCCAACTCAGTCTGTCTGTCCCAGTTCATCCAATCCACTCAGTCTCTCTGTCCCAGTATAATCAGTCCACGCAACCTCTCTCTCCCAGTATAACCAGTCCACTCAGTCTCTATTTCCCAGTATAACTAGTCCAACTAAGTCTCTCTGTCCCAGTATAATCAGTCTAACTCAGTCCCTGTGTCCCAGTATAATCAGTCCAACTTAGTGTCTATGTCCCAATATAATCAGTCCAACTCAGTCTCTTTTTCCAAGGATAATCAGTCAACTCGGTCTCTGTGTCCCACTATAATCCGTCAATTCATTTTCTCTGTGCCAGTATAACCAGTCCAACTCAGTTTGTGTTACCCAGTATAATCAGTCGACTCAGTTTCTCTTTCCCAGTACAACCAGTCCAACATAGAGTATGTGCCCCAGTTTAACCAGCCCATCTCGGTCTCTGTGTCCCAGTAAAATTAGTCCAACTCATTGTCTCTTTCCCAGTATAACCAGTCCCCTCAGTCTCTCAGTCCCAGTATAACCAGTCAAACTCAGTCTCTGTGTCCCAGTATAATAAGTCCAACTCAGTGTCTTTTTCCCAGGATAATCAGTCCAACTCAGTCTCTCTGTCCCAGTATAACCAGTAGAAATCAGTCTCTGTTCCCCTGTATAATCAGTCCAACTCAGTCCTTGTGTCCCAGTATAACCAGTCCAACTCATTCTCTGTGTCCCAGTATAACCAGTCCACTCAGTTTCTCTGTCTCAGTAAAACCAGTCCAACTCAATCTCTGTGTCCCAGTATAACAACTCCACACAGCTTCTCTGTCCCAGTATAACCAGTCAAACTCAGTCTCTGTGTCCCAGTATAATAAATATAACTAAGTGTCTCTTTACCAGTATAACCAGTCCAACTCAGTCTTTGTGTCCTAGTATAATCAGTCCACTCAGTCTCTCTGTCCCAGTATAATCAGTCCAACTCAGTCTCTCTGTCCCAGTATAATCAGTCCAACTCAGTCTCTCTTTCCCAGTATAATCAGTCCACTCAACCTCTATCTCCCAGTATAATCAGTCCAACTCATTCTCTCTTTCCCAGTATAACCAGTCCAACTCAGTCTGTCTGTCCCGGTTCATCCAATCCACTCAGTATCTCTGTCCCAGTATAATCAGTCCACGCAACCTCTCTCTCCCCGTATAACCAGACCACTCAGTCTCTATGTCCCAGTATAACTAGTCCAACTGAGTCTCTCTGTCCCAGTATAATCAGTCTAACTCAGTCCCCGTGTCCCAGTATAATCAGTCCAACTTAGTGTCTATGTCCCAATATAATCAGTCCAACTCAGTCTCTTTTTCCAAGGATAATCAGTTCAAATCAGTCTCTGTGTCCCACTATAATCCGTCCAATTCGTTCTGTCTGTGCCAGTATAACCAGTCCAACTCAGTTTGTGTTACCCAGTATAATCAGTCGACTCAGTTTCTCTGTCCCAGTATAATCAGTCCAACATAGTCTATGTGCCCCAGTTTAACCAGCCCATCTCGGTCTCTGTGTCCCAGTAAAATTAGTCCAACTCAGTGTCTCTTTCCCAGTATAACCAGTCCACCTCAGTCTCTCTGTCCCAGTTCATCCAATCCACTCAGTCTCTCTGTCCCAGCATAACCAGTGCACTTAGTCTCTATGTCCCAATATAACCAGTCCACTCAACATCTCTCTCCCAGTATAACCTGTCCAACTCAGCCTGTCTGTCCCGGTTATCCAATCCACTCAGTCACTCTTTCCCAGTATAATCAGTCCGCTCAACCTCTGTCTCCCAGTATAACCAGTCCACTCAGTCTCTCTGTCCCAGTATAACCAGTCCAACTCAGTCTGTCTGTCCCGGTTCATCCAATCCACTCAGTCTCTCTGTCCCAGTATAATCAGCCACGCAACCTCTCTCTCCCCGTATAACCAGACCACTCAGTCTCTATGTCCCAGTATAACTAGTCCAACTGAGTCTCTCTGTCCCAGTATAATCAGTCTAACTCAGTCCCTGTGTCCCAGTATCATCAGTCCAACTCAGTGTCTATGTGCCAATATAATCAGTCCAACTCAGTCTCTTTTTCCAAGGATAATCAGTCCAACTTAGTCTATATGTCCCAGTATAACCAGTCCAACTCAGTCTCTGTGTCCCACTATAATCCGTCCAATTCGTTCTGTCTGTGCCAGTATAACCAGTCCAACTCAGTTTGTGTTACCCAGTATAATCAGTCGACTCAGTTTCTCTGTCCCAGTATAATCAGTCCAACATAGTCTATGTGCCCCAGTTTAACCAGCCCATCTCGGTCTCTGTGTCCCAGTAAAATTAGTCCAACTCAGTGTCTCTTTCCCAGTATAACCAGTCCACCTCAGTCTCTCTGTCCCAGTTCATCCAATCCACTCAGTCTCTCTGTCCCAGCATAACCAGTGCACTCAACATCTCTCTCCCAGTATAACCAGTCCACTTAGTCTCTATGTCCCAATATAACCAGTCCACTCAACATCTCTCTCCCAGTATAACCAGTCCACTCAGTCTCTATGTCCAAGTATAACCAGTCCAACTCAGTACTTGTGTCCCAGTATAACCAGCCCAACTCAGTCTCTGTGTCCAGGTATAATCCGTCCACTCAGTTTATCTGTCCCAGTAAAACCAGTCCAACTCAATATCTGTGTCCCAGTATAACAACTCCACTCAGCTTCTCTGTCCCAGTATAACCAGTCCAACTCAGTTTCTGTGACCCAGTATAATCCTTCCACTCCATCTATCTGTCCCAGTTTAACCAGTCAAACTCAGTCATTGTGACCCAGTATAATAAGTCCAAGTGTCTCTTTACCAGTATAACCAGTCCAACTCAGTCTTTGTGTCCTAGTATAATCAGTCCACTCAGTCTCTCTGTCCTAGTATAAGCAATCCAACTCAGTGTCTTTTCCCAGGATAATCAGTCCAACTCAGTCTCTCTGTCCCAGTATAACCAGTACAACTCAGTTTCTGTGTCCCAGTATAATCAGTACAACTCAGTCTCTCTCTCCCGGTATAACCAGTCCAACTTAGTCTCTCTGTCCCAGTATAACCACTCCGTCCAGCCCCTCTGTCCAAGTATAACAAGTCCACTCAGTCTCTCTGTCCCAGTATAACCAGTCCAACTCAGTCTCTGTGTCCAAGTATAATCAGTCCACTAAGCCTATCTCTCCCAGTATTACCAGTCCAACTCAGTTTCTCTGTCCCAGTATAATCAGTCCAACTCAGTCTCTGTGTCCCAGTATAATCAGTCAAACTCATTCTCTCTGTCCCAGTATAACCAGTCTACTCAGTCTCTCTGTCCCAGTATAACCAGTCCAACTTAGTCTCTGTGTCCCAGTATAATCAATCCAACTCAGTCTTTCTTTCCCAGTATAAACAGTCCTACAACTCATTCCCTCTGTCCCAGTATAATCAGTCCAAATCAGTCTCTCGTTCCCTGTATAATCAGTCCAACTCAGTCTCTATGTCCCTGTATAACCAGTCCGCTCAACCTCTCTTTCCCAGTATAACCAGTCCACTCAGTCTCTCTGTCCCAGTATAACCAGTCCAATTTAGTCACTGCGTCCCAGTATAATCAGTCCACAAAGCCTCTCTCTCCCAGTATAACCAGTCCAACACATTATTTCTGTCCCATTATAACCACTCCAACTCAGTATGTGTGTCCCAGTATAACCAGTCCAACTCAGTCGCTGTGTCCCAGTAAAACCAGACCTCACAGTAACAGACAAGTTCTCATGCACCTTAGTAAAAGGTAAAGTTCTTCATTAAAAGCAGAAATGTCGGACCATCCACTAATGGAACCGATGTTAGCATTTAGCATGTTAGCCTGACCCAGCATGCACCTACTGTGAATGCTGCATGGGGGGTTAAGGTGTCACGTAATACGTTCGCCAGTTGGTGCATTAAAGTTGTACTCAGCAAGATTTTCACCTCGTTGTAGGTGCAACCGGCATCCCAAAGATGATTGTTCATTTCTGGATTAATGTGAACTTTCAGTTTGATTATGAGAAGGCCTCAGTCAGTCCTCAGGCCACTTGTGTGTGTATTTCCGGCCTGTGTGTGTGTGTGTAAAATGAAAAAATAGTGGGACGAAATAGTGGGACGAATAAAGGAATTCTTCTTCTTCTGATCAAACAAAGGAGAAGACTAGGCCCAAAAGCCTGGTGGCCTTTGTCCTGAGCGTATGGTCACAGACAAGGAACTGCCAACTCTTCCCCAACAGGTCACACCCAGGTGTGAACTTTCCAAGGGACCCCAAAAGGTCAGTCCATTGGCTGACCTGACCTCTGGTGATGACATCACCATCAGGTCTATAAAACTGTAGGAGACCCTCCTGCTAACTCTCTTTCTTGGATTCCCTCGACTCAATTCTCTTCCGCCCGATCCAGGAATCAGTTTCCAGCTTTTCCTAGGCCCTGAACATGGCCTGTATAGAGTAGGATCATCAGCCAGGTTAACCAAGCGGTTACCAACCCAACTGAGCAGAACAAAGAGCGATCTGATTCCTCTTTTGTCTAAGAGCAAACAACAAGGACAAGAACCTTTCTCCAACCAGCTTCCTTCACACGGACCAGCCACTGGCATTGAAGCAACACAACTTATCTCATGGACTGGTAAATAATCATCAACTGGGCATTACTACATCTTATAAGACTTTATGAACAGCTAAGCACAGAACTATGACTTTGTTATGACTGATGTTCAATATCTTCTGAGATCTTCAGCCTGCTGGCTTTTGTGTGACTTAAATGTTCACACAATCTCTATTAATTTGTTAATAAATGTTTGTGTTTAGAATATGTCTGTTTATTTAATATTACACAAAGATGAATGAGCCATCCTCTACTAAGAAAATAACTTTTAAATCCTTCAACTGAGTAAACTATTACATTTTTCGGTGTTCAACCTTTAATTAGTAGTTGAATATATTCAATGAGACTTTTATATTTGTTGTCACTCCGTCTATGATGGTGGTGCCCCGAGGAACTCTGGTTTAACTAGTACTACTACTAGTAATTTTTATTATTATCTTTGATAATTATTGGTGATAGCTAATATTTACTTGATTAACGACAAGTTTATTGAGAATACTCAGTCTCAATCTGAACGTGAGTCAAGGCCATACATTTAATTGGTTCTCTGTGTGAGGTTTTTAATAAATTAAAGTTATTCATTTTCATTAATTTTTATTTATCAATTTTCTTTTTTAAATATTTAATTTGATAGTCACACTTTTGATCCAATTAACTTAGAATATTTACATAGTTAATTGTCTTTTAAGTTCATATCTATCAAAGAGTGAGTTAAAACTACGGCGATCTGTCATCATCTGACCCACTAATGAAAACACTTGTTGCCTTTTTGCAATCTGTGTGTCTGTGGAGACATTTCCTCTCTAAATGTAAATACACCTCCATGTAAGTGACGCTGCTGACAGTGGTTGATCTGTCGGCCCAGATCGTCACTAACAGTTATGCGGCTTTCACCTATAATCGGAAACCGGGAACCTCAACTTCTGAGTCAGGCTTTGAGTAAGGGCAGAAGTGTAATAGGAACATCAATGTGTGTGTGTGGATGGCCAACTTTCTATTATGTGAAAAAAATTCAAAAAATGTCAAAATGTTCTTCAAGATGAGAGAAATGATCCCACCAAATTTTGTGAACATCAAAATAACTTTTTCCCAACCATATTTGGTGGCACTAATGCTGGCCACACACAAGCCCAATGACTTTTGAACTCTGCAATTTTTTTGCCACTTCTGACCTGTGCGCCAATTTCTGTGAGCCTATGTGCATCCTAAGCCCCTCAAAAATGTGATGGCGCAGTAGAAAAATAATAAAAATAATAATAATAATTTTATCAAAAACAATAGGTTAATATTAATAATCATTCCAATCACAATAGGGTCCTCGCCAACTTTGTCGGTGCTAAGGCCCTAGAAATATGATCAGATTATCAAATCAATGCTAGAGTATATTACCCCTATGTAGTAGTCAAAAGAAGTTGGCCTTTAACCAGAAGTAACAAAGATGCTAATTGCATGAATGCATCACTATAAAATAATATTTCAATAATATTATATGAAACATAACAGTTCGTACGAGACCATTCTGTATCATGATTGTTAAACTGTGAGCATGTTTATAATCTTCAGTCCTTCAGTGTGATAGAAATTCAAGGCAGAAGACACAGTTTTACTGGGGCCACACAGTAGGGACCCTAATTCTGATACAATCAGAAAATCAGCAAAATTAGGCCCGACTTCCCTTCTGTTAATCCCCAAATTGCCTCACTCTCTCTTGCTCCATCTGTCCTCCTTTCTTTGCTGATGAGACTTTGTCATACTTTCTCAATACTTTTTAGTTAGTTTTTTTACTCGCTCCATCTCTTCTTTTAGTGCTTCTCTTCTTTTTCTCTGCCCACTGACCCCCTCCCTTTCTCTCACTCTTCCTCATCCTCTCCCTGCCTCTCCCTCTCTTCTTGCTCTGAACTGAGTGCTGGCCTACTTTCAGACATGGCGACATGAGATGAGGCTTGCAGGCTAGACTCAGCTGCAGGGGAGGGGGGAAAAGCCTCTGCTTCATTTATTGTTACATGTGTGTGTATGCTGTGTGTTGGGTGTATTAGTGCCCGTACAGTATGTATCTCACTGCATATTAGAGACTAGCTGTGTGTGTGTGTGTTGTGTGTTTGCATGCTGCTGGAAAGGACTTGTTTTTTTATTTTTGTCAGATCACCGTAATCGTATGAGAAAAGCAGAAGGAAAATAGAAGGGGACAGAGGCAGGCAGCATCTGGATTTGGATTTTCCGTCTTCATAGGGTGTGTGTGTGGACGTGAGGAAGAAGATGCAGAATTAGTGCAGATGCAAGCCAATGAGTGCAGTGCAGGGGCCCAGCCTGATGTTGTGTCCGGCTCAAGGGTAAGCTGCAAATTGAAGGCCATGGGGGCCGGCGTCAGCTCCAGCAACATCACGGCTGCAGCCGCCGAAGTGGGTAGGTGGTGGTGGGGGTGTAGATTAAGAGACCTAAAATTAAATTGGATTTTTATAAATGACTTATAGTGTCCAGAGCTGAGCTGTAGTTTTGATGCAGTTATCTGGCTGCACTGCCTCAAAGAGTGCGCAGAGTGCAGGGCTCAGGGCTCATCAGCTGGGATCTGTAATCCTTTGGATTGATTTGATGGTTTATATGTACTGCAGCAACTTCAGTTTTTCAGATGAAGTTAAAGGAACAACCTCATGTTTTGCCTATTAAATAAGAAAGGTTGTGCGGGTGGTGGGTTGGTGAATGTCGCTTGATTTTGCAGCTGAACTGTACGCTAAAATATGCTTCTGAAAACACTTTATGTCAGAAATATGCAATACAGTAGCAGAATATTGAATATATTTGTACAGCGCTGCCTAGTTTTATAGTTGGATCTGAGTTCAGAGCAGTTATTGACACTGCGTCAGAGACTCCTCAGCTCTGAGTGGTTGTTGGGCATGGTGGAATCAAGCAGATGACATTAGGAGCAGACAGCAACAGAAGGTAGAGATACATGACTTTTTCACAGCCTCTCAGCCTTAAGTTAAAGTAAGTAAAAGTAAAGTTAAATAAAACTTTCTTGGGGTGTCTGTGTGAAATTTCTGTCTATGACAACTGTATTTGAAATCCTTAAGCCTCGGGAAGTGAATGAAACAGAGGAAGTTAGCTCCATGGTATAACTCACAAACCCGTGAATTAAAACAAGTATCGCGGAATTTGGAAAGTAAGTAGCGTTCAACTAAATTGGAGAAATCTTGCTTAGTTTGGCATGAAAGTCTAAAAACATATAGGAAGGCCCTCCGTCTTGCCAGAGCAGCATATTACTCATCTTTAATAGAGGAGAATAAGAACAATCCTAGATTGCTTTTCAGCACTGTAGCCAGGCTGACAGAGAGCCAGAGCTCTATTGAGCCATGTATTCTTATAGCTCAATATTAACGACTTCATGACCTTCTTTAATGACAAAATTATAACTATTAGAGACAAAACCAACTCACTTGGCACCTATTTTTCTTCAAACCCAGGAACCTTAGAAACAATTATGCGACCTGATATATTCTTGGACTGCTTTTCTACAGTTGACCTTAACAAATTAACATCCACAAAGCCTTCTACTTGTCTCCTAGATTCTATTCCAACTAGGTTGCTTAAAGAAGTGTTAACTTCCTCCTGTATTAGATATGATTAATATGTCTTTATCAGCAGGTTATGTACCACAGTCATTTAAAGTAGCTGTAATTAAACCTCTTCTTAAAAAGCCCAGTCTTGATCCTGAGGTACTAGCCAACTATAGACCTATATCTAACATTCCTTTTCTCTCTAAGATCCTCGAGAAATTAGTCGCCAATCAGCTGTGGGACATTTTTTTTACATAATAATGAGTTATTTGAGGAATTCCAGTCAGGATTGAGAATGAATCATAGCACTGAGATAGCACTGGTAAAAATGACTAAAGACCTTTCTAATATCTTCAGACAAAGGACTTGTCTCTGTACTTGTTTTACTAGATCTTAGTGCTGCCTTGGACACTATTGACCATCGCATCCTGCTACAGAGACTGGAGCATCTAATTGGCATTAAGGGAACTGCATTTAACTGGTTTAAGTCATATTTATCAGATGGATCTCAGTTTGTACAAGTTAACGACAAATCCTCCATGCACACTAAAGTTAGTCAAGGAGTCCCACAGGGCTCTGTCCTTGGACCGATTCTATTCACCTTATATATGCTTCCCTTAGGAAATATTATAAGGAAGCACTTCATACATTTTAATTGTTATGCTGATGATACACAATTGTATTTGTCGATCAAACCAGAAGAAACCGATCAGTTAGCTAAACTTCAAATGCGCATTAAGCAAATAAAAAGCTGGATGACCTGCAATTTTCTGATGTTAAACTCAGATAAAACTCAGATAATCAGACTTGGCCCTGAAGGCCTCCGAACTCAATAGCTAAATATATTGTTACTCTGGATGATGTTGTGTTGTCCTCCAGCACCACAGTAAGGAATCCGGGTGTTATTTTTGATCAGGATATGTCCTTCGATTCTCACATAAAACTAACAACAAGGCCTGCGTATTTTTACCTGCGTAATATTGTGAAAATGAGGAACATTGTGTCTCAGAAAGATGCAGAAAAACTAGTCCACGCATTTGTTACTTCTAGGGTGGATTATTGCAACTCCTTATTTTCAGGCTGCTCCAATAAGTCTGTTAAGAGTTTCCAGTTGGTCCAAAATGCTGCAGCTCGAGTACTAACTCAAACAAACATATTTCTCCCATATTAGCTTCTTTGCACTGGCTACCTGTAAAATCTAGAATAGAATTTAAAATTCTTCTTCTTACCTACAAAGCTCTTATTGAGCTCATAGTACCGTATTACCCGACTAGATCGCTGCACTCTGAGAATGCAGGGCTACTTGTTGTTCCTAGAGTCTCCAAAAGTAGAATTGGAAGCAGAGCCTTCAGCTACCAAGCTCCTCTCCTATGGAACCGACTCCGAAGAGTTATTCGAAAGGCAGAAACTATCCCCATATTTAAGAGTACGCTGAAAACTTCCCTCTTTGATAAAGCTTACAGCTAGGGCTTACGAGCCCCTAGCTATGTTGTTATTTTTTAGATGATTGTGTCAGGACAGATGACTGTCCTCCGTGGAGCTGGGTCTGTCTGACGTTCCTGCCTGTTTTTGGGAGGGTTTTCGTTGCCACTGTACTCTATGGGGGAATTGTTGGGCTATACCTACTCTGTTAAGTGTCCTGAGATGACTTTTGTTATGATTTGGCACTATAAATAAAATTGAATTGAATTGAATTGAAGTACAACGTGCTTTGTGTCTTCCTGTACAGGTGGCTGGTGTGTGTTGTCCAGTCCAGTTTATTGTCCAGCCACAGCACAAGGTATTTGAATGAGTCCACAGCCTCCACCTTACGTCCCTCTGGCAGGACTGGTCACGGTCTTGGTCTGAACCTCCCAAAATCAATGACCAGCTACTTCGTCTTGGAGGTGTCGAGCTGTAGGTGATTAGTGTGGCACCAGAGAGCAAAGTCCCCCACCAGACTCCGATACTCCTCCCCTCTGTCACCCCTGATACATCCACAATGGCTGTGTCATCGGCATACTTCTGTATGTGACACAGCTCCGAGTTGTAGCAGAAGTCCCATGTGTACAAAGTGAAGAGAAGAGGGGCCATCACTGTGCCCTGAGGGGCTCCAGTGCTGCTGACCACAGTGTCAGACGTGGTGTCCTTCAACCTGACGTACTGTGGCCTGTCAGTGAGGTAGTCTCTGACCCAGTCTACCAGATAGGGGTCCACTCCCATTCTGTTCATTTTTTCCTGAAGTATAGGGGGCTGGATGGTATTAAAGGCTGGATGGTATGGTTAAACCTGTTGAAGAAGTCATTCAGCTCATTCGCCTTCTCGATTGTCCCCCCTGTAGCTTTGGTCTTTGTGTTGTGACTTGTGATGGTCCTCACACCTTCCCAGACCTCCCTCATGTTGTTTTCCCTCAGCTTCTGCTCCACCTTTCTTCTATAGCTGTCCTTAGCTTCCCTTACAGGAGTTTCACCTCCTGCTCTGCTGCCTTCATGGCCTCCCTGTACCTGCTCCTAAAGGCAGACTTCTTCTTGTTGAGGACAGCCTTAACTCCCCGCGTTACCCATGGCTTGTTATTAGGGTAACAGCGGACAGTCTTGACAGGGGAGACCATGTCTGCACAGAAGTTCAGGTACTCCGTAAGACAATGTGTCATTCCCTCTATATCCTCACCGTGCGGGCTGATCAGCACATCCTAGACTGTGGTGTTGTAACATTCTCTCAGAGCACTTTCCATCTCAGGGGACCACCTCCTGATGGTGTGAGTTGTCACCGGCTGTTTTTGGACCAGGGAGGTATACAGTGGCGGTAGGTGAACCAGGCTGTGATCAGACTTGAGACTTAGATAAAAGTACAGCTGCATCAAATCCAACTGCTAGGTAACCTAGCCTAGCTTGCTGACGTTAGGTATGAGCTACGCTAGCAAAACAATTAAACACGGACTTACCAGCAAGGGATGCACAGGCGTCATCTCTCTTCTCTTCTCAGCACCTGATTCATGTTCATTCATGTTGTCTCTTATTTGTTTATTTATGCCTCATCATTCCCAGATTAATAAAGCAGGCTGCATACTCTGCGTATGGGGAGCAGTGGGCCTGATTACACAAGTGGTTTTATTCAGTTTTTTTCACCCATGCGGTGAGTGAATATGCCTGCACTGAACAATTTCAGCATTTTTTTCTGTAATAAATACCTTAGTTAGGGCCATCCATTTCATGAAGTGGACATATCAAAATAATGAAAAACACATGGTTATTTGTTGTTGTCTGGTAGGGAAAAGTAGGGTCAAAAACTAAAGCCCCTTTGAGGATTTGTTCCTATACTAACAGTGTCCGCCCACATTTGTAATCCAAATTCCAGCCTTGATTGTACTGCATGGCAACATGAACGGGAACAGGAAAGTAAAAGAGACACACTCCAATAGATGTCAATTAAACTTTGGAATGTTTCAACTAGTGGTGGGACACAATCAAAAAAAAGAATTAATTAGAGGCTTTGGAATTAATTAATCGGGATTAATCACATATCAATATTCTAAAGTAGCAACATTTTTCAATTTAAATGCATTTTGATATATGACTTAATATATTATAAAAATAAAAAAATAATAAAATAAAATAAATAAAACAGTGCTTAGTACAGTATATTCAAGACAAGTGAAAACCTAACATTGCAAAAATATTTAGAATAATATCCTTGGCATAAAATAAACAGTTAAACATAGAGTGCTTTTTCTCCCATGTTTTCAAAAACACATAAAACAAAAATGATCCATCAACAAAGTTTGTCTGTGCTAACGTTAGCTGCAACATGTTTAGCATTGGGGTGGAGCAGAGGCTGAAGAGCCCCGGGGGGAGGTACATTTTTAGACAGCTGTGCCCTTTGATTATTTTTCCTCCTCTTAAATCAAATTTTTGAGGGCCTAAACATGTATAACTTTTTTAAAAACTTTGAAAAAAATTAGATATTTATTGGTCTCAGTCTTGGGTGTGGCAAATTAGCTCTATAACGCCCCCTTGAAAATTGGTAGGCATGTGAAGAATGCAGAGACACTGCCCCCTCACCATAAACCCCAAAAGTGGTCTTTAACATGATCATACATTGTCCAATCTATGTGACAATTTTCACTTATAGTCATAGCGACCCCTGCTGGTAACAGGAAATTACATGTTTTATACTTTGATGTCCTCGTCCTAACTGGTTCATCACATCAACCTCAAAAGTGGTGAGGAGAGCCTTAAGACATGAATGATGCTTCGTTGTGAACATGGGACGATGTCATTTAATGGCACAGCTGTGGCAGCACGGTGTGTTTTGATGAAACGCGATGACAAAAGACACTGCTGAAACGGCACACTAGGCGTTCGGATATTTTCTAAACTTCACATGTTTGATAAGAGACCGGCCCTGAACACAAATGTAGGACAATTTTGAATTGTAGTCATAGCGCCCCCTACTGGCGACAGGAAGTTAAATTTGACATATTTTGATGTCCTGTTCCTAGCCGGGTGAACACATCCACCTCAAACCCGCAGAGACTTAAGACCTTCATGATGCTAGATCATGTAGCTTTTGGTTTTTCATCAAATTCTGTTGTCCTGGCGACCATCCTTCGCCATGAAACAGGAAGTGGTTGTAACTTCAACATACATTGTTCATTATGCCCCACATTTCTCATGATTCATTACAGCCCAGTCCTGTACACATTTGCATCTCAATATTTAGTCATAAGCGTAGCGCACCCTACTGGCAACAGGAAAAATTACAAATATCTACCGATTTACATAAAACTTACATTGCAGGTTCTACACCTGATGTAGGGAAACATGAAGCATGTTTTGTGTATGTTGGGTAATGGCATGTCAGCCATTTTGTCCCGCCTGCCATGAACAGGAAGTCGCTCTAACTTTAGCATGAATTTTCCAAACTGCACCACATTTCCCAGAGATGGTAAGCATCAAGGCCTGAGGACCTAATTGTCCAATCTGCCCCAAATGTCTCATGCATGACAAGAGCCCCGTCCTGAACAAACCTACATGACAATATTGACTAACACTGAGAGCGCCCCCTACTGGCACACATCAAATTACAGCCCCTCCTCGAGGATGGACGTACTTTTATGAAAATTGGTAGGCATATATAACACCTCCAGATGTACAAAAAAGCCTCTTTGAGCCAAATCCTAAACTCAACAGGAAGTTGGCCATTTTGGATTTTATGCCCATTTTCAGACATTTGCACGTGTCATACAAACTCCCCCAAGAGATTTAACCTGATCAGCTTCAAATCTGGCCAGTATCATCTAATTACTTGTGTGATCAATGTTACCTCATATCTTTTCATTTTTCTTGAGCATGTGGTTGTGGCATGGTGGCGAATTTTGGCGTTGACAGGAAGTTGCTGTAACTTGAGCATACATTGTCCAATATTTACCAAACCTTTGATGGTTGATGAGAGTCCGGTCCTGAACAGATCTCATCTGATGATCTGATAGTAATAGCACCCCCTACTGGTGACAGGAAATGTGTCTTTTTGATGGTGTAATACTTTGACAAACTCCTCCTAGAGATTAAATCCCATCACCCTCAAAATCAGCACGTACGGTCTAAAGACCTTAGTGATCAAAGTTACCTCATATTGTTTAATTTTTCTGGAGCGTCTGGTTGTGGCCTGGCGGTGAATATTGGCCTCACGTTATGAAACAGGAAGTTGCTGTAACTTCACCAGACATCATCCAACCTTCAACGAATTTCTTAGGCGTGAAAAGACCCCCTCAGCCTGAACACACCAACAACTCAATATTAACTCAAAGCCACAGCACCACCTGTTGGACACAGGTGGTCATCCTAATATGTCATCCGATTCACATCAAATTTTCAATGTGTGTTCTGGGTTGGATGAACAGCATGGCAAAGCAAGTTTGATATGCACTTTCTAGCGCCACACAGTGGATGCAGGAAATGGGGCAGGTTATGACACAGGAAGTTGCTGTAACTTTAGCATATATTGTCAAATATTCACCAAATTTCTGAGGCATGGCAAGACCCTTTGTCTGAACATGCCAACATCTTTATATTTACTCACAGCCACAGCGCCACCTGTTTGCAACAGGAATTCAGCCTAATATGACACACTTTATACAATTAACATCTATTTTTCAATGTGTGTTCTTCGTTTGATATACAGCATCTTTGGTAAGTTTCCATAGATTGTCTGTGCAGCCTCTTCCTTTGTGCAGTGTTTTCTGAGACACATAGCCGTATTGGCTGGAGTCTGGCCGGTTCCCCTGAGGTGCACTGGGTGCGAGTGCCCGTTCATCGCTGCTTGCAGCTTTGGTTTCAGCCTATGTTTGTTTCAGTTGCTTCCAACAGTTGATCAATGGCGCACAGTGATAAAAAGAGAGAATTGTGTCAAAAATTGTGTATTTCTCTTGTATTATTAAGGCAAATATTTGAAAGCCTGAACCAGTGATCATGTAAGATTCAAGAAAAGTGTGCTAGTATTATCACTTAATCTATCATTCCTTCTTGCTTTCTTTCCTCTTTGTCTTTTTTGTTACTTCTTTTTTACTCTCACAAAAATCCAATCCGGATTTTCATACGGGAATTCACTGAGAATCGGAATTCCTACTCGATTTTACTGTTTCATCCTTCTCTTTAATGTTACAAACTGGTTTGGTCTAGGGGTTTAAAAGTTCCATCTCATTTCACTGGTACTAACCTGGACTGAGCTGAAGAGGTTTAAAATGATGAAAACACGTAAAGTAAGGGCTGCTTTCAATCACCGCAGAGAGTAGGTTGAGGCAGGTTGGCTTCACAGGTAGCATGCCAGCTGCTGGATTAGCGGTTAACTCTTCTGCGATGAGGCAGAAGTATGGTGAGTGGCAGGCTCTGTCATTTTACTTCAGTTCAGTTTTTGGTGTTGTTGGTTGGATCCTAACAATAGGTGCACAGCTGTCCATGGTCTGAGACGGTGTGAAACTGCAGTGTGGTCAAATGCTATTTTCAACGGAGAGTCTCTGTGAGGTGTTCATTTCTACCTTGTTCACCTGACAACTCTGCTCCATCTAACCGCCCAAAATGCCTGGACAGTGTTTTATCACATAGACAAATAAAACAAATAAAAGGAAGAAGAACACACAGGGGACCTAACTCCTAATACTGAAACCCATCTTTTCCAATTTTCAGTCATATTCTCATTCCGCCTGTGGACATTTCTTTACCTCAATAATTTCTCCATCTTTTTTTTCCAGACCCTCCAAGTGCTGTGACAAACCTGACCCACCAGGCAAGGCCCGGGTCTGCAGTGGGGCTGGGCCGTGTGGAGTGGCTGGTACCTTTGGTGGTGGTTTCAGCTCTAACTGTCCTCTGCCTTGTTCTTCTGCTGACTGTGCTTGTCTACTGGAGGTGGGTATAACAACACCATCCCTTATGAACTACTTTTCATTTGGTGGTCTAGAGGTTGTAGGGTAGATGGATGTCTGGAAGGGTGGATATATGATGCATATTTGCACTTGAAGATGGGAAGGGGATAATTCATCATTGCCAAACTTTGTACATTAAAGATACTAAGGAGAAAAAAACATCGACACCAGTAGTGGAGTGAGTGGGTGTTTTGCTGTTTACAAACACTACAGATGTTTCATTGTATAACTTCAATCAGTTTGGAGAGGTAAATACTTGTTCACAGGATTGAGCTGCATCGTGTTTCAGCTCTGTCTCAGCTTGTGTGTGTACACAGGGTGAGTGTCTGGAAACATCTCATGCAAGCAGTGTTCTCCACTCCAATATGCACCTGGTCTATTTTTGCTAGAGCAGCTAGCATGTCTTAGACATGAAATTTTTGTTGAAATTTATATGAATATTATTAATATGTATTTAATGAAGATCCATTTAAAAGTTGAATGTGTGAATCTGTGAATATGTATAATCTTTATTAAAAGCTAAATTTAAAAAAAATAATAATACACCCACGCGGCAGTTTGAGGGGTACATAATTATTGCTTTTCAATGGAATATATATATATATATATATATATATATATATATTTAGTCTGTACCCTTTAAGGTACTACTTTTGGTAGACAACATTTTAAGTCACTATATTTTATTGAAAAATGTATCTCAACCTTGATGAGCCAGCTCTACCGTTTGGTGTAGTTTTGCAATCCCAAAAATATCCACTAGATGGCACTGTATCTGTGAGCAGTATGCGTTTTCAGTGTTCCTTCGATCAGGAAGTCACACAGCGAAAATTCACTCTTCCTTTGATGACGCATACCGGTGGGACTTTCAAATGGTAAAACTATTTTGTTGAAATATTATCATTTCAGATGAGTTGTTAAACAGAGTTTTTAAAAAAGAGTACATGCTTTGTAATAGGGGTGTGCAATATGGCAAAATATATTTCTTTTACAGTAAAATAATCATCGTGATTTTAAAACGTTTCTTTTTACATTGATTTTTAATTATTTTGCAAGTTACTGAACAGCGCAACTAAAGTAGTTTCTTATGTAAAAATATAACCCTAAAATAGAAAATATATAACAAAGCATTTAGGCCAAATAACCTTCTTAAACAGATTCCACCAGTTTGTGCAATTTTGACAACTTTTGCCAGATACAGTGGACATTTAACAAAACTCTTCCTAAAGCTACCTGTTGCCTCTGCACTGTGAATGGACTGCTCACTGTTTCACTCTTAGACTGTTTAGTATGCTGTCTCTTTAGGTTGTTGAAAAGGTTCATTGTGTTACCATCAGTTGGGCGCACCTTGTGTGACTGTGTGTGTGTGGCAGGTTTGGGCAGAAGGCGTCCTCTGTGAAGTGACGGCGCTGCCTCCTTGTTAAACACGTTAGGAGTCTGCAGTTGCATGGGACATTTACCTGTTTCTTTAAGGCGCATATTTTACAGCTTGTCCAACACATTTTATAAAAAAGTGTGGGTAGACAATGTTGATGTGACACGACAGTCTGACACTCGTTAGGACACGGTAGTTTGGTTTACATTTTCAGCCATGACTTCCTGCTACTCTCTGTATCAATTAGGGCTGCAACGATTCGTCGACGTTGTCGACAAAAATCGATAATAGAAATTGTCGACAATGAATTCCATTGTCGACAATCGTCGCTAGACGTGTTTTTCCAACAGAGTGAGGCATCTCACTTCATTACAATCTCTGCCGAGTCGCACATGCGCAATAGCGTCTCTGACGAGCGGTAACGCACACAGAAATGGCGGCGTCCAACACAGAAGCTGCGCGCACGAAAACTTCCAAAGTTTGGGAGCATTTTAGCCTGGATACGGCGGATAAAAAGATTACTTGCAAGGTTTGCAAAGCAGACCTTGCGTATCATGGCAGCACCTCGGTGATGCACGAACATTTAAAGAGAAAGCACGTCGGGCAGTTGAACGAAACGGAGTCCGAGTCTTCTCGGTAAGATTCAAGTTTTGATGTACATTGTACATTTTATAAGCGTATTTTCGCTTTAAAAGAGAGCTTTAAAGTTATGCCTGACTGTGCCTGACGAACGTATTTTAAATTAAATGCATGCAGTCCGAAGAGGAGAGCCACCTTGGACCCCTTTCTGCAAAAGAAGCAGACGTGCACCCCGCAACAGGCGACTTCCCTCACTGAGTCAGTGTTGCAGATGCTCATCTATGATATGAGGCCGCTCTCCATGGTTGAGGGTGCCGGGTTTCAACAGATGATTGCCCAGTTCAACCCAGAATACGTCCTGCCATCCAGAACACGTCCTGCCATCCAGAACCCATTTCACCCACTTGATGGAGCAGAAATACAGTAAAACGTTTCTGAAGGTAATTGTTTAAAACACACACACGGTTCATATAAGCAATCACACATTTCACTTAAGAGCAATTATATATTTCATATTAGTAATCACACACAAACACACACACACACACATCATAATTCATATAAACCAACACATATATTTCATACAAGCAATCACAAATTTCATTTAAAAGCAATTATATATTTCATTCATAAAAGCAATTATATAGATATACATATATATTAAAATAGATTAAATACATAACTTAATTTTGGTAAAATCATAGAGTTGCTGCAATTATTAAAACTGTAAAACTTGTATGTTGAATTGTTTCTGCTGACATGTAGGTTTTTGCACGTTAAATATTTACAAAAATCAACTTTTGTGTTTAAAGGTAAAGGAGATACTAAAAGAGGTCAACAGCTCCCTCACACTGACGTGTGATGTTTGGACCAGCCGTGCCACAGAGGCATATCTTGGAGTTTCGTGTCACTTCATCACCAAAGACTGGCAAATGAAAACTTTGAACCTCGCCACTCTACCTCTGGAGGAGAGGCATACTGCTGCGAATATCATGATGTGGATGGAAGAGGTGATGGAGAAATTTGACATCTTGCCTAGCAAAATTAAAGCAATAGTACATGACAACGGGTCTAACATGGTGGCGGCAGCTCGACTCACAATTGGTCTTCAGTCCGCTGTGCTGGCCACACCCTCCAATTTATCGTCAACAGTGCCCTCAAAGAGCCCAGCATCAACAAAGCTACTGCTGCTGCAAGAAACTTAGTGGAGCACTTTAGGAGAAGTGAGCTGGCAAATTCAAAACTAAAGAAGAAGCAGCAGCAAATGAACACCGCAGAGCACAAGCTGATCCAGGATGTCAGTACGCAATGGAATAGTACTTATTACATGGTGGAGAGACTCCTGGAGCAGCACTGGCCAGTCACTGCAACTCTCTCTGACCCTGAGGTAACACCAAGAGGCAAGCACTACTTTGACCTGAAACCAGAGCAGTGGGTGCTACTTGAAGAGCTGGTGCAAGGGTTGGGGCCTTTTGAATGTGCGACCGTTTTCCTCAGTGGACAGGAGTATGCTACTGCTTCATGTCTTCCACATCTGGTCAAAGGGCTGCAACGGTCCATACACCAAACCCAGTATGAGACGAGCTCAGGACAAGCCTTTCGAGCCATTGCAGGAAAAGGAATAAGTGAGAGATGGGGGAATCTTAACACTGCGTCTGCAGAGAGAGACAACCCAATTGTTCTTGCAGCTGCCATCGACCCAAGATTCAGAAAGATGAAGTTTATCTCACCTGAAGATGGCACAGGGGTGCAAAGTACAGTTGAAGTTCTCGCCATAAAAGAAGCAAAGGCCAAGACTGGGATACATGATGACCCTGAGCTACAGCAGAAGAGGAGGGGTCATGTCCCAGGGGGAAAATCAGCGCTGGATAACCTGCTTCAGTCTGACACTGACAGTCTGAGTGAGGAAGAGGAGGAAACCCTGGAGGACAAAACAATCCAAATGGCGAGGAGGGAAGTTCAGATGTTTTTCACAGAGGCACCAATAGCCAAAAACAATGACCCTCTCAGCTAGTGGAGAGAAAATGAGGGGCGTTTTCCCACACTGTCAAACCTAGCAAGATCTCTTCTGTGCATTCCTGCAACATCCACCCCGGCAGAGCGAATCTTCTCAGCAGCAGGAAATATCTGCTCCCAGAAGAGAGCAAGCCTCACACGAGACCATGTGGATATGCTGACTTTTCTTAGTATGAATAAACTGAACGACCTAGCCTGAGCCTCATGTTGATTTTAAACCTGTACTGTTGATTTTAATTTATTATTTATTTTTTATAAAACATATTTGCCTGTCCTTGGACAGAGGTTTGTTTATTTATTTATGGATTTATGGCCTATCAGCAGCAAAGTTGAATAAAAGATGCATTTTTCATTGAAGTACCCACCTTTCTTGTGTTTATCATTTGCCACATAATTAAAGCAAGCTCATGCTAAATTTAAGAAAAAATTAATAATTATCCGATTAGTCGACTAATCGTTTCAATAGTCGGTGACTAGTCGACTATTAAAATAGTCGTTAGTTGCAGCCCTAGTATCAATCATGAGGAGGGATGAGAAATCCTTGTCACTGCCTGTAGTTCGCTATTGGTGCATGAGGCAGACTAACCAATAGTGTGATTTGACTAAAGAAAAAAAACCCTGATGCGTCTGTGCAGAGCATCAAACAGCAGTGGATAGAATGTGTCCTACAGACGATACTACAATCTCTCTGCTTTGGCAGATCATCAACACGTTCTAATCCTTTACAATCTAATATCGTCATTTCAATTCAATTTAATTCAATTTTATTTATAGTGCCAAATCGTAACAAAAATGATCTCAGGACACTTTACAGACTAGGTATAGACCACACTCTATGACTTATTTATGATTTACATAGACCCAACAATTCCCCAGTAGAGTATGGTGGCAACGAAAACCTTCCCTATTACAGGCAGGAACGTCGGACAGACCCAGCTCTATGGAGGAAGGCCATCTGTCTTGACCGATGGGGAGGAAGAAAAGGAGAGAGAAAGAGAGAAAAGACAGACAGATGAACAGAGAGAGACAAAGACAGAAACAAAGAGAGAGACAGACACACTTCCAGTAACTATAATAATATCTATAGTTTTGTGAATATGACTTACTGGACCACGGCAGCAGGCACCACCATGATCAGCAGAGACCTGAGAGACGACAAAGCACAAACAACTCTGGGGAAGAAGTGAATTAGTAACATGCATTAATGAGACATGAATGATACAGACAGAGAGGAGAGAAGCTCAGAGTATCTGGAAAAGTATTATCCCCTGGCAGACTAGGCTTATAGCAGCATAATTAAGCAGAACAAAATCCGCTTAAAAAATAACAACATTGCTAAGGGCTTGTAAGCCGTAGCTGTAAGCTTTATCAAAAAGGAAAGTTTTAAGTTTACTCTTAAATATGGGGACAGTGTCTGTCTTCCGAATAACACTTGGGAGTTGGTTCTACAGGAGAGGAGCTTGGTAGCTGAAGGCTCTGCCTCCCGTTCTACTTTTGGAGACTCTAGGAACGACAAGTAGCCCTGCATTCTCAGAGCGCAGCCATCTAGTCGGGTAATACGGTACTATGAGCTCTTTAAGATACGACGGAGCCTGACCAATAACAACTTTGTAGATACGGGGAAGGATTTTAAATTCTATTCTAGATTTTACAGGTAGCCAGTGCAAAAAAGCTAATACAGGAGAAATATGTTCTCTTCAATTTGTTTTAGTTAGTACACGAGCTGCAGCATTTTGGGCCAACTCTTAACAGACTTATTGGAGTGCAAAATATGCAGTCCTTGTTTTTATTTTTATGTGAGAATTGAAGGACATATCCTGATCAAAAATAACATCCAGATTTCTAACTGTGGTGCTGGAGGACACAACATCATCCAGAGTAACAATATCTTTAGCTATTAAGTTTTGGAGGCCTTTGGAGCCAAGTACAATAACTTCATCTGAGTTTTATCTGAGTTTTACATCAGAAAATTGCAGGTCATCCATTTCCTTAATGCACATTTGAAGTTTAGCTAACTGATCGGTTTCTTCTGGTTTGATTGACAAATACAATTGTGTATCATCAGCATAACAATGAAAATTCATGGAGTGATGCCTTATAATATT